>NW_027315968.1:0-600000 GCF_026437365.1 Eucyclogobius newberryi
TGAGGGAGGAGTGAGGGAGGAGTGAGGGAGGAGTGAAGGAGGAGTGAGGGAGGAGTGAGGGAGGAGTGAGGGAGGAGTGAGGGAGGAGTGAGGGAGGAGTGAGGAGTGAAGGAGGAGTGAAGGAGGAGTGAGGGTGGAGTGAGGGAGGAGAGAGGGAGGAGTGAGGGAGGAGTGAGGGAGGAGTGAGGGAGGAGTGAGGGAGGAGTGAGGGAGGAGTGAGGGAGGAGTGAAGGAGGAGTGAGGGTGGAGTGAGGGAAGAGTGAGGGAGGGGTGAAGGAGGAGTGAGGGTGGAGTGAGGGAGGAGTGAGGGTGGAGTGAGGGAGGAGTGAAGGAGGAGTGAAGGAGGAGTGAAGGAGTGAAGGAGGAGTGAGGGAGGAGTGAAGGAGGGGTGAGGGAGGAGTGAGGGAGGGGTGAGGGAGGAGTGAGGGAGGAGTGAGGGAGGAGTGAGGAGTGAAGGAGGAGTGAAGGAGGAGTGAAGGAGGAGTGAGGGAGGAGTGAGGGAGGAGTGAGGGAGGAGTAAGGGAGGAGTGAGGGAGGGGTGAGGGAGGGGTGAGGGAGGGGAGAGGGAGGGGTGAAGGAGGAGTGAGGGAGGAGTGAAGGAGGAGTGAAGGAGGAGTGAAGGAGTGAAGGAGGAGTGAGGGAGGAGTGAAGGATGAGTGAAGGAGGAGTGAAGGAGTGAAGGAGGAGTGAGGGAGGAGTGAAGGAGGGGTGAGGGAGGAGTGAGGGAGGAGTGAGGGAGGAGTGAGGGAGGAGTGAAGGAGGAGTGAAGGAGGAGTGAGGGAGGAGTGAGGGAGGAGTGAGGGAGGAGTGAGGGAGGGGTGAGGGAGGGGTGAGGGAGGGGTGAGGGAGGGGTGAGGGAGGGGTGAGGGAGGAATGAGTGAGGAGTGAGTGAGGAGTGAGTGAGGAGTGAGTGAGGAGTGAGGGAGGAGTGAAAGAGGAGTGAAAGAGGAGTGAGGGAGGAGTGAGGGAGGAGTGAGGGAGGAGTGAGGGAGGAGTGAGGGAGGAGTGAGGGAAGAGTGAGGGAGGAGTGAGGGAGGAGTGAGGGAGGCGTGAGGGAGGGGTGAGGGAGGGGTGAAGGAGGGGTGAAGGAGGGGTGAGGGAGGGGTGAGGGAGGGGTGAGGGAGGGGTGAGGGAGGAGTGAGGGAGGAGTGAGGGAGGAGTGAGGGAGGAGTGAAGGAGGAGTGAGGGAGGAGTGAGGGAGGAGTTAAGCAGGGGTGAGGGAGGAGTGAGGGAGGAGTGAGGGAGGAGTGAGGGATGAGTGAGGGATGAGTGAGGGAGGAGTGAAGGAGGAGTGAAGGAGGAGTGAAGGAGGAGTGAGGGAGGAGTGAAGTAGGAGTGAAGGAGGAGTGAAGTAGGAGTGAAGGAGGAGTGAAGGAGTGAGGGTGGAGTGAGGGAAGAGTGAGGGAGGAGTGAGGGAGGGGTGAGGGAGGAGTGAGGGAGGAGTGAGGGAGGAGTGAGGGAGGAGTGAGGGAGGAATGAGGGAGGGGTGAAGGAGGGGTGAAGGAGGCGTGAGGGAGGAGTGAGGGAGGAGTGAGGGAGGAGTGAAGGAGGAGTGAAATAGGAGTGAAATAGGAGTGAGGGAGGAGTGAGGGAGGAGTGAAGGAGGAGTGAAGGAGGAGTGAGGGAGGAGTGAAGGAGGAGTGAAAGAGGAGTGAGTGAGGAGTGAAGGAGGAGTGAAGGAGGAGTGAAGGAGGAGTGAGGGAGGAGTGAGGGAGGAGTGAGGGAGGAGTGAGGGAGGAGTGAAGGTGGAGTGAGGGAGGAGTGAGGGAGGAGTGAGGGAGGAGTGAAGGAGGAGTGAGGGAGGAGTGAGGGAGGAGTGAGGGAGGAGTGAGGGAGGAGTGAGGGAGGAGTGAGGAGTGAAGGAGGAGTGAAGGAGGAGTGAGGGTGGAGTGAGGGAGGAGAGAGGGAGGAGTGAGGGAGGAGTGAGGGAGGAGTGAGGGAGGAGTGAGGGAGGAGTGAGGGAGGAGTGAGGGAGGAGTGAAGGAGGAGTGAGGGTGGAGTGAGGGAAGAGTGAGGGAGGGGTGAAGGAGGAGTGAGGGTGGAGTGAGGGAGGAGTGAGGGTGGAGTGAGGGAGGAGTGAGGGAGGAGTGAGGGAGGAGTGAGGGAGGAGTGAGGGAGGAGTGAGGGAGGAGTGAAGGAGGAGTTAAGCAGGGGTGAGGGAGGAGTGAGGGAGGAGTGAGGGAGGAGTTAGGGAGGAGTGAGGGAGGAGTGAGGGAGGAGTGAGGGAGGAGTGAAGGTGGAGTGAAGGAGGAGTTAGGGAGGGGTTAAGGAGGGGTGAGGGAGGAGTGAGGGAGGAGTGAGGGAGGAGTGAGGGAGGAGTGAAGGAGGAGTGAGGGAGGAGTGAGGGAGGGGTGAGGGAGGGGTGAGGGAGGGGTGAAGGAGGGGTGAGGGAGGAGTGGAGGAGTGAGGGAGGAGTGAGGGAGGAGTGAAGGAGGAGTTAAGCAGGGGTGAGGGAGGAGTGAGGGAGGAGTGAGGGAGGAGTTAGGGAGGAGTGAGGGAGGAGTGAGGGAGGAGTGAGGGAGGAGTGAGGGAGGAGTGAAGGTGGAGTGAAGGAGGAGTTAGGGAGGGGTTAAGGAGGGGTGAGGGAGGAGTGAGGGAGGAGTGAGGGAGGAGTTAAGGAGGAGTGAGGGAGGAGTGAGGGAGGGGTGAGGGAGGGGTGAAGGAGGGGTGAGGGAGGAGTGGAGGAGTGAGGGAGGAGTTAGGGAGGAGTGAGGGATGAGTGAAGGAGGAGTGAAAGAGGAGTGAAGGAGGAGTGAAGGAGGAGTGAGGGAGGAGTGAGGGAGGAGTGAAGGTGGAGTGAAGGAGGAGTGAGGGAGGAGTGAGGGAGGAGTGAGGGAGGAGTGAGGGAGGAGTGAGGGAGGAGTGAAGGAGGAGTGAGGGAGGAGTGAGGGAGGGGTGAAGGAGGGGTGAGGGAGGGGTGAGGGAGGGGTGAGGGAGGAGTGAGGGAGGAGTGAGGGAGGAGTGAGGGAGGAGTGAGGGAGGAGTGAGGGAGGAGTGAAGGAGGAGTGAAGGAGGCGTGAGGGAGGAGTCAAGGAGGAGTGAGGAGTGAGGGAGGAGTGAGGGAGGAGTGAGGGAGGAGTGAGGGAGGGGTGAGGGAGGGGTGAGGGAGGGGTGAGGGAGGGGTGAAGGAGGGGTGAGGGAGGAGTGAGGGAGGAGTGAGGGAGGAGTGAGGGAGGAGTGAGGGAGGAGTGAGGGAGGAGTGAGGGAGGAGTGAGGGAGGAGTGAGGGAGGAGTGAGGGAGGAGTGAGGGAGGAGTGAAGGAGGAGTGAGGGAGGAGTGAGGGAGGAGTGAAGGAGGAGGAGGGAGGAGTGAGGGAGGAGTGAGGGAGGAGTGAGGGAGGAGTGAAGGAGGAGTGAAGGAGGAGTGAAGGAGGAGTGAGTGAGGAGTGAAGGAGGAGTGAAGGAGGAGTGAAGGAGGAGTAAGTGAGGAGTGAGTGAGGAGTGAGTGAGGAGTGAGGGAGGAGTGAGGGAGGAGTGAAGGAGGAGTGAAGGAGGAGTGAAGCAGGGGTGAGGGAGGAGTGAGGGAGGGGTGAGGGAGGAGTGATGGAGGAGTTAAGGAGGAGTGAGGGAGGAGTGAGGGAGGAGTGAGGGAGGAGTGAGGGAGGAGTGAAGGTGGAGTGAGGGAGGAGTGAGGGAGGAGTGAGGGAGGAGTGAGGGAGGAGTGAAGGAGGAGTGAGGGAGGAGTGAGGGAGGAGTGAGGGAGGAGTGAAATAGGAGTGAGGGAGGAGTGAGGGAGGAGTGAAGGAGGAGTGAGGGAGGAGTGAAGGAGGAGTGAAGGAGGAGTGAAAGAGGAGTGAGTGAGGAGTGAAGGAGGAGTGAGGGAGGAGTGAAGGAGGAGTGAGGGAGGAGTGAGGGAGGAGTGAAGGTGGAGTGAGGGAGGAGTGAGGGAGGAGTGAGGGAGGAGTGAGGGAGGAGTGAAGGTGGAGTGAAGGAGGAGTGAGGGAGGAGTGAAGGAGGAGTGAGGGAGGAGTGAGGGAGGAGTGAGGGAGGAGTGAGGGAGGAGTGAAGGAGGAGTGAGGGAGGAGTGAGGGAGGGGTGAAGGAGGGGTGAGGGAGGGGTGAGGGAGGGGTGAGGGAGGAGTGAGGGAGGAGTGAGGGAGGAGTGAGGGAGGAGTGAGGGAGGAGTGAAGGAGGAGTGAAGGAGGCGTGAGGGAGGAGTCAAGGAGGAGTGAGGAGTGAGGGAGGAGTGAGGGAGGGGTGAGGGAGGGGTGAGGGAGGGGTGAGGGAGGGGTGAGGGAGGAGTGAGGGAGGAGTGAGGGAGGAGTGAGGGAGAAGTGAGGGAGGAGTGAGGGAGGAGTGAGGGAGGAGTGAGGGAGGAGTGAGGGAGGAGTGAGGGAGGAGTGAAGGAGGAGTGAGGGAGGAGTGAGGGAGGAGTGAGGGAGGAGTGAGGGAGGAGTGAAGGAGGAGTGAAGGAGGAGTAAGTGAGGAGTGAGTGAGGAGTGAAGGAGGAGTGAAGGAGGAGTGAGTGAGGAGTGAGTGAGGAGTGAGTGAGGAGTGAGTGAGGAGTGAGGGAGGAGTGAGGGAGGAGTGAGGGAGGAGTGAAGGAGGGGTGAAGCAGGGGTGAGGGAGGAGTGAAGGAGGGGTGAGGGAGGAGTGATGGAGGAGTTAAGGAGGAGTGAGGGAGGAGTGAGGGAGGAGTGAGGGAGGAGTGAGGGAGGAGTGAGGGAGGAGTGAGGGAGGAGTGAGGCAGGAGTGAAGGTGGAGTGAGGGAGGAGTGAGGGAGGAGTGAGGGAGGAGTGAGGGAGGAGTGAGGGAAGAGTGAGGGAGGAGTGAGGGAGGAGTGAGGGAGGAGTGAGGGAGGAGTGAAGGAGGAGTGAAGGAGGAGTGAAATAGGAGTGAGGGAGGAGTGAGGGAGGAGTGAAGGAGGAGTGAGGGAGGAGTGAGGGAGGAGTGAAGGAGGAGTGAAGGAGGAGTGAAAGAGGAGTGAAAGAGGAGTGAGTGAGGAGTGAGTGAGGAGTGAGGGAGGAGTGAAGGAGGAGTGAGGGAGGAGTGAGGGAGGAGTGAGGGAGGAGTGAGGGAGGAGTGAGGGAGGAGTGAGGGAGGAGTGAAGGAGGAGTGAAGGGGAGTGAGGGAGGAGTGAGGGAGGAGTGAAGGAGGAGTGAGGGAGGAGTGAGGGAGGAGTGAGGGAGGAGTGAAGGAGGAGTGAAGGGGAGTGAGGGAGGAGTGAGGGAGGAGTGAGGGAGGAGTGAAGGAGGAGTGAAGGAAGAGTGAAGGAAGAGTGAAGGAGGAGTGAGGGAGGGGTGAGTGAGGAGTGAGTGAGGAGTGAGTGAGGAGTGAGTGAGGAGTGAGTGAGGAGTGAGGGAGGAGTGAGGGAGGAGTGAGGGAGGAGTGAAGGAGGGGTGAAGCAGGGGTGAGGGAGGAGTGAAGGAGGGGTGAGGGAGGAGTGATGGAGGAGTTAAGGAGGAGTGAGGGAGGAGTGAGGGAGGAGTGAGGGAGGAGTGAGGGAGGAGTGAGGGAGGAGTGAGGGAGGAGTGAGGCAGGAGTGAAGGTGGAGTGAGGGAGGAGTGAGGGAGGAGTGAGGGAGGAGTGAGGGAGGAGTGAGGGAAGAGTGAGGGAGGAGTGAGGGAGGAGTGAGGGAGGAGTGAGGGAGGAGTGAAGGAGGAGTGAAGGAGGAGTGAAATAGGAGTGAGGGAGGAGTGAGGGAGGAGTGAAGGAGGAGTGAGGGAGGAGTGAGGGAGGAGTGAAGGAGGAGTGAAGGAGGAGTGAAAGAGGAGTGAAAGAGGAGTGAGTGAGGAGTGAGTGAGGAGTGAGGGAGGAGTGAAGGAGGAGTGAGGGAGGAGTGAGGGAGGAGTGAGGGAGGAGTGAGGGAGGAGTGAGGGAGGAGTGAGGGAGGAGTGAAGGAGGAGTGAAGGGGAGTGAGGGAGGAGTGAGGGAGGAGTGAAGGAGGAGTGAGGGAGGAGTGAGGGAGGAGTGAGGGAGGAGTGAAGGAGGAGTGAAGGGGAGTGAGGGAGGAGTGAGGGAGGAGTGAGGGAGGAGTGAAGGAGGAGTGAAGGAAGAGTGAAGGAAGAGTGAAGGAGGAGTGAGGGAGGGGTGAGGGAGGGGTGAAGGAGGAGTGAAGGAGGAGTGAGTGAGGAGTGAGGGAGGAGTGAGGGAGGAGTGAGGGAGGAGTTAGGGAGGGGTGAGGGAGGGGTGAGGGAGGGGTGAGGGAGGAGTGAGTGAGGAGTGAGTGAGGAGTGAGTGAGGAGTGAGTGAGGAGTGAAAGAGGAGTGAAAGAGGAGTGAGGGAGGAGTGAGGGAGGAGTGAGGGAGGAGTGAGGGAGGAGTGAGGGAGGAGTGAGGGAAGAGTGAGGGAAGAGTGAGGGAAGAGTGAGGGAGGAGTGAGGGAGGAGTGAGGGAGGAGTGAGGGAGGGGTGAAGGAGGGGTGAAGGAGGGGTGAAGGAGGGGTGAAGGAGGGGTGAGGGAGGAGTGAGGGAGGAGTGAGGGAGGAGTGAAGGAGGAGTGAGGGAGGAGTGAGGGAGGAGTGAGGGAGGAGTGAGGGAGGAGTGAGGGAGGAGTGAGGGAGGAGTTAAGCAGGGGTGAGGGAGGAGTGAGGGAGGAGTGAGGGAGGAGTGAGGGATGAGTGAGGGAGGAGTGAGGGAGGAGTGAAGGAGGAGTGAAGGAGGAGTGAAGGAGGAGTGAGGGAGGAGTGAGGGAGGAGTGAAGGAGGAGTGAAGTAGGAGTGAAGGAGGAGTGAAGGAGTGAGGGTGGAGTGAGGGAAGAGTGAGGGAGGAGTGAGGGAGGGGTGAGGGAGGAGTGAGGGAGGAGTGAGGGAGGAGTGAGGGAGGAGTGAGGGAGGAGTGAGGGAGGAGTGAGGGAGGAGTGAAGGAGGAGTGAGGGTGGAGTGAGGGAAGGGTGAGGGAAGGGTGAGGGAGGAGTGAGGGAGGAGTGAGGGAGGAGTGAGGAGTGAAGGAGGAGTGAAGGAGGAGTGAGGGAGGAGTGAGGGAGGAGTGAAGGAGGAGTGAAGGAGGAGTGAAGCAGGGGTGAGGGAGGAGTGAGGGAGGAGTGAAGGAGGAGTGAAGGAGGAGTGAAATAGGAGTGAGGGAGGAGTGAGGGAGGAGTGAAGGAGGAGTGAGGGAGGAGTGAGGGAGGAGTGAGGGAGGAGTGAAGGAGGAGTGAAGGAGGAGTGAAAGAGGAGTGAGTGAGGAGTGAGGGAGGAGTGAGGGAGGAGTGAAGGTGGAGTGAGGGAGGAGTGAGGGAGGAGTGAGGGAGGAGTGAAGGAGGAGTGAGGGAGGAGTGAGGGAGGAGTGAGGGAGGAGTGAGGGAGGAGTGAGGAGTGAAGGAGGAGTGAAGGAGGAGTGAAGGAGGAGTGAGGGTGGAGTGAGGGAAGAGTGAGGGAAGGGTGAGGGAGGGGTGAGGGAGGGGTGAGGGAGGGGTGAGGGAGGGGTGAAGGAGGAGTGAGGGAGGAGTGAAGGAGGAGTGAGGGAGGAGTGAGGGAGGGGTGAGGGAGGGGTGAGGGAGGGGTGAAGGAGGGGTGAGGGAGGAGTGGAGGAGTGAGGGAGGAGTGAGGGAGGAGTGAGGGAGGAGTGAGGGAGGAGTGAAGGAGGAGTGAGGGTGGAGTGAGGGAAGAGTGAGGGAAGGGTGAGGGAGGAGTGAGGGAGGAGTGAGGGAGGAGTGAGGGAGGAGTGAGGGAGGAGTGAGGAGTGAAGGAGGAGTGAAGGAGGAGTGAGGGAGGAGTGAGGGAGGAGTGAAGGAGGAGTGAGGGAGGAGTGAAGGAGGAGTGAGGGAGGAGTGAAGGAGGAGTGAGGGAGGAGTGAAGGAGGAGTGAAGGAGGAGTGAGGGAGAAGTGAGGGAGGAGTGAGGGAGGAATGAGGGAGGAGTGAGGGAGGAGTGAAGGTGGAGTGAAGAAGGAGTGAGGGAGGAGTGAAGGAGGAGTGAGGGAGGAGTGAAGGAGGAGTGAGGGAGGAGTGAGGGAGGAGTGAGGGAGGAGTGAAGGAGGAGTGAAGGAGGAGTGAAATAGGAGTGAGGGAGGAGTGAGGGAGGAGTGAAGGAGGAGTGAAGGAGGAGTGAGGGAGGAGTGAGGGAGGAGTGAAGGAGGAGTGAAAGAGGAGTGAGTGAGGAGTGAAGGAGGAGTGAGGGAGGAGTGAAGGAGGAGTGAAGGAGGAGTGAGGGAGGAGTGAGGGAGGAGTGAGGGAGGAGTGAGGGAGGAGTGAAGGTGGAGTGAGGGAGGAGTGAGGGAGGAGTGAGGGAGGAGTGAAGGAGGAGTGAGGGAGGAGTGAGGGAGGAGTGAGGGAGGAGTGAGGGAGGAGTGAGGAGTGAAGGAGGAGTGAAGGAGGAGTGAAGGAGGAGTGAGGGTGGAGTGAGGGAAGAGTGAGGGAAGGGTGAGGGAGGGGTGAGGGAGGGGTGAGGGAGGGGTGAGGGAGGGGTGAAGGAGGAGTGAGGGAGGAGTGAAGGAGGAGTGAGGGTGGAGTGAGGGAGGAGTGAGGGAGGAGTGAGGGAGGAGTGAGGGAGGAGTGAGGGAGGAGTGAAGGAGGAGTTAAGCAGGGGTGAGGGAGGAGTGAGGGAGAGTGAGGGAGGAGTGAGGGAGGAGTGAGGGAGGAGTGAGGGAGGAGTGAGGGAGGAGTGAAGGTGGAGTGAAGGAGGAGTTAGGGAGGGGTTAAGGAGGGGTGAGGGAGGAGTGAGGGAGGCGTGAGGGAGGAGTGAGGGAGGAGTGAAGGAGGAGTGAGGGAGGAGTGAGGGAGGAGTGAGGGAGGGGTGAGGGAGGGGTGAGGGAGGGGTGAGGGAGGGGTGAAGGAGGGGTGAGGGAGGAGTGGAGGAGTGAGGGAGGAGTGAGGGAGGAGTGAGGGAGGAGTGAAGGAGGAGTGAAGGAGGAGTGAAGGAGGAGTGAGGGAGGAGTGAGGGAGGAGTGAGGGAGGAGTGAGGGAGGAGTGAAGGTGGAGTGAAGGAGGAGTGAGGGAGGAGTGAAGGAGGAGTGAGGGAGGAGTGAGGGAGGAGTGAGGGAGGAGTGAGGGAGGAGTGAGGGAGGGGTGAGGGAGGAGTGAGGGAGGAGTGAGGGAGGAGTGAGGGAGGAGTGAGGGAGGAGTGAAGGAGGAGTGAAGGAGGCGTGAGGGAGGAGTCAAGGAGGAGTGAGGAGTGAGTGAGGAGTGAGGGAGGAGTGAGGGAGGAGTGAGGGAGGAGTGAGGGAGGGGTGAGGGAGGGGTGAGGGAGGGGTGAGGGAGGGGTGAAGGAGGGGTGAGGGAGGAGTGAGGGAGGAGTGAGGGAGGAGTGAGGGAGGAGTGAGGGAGGAGTGAGGGAGGAGTGAAGGAGGAGTGAGGGAGGAGTGAGGGAGGAGTGAGGGAGTAGTGAGGGAGGAGTGAGGGAGGAGTGAGGGAGGAGTGAGTGAGGAGTAAGTGAGGAGTGAGTGAGGAGTGAAGGAGGAGTGAAGGAGGAGTGAAGGAGGAGTGAAGGAGGAGTGAAGGAGGAGTGAGGGAGGAGTGAAGGAGGAGTAAGTGAGGAGTGAGTGAGGAGTGAAGGAGGAGTGAGGGAGGAGTGAGGGAGGAGTGAGGGAGGAGTGAAGGAGGAGTGAGGGAGGAGTGAGGGAGGAGTGAAGGAGGAGTGAAGGAGGAGTGAAGGAGGAGTGAAGGAGGAGTGAAATAGGAGTGAGGAAGGAGTGAGGGAGGAGTGAAGGAGGAGTGAGGGAGGAGTGAGGGAGGAGTGAAGGAGGAGTGAAGGAGGAGTGAAGGAGGAGTGAAGGAGGAGTGAGGGAGGAGTGAAGGAGGAGTAAGTGAGGAGTGAGTGAGGAGTGAAGGAGGAGTGAGGGAGGAGTGAGGGAGGAGTGAGGGAGGAGTGAAGGAGGAGTAAGTGAGGAGTGAGTGAGGAGTGAAGGAGGAGTGAAGGAGGAGTGAAGGAGGAGTGAAGGAGGAGTGAGGGAGGAGTGAGGGAGGAGTGAAGGAGGAGTAAGTGAGGAGTGAGTGAGGAGTGAAGGAGGAGTGAAGGAGGAGTGAGGGAGGAGTGAAGGTGGAGTGAAGAAGGAGTGAGGGAGGAGTGAAGGAGGAGTGAGGGAGGAGTGAAGGAGGAGTGAGGGAGGAGTGAGGGAGAAGTGAGGGAGGAGTGAAGGAGGAGTGAAGGAGGAGTGAAATAGGAGTGAGGGAGGAGTGAGGGAGGAGTGAAGGAGGAGTGAAGGAGGAGTGAGGGAGGAGTGAGGGAGGAGTGAAAGAGGAGTGAGTGAGGAGTGAAGGAGGAGTGAGGGAGGAGTGAAGGAGGAGTGAAGGAGGAGTGAAGGAGGAGTGAGGGAGGAGTGAGGGAGGAGTGAGGGAGGAGTGAGGGAGGAGTGAAGGTGGAGTGAGGGAGGAGTGAGGGAGGAGTGAGGGAGGAGTGAAGGAGGAGTGAGGGAGGAGTGAGGGAGGAGTGAGGGAGGAGTGAGGGAGGAGTGAGGGAGGAGTGAAGGAGGAGTGAGGAGTGAAGGAGGAGTGAAGGAGGAGTGAGGGTGGAGTGAGGGTGGAGTGAGGGAGGAGTGAGGGAGGAGTGAGGGAGGAGTGAGGGAGGAGTGAGGGAGGAGTGAGGGAGGAGTGAGGGAGGAGTGAAGGAGGAGTGAGGGTGGAGTGAGGGAAGGGTGAGGGAGGGGTGAGGGAGGGGTGAAGGAGGAGTGAGGGTGGAGTGAGGGAGGAGTGAGGGTGGAGTGAGGGAGGAGTGAGGGAGGAGTGAGGGAGGAGTGAGGGAGGAGTGAGGGAGGAGTGAGGGAGGAGTGAAGGAGGAGTTAAGCAGGGGTGAGGGAGGAGTGAGGGAGGAGTGAGGGAGGAGTTAGGGAGGAGTGAGGGAGGAGTGAGGGAGGAGTGAGGGAGGAGTGAAGGTGGAGTGAAGGAGGAGTTAGGGAGGGGTTAAGGAGGGGTGAGGGAGGAGTGAGGGAGGAGTGAGGGAGGAGTGAGGGAGGAGTGAAGGAGGAGTGAGGGAGGAGTGAGGGTCGGGTGAGGGAGGGGTGAGGGAGGGGTGAAGGAGGGGTGAGGGAGGAGTGGAGGAGTGAGGGAGGAGTGAGGGAGGAGTGAGGGAGGAGTGAAGGAGGAGTGAGGGTGGAGTGAGGGAAGAGTGAGGGAAGGGTGAAGGAGGAGTGAGGGAGGGGTGAGGGAGGGGTGAAGGAGGAGTGAAGGAGGAGTGAGTGAGGAGTGAGGGAGGAGTGAGGGAGGAGTGAGGGAGGAGTGAGGGAGGGGTGAGGGAGGGGTGAGGGAGGGGTGAGGGAGGGGTGAGGGAGGAGTGAGTGAGGAGTGAGTGAGGAGTGAGTGAGGAGTGAGTGAGGAGTGAAAGAGGAGTGAAAGAGGAGTGAGGGAGGAGTGAGGGAGGAGTGAGGGAGGAGTGAGGGAGGAGTGAGGGAGGAGTGAGGGAAGAGTGAGGGAAGAGTGAGGGAAGAGTGAGGGAGGAGTGAGGGAGGAGTGAGGGAGGAGTGAGGGAGGGGTGAAGGAGGGGTGAAGGAGGGGTGAAGGAGGGGTGAAGGAGGGGTGAGGGAGGAGTGAGGGAGGAGTGAGGGAGGAGTGAAGGAGGAGTGAGGGAGGAGTGAGGGAGGAGTGAGGGAGGAGTGAGGGAGGAGTGAGGGAGGAGTTAAGCAGGGGTGAGGGAGGAGTGAGGGAGGAGTGAGGGAGGAGTGAGGGATGAGTGAGGGAGGAGTGAGGGAGGAGTGAAGGAGGAGTGAAGGAGGAGTGAAGGAGGAGTGAGGGAGGAGTGAGGGAGGAGTGAAGGAGGAGTGAAGTAGGAGTGAAGGAGGAGTGAAGGAGTGAGGGTGGAGTGAGGGAAGAGTGAGGGAGGAGTGAGGGAGGGGTGAGGGAGGAGTGAGGGAGGAGTGAGGGAGGAGTGAGGGAGGAGTGAGGGAGGAGTGAGGGAGGAGTGAGGGAGGAGTGAAGGAGGAGTGAGGGTGGAGTGAGGGAAGGGTGAGGGAAGGGTGAGGGAGGAGTGAGGGAGGAGTGAGGGAGGAGTGAGGAGTGAAGGAGGAGTGAAGGAGGAGTGAGGGAGGAGTGAGGGAGGAGTGAAGGAGGAGTGAAGGAGGAGTGAAGCAGGGGTGAGGGAGGAGTGAGGGAGGAGTGAAGGAGGAGTGAAGGAGGAGTGAAATAGGAGTGAGGGAGGAGTGAGGGAGGAGTGAAGGAGGAGTGAGGGAGGAGTGAGGGAGGAGTGAGGGAGGAGTGAAGGAGGAGTGAAGGAGGAGTGAAAGAGGAGTGAGTGAGGAGTGAGGGAGGAGTGAGGGAGGAGTGAAGGTGGAGTGAGGGAGGAGTGAGGGAGGAGTGAGGGAGGAGTGAAGGAGGAGTGAGGGAGGAGTGAGGGAGGAGTGAGGGAGGAGTGAGGGAGGAGTGAGGAGTGAAGGAGGAGTGAAGGAGGAGTGAAGGAGGAGTGAGGGTGGAGTGAGGGAAGAGTGAGGGAAGGGTGAGGGAGGGGTGAGGGAGGGGTGAGGGAGGGGTGAAGGAGGAGTGAGGGAGGAGTGAAGGAGGAGTGAGGGAGGAGTGAGGGAGGGGTGAGGGAGGGGTGAGGGAGGGGTGAAGGAGGGGTGAGGGAGGAGTGGAGGAGTGAGGGAGGAGTGAGGGAGGAGTGAGGGAGGAGTGAGGGAGGAGTGAAGGAGGAGTGAGGGTGGAGTGAGGGAAGAGTGAGGGAAGGGTGAGGGAGGAGTGAGGGAGGAGTGAGGGAGGAGTGAGGGAGGAGTGAGGGAGGAGTGAGGAGTGAAGGAGGAGTGAAGGAGGAGTGAGGGAGGAGTGAGGGAGGAGTGAAGGAGGAGTGAGGGAGGAGTGAAGGAGGAGTGAGGGAGGAGTGAAGGAGGAGTGAGGGAGGAGTGAAGGAGGAGTGAAGGAGGAGTGAGGGAGAAGTGAGGGAGGAGTGAGGGAGGAATGAGGGAGGAGTGAGGGAGGAGTGAAGGTGGAGTGAAGAAGGAGTGAGGGAGGAGTGAAGGAGGAGTGAGGGAGGAGTGAAGGAGGAGTGAGGGAGGAGTGAGGGAGGAGTGAGGGAGGAGTGAAGGAGGAGTGAAGGAGGAGTGAAATAGGAGTGAGGGAGGAGTGAGGGAGGAGTGAAGGAGGAGTGAAGGAGGAGTGAGGGAGGAGTGAGGGAGGAGTGAAGGAGGAGTGAAAGAGGAGTGAGTGAGGAGTGAAGGAGGAGTGAGGGAGGAGTGAAGGAGGAGTGAAGGAGGAGTGAGGGAGGAGTGAGGGAGGAGTGAGGGAGGAGTGAGGGAGGAGTGAAGGTGGAGTGAGGGAGGAGTGAGGGAGGAGTGAGGGAGGAGTGAAGGAGGAGTGAGGGAGGAGTGAGGGAGGAGTGAGGGAGGAGTGAGGGAGGAGTGAGGAGTGAAGGAGGAGTGAAGGAGGAGTGAAGGAGGAGTGAGGGTGGAGTGAGGGAAGAGTGAGGGAAGGGTGAGGGAGGGGTGAGGGAGGGGTGAGGGAGGGGTGAGGGAGGGGTGAAGGAGGAGTGAGGGAGGAGTGAAGGAGGAGTGAGGGTGGAGTGAGGGAGGAGTGAGGGAGGAGTGAGGGAGGAGTGAGGGAGGAGTGAGGGAGGAGTGAAGGAGGAGTTAAGCAGGGGTGAGGGAGGAGTGAGGGAGAGTGAGGGAGGAGTGAGGGAGGAGTGAGGGAGGAGTGAGGGAGGAGTGAGGGAGGAGTGAAGGTGGAGTGAAGGAGGAGTTAGGGAGGGGTTAAGGAGGGGTGAGGGAGGAGTGAGGGAGGAGTGAGGGAGGAGTGAGGGAGGAGTGAAGGAGGAGTGAGGGAGGAGTGAGGGAGGAGTGAGGGAGGGGTGAGGGAGGGGTGAGGGAGGGGTGAAGGAGGGGTGAGGGAGGAGTGGAGGAGTGAGGGAGGAGTGAGGGAGGAGTGAGGGAGGAGTGAAGGAGGAGTGAAGGAGGAGTGAAGGAGGAGTGAGGGAGGAGTGAGGGAGGAGTGAGGGAGGAGTGAGGGAGGAGTGAAGGTGGAGTGAAGGAGGAGTGAGGGAGGAGTGAAGGAGGAGTGAGGGAGGAGTGAGGGAGGAGTGAGGGAGGAGTGAGGGAGGAGTGAGGGAGGGGTGAGGGAGGAGTGAGGGAGGAGTGAGGGAGGAGTGAGGGAGGAGTGAGGGAGGAGTGAGGGAGGAGTGAAGGAGGAGTGAAGGAGGCGTGAGGGAGGAGTCAAGGAGGAGTGAGGAGTGAGTGAGGAGTGAGGGAGGAGTGAGGGAGGAGTGAGGGAGGAGTGAGGGAGGGGTGAGGGAGGGGTGAGGGAGGGGTGAGGGAGGGGTGAAGGAGGGGTGAGGGAGGAGTGAGGGAGGAGTGAGGGAGGAGTGAGGGAGGAGTGAGGGAGGAGTGAGGGAGGAGTGAAGGAGGAGTGAGGGAGGAGTGAGGGAGGAGTGAGGGAGTAGTGAGGGAGGAGTGAGGGAGGAGTGAGGGAGGAGTGAGTGAGGAGTAAGTGAGGAGTGAGTGAGGAGTGAAGGAGGAGTGAAGGAGGAGTGAAGGAGGAGTGAAGGAGGAGTGAAGGAGGAGTGAGGGAGGAGTGAAGGAGGAGTAAGTGAGGAGTGAGTGAGGAGTGAAGGAGGAGTGAGGGAGGAGTGAGGGAGGAGTGAGGGAGGAGTGAAGGAGGAGTGAGGGAGGAGTGAGGGAGGAGTGAAGGAGGAGTGAAGGAGGAGTGAAGGAGGAGTGAAGGAGGAGTGAAATAGGAGTGAGGAAGGAGTGAGGGAGGAGTGAAGGAGGAGTGAGGGAGGAGTGAGGGAGGAGTGAAGGAGGAGTGAAGGAGGAGTGAAGGAGGAGTGAAGGAGGAGTGAGGGAGGAGTGAAGGAGGAGTAAGTGAGGAGTGAGTGAGGAGTGAAGGAGGAGTGAGGGAGGAGTGAGGGAGGAGTGAGGGAGGAGTGAAGGAGGAGTAAGTGAGGAGTGAGTGAGGAGTGAAGGAGGAGTGAAGGAGGAGTGAAGGAGGAGTGAAGGAGGAGTGAGGGAGGAGTGAGGGAGGAGTGAGGGAGGAGTGAAGGAGGAGTAAGTGAGGAGTGAGTGAGGAGTGAAGGAGGAGTGAAGGAGGAGTGAGGGAGGAGTGAAGGTGGAGTGAAGAAGGAGTGAGGGAGGAGTGAAGGAGGAGTGAGGGAGGAGTGAAGGAGGAGTGAGGGAGGAGTGAGGGAGAAGTGAGGGAGGAGTGAAGGAGGAGTGAAGGAGGAGTGAAATAGGAGTGAGGGAGGAGTGAGGGAGGAGTGAAGGAGGAGTGAAGGAGGAGTGAGGGAGGAGTGAGGGAGGAGTGAAAGAGGAGTGAGTGAGGAGTGAAGGAGGAGTGAGGGAGGAGTGAAGGAGGAGTGAAGGAGGAGTGAAGGAGGAGTGAGGGAGGAGTGAGGGAGGAGTGAGGGAGGAGTGAGGGAGGAGTGAAGGTGGAGTGAGGGAGGAGTGAGGGAGGAGTGAGGGAGGAGTGAAGGAGGAGTGAGGGAGGAGTGAGGGAGGAGTGAGGGAGGAGTGAGGGAGGAGTGAGGGAGGAGTGAAGGAGGAGTGAGGAGTGAAGGAGGAGTGAAGGAGGAGTGAGGGTGGAGTGAGGGTGGAGTGAGGGAGGAGTGAGGGAGGAGTGAGGGAGGAGTGAGGGAGGAGTGAGGGAGGAGTGAGGGAGGAGTGAGGGAGGAGTGAAGGAGGAGTGAGGGTGGAGTGAGGGAAGGGTGAGGGAGGGGTGAGGGAGGGGTGAAGGAGGAGTGAGGGTGGAGTGAGGGAGGAGTGAGGGTGGAGTGAGGGAGGAGTGAGGGAGGAGTGAGGGAGGAGTGAGGGAGGAGTGAGGGAGGAGTGAGGGAGGAGTGAAGGAGGAGTTAAGCAGGGGTGAGGGAGGAGTGAGGGAGGAGTGAGGGAGGAGTTAGGGAGGAGTGAGGGAGGAGTGAGGGAGGAGTGAGGGAGGAGTGAAGGTGGAGTGAAGGAGGAGTTAGGGAGGGGTTAAGGAGGGGTGAGGGAGGAGTGAGGGAGGAGTGAGGGAGGAGTGAGGGAGGAGTGAAGGAGGAGTGAGGGAGGAGTGAGGGTCGGGTGAGGGAGGGGTGAGGGAGGGGTGAAGGAGGGGTGAGGGAGGAGTGGAGGAGTGAGGGAGGAGTGAGGGAGGAGTGAGGGAGGAGTGAAGGAGGAGTGAGGGTGGAGTGAGGGAAGAGTGAGGGAAGGGTGAGGGAGGAGTGAGGGAGGAGTGAGGGAGGAGTGAGGAGTGAAGGAGGAGTGAAGGAGGAGTGAGGGAGGAGTGAGGGAGGAGTGAGGGAGGAGTGAGGGAGGAGTGAGGAGTGAAGGAGGTGTTAGGGAGGGGTGAGGGAGGGGTGAGGGAGGGGTGAGGGAGGGGTGAGGGAGGAGTGAGGGAGGAGTGAGGAGTGAGGGAGGAGTGAGGAGTGAGGGAGGAGTGAGGGAGGAGTGGGTGAGGAGTGAGTGAGGAGTGAGGGAGGTGTGAGGGAGGAGTGAGGGAGGAGTGAGGGAGGTGTGAGGGAGGTGTGAGGGAGGAGTGAGGGAGGAGTGAGGGAGGAGTGAGGGAGGAGTGAAGGAGGAGTGAAAGAGGAGTGAGTGAGGAGTGAGGGAGGAGTGAGGGAGGAGTGAGGGAGGTGTGAGGGAGGAGTGAGGGAGGAGTGAGGGAGGCGTGAGGGAGGGGTGAGGGAGGGGTGAGGGAGGGGTGAGGGAGGAGTGAGGGAGGAGTGAAGGAGGAGTGAGGGGGGAGTTAAGCAGGGGTGAGGGAGGAGTGAGGGAGGAGTGAGGGAGGAGTGAGGGAGGAGTGAGGGAGGAGTGAGGGAGGAGTGAGGGAGGGGTGAAGGAGGGGTGAAGGAGGAGTGAAGGAGGCGTGAGGGAGGAGTCAAGGAGGAGTGAGGAGTGAGGGAGGAGTGAGGGAGGAGTGAGGGAGGAGTGAGTGAGGAGTGAGGGAGGAGTGAGGGAGGAGTGAGGGAGGGGTGAGGGAGGGGTGAAGCAGGGGTGAAGCAGGGGTGAGGGAGGAGTGAGGGAGGGGTGAGGGAGGAGTGAGGGAGGAGTGAAGGTGGAGTGAAGGAGGAGTGAGGGAGGAGTGAAGGAGGAGTGAGGGAGGAGTGAAGGAGGAGTGAGGGAGGAGTGAAGGAGGAGTGAGGGAGGAGTGAAGGAGGAGTGAAGGAGGAGTGAGGGAGAAGTGAGGGAGGAGTGAGGGAGGAATGAGGGAGGAGTGAGGGAGGAGTGAAGGTGGAGTGAAGAAGGAGTGAGGGAGGAGTGAAGGAGGAGTGAGGGAGGAGTGAGGGTGGAGTGAGGGAGGAGTGAGTGAGGAGTGAGGGAGGAGTGAGGGAGGAGTGAGGGAGGAGTGAGGGAGGAGTGAAGGAGGAGTGAAGGAGGAGTGAAGCAGGGGTGAGGGAGGAGTGAGGGAGGAGTGAAGGAGGAGTGAAGGAGGAGTGAAATAGGAGTGAGGGAGGAGTGAGGGAGGAGTGAAGGAGGAGTGAGGGAGGAGTGAGGGAGGAGTGAGGGAGGAGTGAAGGAGGAGTGAAGGAGGAGTGAAAGAGGAGTGAGTGAGGAGTGAAGGAGGAGTGAGGGAGGAGTGAGGGAGGAGTGAGGGAGGAGTGAAGGAGGAGTGAAGGAGGAGTGAAAGAGGAGTGAGTGAGGAGTGATGGAGGAGTGAGGGAGGAGTGAGGGTGGAGTGAGGGAGGAGTGAGGGAGGAGTGAGGGAGGAGTGAGGGAAGAGTGAGGGAGGAGTGAGGGAGGAGTGAGGGAAAGATGCGTGTGTAGCGTCTGATGCGAATGAATGAAACAGAGGGAAACGCGGGGAGCGGGGACTGTATGAGTGTGTGTTGGAAAGTGCGCGCGGGCATGAAGGGCCCCGCTGGCATGAAGGGCCCCGCTGGCATGAAGGGCCCCGCGGGCATGAAGGGGCCCCGCGGGCATGAAGTGCCCCTCGGGCATGAAGTGCCCCTCGGGCATGAAGGGCCCCTCGGGCATGAAGGGCCCCTCGGGCATGAAGGGCCCCTCGGGCATGAAGGGCCGCGCGGGCATGAAGGGCCCCGCTGGCATGAAGGGCCGCGCGGGCATGAAGGGCCCCGCGGGCATGAAGGGGCCCCGCGGGCATGAAGGGCCCCTCGGGCATGAAGGGCCCCTCGGGCATGAAGGGCCCCTCGGGCATGAAGGGCCGCGCGGCTGCTCAGCAAATAAGCGCCGACACCAGTTAAAGACAGACTGGCTCCGTCACAAGATGACATGTTTATTTATCTACAAAACATGCTAAAAGTCATGATTAAGTCAGTATTTAGGCTACTTAGATACAGAATACAGAACACTGATGGACACGAAACGTAAACATCAATTAGTTTATACCTTGAAAAACATTCCATTTCTTTGCTTTCCTTCCGTAACATTTCTTAAGTTCTTTAGTTTTTCAGGCATAAACATTTCAAGACAAAATGTAGTAGATCCACAGCCCTCAGATCCGTGGTGGACATTAGTTTGATGATCTATTCTGAAATTAAACCCATGGATCCATAGTTTTACTCCTGCAGCTCATTCATGGCACCTACACGACACCAATGACACGGTAGATGTGTTGGTCACGTGACTTTTCTTAAAGTGACACACAAAGTGTGAGTATATATTTAGGTCATCATTTTTTCCTGGTTTTTCATTGGTTAAACAGACCACTGTGACCACTAGCCAACCAAAACAGTTCTAACGACTTCAAAAAAAATGTTGTAGTGCTGGCAGTGATGCTAATTAAACATTAGACATTAAACATGACAACAGAGCAAAGGTGAAGAAGTTATGAATGTAACTACGGTTCTATGAATCCCAGATGACTTTAAGGAGCATAAAGTGCTCGCCGAAGTGTAGTTCGAGTATCAATACCAACAACATAGCACTTGTGACACTTGGATGGCCAATCAGAGGCTATAGAGCTGACTGACATCCACTTACTCAGTTAGTGCAGAAACTTCTCTCGGCCTGAGTGACCGAGAAGCTCTGGCGGTCATCCAGAATTCAGGGAATGGTTGGTGGACTCATAACGTTGATTCTATTTAATCCCTACTGAAAGCCAGAGGTGGTGCACCTCTGGCGGTCTGGTGGTTTAAGTCGGGTCACGCGGGAAGGCGGTCGCCTTCATCGCCTCTAGCGGCTTTAATTGGCTCGAGTATGGAATGGAATGGAAGGTAAGGACAAGTCACGCCTAATGGAATTGATCTACGGAGCTCATATTTCACTCATTAATGTGTTTTTATGTCTGAGTGGAAATAATTAATACCCATGGAACAAATGTACTCTATAGCGCCCCCTACCCATTGTGAGAAAAACTCAACATTGTCTGATTTGTTTGAAACTCATGGGTTATATTCTACTAGAGACGCCATGAAAAAAGAGCATTGCAGATATAAGATATGCCTTTATTGTCCACACATGGGGGGATTACGGTGTTAAAACGCAAGTAAATTTTCACGATTGCAGGGGCGCAATTAATGCCTTCACTTCCTCTTCCTCTTTTATTTTGATGGAACATTTCCTCTCGTGCCGTGGTCTTAGCATCAGCATTAGCGGCGGGGCTCTGTTGCTAGGTGACGGAGGTACAGGGAGGAGGGGGTCTAAAGAATAAAGTCTAAAGAAAAAAGTCTAAAGAATAAAGTCATAAAGTCCAAAGAATAAAGTCTCAGAGAATGCAGTGTCAGGGCAATCGCGAACAAAACTGCTGGTCGTGTGCAAGGACGTGGCTCAGCAAAGGAAGGCGATTGAAGCTAAGTGTCAGTGTAAGCTAAGGAAGGACATTCTTGTGTCTGATGCTGTAAGAGGCACGGTCAGGGGAGTTATCGTAGGCGTCCCTACGACGACATCTGTGGATGACATAAAGGAGAATTTGACTGGAGCTAAGGTGGTGGATGCTAGGCGGTTGAAGATGACCCGGGATGGGGTAAGGTGTGACAGCCTGTCAATAATGATTAGATTTGAAGGTGAGATCCTGCCTCGTGTGGTGTGCGTTGGGTACATGCGCTATGGCGTACGCCCATATGTTCCGCCGCCCCTGCGTTGCTTCAAGTGCCAGCGCTTTGGGCATATTGCAGTGGTCTGTAGAGGGAAGCAGAGGTGTGGTAAATGTGCAGGAGACCACGAGTGTGGGAAGTGACGAAGGAGCAAAACTCAAGTGCTGTAACTGTGGGGGAGAGCATAGCTCTGCCTACGGGGGATGCGTGTTCAGCAAGAGGGCTGCTGAGGAGCAAAAAGTTAGAGCCTCTCAAGGCATATCCTACGCGGATGCGGTCAAGAAGGTGTCTGGTAGTCAGGTGAAGGTGGATGCAGTGCGGGCTGCCAGTGCTGCTGGTGACCTAGGCGACAGGGGAGGGGGTAGCGTTGCCCGCGGCCAGGGGGAGGTCCCCACTGGGATCCCTGTGAGTGTGGCTTCCACGGGCAGAGGCCCTGTGGGTGCGGAGGATGTACTGGTTGTGAAGAGGAAAGATTTCTTCCTCTTTATGTTGGAAGTGATTAACTGTACTGGTCAAACCGAGAGGAAATCCGAAAAGACTAGGATCATCGCTAAGGCTGCAGGGAAGTACTTTGGAGCTGGGGGTCCCGAGTGGACGGAGATAGAGGATGCGCTGCGGGAGGGCGCCCTGCCCCATTCTGGCAGTCGGAGTGGGGGGGCTCCCGATGCGCCGTCAGGTTCCAGGGGCTCATAATGGCGGTGGTTGTCTTGCAATGGAATGCGCGTAGTCTTCGTGCTAATGGCCAGGAATTTAAGCATTTTGTCTCTACCTTGTTGAACAAGCCTCTCGTTATGTGCGTGCAGGAGACTTGGTTACAACCTAGGTGTTTTTTTAGAATACAAGGGTATGTGTGTGTTAGGAATGATAGGGAGCAGGGTAGAGGCGGAGGTGTGGCTGTGTTAGTCCGAGATGACCTAAATTACGTTGTTGTCAGTGTGAGTAAAGCGCCGGAAGCTCTGGCGGTGAGGGTCTGGCTGGGTGGTGAAGCTGTTACTGTGGTTAACCTTTATAATCCGTGTGGTGAGTTAACGTTAGAGTCCTTACATAGTATCGGTAAGGATGTTCGGGGAAAGGCCAGGTGGTGTGGGGATTTTAATGCGCATAGCGCTTTATGGGGCGGTAGTGGTACCGATAGGAATGGGCAGGTGGTAGAGGGTTTTATCAATCAAAGGGAGTTGGTTTGTCTGAATGATGGGAGTGGGACCCGCTATGATATGGGGACCGGTACGGAAAGTGCAATAGATCTTACGCTTGTGTCCAAGGAGTTAGCTGGTGTTTGTAGTTGGGAGGTTCTTGGTAATCTTTCTTTTGGTAGCGATCACTATCTAGTCCGCACCGAGATTGGCTTTGGGAGCTGTGTGGTCAGGGGGACGAAGATCCAGAGGTGGCAGTTGGCAAGGGCGAACTGGGGGGCTTTCCTAATGAAAGCTGATGATGGTTCTAGGGTTCTGCAGGAAGGAGGGTTGACTCAGGTGGATGATCTCAATAGTGCAATTGTCTCGCTCATCACGCAGTCAGCGGTAGGCACGATTCCTAAGAGTGGTGGTAGTGGACATAGGAAGCGGGTGCCGTGGTGGAATGAAGCATGTGGTTATGCTGTTAGGGCAAGAAATGCGGCGTTTCGCCGGCTAAGGGTTACCCACACTGAGGGTGCCCTCATTGACTACAAGAGGGCCCGCGCTGTTGTGCGGAAAACTGTAAGAACGGCCAAGAGTGCCTATTGGAGGCGGTATTGTTCCAAAGTTGGGAGAGAAACGCGTCTCGGGGATGTTTGGGGGATGATTAAGCGGATGCATGGAGTTGAGCGCCGTCACGGGACCCCGGTCCTAATACAGAATGGTGTTGAAGCAGTCAGCGACGTTGACAAAGCTGAACTGTTGGCCAGCACCTTTGTGTTGGTGCACAGCTCTGACAATCTCTCACCTGCGGAAAGGCACTACAGGGAGAGTACTTTGAATTCCCAGAATTCTGAGCTGATTGGGCACCAGCCTTCGACTCAAGATGACCTTGACCTTCCGTTTAGTTTGTTTGAGCTAAGAAGAGCACTTTCTAAGGCGAAACAGACAACCCCGGGTAAAGATGAGGTGTGCTATGACATGCTCTCTCATTTGACTGATGACACGTTTGGGCTAGTCCTGGGTCTTTTCAACCGTGTTTGGGATTCAGGTTGTGTTCCATCTGTGTGGAAACGGTGTCTACGGTGGTGCCGGTTCTGAAGCCGGGTAGGCCAGCGTCTGACCCTTCAAGTTATAGGCCGATTGCCTTGACGTCGCAGCTCGGGAAAACGATGGAGCGCATGGTTACCGAGCGGTTGGATTACTTCTTGGAGAGTCAGGGTTTGCTTCCCGCGCACCAGAGTGGTTTCCGTAGGGGCAGGAACACCATGGATTCCGTGTTGTGTGAAAAGGTTATTGCGGTGCTCTTTGATGTGGAGAAGGCGTACGATATGGTTTGGAAGGATGGGCTCCTCATTAAGCTGCGGGAGTGTAGTGTGAAGGGTAAACTGTTTAACTGGGTCCGGAGCTTTCTGTCTGGCCGGCGTATTCAAACCAGAGTGGGCGCTGCTTACTCTGGGGTCTATGAGGTAGAGAATGGGATCCCGCAGGGGAGTGTGTGTAGCCCTATCTTGTTCAATGTTATGATTAAGGACATCTTTGACGACGTGGATGGGTCTGTTGGGAGGAGCCTTTATGCTGATGATGGCGCTCTATGGGTGAGAGGGAGGAATCTCCGGTTTTACGAGGCGAAACTGCAAAGGGCAATACAGCAGGTGGAGCAGTGGACCCTGAAGTGGGGGTTTAAACTGTCCGTACGGAAGTCTCAAGTGATCTGTTTCTTCAATGGGGATAGGGACGTCTCCCTTCGACTGCATGGGCAGGTACTCGAACAGGTCAGGGAGGTGAGGTTCTTGGGGGTCACCTTTGACAAAAGGCTTAGTTGGCGTCAGCACATTGATGAGGTCAGTGGTAAATGCAAAAGGGTGAATAACTTGCTTCGTTGTCTATCCGACCAGGACTGGGGGGCCAGCAGAAGGTCGCTCCTGGGTATTTATCGGGCCATCATGAGGGTGGCTATTGATTATGGCTGTATAGCCTACATGTCTGCGGCTGAGACTAACTTAAAGAAGCTTGATGTGGAGCAAGCCCAGGCCTTGCGCATCTGCTGTAGGGCTTTTAGGACCTCCCCTGTCTCGGCGCTGCAGGTTGAGTTGGGGGAATTGCCGTTACGGCTCCGGAGGCTAGAACTTGTGTTGGCTTACTGGGTGAATGTGCAAGGTCATACGAGCTCTCACCCGGTGAGGGACTTTCTCAGGGTTGATGGGGGGCAGAATGAGGCTGGCAGTATGGTTTTTCGCCAGGTAGGAAATGCGAAGGCGCGGCTTGCGGGGGTTGGTGATCTGCGTGTGAGCCCGTCGGTGGCTTTGTCTGCTATAGCTCCGTGGAAGTTTGTCCCGGCTCCTGTTGATGTTAGCTTGCATGGCAAGCTTAGAGGAGTCGCTGGGAGGGCACCGCAGCTTGCCGTTCAAGCGTTCATCGATAGGCACTCAGGTGATGTGTTTATTTATACCGACGGGTCTAGGGATCCTGAGAGTGGGCGTACTGGCGCTGCTTATTTTGTGCCTGACCTGGGGCTGGCGGTCAAGAAGAGGTTGACAGATCTTCTTTCTGTTTTCACGTCAGAACTCATAGCGATACGGTTGGCATTGGAATGGGCGGAATCTGCTTTGCAGTGTTGCGGCATTGTGGTGGCCTCTGACAGCCTTTCTGCATTGCAAAGCACTAAATCTGGGAAATCGGATTGCAGACAGGATGTGTTGAATGGCGTCTTCTGTCTGATGCTCTCCCTGTCCAGGAAGGATGTGAGGGTTTCCTTCATTTGGGTCCCTGCGCATGTGGGGGTGGATGGTAACGAAATGGCTGATACACTGGCTAAACATTCCCTTAGGCGGCCATCAATTGATGTGGCGGTTGAGTTAAGCAAATCTGAAATCAAGCCCGTTATCAAGAGTCATGTGGTCGGCCTTTGGCAGGAATTTTGGAGCCACTGTGTTACTGGACGGCATCTCTATCACATACAGGGTAGTGTGGGTCCTTGCAGGTCTATGGGCAGGAACGAGTGGGAGGAAAGGGCCTTCGCCCGCATGAGGATTGGCCATGCTGGACTCAATTGGTCACTGAGTAGGATAGGCAAACATCCGACCGGTCTGTGTGGTCACTGTCGGGTGCCAGAGACTGTCGAGAATGTGCTGGTTTGCTGTGAGGCTTATGATAGAGAAAGGGCCGGGTTGGCCTTGTGGTTTCGGAATAATGGGCGGGAGTTCAATCTGCGGAACGTTCTGGCGATCCAGTCACAGGGTTTGTGTCAGGCTGTGGTTGCTTACTTATGTAGCACAGGGCTGGTGTAAACGTTTATAGAGTTGGGGGGTGTTGGAGATTGAGCCGAGGATGAGGAGCAAGAGGATGTTCTAACGCGCTTTGACTTCATGGGCCTAGAAACGCCAAAGTGATGGAAGAAGGACTTCTAAAGGATAAAACGACAAAGACGTCCCATGACCTCATGGGCTTTGTAAAACAACAAAGACGTCCCATGACCTCATGGGCTTTGTACTTCCAAAGCAATGGAATAAGAATTTTTAAGTACTACGACAAAGTCTGAGGGGAGGAAGAACTTCTAAAGGATACAATGACAAATGCATCTCATGACCTCTTGGGTGCCCTCATTGACTACAAGAGGGCCCGCGCTGTTGTGCGGAAAACTGTAAGAACGGCCAAGAGTGCCTATTGGAGGCGGTATTGTTCCAAAATTGGGAGAGAAACGCGTCTCGGGGATGTTTGGGGGATGATTAAGCGGATGCATGGGGTTGAGCGCCGTCATGGGACCCCGGTCCTAACACTGAATGGTGTTGAAGCAGTCAGCGACGTTGACAAAGCTGAACTGTTGGCCAGCACCTTTGTGTCGGTGCACAGCTCTGACAATCTCTCACCTGCGGAAAGGCACTACAGGGAGAGTACTTTGGCCCAGAATTCTGAGCTGATTGGGCACCAGCCTTCGACTCAAGATGACCTTGACCTTCCGTTTAGTTTGTTTGAGCTAAGGAGAGCACTTTCTAAGGCGAAACAGACAGCCCCGGGTAAAGATGAGGTGTGCTATGACATGCTCTCTCATTTGACTGATGACACGCTTGGGCTAGTCCTGGGTCTTTTCAACCGTGTTTGGGATTCAGGTTGTGTTCCATCTGCGTGGAAACAGTCTACGGTGGTGCCGGTTCTGAAGCCGGGTAGGCCAGCGTCTGACCCTTCAAGTTATAGGCCGATTGCCTTGACGTCGCAGCTCGGGAAAACGATGGAGCGCATGGTTACCGAGCGGTTGGATTACTTCTTGGAGAGTCAGGGTTTGCTTCCCGCGCACCAGAGTGGTTTCCGTAGGGGCAGGAACACCATGGATTCCGTGTTGTGTTTGGAATCTAGCTGGCCAGGGCTCAGAAAGAAAAGGTTATTGCGGTGCTCTTTGATGTGGAGAAGGGGTACGATATGGTTTGGAAGGATGGGCTCCTCATTCAGCTGCGGAAGTGTGGTGTGAAGGGTAAATTGTTTAACTGGGTCCGGAGCTTTCTGTCTGGCCGGCGTATCCAAACCAGAGTGGGCGCTGCTTACTCTGGGGTCTATGAGGTAGAGAATGGGATCCCGCAGGGGAGTGTGTGTAGCCCTATCTTGTTCAATGTTATGATTAAGGACATCTTTGACGACGTGGATGGGTCTGTTGGGAGGAGCCTTTATGCTGATGATGGCGCTCTATGGGTGAGAGGGAGGAATCTCCGGTTTTACGAGGCGAAACTGCAAAGGGCAATACAGCAGGTGGAGCAGTGGACCCTGAAGTGGGGGTTTAAACTGTCCGTACGGAAGTCTCAAGTGATCTGTTTCTTCAATGGGGATAGGGACGTCTCCCTTCGACTGCATGGGCAGGTACTCGAACAGGTCAGGGAGGTGAGGTTCTTGGGGGTCACCTTTGACAAAAGGCTTAGTTGGCGTCAGCACATTGATGAGGTCAGTGGTAAATGCAAAAGGGTGAATAACTTGCTTCGTTGTCTATCCGACCAGGACTGGGGGGCCAGCAGAAGGTCGCTCCTGGGTATTTATCGGGCCATCATGAGGGCGGCTATTGATTATGGCTGTATAGCCTACATGTCTGCGGCTGAGACTAACTTAAAGAAGCTTGATGTGGAGCAAGCCCAGGCCTTGCGCATCTGCTGTAGGGCTTTTAGGACCTCCCCTGTCTCGGCGCTGCAGGTTGAGTTGGGGGAATTGCCGTTACGGCTCCGGAGGCTAGAACTTGTGTTGGCTTATTGGGTGAATGTGCAAGGTCATACGAGCTCTCACCCGGTGAGGGACTTTCTCAGGGTTGATGGGGGGCAGAATGAGGCTGGCAGTATGGTTTTTCGCCAGGTAGGAAATGCGAAGGCGCGGCTTGCGGGGGTTGGTGATCTGCGTGTGAGCCTGTCGGTGGCTTTGTCTGCTATAGCTCCGTGGAAGTTTGTCCCGGCTCCTGTTGATGTTAGCTTGCATGGCAAGCTTAGAGGAGTCGCTGGGAGGGCACCGCAGTTTGCCGTTCAAGCGTTCATCGATAGGCACTCAGGTGATGTGTTTATTTATACCGACGGGTCTAGGGATCCTGAGAGTGGGCGTACTGGCGCTGCTTATTTTGTGCCTGACCTGGGGCTGGCGGTCAAGAAGAGGTTGACAGATCTTCTTTCTGTTTTCACGCCAGAACTCATAGCGATACGGTTGGCATTGGAATGGGCGGAATCTGCTTTGCAGTGTTGCGGCATTGTGGTGGCCTCTGACAGCCTTTCTGCATTGCAAAGCATTAAATCTGGGAAATCGGATTGCAGACAGGATGTGTTGAATGGCGTCTTCTGTCTGATGCTCTCCCTGTCCAGGAAGGATGTGAGGGTTTCCTTCATTTGGGTCCCTGCGCATGTGGGGGTGGATGGTAACGAAATGGCTGATACACTGGCTAAACATTCCCTTAGGCGGCCATCAATTGATGTGGCGGTTGAGTTAAGCAAATCTGAAATCAAGCCCGTTATCAAGAGTCATGTGGTCGGCCTTTGGCAGGAATTTTGGAGCCACTGTGTTACTGGACGGCATCTCTATCACATACAGGGTAGTGTGGGTCCTTGCAGGTCTATGGGCAGGAACGAGTGGGAGGAAAGGGCCTTCGCCCGCATGAGGATTGGCCATGCTGGACTCAATTGGTCACTGAGTAGGATAGGCAAACATCCGACCGGTCTGTGTGGTCACTGTCGGGTGCCAGAGACTGTCGAGCATGTGCTGGTTTGCTGTGAGGCTTATGATAGAGAAAGGGCCGGGTTGGCCTTGTGGTTTCGGAATAATGGGCGGGAGTTCAATCTGCGGAACGTTCTGGCGATCCAGTCACAGGGTTTGTGTCAGGCTGTGGTTGCTTACTTATGTAGCACAGGGCTGGGTAAACGTTTATAGAGTTGGGGGGTGTTGGAGACTGAGCCGAGGATGAGGAGCAAGAGGATGTTCTAACGCGCTTTGACTTCATGGGCCTAGAAACGCCAAAGTGATGGAAAGAAGGACTTCTAAAGGATAAAACGACAAAGACGTCCCATGACCTCATGGGCTTTGTAAAACAACAAAGACGTCCCATGACCTCATGGGCTTTGTACTTCCAAAGCACCGAACGTCAAAGAGGGAGAGGAAGATGAAGAAGAGTCTCCCTGGAATAAAGCCGGTTGGTCTCTGACACAACATTTGCTGTGAGGCTTATGATAGAGAAAGGGCCGGGTTGGCCTTGTGGTTTCGGAATAATGGGCGGGAGTTCAATCTGCGGAACGTTCTGGCGATTCAGTCACAGGGTTTGTGTCAGGCTGTGGTTGCTTACTTATGTAGCACAGGGCTGGGTAAACGTTTATAGAGGTGGGGGGTGTTGGAGACTGAGCCGAGGATGAGGAGCAAGAGGATGTTCTAACGCGCTTTGACTTCATGGGCCTAGAAACACCAAAGTGATGGAAGAAGGACTTCTAAAGGATAAAACGACAAAGACGTCCCATGACCTCATGGGCTTTGTAAAACAACAAAGACGTCCCATGACCTCATGGGCTTTGTACTTCAAAAGCACCGAACGTCAAAGAGGGAGAGGAAGATGAAGAAGAGTCTCCCTGGAATAAAGCCGGTTGGTCTCTGACACAACAACTATTCTAGTCACAAAGACATATCATGACCTCATGGGCTTTGTAACACCAAAGCAATGGGAGGAGTACTTTTACGGAGTCTGAGGACTACAAAACGTCTGAGGAATAAAGTCTGGCGGTAATGCAACACTCGGATGCCAACCGCCATAAAACAACAACAACAACAACAACACAACAACTATTCTAGTCACAAAGACATATCATGACCTCATGGGCTTTGTAACACCAAAGCAATGGAAGGAGTACTTTTACGGACTACGACAGAGTCTGAGGACTACGAAACGTCTGAGGAATAAAGTCTGGCGGTAATGCAACACTCGGATGCCAACCGCCATAAAACAACAACAACAACAACAACAACTGGAAGTCAAAGCACTGGAAGAACAACTTTTAGGACTACGACAAAGTCTGGGGAATAAAGTCTGGCGGTAATGCGACACTCGGCTGTCGACTGCCATAAAACAATAACAACAGCAACAACAGTCTAAGGAATAAAGTCTGGCGGTAATGCAACACTCGGATGCCAACCGCCATAAAACAACAACAACAACAACAACAACAAAACACGGTCACAGATCGCCTTTCTGTTTTCACATCGGAACTCATAGCGATACGGTTGGCATTGGACTGGGCGGAATCTGCGCTTCAGTGTTGCAGCATTGTGGTGGCCTCTGACAGCCTTTCTGCATTGCAAAGCATTAAATCTGGGAAATCGGATTGCAGACAGGAAGTGTTGAATGGCGTCTTCTGTCAGATACTCTCCTGTCCAGGAATGATGTGAGGGTTTCCTTCATTTGGGTCCCTGCGCATGTGGGGGTGGATGGTATCGACATGGCTGATTCACTGGCTAAACGTTCCCTTAGGCGCTTAACTCAACCGCCGAGTTAAGCAAATCTGAAATCAAGCCTATTATCAAGAGTCACGTGGTCGGCCTTTGGCAGGAATTTTGGAGCCACTGTGATACTGGACGGCATCTCTATCACATACAGGGTAGTGTGGGTCCTTGCGGGTCCATGGGCAGGAACGCGTGGGAGGAAAGGGCCTTTCCCCACATGAAGATTGGCCATACTGGACTCAAATGGTCACTGAGTAGGATAGGCAAACATCCGACCGGCCTATGTGGTCACTGTCGGGTGCCAGAGACTGTCGAGCATGTGCTGACTCGCTGTGAGGCTTATGAAAGAGAGAGGACCGGGTCGGCCTTGTGGTTTCGGAATAATGGGCAGGAGTTCAATCTGTGGAACGTTCTTGCGATCTAGTCACAGGGTTTGTGTCAGGCTGTGGTTGCTTACTTAAATAGCACAGGGTAAACATTTATAGGGTTAGGGTGTGTTGGAGACTGAGCCGAGGATGAGGAGCAAGAGGATGTTCTAACGCGCTTTGAACTCATGGACTTAGACACGCTACAGTAATGGAAGAAGGACTTCTAAAGGACACAACAACAAAGACATCTGGAAAATTAAGTCTGAAGAATAAAGTCTGGCGGTAATGCAACACTTGGATGCCAACCGCCATAAAACAATAATAACAACAACAACAACAACAACTCCCCATTAGGTCTAAAGTCTAAAGCTTCAATGGGGGAAACACCAAAGTAATGGAAGAAGAACTTAAGAATACAACAAAGTCTGAAGAATAAAGTCTGGCGGTAATGCAACACTTGGATGCCAACCGCCATAAAACAACAACAACAACAACAAAGACATCTCATGTCGCGGTCGCGCGGGAGGGGGAGGGTGGTCGCGCGGGAGGGGGAGGGTGGTCGCGGTTTGCTTTTTTATCCGTTTGCCATCTTGGTAAGTTTATTATCAGCACCTCAGAAGCTCAAATATTGATCAACCAAATCCCACAACGCAACTTGGTATTACGCTGACATCATCTCTACTCCCTGTATAAATAACACACCTCCAGTACGGAGGTGTGTTAGCAGGGAGGTGTCGAGAGCTAGATCCCAGTACAACACGCGTCTGAAGCAGCAGTTCTCAAACAACAACCCCGCTTCTTTTGTGGAGAGGGCTCCGGCTTCTCACAAACTACAAGCCCAGAGCCCCCCCTTCTGTAGATGACAGAAAACTGGCCCAACAACTAAATACTTTCTACTGCAGATTTGACACCCCCTCCCCCACTGTGGCCACCTCTGCCATCCCAACCTCGGTCTCCCCCACCCCTCTCTCAGTTCAGGAACAGGATGTATGCAGACTATTTTGCAAATCCAACAAGCGAAAAGCTGCTGGACCAGACGGTGCCCCGGCCACCTTAAGACACTGTGCAGGCAAGCTGGCCCCTGACTTCACTGCCAATTTTAACACCTCCTTGGAGTTATGCCATGTCCCAGCCTGCTTCAAGTCACCATTGTCCCTGTTCCCAAGAAGCCCTGCATCACCGGACTTAATGACTACAGACCCGAGGCGCTGACGTCTGTAGTCATGAAGTCATTTGAGCGCCTGGTCCTCCCCCACCTCAAGTCCCTCACCTCCCCCCTGCTGGACCCGCTCCAGTTCGCCTACAGAGCCAACAGGTGGATGACGCTATCAACCTGGCACTACACTTCAGCTCTGCATTCAACACCACCTCCTGCTCTGCTCCAGGACAAGCTCTCTCAGCTCAATGTGCCTGACTCCACCTACATGTGGAGCACTGACTTCCTGATGGATCGGACGCAGTGTGTGCGGCTGGGGAAGAATGTCTCAGACACTTGGAGCATCAGCACAGTAGCTCCACAGGGCTGTGTACTTTCTCCCCTGCTCTTCTCCCTGTACACAAACTGCTGCACCTCCAGCCATGACACCACCCTCATCAGGCTCATCTCGGATGGGGATGCGTCTCTCTACAGGAGGGAGGTGGACCGGCTGGTGTCCTGGTGCAGCGGTAACAACCTGGAGTTAAACGCCCAGATGTCAGTGGAGATGATTGTGGACTTCAGGAAAGTCAAAGCCCCCCAGCCCCCCCTCTCCATCTCAGACTCCCCCATCTCCACTGTGGACTCCCTCCGCTTTCTCAGTATCACCATCACCTGGGGCTGCAAGTGGGGGCCCATCATCATTCCCTCACCGGGAAGGCCCAGCAGGGGATGTTCTTCCTGCGGCAGCTGAGGAAAGCCAAGCTGCCAGCGCAGATGATGGTGCAGTTCTACACGGCCATCATTGAGTCCATCCTCACCTCCTCCATCACCGTGTGGTACGCTGGAGCCACAGCCAGGGACAAACGGTGACTAGAGCCTATTGTGCCTCTGCTGAGAAGGGGATCGGTCGCAGACTTCCATCTCTGCAGGACCTGTACGTCTCCAGGGCTCTGGGACGTGCAGGTCAGATCACAGCCGACACTTCTCACCCTGGACACAGACTGTTTGAGCCACACCCCTCAGGCAGGAGGCCACTCCCCTCAGGCAGGAGGCCACTCCCCTCAGGCAGGAGGCTACAGTCCATCCGGACCAGAACCTCCCGTCATAGGAACAGTTTCTTTCCCTCTGCCGTTGGACTCATGAACACTATCCTAAGCACCTTGCACTCACTGCACTGTCACTTTTTATTGCACTACATATTTTATATAATGTACATATCATGTCTATTTATAACTTTACTTACCTATTTTCAATACCCAGTAGTTATATATTGTCCATTGTTTTTGTATTTATTCATTCATTCCGACTGTTCCTTCTTGCCAAAGTGACAAAACAAGTTACATTAAATTAAACAAATGCCATAAGCATAGTCAAGTCTTGTCTTCTTTCATTTTTCAGCACCAGAGGATATATTCTTTTGGACACAATGACCACGTTCTGTTATGTTTATGTCTTGCTCTCGTGCCCAATTAAGTTGACCAATCAGCGCAGGTCTGGTGTCTTGGTGCGTTATATGTTATCCCTGTGTGTTACTACGCTGTTTGCGCAGAAACAGCGATACTGCGCTAGTCGCGCACACTGCGCTTGTACTTCGCATAAATCAGGTTGTTCCAGATTGGGGGCCCTTGGGGCCCTAAGCGGCTGCCGAGTTCGCTTATAGGCTGGGCCGGCCTTGGGCATACGGTCTCCAAACTGTCCAGCGACAGGAACCAGGCAAGTGCCCACAGTGGAAAGGGAGCCCCCGAGGAGCAGGCACGGCTCGTAATCCTGGAATAGTTGGCGGCTAGAGAGATGAACAGGGTCCTTGGATAGCAAAGCTTTTAGCTTCACTGGGCGGCCGCTGCGCGTCCCACGCCGTCTGCGCCTCCGTGGGAGTGTGGCCCCAATGGAACAGGAACAGAGGCACGTTACATAGCAGTGGGTCACCCAACATTTCTCTGAAAGCGCTGCTTTGTGAAGGCAGCCTCTGGAGTGACCGGTAGATGTCAAGTCAAATAGCCCAGCCCTACTTCTCATGTCTCTCCTCTCACTCTTCTTTCCCAATCCAGCGAGCAGAAGGGGCCCTAGGCAGATTAAGCTGCAGGACTAATGTGGCTCAGGTCCAGGTGCAGGGCACAGACCAAACACATGAATGAACAGGAGAAAACAAAGATGCACTGGTGAGTGGATTTGCCTGTAAAAAATAGATTTCTTTTAACTTAACTATGCTCAAAAGTATTTCATTTGGTTGGAGGCAGTTACATTTCTAGCTGTAGAACAGCAAAGTAGTAGTAAAGAGTAAAGTCGAGATCATTTTGGCCTCATCTTAGGTTTAGCAACTTTTAAACTGAATCATTGTTTGCATTGAAGATGTTCATTTAGATTTAAAATAGGACATTTATGTAATGGAATATGTTATTTAATGTTTAAGGTTGGGGAATAGTTATTTAACCTAAAAGCCATTTGGATCATTTAGACCGGGTTGTGGAACTACTTGGAACAATGTATTTGTTTATTCATTAAAAACTGAATTAGTTTATTGTTTAAAACACATTAAAAGTCAGCATTGATATTATACATTCCTATTTCATGGTTTGGAAAATTAGAAACATTAAAAATGATTAAAAAATATTGATAGAACTAAATCTTTGAGAAAGAAGACAACGTCAGAAGAAATAAGAAGTTTTAGAGACCGTCCATATCTTTAACCCGGTGGAATACGAGGGAGAAACGACAAAGACGAACAGGCTTCCAGTCCACACACTGGACAGTTCACACACTGGACAGTCCACACACTGGACAGTTCACACACTGGACAGTTCACACACTGGACAGTCCACACACTGGACAGTTCACACACTGGACAGTCACACACTGGACAGTTCACACACTGGACAGTTCACACACTGGACAGTCCACACACTGGACAGTTCACACACTGGACAGTTCACACACTGGATAGTTCACACACTGGACAGTTCACACACTGGACAGTTCACACACTGGACAGTTCACACACTGGATAGTCCACACACTGGACAGTTCACACACTGGACAGTTCACACACTGGACAGTTCACACACTGGACAGTCCACACACTGGACAGTTCACACACTGGACAGTTCACACACTGGATAGTCCACACACTGGACAGTTCACACACTGGACAGTCCACACACTGGACAGTCCACACACTGGACAGTTCACACACTGGACAGTCCACACACTGGACAGTCCACACACTGGACAGTTCACACACTGGACAGTCCACACACTGGACAGTTCACACACTGGACAGTCCACACACTGGACAGTTCACACACTGGACAGTCCACACACTGGACAGTTCACACACTGGACAGTTCACACACTGGATAGTCCACACACTGGACAGTTCACACACTGGACAGTCCACACACTGGACAGTCCACACACTGGACAGTTCACACACTGGACAGTCCACACACTGGACAGTTCACACACTGGACAGTCCACACACTGGACAGTTCACACACTGGACAGTTCACACACTGGACAGTCCACACACTGGACAGTTCACACACTGGACAGTTCACACACTGGACAGTCCACACACTGGACAGTTCACACACTGGACAGTCCACACACTGGACAGTCCACCACTATCGTATTAAGCACCATACGATAGCTACACATTAACCAGCTTCCCCTAAGTGGACAGGTCACATACAGGTCACATACAGGTCACATACAGGACACATACAGGACACATACAGGACACATACAGGTCACATACAGGTCACATACAGGTCACATACAGGACACATACAGGTCACATACAGGTCACATACAGGACACATAAAGGTCACATACAGGACACATACAGGACACATACAGGACACATACAGGTCACATGCAGGTCACATGCAGGTCACATACAGGTCACATACAGGTCACATACAGGACACATACAGGTCACATACAGGTCACATACAGGACACATAAAGGTCACATACAGGACACATACAGGACACATACAGGACACATACAGGTCACATACAGGTCACATGCAGGTCACATACAGGTCACATACAGGACACATACAGGTCACATACAGGTCACATGCAGGTCACATACAGGTCACATACAGGTCACATACAGGACACATACAGGTCACATACAGGTCACATACAGGTCACATACAGGACACATACAGGTCACTGGTACAGGTCACATGCAGGTCACATGCAGGTCACATGCAGGTCACATACAGGTCACTGGTACAGGTCACATACAGGTCACATGCAGGACACATACAGGACACTGATACAGGTCACATACAGGTCACATACAGGTCACTGGTACAGGTCACATGCAGGTCACATACAGGTCACATGCAGGTCACATGCAGGTCACATACAGGACACATACAGGTCACATACAGGTCACATACAGGTCACATACAGGTCACATACAGGACATATACAGGTCACATGCAGGTCACATGCAGGTCACATACAGGACACATACAGGTCACATACAGGTCACATACAGGTCACATACAGGTCACATACAGGTCACATGCAGGTCACATACAGGTCACACACAGGTCACTGGTACAGGACACATGCAGGTCACATACAGGTCACATGCAGGTCACATACAGGACACATACAGGTCACATGCAGGTCACATACAGGTCACATACAGGACACATACAGGTCACATACAGGTCACATACAGGTCACATACAGGACACATACAGGTCACATACAGGTCACATACAGGTCACATACAGGACACATACAGGTCACACACAGGTCACATACAGGTCACTGGTACAGGTCACATGCAGGTCACATGCAGGTCACATACAGGACACATACAGGTCACATGCAGGACACATACAGGTCACATACAGGTCACATGCAGGTCACATACAGGTCACTGGTACAGGTCACATGCAGGTCACATGCAGGTCACATACAGGTCACATACAGGACACATGCAGGTCACATGCAGGTCACATACAGGTCACTGGTACAGGTCACATACAGGTCACATACAGGACACATACAGGACACATACAGGACACATACAGGACACATACAGGACACTGGTACAGGTCACATACAGGTCACATACAGGTCACATACAGGACACATACAGGTCACATACAGGTCACATACAGGACACATACAGGTCACATACAGGTCACATACAGGACACATACAGGACACATACAGGACACATACAGGACACATACAGGTCACATACAGGTCACATACAGGTCACATACAGGTCACATACAGGTCACATACAGGACACATACAGGACACATACAGGACACATACAGGTCACATACAGGACACATACAGGTCACATACAGGACACATACAGGTCACATACAGGTCACATACAGGACACATACAGGTCACATACAGGTCACACACAGGACACATACAGGTCACATACAGGTCACATACAGGACACATACAGGACACATACAGGACACATACAGGACACATACAGGTCACACACAGGACACACACAGGTCACACACAGGACACATACAGGTCACATACAGGACACATACAGGTCACACACAGGACACATACAGGACACATACAGGACACATACAGGTCACACACAGGACACATACAGGTCACATACAGGACACATACAGGTCACATACAGGACACATACAGGTCACATACAGGTCACACACAGGACACACACAGTTCACATACAGGTCACATACAGGACACATACAGGTCACATACAGGTCACATACAGGTCACATGCAGGTCACATACAGGTCACATACAGGACACATACAGGACACATACAGGTCACATACAGGTCACATACAGGTCACATACAGGACACATACAGGACACATACAGGTCACATACAGGTCACATACAGGTCACACACAGTTCACATACAGGTCACATACAGGACACATACAGGTCACATACAGGTCACATACAGGTCACATACAGGTCACATACAGGACACATACAGGTCACATACAGGTCACATACAGGACACATACAGGACACATACAGGTCACATACAGGACACATACAGGACACTGGTACAGGTCACATGCAGGTCACATGCAGGTCACATACAGGTCACATGCAGGACACATACAGGTCACATACAGGTCACTGGTACAGGTCACATACAGGTCACATACAGTTCACTGGTACAGGTCACATACAGGACACATACAGGTCACATACAGGACACATACAGGACACTGGTACAGGTCACATACAGGTCACATACAGGACACATACAGGTCACATACAGGTCACATACAGGACACATACAGGTCACATACAGGACACATGCAGGTCACATGCAGGTCACATGCAGGTCACATACAGGTCACATACAGGTCACATACAGGTCACATACAGGACACATACAGGACACATACAGGTCACTGGTACAGGTCACATGCAGGTCACATACAGGACACATACAGGACACATACAGGTCACATACAGGTCACTGGTACAGGTCACATGCAGGTCACATACAGGTCACATGCAGGTCACATACAGGTCACATGCAGGTCACATACAGGTCACACACAGGTCACTGGTACAGGTCACATGCAGGTCACATACAGGTCACATACAGGTCATATACAGGTCACATACAGGTCACATACAGGTCACATACAGGTCACATACAGGTCACATGCAGGTCACATGCAGGTCACATACAGGTCACACACAGGTCACTGGTACAGGTCACATGAGGGTCACATACAGGTCACATACAGGTCATATACAGGTCACATACAGGTCATATACAGGTCACATACAGGTCACATACAGGTCACATACAGGACACATACAGGTCACATACAGGTCACATACAGGTCACATACAGGTCACATACAGGACACATACAGGTCACATACAGGTCACATACAGGTCACACACAGGTCACTGGTACAGGTCACATGCAGGTCACATACAGGTCACATACAGGTCATATACAGGTCACATACAGGTCACATACAGGTCACATACAGGTCACATACAGGTCACATACAGGTCACATACAGGACACATGCAGGTCACATACAGGACACATGCAGGTCACATACAGGTCACATACAGGTCACATACAGGTCACATACAGGTCACATACAGGTCACATGCAGGACACATACAGGACACATACAGGTCACATACAGGTCACATACAGGACACATACAGGTCACATACAGGTCACATACAGGTCACACACAGGTCACACACAGGTCACTGGTACAGGTCACATACAGGTCACATACAGGTCACATACAGGTCACATACAGGTCACATACAGGTCACATACAGGACACATACAGGTCACATACAGGTCACATACAGGTCACATACAGGTCACATACAGGTCACATACAGGACACATACAGGTCACATACAGGTCACATACAGGTCACACACAGGTCACACACAGGTCACTGGTACAGGTCACATACAGGTCACATACAGGTCACATACAGGTCACATACAGGTCACATACAGGTCACATACAGGTCACATGCAGGACACATACAGGACACATACAGGTCACATACAGGTCACATACAGGACAGCTGGCCCACACTTTTAATACATCTCAGCACTTTACACTGTTGACATAGACGGTTGGTAGTGAAGCTAACACGTTAGTTCTGTCGTTGAGAAGCAAGTAAAGTATTTCAGCTGTTTACGCCTTTCATGAGAAACTGCTCCGTCTGCACAGGTCACACACTTAAAATCACTTCTTAGACTTTGAAGCAAACTAAATGGTAAGCATAATAATACATGATACACTACATGTTAGGCAAAATACATGACACATTAGTAAGATAAAATACATAAATCAAAAAAAATATTAAAATCCTATATTATTTCTGTATAAAATGTTTGAAAGATAACAGAAATTAAGTGCCTTATTTTTTATTTGTTTAAAGGTTTTTGACCTGCTTCTTCTTCTGCTTCTGCTGTTACTGCTACTGCTTCTGCTTCTACTGCTTCGGCTTCTGCTTCTGCTTCTGCTGTTACTGCTTCTGCTTCTGCTGTTACTGCTTCTGCTTCTACTGTTACTGCTTCTGCTTCTACTGTTCCTGCTTCTGCTTCTGCTGTTACTGCTTCTGCTTCTACTGCTACTGCTTCTGCTTCTGCTTCTGCTTCTGCTTCTGCTGTTACTGCTTCTGCTTCTACTGTTACTGCTTCTGCTTCTGCTGTTACTGCTTCTGCTTCTACTGTTACTGCTTCTACTGTTACTGCTTCTGCTTCTACTGCTACTGCTTCTGCTGTTACTGCTTCTGCTTCTACTGCTACTGCTTCTGCTGTTACTGCTTCTGCTTCTGCTGTTTCTGCTTCTGCTGTTACTGCTTCTGCTTCTACTGTTACTGTTACTGCTTCTGCTGTTACTGCTTCTGCTTCTACTGCTACTGCTTCTGCTTCTGCTGTTACTGCTTCTACTTCTGCTTCTGCTGTTACTGCTACTGCTTCTGCTTCTACTGCTTCTGCTTCTGCTTCTGCTGTTACTGCTTCTGCTTCTGCTGTTACTGCTTCTGCTTCTGCTGTTACTGCTTCTACTGTTACTGCTTCTGCTTCTACTGCTACTGCTTCTGCTGTTACTGCTTCTGCTTCTGCTGTTTCTGCTTCTGCTGTTACTGCTTCTGCTTCTACTGTTACTGCTTCTGCTGTTACTGCTTCTGCTTCTACTGCTACTGCTTCTGCTTCTGCTGTTACTGCTTCTACTTCTGCTTCTGCTGTTACTGCTACTGCTTCTGCTTCTACTGCTTCTGCTTCTGCTTCTGCTGTTACTGCTTCTGCTTCTGCTGTTACTGCTTCTGCTTCTGCTGTTACTGCTTCTGCTGTTACTGCTTCTGCTTCTGCTGTTACTGCTTCTGCTTCTACTGTTACTGCTTCTGCTTCTACTACTGCTTCTGCTTCTGCTGTTACTGCTTCTACTTCTGCTTCTGCTGTTACTGCTACTGCTTCTGCTTCTACTGCTTCTGCTTCTGCTTCTGCTGTTACTGCTTCTGCTTCTGCTGTTACTGCTTCTGCTTCTGCTGTTACTGCTTCTGCTTCTGCTGTTACTGCTTCTGCTTCTACTGTTACTGCTTCTGCTTCTGCTGTTACTGCTTCTGCTTCTACTGTTACTGCTTCTACTGTTACTGCATCTGCTTCTGCTTCTGCTGTTACTGCTTCTGCTTCTGCTGTTACTGCTTCTGCTTCTACTGTTACTGCTTCTGCTTCTGCTGTTACTGCTTCTGCTTCTGCTTCTACTGCTACTGCTTCTGCTTCTGCTTCTGCTGTTACTGTTACTGCTTCTGCTTCTGCTGTTACTGCTTCTGCTTCTACTGTTACTGCTTCTGCTTCTACTGTTACTGCTTCTGCTTCTGCTGTTACTGCATCTGCTTCTACTGCTACTGCTTCTGCTTCTGCTCTTACTGCTTCTGCTTCTACTGTTACTGCTTCTACTGTTACTGCATCTGCTTCTACTGCTTCTGCTTCTGCTTCTGCTTCTACTGTTACTGCTTCTGCTGTTACTGCTTCTGCTTCTGCTTCTGCTTCTGCTGTTACTGCTTCTACTGTTACTGCTTCTGCTTCTACTGTTACTGCTTCTGCTTCTGCTGTTACTGCATCTGCTTCTACTGCTTCTACTGCTACTGCTTCTGCTTCTGCTGTTACTGCTTCTGCTTCTACTGTTACTGCTTCTACTGTTACTGCATCTGCTTCTACTGCTTCTGCTTCTGCTGTTACTGCTTCTGCTGTTACTGCTTCTGCTTCTACTGTTACTGCTTCTACTGTTACTGCTTCTGCTTCTACTGCTACTGCTTCTGCTGTTACTGCTTCTGCTTCTGCTGTTACTGGATCTGCTTCTACTGCTACTGCTTCTGCTTCTGCTGTTACTGCTTCTGCTTCTACTGTTACTGCTTCTGCTTCTGCTTCTGCTGTTACTGCTTCTGCTTCTACTGCTACTGCTTCTGCTTCTGCTTCTGCTTCTGCTGTTACTGCTTCTGCTGTTTCTGCTTCTGCTGTTACTGCTTCTGCTTCTACTGTTACTGCATCTGCTTCTACTGCTACTGCTTCTGCTTCTGCTGTTACTGCTTCTACTTCTGCTGTTACTGCTTCTGCCTCTGCTGTTACTGCTTCTGCTTCTACTGCTACTGCTTCTGCTGTTACTGCTTCTGCTTCTGCTGTTACTGCTTCTACTGTTACTGCTTCTGCTTCTACCGTTACTGCTTCTGCTGTTACTGCTTCTGCTTCTGCTGTTACTGCATCTGCTTCTACTGCTACTGCTTCTGCTGTTACTGCTTCTACTTCTGCTGTTACTGCTTCTGCTTCTACTGTTACTGCATCTGCTTCTACTGCTTCTGCGGTTACTGCTTCTGCTTCTGCTGTTACTGCTTCTGCTGTTACTGCTTCTGCTTCTACTGTTACTGCTTCTACTGTTACTGCTTCTGCTTCTACTGCTACTGCTTCTGCTGTTACTGCTTCTGCTGTTTCTGCTTCTGCTGTTACTGCTTCTGCTTCTACTGCTACTGCTTCTGCTGTTACTGCTTCTGCTGTTTCTGCTTCTGCTGTTACTGCTTCTGCTTCTACTGCTACTGCTTCTGCTGTTACTGCTTCTGCTTCTACTGCTACTGCTTCTGCTGTTACTGCTTCTGCTTCTACTGTTACTGCTTCTGCCGCTTCTGCCTCTGCTTCTGCTATTACTGCTTCTGCTGTTACTGCTTCTGCTTCTGCTGTTACTGCTTCTGCTTCTACTGTTACTGCTTCTGCTGTTACTGCTTCTGCTGTTACTGCTTCTGCTGTTACTGCTTCTGCTTCTCTGTTATTGCTTCTGCTTCTACTGTTACTGCTTCTGCTTCTACCGTTACTGCTTCTGCTGTTACTGCTTCTGCTTCTACCGTTACTGCTTCTGCTGTTACTGCTTCTGCTTCTGCTGTTACTGCTTCTGCTTCTGCTTCTGCTTCTGCTGTTACTGCTTCTGCTTCTACTGTTACTGCTTCTGCTTCTACTGCTGCTGCTACTGCTACTGCTTCTGCTGTTACTGCTTCTGCTTCTGCTTCTGCTTCTGCTGTTACTGCTTCTGCTTCTACTGTTACTGCTTCTGCTTCTACTGCTGCTGCTACTGCTTCTGCTTCTACTGTTTCTGCTTCTGCTTCTACTGTTACTGCTTCTGCTTCTACTGTTACTGCTTCTGCTGCTACTGCTTCTGCTTCTGCTTCTGCCTCTGCTTCTGCAGTTACATCTTCTGCTTCTACTTTTACTGCTTCTGCTTCTACTGTTAATGCTTCTGCTTCTGCTGTTACTGCTTCTGCTTCTACTGTTACTGCTTCTGCTTCTGCTGTTACTGCTTCTGCTTCTACTGTTACTGCTTCTGCTTCTGCTGTTACTGCTTCTTCTTCTGCTGTTACTGCTTCTTCTTCTGCTTCTGCTTCTGCTTCTACTGTTACTGCTTCTGCTACTACTGCTACTGCTTCGACTGCTGTTAACGGAAACGTTTTAAGCCGAGTTAAGACTTTCTTCTTTTTCTTGGGTCTTTTTCAAGTTGGACCAGCATTCATTCATGCTGGTCCAACTTGACAGTAGACAGTCAGTGTGTTTACATGATTACGAAAAAAACTGTTTTTATAACATTCGGTTTCGACATCCTGACAAAACTCTGTCCTTGTCCATGCGTCGTTTCAGCGGACTAATACGCTCCCCCATTCCGGTTGATCTTTTGCGTCACATATTAACAACTGTCATGCGACAGACTGACAAAGCGGCATTTTCGAACAACAGCAAGATGGATAGCCGTACAACTTTGTTCATCTCGTATGCATTGCCCACGTTAGTTATTCTGCAGATAATGTGCACGGTAACCCTGGTATTCATGGTGATTTCGAGAAGCAGACAAGAACGCCGTATGCTGTTGGAGGGCTACCACAATAGCATGTCGTAGGTGAACTTGATGTCGTCGCCACTGACCCGGAATTCTCGTTCTTGTTCTGGAACATCAACTGTAAGATGCCTGGATGTGCACACGACGCAAATGTCCTCAGACAATTGACATTATTTAGACAGGCATATCTACTGCTAAAGGTAAAGTAATTTGCCTATATTGTATTGTAATTTTAACAGTTGTATCTGCATATTCTATATGATTATAAAGTGTCTTGCACAGAAGTGTCACAACATTTTATAGACTTCTGGGCAGGCTGTTTATTTACACCACAGGACCATATGTAACGGAGTTAAAAATGCACTTTATGTTAAATGTGAATTTTATTATTTTGTCATTTTATTTTGAAAGTACCTGTGCACACTGCGTGTTGGTTTACCTTCCGGCTTTACTTTCCCTCGCAGTGCAATTTTACCGTGTGCCGAGGGTAAAATTTGCTCCGTGAAACTTCATGTATTTCATTGAATTAATACGTTTTCAAATCAAACAAAGGGCGCTCGTTCGTCAAACATCTGTTATGAATGTTGTGAATGTGATTTTGTGCGAGTGTATGTGTTAATTCAGTGAAATACATACAATGTAGACCTGATGTAAATTTTGTGACCATGTTAGCTTGCCAGGTGCGCCGCTCACGTGCGTTTTTATTTTATAGGTGGCCAACACCGTGTGGAAGCATAATTGTTTGGTCACAGGTATGTGTTTTTAATTTGTGCATTTTTGACCCAAAATCCATTGTAAATTATAAGAAAATGTAAATATTTCAATTGTTTTTGTGTTCGTATGTAATTGTGGGACTTCCCCTTGCAGTGCAATTTTACCGCGTGCCGAGGACAATAAAAGCTGGATGACAACACTGCCTCCTCGATTCGTATACGGCGTGCCAAAACACACCCATTACACATACATGGTAACTGTATTCATGGTCATAGCAGTAGTATTGTTGAGAATGGTTGAACAATTGAACAATTGAAGTATTGTTTGTCCTTTTTTATTCCATTTTAGATCTGGCGCACAGGGGCACTTTAATTGAAACCATCTGTCCTGGATATAGTATATAGTGTAATTTTGGCATTTAAGGATGTTTAGGTGTTTGTGTTGATGTGGTTTGTAGTGTTTTTAGTGAATTGTTAAATGTTTACTCACTTCTGAGTCTGTTCGTGTGTCCAGGAGTTCCCTCTGGAAATGAGCTCCCTTATAAGAGTTCCCGGCTGGACCAAGGCAGAGGTTGTGTAGGCGAGCATGATAGTGTTGGCACAGGGGTTTAATTGGAATGGAATTCATTCCATGGAATGCGAGGACCCATTGTTCTCGCCTGGTTAGGCCCGAGCGCCACAAGCTGGCGAGAGGCCTATTGATCTCGTAAGGCCGTGCGAAGCGAAAGCGAAAGTGCGCACGTAGTGCGCACGAAATCGAGCGCGAAGCGCTCGCCCACTTCCAAAAACTCACTAACGCACTCCTTCACTCACGCACGCCCCGTGCATACTAATTAGTAGTAGGAAAATGGAACATTACCGTTGTAAACGGGCGAAGCCCGTGCAAAAGTGCGCACTAAACGAGCACTTTACAATGTAAAGTGCCCCTTATAAAGTGCTCATTTGCGCTAAGTAGCTCACGAATACGTTCCCCATCTCTTGCATGTTCCGTGCATATAAACATGTAATGCAAAAATTGAACATTATTACTGTAAAGAGGGCCAAAAACACAAAGTGGGCGGAGCCCACTCAAAATTAACGAAAGTACCCGTCAGTGACCAGGGACCCACACCATGAGGTAGGAAAGCGCTTTTCGAAAATGTATAGTTTATGATATTTGAAAAATGGGAAACATTGTTTTCGCATCGGAATATTCTTCTTCTTCTTCTTCTCGGGACCAACCCCCCTATTTTTCACCCAGTGAACATTGACGAAAAGTCACAAAAATTTGCACACCTCTAAAAATCGTACCTCTCTACATTCTGGCTATTTCCCTTTTCTAAAATAAAAAAATTGGCGCGTCAGCGCCCCCAAATGTACCAAAAATGCATTGATAGATGGGAAATGACCCCAAAAAAATCTGATCGTAGAATCATGAAATTTGGCGCAGAGGTAGATGGTGACAAGAGAAGTAAAAAATATTATTACGGCAACGCCGTCCGCCCAACCAAATGTCGGCCATATTGGTTCAAAAATGGCTAAGCATGACTCGGGAGTTTTTCCAAATGTCGTACTTTTACGAACTCCTCCCAGGGCGTTGGCCCTAAAAAGCTGGAATTTGTTGAAAATGCTACTGAGGAGTGGGACATCAAAAGTTATTAAAATTACATTGACCCTGTCACGGTCTCTGAGCGGCGAAGCCGCAAACTGTAGCTAGAATTTCAGAAATCTCCCAAATTTAACATTTCTGCCGTTTGCGCAGATAAAGTCCAAATTGCGTCAAATTAGAATCAGTTGTTAAACTCTTTGCCCTAAACCTACTTGAAGTGAAATAAATTAATTTGGCGCCACAGCGCCCCCTACAGATTTTATATGGAGGTTAAATGTTTAGTTTTGCGAAATTTTATGAAATTTGACACACAACTCAATTTTGGCATCCCCATCAAAAAAGTCAATTAGACCCATGTCATAATTGTTATGGCGTTGCCGTAGCAATGACCAAAACCTCCCACGTTATTCCAATGGGGAAATCGCCAGAACATGTTTACACTTTAGACTTTCACCAACTCCTCTTAGGGCGTCAGCCCTATTAACCTGAAATTTGGTGAGACTCATCTTCAGGGGTGGACCATCAAAAGTTATCCACATTTTTATTCAAAGAGTCACGGTGTCTGTGCGGCACATTTTTCCAAGAATAAAATTGCTTTTTGATGTAAAACAAAGGGGAGAAGATGTGACAGAGTCACAGATTTAGCAGTAGGCGTAATAAAAGGACCATTGGGGCGCGTCAGCGCCCCCTCTTCTTGCGGCGGCGGCGTGGCGAGGGCCGATCATTGCCGCTTGCGGCTTTAATTTTTTATTATTATTATCATTCATGGTTTTCTGCCACAACTTTTGCACAGCATTTTTGACCCCCTGAACATCAATGAAAAGTCACACATCTAGTTATAGACGTGATCGGCTCGGCCCGAAATCGAATAAAATGGAGCTTGCGAGAACGCCCATAGCAACAGCGCCATCTAGAGCAAAAAAGAAAAAAACATTAAACACTTAATCTTTGGCCTAGGCACATGAAAGTTGGCACAGTGATAGAACTCCCTGTGACAACTAAAACACACCTGGCAGCATCGCTGTATGATAAACAGGAAGTCAGCCGTGTTGAATTGAAGTGGCGCCACCACACTTTTTTTTTTTCAAAATTTACTTGTTTTAGGTTTTTCGTCCGACAAACAGCAGTGAATCTTTCCAGAGCTACGCAGAGCCTGCTTAAAGGACAGTAGGCAGCTTTTTCCATGCTTTTAGGGATTCTTCCATGTGGAGGCGACGAAATGATCTTTCTAATTTTCGAACTCTTTGTTTATGTGAACGCAGTTCTTCATTGTACCAGGGGGAGACGCGTTTTGGCCTAATGACTTTCAGTTTTAACGGAGCTGCAACATTAAGTGCAGACTTCAGGGAATTCATGGTCAAGTTGATAAATTGATTTTTATACTGGGACTAAAACTGTTCTCAGCAGGATCACATGACATGATCACATGACATGATCACATGACATGATCACATGACATGTCACTGAATATTGGCTCTATTATTTCTTTTTAACTTTGATTTATAGTTATAGTTCAGTTATTGTCCTTTTCATTATAACTTTATTCTGTGGGGCTGGATGATCTTCAAGAATAAACTGAAAGGTAATTAGGAAATTATCTGACAATATAGGGTTTTGAGGGAGGACAATGAGGTCCAATTTTAGTTCTGCATTAGTCCCGTTTTAGAACTGCATTAGTCCATCCATTTTCTACCGCTTGTTCCCTTTCGGGGTCGCGGGTGACTGGAGCCTATCCCAGTGACTTTGGGCCTTAGGCGGGGTACACTCTGGACAGTGGCCAACTCATCGCAGGACCAACACATAGACATGGACATTACAGACATTACATTCACTCTCACATTCATTCACTAGGGTCAATTTAGAGTTACCAATTTTGCCTAACACATGCATGTGTTTGAACACTGCATTAGTGTTTTTTTTTATTAATCATTGCAATAAAAGATGGTTAATCTTTTTTGACAATCAAGTTTGAATCAAGTTTAGGCAGAATATATATGCTGTTTAAACTTTGCTTGGATAAGAAACAGATGTTAATGTTTAAACAAGGACTTGAGAAAACCGATGTTTGCCTAATCTTGTGACCATACTTGGACAAGGACCAGCCACCATATGTGGAGTGGTTAACAAGTAATGTGAACTTTTGAACCCGAATAGGAATAAAATGTGACTGACCATGGATAAACCAGTCACAAGTCTCCCCAGAGACATTTTGAGTTATTCACAGATTCTGAAAGTGTGAATTCAAAGCTATGCAATGATGTCTCACTCATGTAGATCTGATCATATTTGAGTAAGTTGTGGTCATTTGAATGTAAACAACTCTCAAAACCGTTCACTGAGAAAACGGGGCTCAAAGATTCTCACCTGAGTGAGCCCAGAGTCACAGGGGGCGGGGCTCATTTGCATCTCATTGAGATAAGCCCTCCCCCCTGTCACACTGACAACACCTCCCCCTACAGCTGTCACTGAAGACTCAAGAGGAGTGTTGTTATTGATGTGAACTGGACTTGAATCAGAAGTAACTATATTAAAATAAAAATACTTGGATTACAAAAGGCCCTGAATAGGATCAAAGAATCAGAATCAGAATCAGAATAGGGTTTATTGCCAGTTGTCGATAAACAGAATTCACAGGTGATTCAGTGCAACACAAACAGCAAAACATTGAACACTGAGCACTAAACGGCATGATATGTACATAATAAAATATATAGGTATAAAGTTATGTAGTGCAATAGGAAGTGGTAATATGTACATCATAAAAATGTATCAATCCAAGAGTCCAATTACATCAGAGATCACATCCTCATCCTCTTCGTCGTCTGTGCACTCTTCTGTGCTGTGACTCTCGGCGCTGGGCATGTGATGTCTTTTGCCTCGTCAGCACAGAAAGGCCTGATTTTTTCATGCAGATAGGTCTGCCTGTCAATGTTCAGTCCAGGTAGGACCAGGACATGGAGATGGTCAACCGGAGGCAGAACTGCTGAATTGCGTAGTAGCTGAAATTCCACTGGTTCTGCTTCAACAGTGACTTTTTGCAAGCACCACACCTGGTCTCTTGGCATCAAAGCTGTAAGTAAATAACAGGACATTTAAGAAATGGCTAACTATTTCTCATGAAAAAAGGTTAATGAGTGTGTTTTAACACAATGTGAAAGTTTCAATATAAATACCAGAAGTGCTGATAATTCTTGATCTTTGGAAGCCGTCTGAAGAAGGGACTCAGATGCTTCTGAGAACAGATAAAACATATCTTAAGCAGAACAGAGAGCAGCACTGAAGTTTTGCCAGGCTAATGTTTACACATTACAGTAGTCAAATAATATAAACTAACCTCAGCGATGTCTTCCAAAGTGTCAACCCTGGTCTTCATGAATGCTCGCTTGATAAGTGTAGTGACTGAAGGGCTGTTTCCCTGAGGTGACGTGTGAAAGAAGAAGTCGCTGAGGCTGTGCTCTCTGTACTTTCAAAAGATGCTTTTAATACAGAAAAACAGTCATACAGGACAACAAATATTGCCTGGGTTCTCCGTGATCGAAAGAACCCCGTTTCTAACTTTCGCAGCATATTTATACCATCCCACACAAAGAGACATAAACCATTTAGTTTGACAGGGATTAGCTCATGGTTAGCCTATGGGACAACGGGATGTTGTTGGAAGAAATATCCATATTTGGGTAGACCAGGGGTGTCAAACTCATTTGTGCCGCGGGCTGAATTTGGACGCTCAGGCTGGGTCGCGGGCCGAACATAACGTAAAACATAAAACAATTAAAAATATAAGAAATAAATAGCTTGATATAGCTTACGCTGTTTTTGAAGCAATTACTGGATCAATTAAAATAAATTACAAACACGTTTGTTCTCATAAACTGAAATGTATTAAGAAAAACAAGTGTAATTTCCACCAACACTGTGCTTCAGTTTATGTGCGTTACAACTTCAGAGTTGATCTACAGAAATAAACATTTAGTCTATTTTTAAATATTGTTAAATGGGTATTTGGAACAGAAAAATATTGTATTTGACTTAACAAAATAAATTTCTCAAGATCTAAAAAAAAACCTTTTAAATGTACTAACTAACTAACATTCCCATGTCTGTGTAGTTATCTGTATGTGGCAAAGTGAACTGGCGCGTTCACTATTTTACTCTATTTTCTACACTGTTTACATACACATTACCAACAACGCCACCTGAGGTTCTGGCTCAGGACCAATCTAATGCACGCACATTGTTGGAACAGAGGCAAGGTTTAAGTTAATGGAAATGTATTAATACAATCGGTGATGTTTTCACAGTCCGTTGTTTTCATAGTCCATTCAGTTGTAATATAAGAGTTCACAAAAGCGTTCACAAAAAGGCAAGACAGGGTCTTCTCCTGAAACGTGATGGCTGCAACACGGCGCAGCTAGTGCGTTCACAGTAAGGCTTTACGCCGCGTAGCCGCCCGGCAAACAGCATGCCGTACATCCCGGAGGTCGCACACCACGGTTTGTTGGTAGAGTAACAGTGACAGCTGTGGTTTGAGGTCGCAGTGTGGTCTGGGGGAGAGGCACGGGGAAGAAGACCGCTAGCATAGATGCTACTGACACAGAGGAGGGGGTGTATCTGCCTCTGTCCCAATTGACGCGCCAAAACAACAGCAGAGCATTAGGGGATTTGTAGTATAAGCGGTGAATGCGGCGTTACAGCGCTGCCGCCGTATAATCCTGGCGGGCCAGCTCTAATATTAATTTGAAATTGCCTCGTGGGCCAAATATAATTACACTGGGGGCCAAATTTGCCCCGCGTGCCAGAGTTTGACACCTATGGGGTAGACCATAGGAGAAAGAAGAGAGCCTTCAGGTCAGGGAACAAGGAGGAGCTGAGGACTGTGCAGAAGGAGCTGAGAAGGAAGATCAGGCAGGCTGAAGCCGGCTACAAGAGGATGGAGTAAAACAGAAGGTCATTAGGCCAAAGCGCGCCTCCCCATGGTACAACCAAGAACTGCGTTCACATAAACAAAGAGTTAGAAAGTTAGAGGGATTATTTCGTCGCTCTCACACCGAAGAATCCCTAAAAGCATGGAAAAGTTGCCTGCTGTCCTATAAGCAGGCTCTGCGTAAGGCCCAAACCAGATATTATTCAAATCTAATAGAAGTCAACAAAAGTAACACTAAATTCCTTTTCAGCACTGTAGCTAGGCTAACAAACTGTCACAGTGCAGTAGAGCCCTCAATCCCAGCTTCTCTCAGCTCTGATGATTTCCTCCTATTTTTTAACAATAAAATAAAAACAATCAGAGATAAATTAGATGAAATTACCCCCGCTATTAGCCCTGAACTAGCCCAAGCTGTAAATCTAACGTCCCATATAAATCCACCTGTAAACCTAGAAAGGTTCACAGCTGTTGATCAAGCAGAGATAACTTCAGCCATTATGTCCTCTAAAAGCTCAACTTGTGTCCTAGACCCCATTCCAAGCTCCTCAAAGACATTCTCCCCCTAATTATAGACCCTATTCTTAATATAATAAATACTTCACTCGAAAGTGGCTATGTTCCACAGTCCTTCAAACATGACGTCATTAAACCTCTTCTGAAAAAGCCTAATCTAGATCCCGACCTATTGGTAAACTACAGACCTATTTCAAATCTTCCCTTCGTCTCTAAAATCCTTGAAAAAGTTGTAGTAAAACAGCTTTACTACAGATAAAGAGAGATAAAAACCTGGATGACACTAAACTACCTGCTTCTTAACCCTGAAAAAACCGAGGTCATTGTGCTTGGCCCTAAGCATCTACGAGACGCTCTATCTGAGCAGATAGTCACACTGGACAATGTCAGTGTAGCCTCCAGTTCTACTGTAAGAAACCTTGGAGTCTTATTTGACCAGGAGCTCTCATTTAAAGCTCATATAAATCAAGCTTGTAAAACAGCCTATTTCCATTTGCGCAACAAGAGCCAAAATCAGAAGAATCCTGCCTAAAAGTGATGCCGAAAAACTTATCCATGCATTTGTAACGACTAGATTAGACTACTGTAACTCCCTGCTTGCAGCGTGTCCAAAAAGCTCCATAAAAAGCTTTCAACTGGTTCAAAATGCAGCAGCAAGATTACTAACAGGAACAAAAAGAAGAGAGCACATTAGGCCAGTGCTGAAGTCTCTTCACTGGCTCCATCGCCACCACAGACATTGTTGATTCATTTCTCCCTGTGGCCCTCAGAGGCAACTGTTGTTGTGATTTTGGGCCTTACAAAAATAAATTGATTTGATTTGATTTGATTTGGAGTAGCAGCTGCAGCAAAAGAACATTCAGGGAGTGTGGAGAAGCCTGAAAACCATCTCGGGCTTCAAAATCCCCCCTGCCCAGACAGAGGGGGATCTACAGTGGGTGAATGATTTAAATGCTCACTTCTTGAGGTTTGATCGGTCACCCACCCCTCCCCCTGCACAGCTGCATGCTCCCTCTTCCACAGCTGGACAATGCCCTGCATCTGTTCCTCTTCGCTTATCTGCCCCGGACCATCAGCTCTCCACTTCACCTGGACTCACCCATCTCCCCAGCACACAGTCCCCCTGCCAACCACTGACTTTCACAACAGCACAGGTGAGGAGAGAGCTGAAGAGGATTAAAGAGAGGAAGGTAGCAGGACCTGATGGCATCAGCCCCAGGCTCCTTAAGTCCTGCAGATGAACTGTGTGGAGTTGTGGAGCATGTCTTCAACATGAGCCTGAAGCTGAGGGTGGTACCACAGATCTGGAAGACCTCCTGTCTGGTACCTGTGCCCAAGACACCGCGCCCCAAAGACCTCAACAGCGTCAGGCCGGTGGCTCTCACGTCCCACCTGATGAAGACACTGGAGCGGCTGGTCCTGGACCACCTCTGCTCCACCGTGAGCTCAGCCATGGACCCGCTGCAGTTTGCATATCGGCCTGGCATCGGAGTGGAGGACGCCGTCATCTCCCTGCTGCACCGCTCCCTCTCACCTGGAAAAGCCTAGCAGCTCTGTGAGGATCCTGTTCTCCGATCTTTCCAGCGCCTTCAACACCATCCAGCCGCTGCTCCTGAGGGACAAGCTGGAGACGGCTGGTGTGGAGTATGACCTGGCAGAGTGGATCCTGGACTACCTCACAGACCGACCCCAGTTTGTGAGAGCACGGGACTGTGTGTCTGACACCAGGACCTGCAGTGTGAGGGCGCCCCAGGGCACTGTCCTCGCGCCCTTTCTCTTCACCCTCTACACTGCAGACTTCAGACACGACACGGACAGCTGTGTCCTGCAGAAGTTCTCTGATGACTGCCATCATCGGACTCATCACGGACGATGATGATGTGGAGTACAGAGGACTGGCGCAGGACTTTGTGGACTGGTGTCAGCGGAACCACCTCCTCATCAATGCGGGGAAGACCAAGGAGATGGTGGTGGACTTCCGCAGACGCCACCCCACTGCCCCCTCACCAGTGAACATCCAGGGACGGGACATTGAGAGAGTGACTCATACAAGTACCTGGGTGTTCATCTGAACCACAAACTGGACTGGACTCATAACACAGACTGTACAGGAAGAACCAGAGTCGGCTCTACCTCCTGAGGAGACTCAGGTCTTTTGGAGTGACAGGGCCACTCCTGAAGACCTTCTACGACTCTGTGGTGGCATCAGCTCCTGTAGGTGTGGCCTGCTGGAGCAGCAGCATCACAGAGAGGGAGAGGAAGAAGCTGGACAAAGTCATCAAGAAGTCCAGCTCCGTCCTGGGCTGTGCTCTGGACTCGGTGCAGGAGGTGGGGGACAGGAGGGTCCTGGCTAGATTCACATCTATGCTGGACCATGAGTGTCACCCCCTGCAGGACACTCTGTCCCCTGCAGGACACTCTGTCCACTCTGGAAAGCAGCTTCAGTGAGAGACTGATCCACCCTCACTGTGTGAAGGAAAGGTTTCACAGGTCTTTCCTTCCTGCTGCTGTCAGACTTTATAACAAACACTGTTAGTCCTGAACACTCGCAATACTGACCTAACCATGTGCAATTACTGTGAAATTCATGTGCAATTCATGTGCAATTACTGCTGTGATCACATGCAATGGTATTTATTTATTTATGTAATTGTTTATTTATTCATTCGTTTTAAAGTCCGCCGAGGCGGACTTTAATCAAACGCTTCCCGGCCCGATTTAATGATAATATTCCCTTTTTTCTGAGATTTATTAATAAAAATGACCCCGTCCTTGCACTCGAAAATGCCCGTCCACATTTCAAAATACCGCGTCCAAAATACGGGAAGACGGCCTCATCTAAAAGAAAACCACCAATATTGAACTTCAACATGGTATGTAAATGATTTTTGGTTTTAGACTTTGTTGAACTGAGAGTTTGTGTGTGAGACACAATGTTCTTTGTTGAAAATGACTGGCTTGTTGTCTTAATACTGTAGGAGTCAATTTCTGTCATTATCATGTTGGTGTGTGACATGATATTGTTAATAATAATAATAATTTGGCTGAGCAGAGGTGTGTGTGTAAGAGGAAGGGATGGGGTGATGTTCATGTGTGGCATGTGTATGATGTGGCTTTTTGCGGTAACACAGTAAAAAATGTGGCTCTTCGTCTCTGACTGGTTGGCCAACCCTGTTCTAATCTAACGATTTCTCCCATTATTATAGAGAATATACCTTCTCTGATCCTTCGTATTAATTTGATCATCTCTCCCCAATTACTTCCTCTTCAGTATTTTCCCTTAGTTCAAGATTTCCCCTTTATAGTCAATACTAAATTTAGCTTCCCATTGGTTTTGGACCCAGTTATCAAATCAACTTCGTCAGTGGAAGTTGCTTAAACCCCTTTGTATAGAGATTTCTGTTCCGATGTCACCGCTGTTTTCCCCATAGTCACTTCAATTTTAGTAAACTTCTCTCTCTTGTTATCCCTTTTTCAGACTGATTCGTCTGCAACGTTTGTAGATAATTTCTCATCAAATGTACTATCATATATTAACATCTGCTTGTTGTTTCACTTGAATCAATGTCAGTGGAAGCTCTTCTCCCAGTTTAAACCTCTATTTTGCTGGATGATTTTCCAAACCGCCATTTGTAATTTATTTCCTAAATTAATCTAGTCTTTTATCTAGTTTAATCCAATTAAATCCAATTTGATCTAATTTTATTCAATCTCTAAATTTATTCAGTTTTTTATTATTCACAAATTCTGTCTTTCGCCAGAAAGATTCTGTTCGACAGGCTCCACCTTCTTATGATTTTCTACACAAAACTTCACTACACACAAATTTAGCAACAGATTATGCATCTCTTCTGTTCAAGTTTTGAAAGTTGTTCAAAGTAAATATTGTCTCTTGTTGGTGTCTAATTGTCTCTTAACCTCCTCCTTGCACCATGCGCTAAGCCATGTGCTTCAAGAATAATTAGAACCAACAGTCTAAAAATCAAATCTTTGCGATCTTTAAAATCAAAATCATCTTTAAATAATATTTTCTTTCAAATTCACCTCATATATGACTTAAAGAACTTCTCGTCACTGCATTTTCACCGGTCACAAGGTTTGCAGCTTCTTCGGCTGTTCTGTTTACTTTGTGAGACTTTTAACTCTTAATTTATGTAGTACATTTAGCTATTGCTATTTATTTATTTATTTATTTATTTATTTATTTATTTATTTATTTATTTATTGTTATTATATTTTCCAATTCTTCTTGCAGTATGGTAACTTGGAGACTGTCTCCCTTTTTTCCAATAGTTTCTGTAACAACTTGATTGAGTCTTTATGGCACATTTTGTTATGTTCAATTCTTGTTAAATTCCAGCCAAATTTTCTTTCAGAATTTTCTTTAAAAAATTTAGACTCCGTTTTAGTCCCATGGGAAGTCTTTCATCAATTATAATCTTCATGAATCATTGTTCTTCCTCCTCCAACTTATACTTGATTCAGTTTCCGAAGCACTTCTTGATCTTGCTCTCTTTGATCTTCTTTCTTTTTCCGATATATCTCCACTTGGTGAGCTATGTGGTCTGTGTAAACCTTATTTGTCATGTTTCCAAGGCCAACAACTTCTGCCAGTTTATTTTTTACTGGTATCGGCAAGCCTTTCTGAATTTTAGCTCGCAAGATAGACTGTTCCATTTGGTTGGATTCTGGGTCGCTGCCAGTTACATTTCTCCATACTTGATGAGCTCTGGTCACATATGCTCTCGGATTTTCCTCCTGTCCGAGCGGTTGAAGAATTATATTGTCGGGATGAACGTTGGTTGGAAACATCTCACGCAATGCTCTCCATATTGCCCCTTTACGAGAGACGAACAGCTCGGCGACGTACACCGCTGTCCTTATTGGTCCTATTGGTTTAGTGTTGCCTTTGTCAACACTTCGTTCATCCCGGCCATGCCAAGGATAGTTGCTAGCAGCCTCTTCATATCTCCCATTGCAGCTTGTGTCCCCACTAGCATCTCCTCTAGTTTAGCTATCCAGAGGTGTGCCCCATCTTGGAGTATGGGCAACTTTTCCATAAAATCAGACATATCAACATTTTGCCATGGTTTGTATTCTATATCTACGTATATCATATCTACGTCACAAAGGCGCCGTTCCAGCTGGCAGCCCGGTGCAACGCTCCGCTCTTTTTTCACACTTATTGTGCTTTATCTTTTGTATTTTGTAAATATTTTTTCTACTTTACTTGTACGATAGGGACACGCGCTGGAATCGCTCTAATTCAACTTTTTTTGACTTTGTTCGGCTGGATTATTGAGTGTTTTCGTCGTGTCGTTGTGATGTGCGCTGGCTCCGAGCCCCCCCCGCGCCCTCCGGCCGCCGCCGACGTACGGTATGCCACCGGTACACGTTTATACAAAAGAGGAACTCATGAACGATCGGGACACGCACTGGAATCGCTTTAATTCAACTTGTTTCGACTTTGTTCAGCTGGATTATTGAGTGTTTTCGTTGTGTCGTCGTGATGTGCCCTGGTTTTGAGCCCCGCCGGCCCCCCTGCGCCCCCTGGCCACCACCGCCATTTTTTCTTATCTTTGATGCTCATCACGTTGAAGGTTGCTCCTGAATCCAGCTGGCACCTTTGCAAAACTCCATTGATTTTCAAATTGGCAAACCATTTTTTTCCTTGTCCGTTCACAGCTCCGATGGTTTCTGCTGAATAGATCTGGTTATCCATGTCTTCTTCGCTGCTGACATCATCTGCCGTATTCACTCTTTGATTGGGCCGGACTTCTTCATGCACACCTTGGCAAAATGATTTTGTGTGCCACATCTACGACATGTTTTTCCAAAAGCCGGGCATGCACTACGCCCCCGTTTGTGTGCACCACCACGGTATCTGCATGCTTTGTCATTGATCATCCTTTGCATGTTGTGTGGCTCTTCTGTGCGCTGTAATGGCCGCTGCTGACGCCTGTTTGTGACATGAACACTGTCCAGTGGCCGGTCCTGGGACATCAACCCTACAAATGTCGATCGCAGACGTCAATGTGAGATCTTTTTCTCTGAGCTGGCGCCGTCTCACGCTCTCATCGCTGATGCCGAGGACAACCCTGTCCCGTATTAGTTCCTCTCTTAGTTCACCATAGTCACATGAAGCAGCCTTCTCTCTCAGTTTTGTTACAAATGAGTCAATAGGCTCACCTTTGTCTTGTTTGCAGTTTCCAAATACGTATCTTTCAAATATGACATTTCTTTGGGGCTTGAAGTAGCTCTCCAGTGCATCCAAAATAGCCGTCACGTTGCTCCGCTGACAGGGTTAAGTTGTGCTTGTAGACATGGTGGCATTCACTTCCCATTACGCGCCTCAATGTTGCAGCTTCTACTTTTTTGTCCTTGTCGGCTAATCCCGAGGCCAAAGAATAGTCATCAAATTCTGTCCTGAAATTGTCCCAGTTGTTAGCGATATTACCAGTTAGCTTCATTTCCTCGGGCGGTGGAATGCTCGTTGCCATGCTAGCGTCTGTTAGCTCAAGCTAGCGTCACAAAAAAATTCTTGAGAAAAACAAAGCTTCACAGAGTCCTCGATGTTGTTTTCACAGCTGAAAAATCCACTTCTGACACCATGTTTGTGTGTGTCAAGAGGACTCAAGACAGATGTATATGAATCAGTATATTGTCTAGTCAGTTCGGCAATCCACAGTACAAACAAGCACAGCGCTTAACGCATCAACAGGTGTTCCTGGACTGTACCATTATATCACTGAGCGGGGGAGCCCGTAACAGAGTCCTCCATGTTGAGTTGGTCAGCAGCATGTCAACAGAAACTATTTTGATGGCCTACCAACGATTTGTTGCTTTGAGAGGGCACCCCCAGAAGGTTTTGTCGGATCCTGGGACCAATTTTATAGGGGCAAAGCCAGTGCTCGAAGATCTTTACAGATATCTTCAGGAGCAAGATTAGTTGAGTTTTAGGGAATATGCTGTAAGGAATGCAACTAGCTGGGCTTGGAAGGTGCTTCCGGCAGATTCCCCACACTGTAATGGAGCTGCCGAAGTTGAATATTGCAAAGAAAGCTCTTCAAAGTTTGGGCAAACTCAAAGTCAGTCAACCTTACCTTTAGCGAGTTCCTCACTGCACTTCAATTGGCTACTATCTAGAATCCAGAGTCAAGAAGACTGTATCCAGTATGTGACACCAAATGCCCTCCTTATGGGGCGGGCGTCTCCAGGTGGGGACTTTAATACTTTCAGTTTTGCAAGTTACCCCTACAAGCGTCTTCAAGAAATTCAGTCCAGGATTAAAAGTTTCTGGAGGTCCTGGTGCCAACTTGCTAATCTTTTAATCAGGAGTAAGTGGCATACATTAGAACGGAATGCTGCTGTCGGGGGCGTTGTGTGGCTATGCAACCAAAACGTCAGTTTTGGTTGAACTGACCTCTGTTCTGACAGAGGTCAGTTCAGGCTTGGAAGAGTCGTTGCTGCAGTTCCAGATCACAAGGGGATCATCAGAGACGTGGATGTTTTGGTCTCACCAGGGAACTGCACCTGTGCTGAAATCAAGAACTGTGGTTCAGGATGGGACACGCTCCTCCCTCCAAAAAACGTTGAACAAAACATCAGAGGTGGGAGCATTTAGTTACATTTACTTTTTTAAGAAATTGTACATCTTGGTGTTAGCTAGCTGACTGTTTTAGAAATTATCTTTTTAGAATTAGTTTGATTTTTGTAGAAAGTGAAAGTCAGTCTTCAATTCAATTCAATTCAATTCAATTTATTTTTGTAAAGCCCAAAATCACAACAACGGTTGCCTCTGAGGGCCACAGTGAGAAATTAATCAACAATGTCTGTGGTGGCGATGGAGTCAGACAATGTCTGTGGTGGCGAGGGACGATGTCCCAGGGTCCTCTGTCCTTAGACTCTCCTTCTCGGCCAGGAAAAACTACAAAAAACCTCCTTGGGAAAAAGTAGAAACCTGGAGGAGTTCCAGAGTGAAGGAGAGATCTGACTCTCACAGACGGACAGACGGACACGAGGAGACTGGAGCTGGACCCACTCTTCAGGCAGATGAGGGACCATCAGAGTCGAGCTGGACCCACTCTTCAGGCAGATGAGGGACCGTCTGAGTCGAGCTGGACCCACTCTTCAGGCAGATGAGGGACCATCAGAGTTGAGCTGGACCCACTCTTCAGGCAGATGAGGGACCGTCAGAGTCGAGCTGGACCCACTCCTCAGGCAGATGAGGGACCGTCCACACAGGGCAGGGACCACTTCATCAGGAGAGGGGCATCTGGGTCCACAGGTCCTCAGGAGTGAGACAAAGAAAGAGAAGGCGGTGAACAGTTTGCAAGTGGAATTAAAAAATAAGTATTGTTTGATAGAATAAGTAGTCAGAAGAAGAGGATAGTGCTCAAGCTGTCATACTTCCCCCAGCACAGTTACTCCTAGGGCAGCGTAGCTAAAGCTGTGGGTTTATGTTTCTGTTCCTAACTGGTCTGACCATAAGCAATTTCAAAGAGGAATGTTTTAAGCCTGGACTTAAATGAAGAGACTGTGTCAGCAGATTTAACATGGGTCGGGAGCTGATTCCATAACACAGGAGCTTGGTAGCTAAACGCTCTACCTCCTACAGTACTTTTAGAGACTCTTGGCACCACCAGAAGGCCAGCATTCTGAGAGCAAAGAGCTCTGTTTGGATGATATGGTTCTATAGCATCTTTGAGGTGGGAGGGGCCATGTCATTTATGGCTTTGTAGGTCAGGAGTAGAATTTTAAATTTGATTCTAAACTCGACGGGGAGCCAGTGAAGAGACTCCAGCACCGGCGTAATGTGCTCTCTTCTTTTTGTTCCTGTTAGTAATCTTGCTGCTGCATTTTGAACCAGTTGAAAGCTTTTTATGGAGCTTTTAGGACACGCTGCACGCAGGGAGTTACAGTAGTCTAATCTAGTCGTTACAAATGCATGGATAAAGTTTTCAGCATCACTTTTAGGCAGGATTCTTCTGATTTTGGCTCTTGTTGCGCAAATGGAAATAGGCTGTTTTACAAGCTTGATTTATATGAGCTTTAAATGAGAGCTCCTGGTCAAATAAGACTCCAAGGTTTCTTACGGTAGAACTAGAGGCAACACTGACATTGTCCAGTGTGACTATCTGCTCAGATAGAGAGTCTCGTAGATGCTTAGGGCCAAGCACAATGACCTCGGTTTTTTCCGGGTTAAGAAGCAGGTAGTTAAGTGTCATCCAGGTTTTTATCTCCTTCACACAAGTACTAAGTCTGTCTACTTGATCGCTCTGATCAGGTTTCATTGATAAATACAGCTGAGTGTCGTCTGCATAGCAGTGGAAGTTAATGCCATGTGACTTGATAATGTTGCCTAACGGCAGCATATAAAGAGTAAACAGAATTGGATCTAACCCTAACCCATAGGTCGGGGTCTAGATTAGGCTTTTTCAGAAGAGGTTTAATGACTGCATGTTTGAAGGACTTTGGAACATAGCCACTTTCGAGTGAAGTATTTATTATATTAAAGGTTGAATGGACGATTTTTTTGGCACAAATCTGAGTCTCATTTCCTCGTGGCGTGGACGGCCGATTAGTTCTGCCACGTGTCAATCATAAAACGCACCTGTCGCTCACCTGCAGCCGCGTGCGGATCGTCCCACATTTCCGCGTGTCTAAGCGCATTGATCTATAATAATATAGTTCCCTCAGTGTACGGGGCAAAATGAAGACGGAGAAAGACAGTTCGAGCTGACTCAGAAGTGGACTGATATCTACGGGAGACGAGCGATGCGATGTGATCCATCGCGCTAATAATCAAACGCACGTGTGTGTTGTATCGGTCCACACGGGGGAGTGGCATGTGCACGGGGGAGTGGCACGTGCACTGGGGAGTGGCATGTGCACGGGGGAGTGGCATGTGCACGGGGGAGTGGCATGTGCATGGGGGAGTGCGCATGCGCACTTCCGCCTGCGTTCTCAAATCGCCGAAAAATCGTCCATTGCGCCTTTAAGAATAGCGTCTATAATTAGAGGGAGAATGTCTTTGAGGAGCTTGGAATGGGGTCTAGGACACAAGTTGAGCTTTTAGAGGACATAATGGCTGAAGTTCTCTCTCTTGATCAACAGCTGTGAACCTTTCTAAGTTTACAGGTGGATTTATATGAGACGTTAGATTTACAGCTTGGGCTAGTTCAGGGCTAATAGCGGGGGTAATTTCATCTAATTTATCTCTGATTGTTTTAATTTTATTGTTAAAAAATAGGAGGAAATCATCAGAGCTGAGTGTAGCTGGGATTGAGGGCTCTACTGCACTGTGACAGTTTGTTAGCCTAGCTACAGTGCTGAAAAGAAATGTAGTGTTACTTTTGTTGACTTCTATTAGATTTGAATAATATCTGGTTTTGGGCCTTAGGTGCGTTTTAGCCTAATGACCTTCTGTTTTAACGGCGCTGCAACATCAAGAGCAGACTTCAGAGAATTCATGGTCAAGTCGACAAATTGATCACTTAAACTGGGACTAAAACTGTTCTCAGCAGGATCACATGACATGTCACTGAATATTGGCTCTATTATTTCTTTGAATTTTGAGATAGATTTTTCAGATATTGTCCTTTTCATTATATGTGATAAAATGTAAATATATGATTATATTTGTGTGTTAAAAGTTATCTGCATCATTAGCCTGAGGGGAGGGAAAGGCATGTATTTCTAATAACATGTGTGAAGATGTTGTAGAAGCAGCCGTGAGGAATGTTCCTCCCATCCTGGGGACCAGATGGGTAGAACATTCACCAAGGTTTTTATCTCTAAAGATAATACCAAAGAGTCGTAAAAGACAAGTGCCTTGATGTGAAGCTGACCAATGAAAAATGTGACCCGCCTTTTTTAAGTGTGATTTTAATAAAATGACTTGTAAGAGGGAGGAACGCTGAGAGTGATTTTGGAAAGTCGTTCAGGTTGCCTACAACATCTTGACTCGGCTAAGCCTTCCTCTCCCTTGCAAGCCACACAAAAGACTGACGTTTCTGTGTCGTTTAATATTCTAAGTTGAATTATGTTCTCTGACTGTTAAGTAATAGCATTGATTCATGTGTAATTTCTTGACATTATAACTTTATTTTGTGGGACTGGATGATCTTTAAGAATAAACTGAAAGGTAATTAGGAAATGATCTGACAATATAGGGGTTTGAGGGAGGACAATGAGGTCACTAATCTCTATTCCATACGTTAGGACAGATCCAGAGTGTTCTTATGACTGTGAGTCGGTTTATTTACATTTTGAGTGAAACCAATGCTGTCTAACAAGGCGCTGAAGGCATTACTGAGAGAGTCATCACTCATGTTCACCTGGATATTAAAGTCTCCAGCTCTAACTGTTTTATCCCAGGCTAACTCTAAGTTTGATATAAAGTCAGAAAACTGTTAAAAACTCTGAGTAGGGACCAGGAGGTCGGTAGATAACTATGAACAAAACTCCTTTTTGGTTTTTCATACTTGGACATGTGATTGACACATGAGGCTTTCAAATGAGTGAAATGCATTGTTAGTTTTAGGGCTCATAAGTCGCTTGAGTGTGAGATCACTGCCACACCACCACCTCGGCCTGTGCTCCTGGCAGTCTGAAAGTTAACATGGGTGGGTGGGGTTTACATGGGTGGGTGGGGTTAACATGGGTGGGTGGGGTTTACATGGGTGGGTGAGGTTTACATGGGTGGGTGAGGTTAACATGGGTGGGTGAGGTTAACATGGGTGGGTGAGGTTAACATGGGTGGGTGAGGTTAACATGGGTGGGTGAGGTTAACATGGGTGGGTGGGGTTAACATGGGTGGGTGGGGTTAACATGGGTGGGTGGGGTTTACATGGGTGGGTGAGGTTAACATGGGTGGGTGAGGTTAACATGGGTGGGTGAGGTTAACATGGGTGGGTGGGGTTAACATGGGTGGGTGGGGTTAACATGGATGGGTGGGGTTAACATGGGTGGGTGGGGTTAACATGGGTGGGTGGGGTGGACTCATTTAGTCTGACATAATCGTCTTGTTGAAGCCACGTTTCAGTTAGAGTTGAAGATCTATGTTATAGTCACTAATTAATTCATTAACTAAGCGCGATTTGGAGGAAATTGCTCTAATGTTTAGCAGTCCACATTTTACACACCTGTCATCAGAGAAGGAGCCAGGGTTCTGACTCGACATATGACAGCTCAAACAGGTAAAGGTAGATCCAGTCATGATGCTAGCGGCTAGGCTACGCTAGGCTAGTTCAGGCTGGAGCTAGAGAGTGAGGAGGGCTTTTAATCCACGAAATACAGAAAAGTGAGCGGTTTGAGGCTCCGGATTGTTTGCGGAGCAATCAAACTTTCACTTTTGTGTATATGATGCGTAAATAGTGTATAATTCGTGGATTAATCGATAAAAAGCTCTAAGTCTTACCTTTAGCAGACACCTTCCTCAGTGAGCTGTTTGTCCTGTAGTTTCTCTGCTTCAGCTTTGTAGATGAATAAAACCTGAGCCACTGCTTCACCGACAACCACAATGAACTCATGGTTTGAACGATCATGTGCTGTTGTCTCTTCTGCTTTAGATAAACTTTGTTTTTCAGCGCATGCTCTGAATGTTTCTTTTTCCAGTCGATCTGCTCTTATTTATGCCCTTCACTTTTTGCAAAACCTGAGTTAAATGATGTAGAAAAGGCCTTTTTGTCAGCTCCATGGTCAACACACGACGTGCTGTCTGCTGTAAACACCGCACACTTTTTACGCGCCCGCCCACTTTCTACATGCAGCCAATCATACACCAGTTCAACAAAAATAACCAATGAAACAGGTAAAGAGAAAAGGGCATCCAATGAGATGAGATGGGAACGGTGCAGAGGAGAGTGACCCGCCGCTCTGCACAAATGACACGTTTCACTTTTAAAACATTTAAATATGAAAAGAACGACATGATTGAAATAAAGCCAATGCAGGATTCGAACCCTGGTCCCCTGCATCCTAGTTAATCTTCTCCTCTTATCTTTTTAATTTCCAGCATTTGAGGACTCCCCTTCTTAGCATGATTTACCTCCAGCAATTTTATACTGGATCCGCTAGCAAGGACCCCAGCTTCGCTGCAAAGTGTGGCATACGGTAAACATGAATAACACAAATGTACAGAAATGGATGCTGTTTTGGGACTTCTGGTGATAAGGGCTGTAGGTTCCCGGGCTTCAATACCCCCACCCAGGAGATAAATTAGAATAATTAGAATAATTTTATAAGAGGGTGGGAGGGAGGGGCACGAAGTAACGGCACTGATCTGTGTGACCTGGATGCTTAGTATAGCCGCAGAAAGGGGTGCTGTCCTGCTCCCGAACTTATCTTAAACTTAAACTTATCTTGATATAGATTGAATGTGGATTTAAAAAAATGGGTATACTGGCATGCAATAGGGTCCATTTCCCTCCAGATGTCAATCAGTCTTATATTCTTCAGCACGTCTAATGAAATGGTAAATGGTCACACTTATTAAGTGCTTTTCTACCATCAAGGCACTCAAAGTGCTTTACATCAAGAAACCAGTCACCCATTCACACACCATCGTTCGCAGACACTAGGGGCGAGTCCGGTTATAGTGCCTTGCCCAAGGATACAACGGCAGTATTCACCTGAGGCAGCTGCGATCGCACCGCCAACCTGCGGGCCAGTGGATCTGACTGCTCAACCAGAGCGGGATTTGAACCGTCACAAATTAAAATGATCACAAATTAAAATTTGTGATCGTTTGATTGAGTTCATTATGCTGTTTATGTTAAAGGATGCTACTTGTAACAATTCGGATGCCATTGGGTTAATTGTATTGATATTACAATTGATCATTTTCAGATGTTTTTAAACTCTCTGGTCGAACATAACATATAGAATAACAAGACACAAGAACTGTAGAAAAAGGAACAATATATAGATGAAAATATAAAATATAAAACAAAATGGTTCAAGCATGAAAACGTGCACCAAACACAAAACCTGATCATACATAAGATCGTAGAGAGGAGGGAAGTCCATTCCTAATGAAGGGCCCCTGAAAACCTTACCAGCCACTCCTAACTCCATTCCTCACAAAGAACCGAATGCACTACCTCCCAAGTCCACCACGCCCCCCAGCCACTTTCTACCAGTATTTTTCAATTTTCCCACAAATTCAATCTCTTACACTCCTATAAGTGGATGCAACTAGACTAGAAAATTTAAAAATTGTAGGGGACCCATACGTCCCGAAAAGACCTTTGAAAGACAGTACCTTTTCACAATTCAAGACACTGTTGCAGAAAGCAAAGCAAAATGTTGAATGGATCGAGGAATGTTACCCATCCCCCATGGACCAGAACACTGTCTTCACCAGACCCCTTTCCTCCTTAGGTCAACACCTCTGATAAAGAACAGGATGGAAGGTTTCTCAGGATTATGTCCGTAATTACTATATTTCACATCTGAACGGACTTTATGCTTCCTGTGTGATCTAAACTTGTAACTATATCCATGTTTTACTTTAGTTTGCCATAAGAACTGTACATTACCTCCTAATGATGTGTGTTCTTTGACATTGTCACAGTATTTTGTCATGGTCACATGTCATTTTGCTGGTTTGAATTAAATTTGTTCAAATTACGAATAAGTTTGACAAAGAGTTAAGAGTCTAGCCACACCTCCGAGGTCAGATAAAAAAGACCAGACGAGCCTTCGGCTCTTGATTTGAACCTCTGCCAGAACACACCCCGGGGGCCCCTCCCCCACCAAGGAGAGGACTCCATTGTCTCCAAAACTCTGCTTTCAGCAATGGCTGAAGCGGACATCTTCATCAAAGAATGCACAAGTCAACGCACCTTGGACTCATCAACATTTTTGAACGCTAAACACTGCACGAGGATCAGCGCCATGTCGTGTGTAGGGTTCTACTGTCCAGCACAGTGGTTCTTAACCTGGGTTCGATCGAACCCCAGGGGTCCGATGAGTCAACCACAGGTGTTCGGCGGAGGTCAAGACACACATCCGACTCATATGATTCGTGACACACCCCACTTGGCTGCAGGGAATTTGGTGCGCTCAGTAGTTGACTTGTGACGGCGTGATGTACGTCCTGTGATTTCTTTCTCAATATTTTAGACTGAATCAAAGACCACCTTTCTGGGCAAAGTATTTGTGTGGCTGAGGTCTTGTTTTTGCCAATGGTATTACTTGTGTACTTTAATTGATGAGAAATAAATCCCACGGGACTCCAATGTAAAAAATAGTTAGCAAAGTTTACTCTACAGTTTTGTGACACTTCTTACAGGAGTAAATACAGCTATTCTCAAAAAATAGAATACTGCGGTAAGAAAACCATTTGGCTCTGTATTTTGCTCCTTCCTTTGTGTTCCTTAGCGCTATCTCTCTTAAAGTGACAGTAACACATTTACGTCAGAGTAGGCAAAACAGTACAAATAAATTCTACAAATAAAATAAATGTAATTAAATTAATTTAGCTCATTTAAACAAATTATTTATCCGTGAAACATAAAATTACACATTTATAACAAAATATCAACACTGTGTAGATTTCCATACGAACGTATACATAAACTAAACTTGGCTCTCACAGTCTTGGTACCAGCTGCACCTAAAAAGGGCCAAAGGGACCAGGGAAATTGCCCAGAGTCTTACCTGTATCAAAACTCCTTTTGGGATAAGACCTATCACCAGCCTGGCCCCAAGAGGGCAAAAAGGACCAGGCCAGAGCCCCCAGAGTCTAGCCTGTATGAAAACCCTCATTTCTGGGCTAAGTCTTGGCACCAGTCTGGCCTCAAAATGGCCAAAAGGACCAGAAAAATCGCCCCAGAGTCTATCCTGTATGAAATCTCTTCTTTTTTGCCTAAGTCTTTGCACCGGCCTGGCCCCAAAAGGGCCAAAAGGTCAGCCTCTGGGGCCATTTCCCTTGTCCTTCTCTATAACTACTATACTATAATATACTATCTTTGAAGCAATCCTTTTCGAGGATGCTGGACACAAAAATTAAGAAAAGGAACAGACTTTGTTGTGAAAATGACATGAGAGTGGCACTTGCCAAGGTGAAGGTGCATTTCTGAACTGGTCTCTGAACGGCAACTGCAGAAGTCACTGATTTGCAGTAAATATTCATGATTATGTTTTTTTGTGTGTGAATATGTTGTTCTTGAACACAGTCATGTTGATGCACAGTTAATTTTGTGCACCAGTAAAATATATACCTATGTTTGAATTTGAAAAAATCATATTTTATCTTTCCAATTAAGAAGGGTTTGGTGAATGTGCTTATGAAACTGGTGGAGTTCAGTACCTCCAAAAAGGTTAAGAACCACTGGTCTAGCAGGAGCTGATGTTTCGCACCTCTGGTATTTTTGCCGATATATATATATATATATAATTTGTTTTTGTTTTAAATTTAAATTAATTAAAAAAATAAGATTTTTGGGGCCCGTAGGCTTTAAATGAGGTGGAATAGTACTTTTGATATGCTGTTTGTGCCGCGCTCCTCTCGGCCAAGGCGAGAGGAGCTGTGGACCTGATCAGAAGCTCCTCTGGAGGTGAGAAGGAGCTGAGGACCTGATCAGAAGCTCCTCTGGAGGAGAGAAGGAGCTGAGGACCTGATCAGAAGCTCCTCTGGAGGAGAGAAGGAGCTGAGGACCTGATCAGAAGCTCCTCTGGAGGAGAGAAGGAGCTGTGGACCTGATCAGAAGCTCCTCTGGAGGTGAGAAGGAGCTGAGGACCTGATCAGAAGCTCCTCTGGAGGAGAGAAGGAGCTGAGGACCTGATCAGAAGCTCCTCTGGAGGTGAGAAGGAGCTGTGGACCTGATCAGAAGCTCCTCTGTAGGTGAGAAGGAGCTGAGGACCTGATCAGAAGCTCCTCTGGAGGTGAGAAGGAGCTGTGGACCTGATCAGAAGCTCCTCTGGAGGAGAGAAGGAGCTGAGGACCTGATCAGAAGCTCCTCTGGAGGAGAGAAGGAGCTGAGGACCTGATCAGAAGCTCCTCTGGAGGTGAGAAGGAGCTGTGGACCTGATCAGAAGCTCCTCTGTAGGTGAGAAGGAGCTGTGGACCTGATCAGAAGCTGATCTGTACAGAAGATGTTTTGTATAAACATGAAATTTCATACATTTTCTTATCCAGAGTAAAAACATTACCCATTTTGTAAATTTTTAAGATTTTTTTTTCAAAAATGTATCGGGATACGTATCGTAATGAGGGAATTGTATTGGAATATACAAGTATCGGGATACGTACTGTATTGTGACCCCTGTATCAAGATACGTATCGTATCGTATCTATAGAGATTGGGCAATACCCTAATAGCCCTAAAATAAAAATATGTATATTTAAAAAAAAAAATAAATAAATAAATATATATATATATATATATATATATATATACATACATGGGGTTTTCACATTTTGAGTAAGTTTGAAGTGTTTTTTTATGGAAACTGTTATGTCAAAAGATGATGATGTGTGACTTTAATTCCTGGGTTTAAACCAACATGGCTGACTTCTTGAAGAGTTTAGGGCAGGGTCATAATATTTGTCTAAATTTTCTGATGAATGTCACATTTTTAAAGCCTACTTGCATTTATCTCCATTGAAATATTTCCGGTCAGAGCTCCCATTACAGCCATGTAAATCGTTTTTTGAGGGGTGTTCAACATCTTTTTCTTCTTCACTCAAAATTTGAGCATGTATCGTTTTAACGTTTACTTTCTCTTAAAATTTATGGTGTTGTTGAACATGCTGATCGGATGATACAACCAGTTAATAGACAGACATTATAGTCAAGCTTACAATTCATAACCGATTCATGTATATTCAAAGTGGATAATGCTTTTTTTTTTTCCAGCCATCTAATTCCTTAATGCAATAATAATATTCATGCAATGATGATCAAATCATTCTTGGCAGGGGTGAGGCTAGTCTTAATATGATCAAGCTTGGGAAAACAAACGCCAGGGTTGCGTGCCACAGGTTTATGTGGTCAGTGACATATGACCACAGTAGTTAATGAGTCAGGGGCAATACATCACCTATTGCTATGTTGGCATTGGAATACACTTAGTAAATGATTAATTCAAGGGTTGGTAGGGTTGGCAGAAAGTAAAGAAATCAAAGTACAAAGTACAGCGAGACACTGCTGGTGAACAGAAAAACATCTTAAAGTTAGACTAATCAATTTGAAACCTCTTACTTACATAAATACAAGAAACAAATGTATTACATGATTTTTATCCTGTATCTTATCATATATAAAAGAGCTATTTTTTTTTATTTATTTCTTGCTTTATTTTGTTTAAATATTTAGAAAAACATACAGAGGGGACTTTGGATGTCTTTATATAGTAAACAAGATCTGACTGCAAATTGAGTTCATAGAAATGGATGGATGCAAGTGGATTCAATGAAAAATAAAACATCTTTAGATGACAATTTTAAATTTCTTTATAAAATCTCATTTTGAAAATGCAAAGTGACCAGAATCATTTTCTGAAAAAGTGTTTAGCGCATAATTGCTTGTGTTAAAACTGGTAATTACTAGTGGACTAAAATACTCAAATGAAATAAATCTCACACACTCCAAAGCAGTGCATCGAACCCATTCATTAAGGGGGGACCCTTCCCCCCCACGATTTAAAAATGAGTGATAATACCCTCCCACACTTTTCACAGCAGGTGCTCGTCGTTATGGAATATGACCCCCACTCTGCTGTTTTCCTGTCTCTGATCTAATTGCTGAACATGCAAACTGCCACGAAACTCACTCTTTTAACTGAAAAACTGAGTTGTGGGCTCCGTGAGTCTCAATACTTTACTCCGCGCTCCATGCACAGTGTTTTATATCCTTGAACGAATTGAGATGAAATAAAAACGGTCAGTCTGTGTGTCTCTGCTTCTTTCTCTGCCCTGCACATTGACAAAATCATGCCAGGTCTGTTCCTCCTACTTTGACAAAGCGCTAACGTTTTTACATGTTAGTGATGTTAAATACAGCAGAATAACTCACCACCAGTATAATTAAATGGTCACATCTATTTAGCGCTTCTCTACCTTCAAAGCGCTTTACATTAAGGAACCACTGACCCATTCACACGTACATTTGCACACCTATTCTTCTCAAAAAAGCTCAATGGAAGTTTGCACAGCTGATACTCATCTGAGAGTCCAGTGTCCATCTCCACATCCATGGTCCCGAGGGGAGTGTCGTCGTCTTCCTCGACTCTTGCCTGACCCGCCAGCCCCGCCCACATTCTGTTCGAATGCGTAAGGGTCTGGAATCAAAGTCAGAGCCAATGAAATCGCCGGACCATAATCCTCCGATCCAATCCCAGGCAGAGGTTTTAACGCGCCACACTGAGATATAGAAGTAGCTTACCACCCCCCATTCTTCACCCGCGTTCCAAAACATTCAAGATGGCGGACCCGGCTCGTGACCGAGTGTTTACTTCTGCTCTCGCTTCAGGAAAGTATCAAATCCTTAAAAACAGAGCAAAAAACTGCATTGAATGCATTTCTATTGAAAAATATGTTTTTGCCACTTTTCCAACTGGATTTAGAAAGAGTGAAGCTGAATGAAAACCCCTCGTTTTCGTCATATCTCCTCTGTTAGCTCTCATGGAACAACAAGTAACGGAGGCAAATAAACTTGGTGTCGATGCAACTCGGGGTTAATAGTGAGGAAGACATCTGTAGTTGTTGTTTGGTTGCTAAATGACAAATGGCAACACTTCTTGTCCACCCTGATGGACGTTATCGGCATCGTGGTGGACAGTAAATCTGGAATAATGCTATTACGAGTAACTTTAAGAAGTTTTGAAGGAACGCCATGTTTTGTATTAAGTCTTTTAAAATCTGTACTGATATGATAATACACAATCTCTAATAAGCTTCTTGCAGTTTCTGTCTAATCGCAGTGTGCTGACTTGAAGTTGAACTGTTTGTGACTGTTTGTGCTTTTAGCTTGGTGAACTACGCTCCATCATTAAGTCAAAGGTAGCAGCAAAGATTACTGCAAACCTTTTAAGACTGTGGTGTACTTTGTATGAGGTTATGCCCGCATTCTTTTGTCAGATTTTTAAAACTGCACAGAAGCGCTGTACCTATGGTCATTCCTATTAATCAATTGATACGATTCATCAATATAAACTGTGCCAGAATTGTTTTTGTGTAGTTCCAGTGCCATGTTCTATTTTCTTACTTAGGAACAAGTTGTAAAATCCTTCAAGAGTAAAAAAACAAAAAACAAATACAATTAAAGCCGCGGTAGCGGCGATGATGGCTCTCGCCTTCCCGCCTGTCCATGTTTTCTGCTGCGTTTTGCGGCAGACCAAACGAAGCTCAGTAATTCACCGTTGATGATTGCGTAGTTTGTGAGTCAAATAGTAGTTTGTCCTGACAAATTGCAAGATTGTGCTGAACGCAGACCTGAACAGAGAGAAAGAGAGAGAGCCTCAGTGACCCGTGACTTTTCATTGATGGTTGATTCATTCAAGGGGTCAAAAATACCCGAGTTGTGGCCGAAAGAATAAAGTCTAAAGAATAAAGCCTAAAGAATAAAGTCTAAAGAATAATAATTCTAATGAGGCACGAGAGGAAATGTCCCATCAAAATAAAAGCGGAAGAGGAAGTGAAGGCATTCATTGCGCCTCTGCTGGCCAATTGTGGAAATACACAATATCTGTAATGCACTTTTTTTCATAGCGTCTCGAGGAGACATGGTATTAATCATTTCCACTCAGACATAAAAACACATTAGTGAGTGAAATATGAGCTCCGTAGATCAATTTCAATAGGCGTGACTTGTCCTTGAAAAAACAGGAAATAAGGCCTTTTTTTAGGGCGTAACACGCAGAGACCGTAAAGAATATCAACATTCTTTTGAATATTTATTACATTTCAATGTCTTTAGATGCAAAAGGTGTTGTTTTGAATTTGATCGGCCAAAAAACCTAGGACAAGTACGATTTTGAAAAAAAAAGAGTCAATCGGTCTTTGATTCAACATGGCTGACTTCCTGTTTATCATAGAGCGATGCTGCCAGGTGCTTTTTACTCATCAAAGGTCAGAGGTCAAAGGTAGCTCTATCACTGTCCCAAGTTGCATGTGCCTAGGCCAAAGATTAAGCGTTTCATGTTTTTTCTTTTTTGAACTAGTCGCCACTGTTGCGACGGGCGTTCTCGCGTCTATGTCCCATGTGTGACCTATGACCCCATGTGTGACCTATGACCCCATGTGTGACCTATGACCCAATGTGTGACATTCATCAATGTTCAGGGTCAAAAAGTTGTGGCAAAATTTTACCACGCAAAACAATAATAATAAGAAACCATGGCATGAACAACGTCTCGATCCATTCCATTCTGGAAGGCTCGAGCCAATTAAAATGCAGCAAAGCAATGTAAATACAAGTAAGTATGCCAACTGTATCAGTCTAAGATAAAGTTTAAATTTAAGATCATAAGTGCTCTAAAAAGACTTGTAAAAGCATAGAATTACAAGTAGAAAGTAGCTACACAGTCAGTTTAACACAGAGTAAAGTTATAGTGTTTATTTGTAGAGTTGCAATAAGATGCAAGTTAAGTTTAGGGTGGTAAATGTAACAGTTATACTTCTAGTATATATTGTACTCACTCAAATGCATCTTTATAATTTAACTTTGTTAATTTGCTTCTCTAAATCAATGTGTTGTTTAAAATGTTACTTTGATTTTCTCTTCCTTAAAATATACATTTCAACATGTTCCTTTTATGAAAGTTCAATAAATGATAAATAATAAAATATTTAATCTATATAATGCAGTTTCTCTTTGACGATAATGAATCAGGACAGTTAAAGATAATTGTCTTTAAAAACAGTTAAAGTTTTGGATATATAAAAAGAAATTATAAAGTAGAAGTAGCAGAGATTTATTCAGTCATTTTACAGCTTAATGTTCATAACCATAAAGACAAATGTGACAAACTGTTAAACCGCAATAAATTAAACTATACATAATAAATACATTAAAAAAACACAGTTCAAACACAATATTCTGTAAAAAGAAAATGGAAATTTTATCTTTGAGTAAATTAACAGATAAATATTCATAATATCAACTGAAAGTATCAAGAACATATTCACAAGGCAATATTTTTGGCTCGTCGCTCCTCATTTTTGACACCGTGAAACTTGTAGTAGCATCATCAGTAGCTGTGTTTTCCATAAATTAAATGTTCTTTGGTCCCGTTCCCAACGTGCAACGAAGATTATGCAGACTTTACACACTTGGTGACCTGTTCGATGTGTCCACTATGGCTGTCTCAGTTCCGCAAGTCGTTCGAAAGGAGGCTTTTCATGCTTAATCCGATCTGAGTAGAGCTTCCAATTACGCCGCGTATAAGAAAGATTTTTGAGACAAAACCGACAAAAGTCTTTTATATTTATCTCCGCTCTACTTGCCATGATGAACGTGTGTTAGATGCGGTTAAACGAAGAGCGTTTGGAGCATAATATAATAGATCCATGGTTCGGGGACGGATAACGCAGAACATGCCTTGTTGACATGGGCTACGTATAATCAATACGTATATATATAATCTATATCCGGTTAAGCGTGTCGCGTTTTTTGCGTCACTTCTGGGTTTATGTGATTGGTTCTGTCTCTGCTCTAAACTCGGCCCTAGGAATTAAAATCCAGCGATCAATCCCCAGACCCTCAGGTTTTGTGAAGTAGTCTGTCAAAACGTGTTGGGAATGGCTGGTCAGGCAAACAAATGCCCAGATCTGGCCTAAGGGCAAAAAAATAAATAAATAATAATAATAATATATTATTTATATATATATAATATAGTAGAAAAAGCTTCAGTTGTAGTCATCTGGACTCAGTTTGAAAAAATAGACGTTTCGACTCTCATCCAAGAGTCATTGTCAATAACAGAATTTAGGTCGAGAACTCCGATATTAATACTGTTCTGTGGTAAGACCCGCCCATTGGGAGGAGCCTTCCTGAAGTAGAAAGAGTTGTTTGTTTCAACAGAAACTCCTCCCTTGTAGGCTCGGTAGTTACAAGGGGGAGTTTCTGTTGAAACAAACAACTCTTTCTACTTCAGGAAGGCTCCTCCCAATGGGCGGGTCTTACCACAGAACAGTATTAATATCGGAGTTCTCGACCTAAATTCTGTTATTGACAATGACTCTTGGATGAGAGTCGAAACGTCTACTTTTTCAAACTGAGTCCAGATGACTACAACTGAAGCTTTTTCTACTATGGAACACGCCTGGACGAATGAGGGATTACACCGACATATATATATAATATATATATATATATATTATATATATATATATATATATATATATATATATATAGATATTATATTATATATATAGATATATATATAGATATATGCTCCAGCTGGAGACGATGAGGGGCGGATGATGACTGCCCCTAGGCCATAATAGATATATGTCTCGATTGCCCGCCTCTCAGGAACGGACAGGGAATACAGGTGTTGGGTCTCAGTCTATTCAATTCAATTCAATTAATTTTTGCCATGCCCAAAATCACAACAACAGTTTCCTCTGAGGGCGACAATTAAAAATAAATCAACTATGTCTGTGGTGGCGATGGAGTCAGACAATGTCTGTGGTGGCGAGGGACGATGTCCCAGAGTCCTCTGTCCTTAGACTCTCCTTCTCGGCCAGGAAAAACTACAAAAAACCTCCTTGGGAAAAAGTAGAAACCTGGAGGAGTTCCAGAGTGAAGGAGAGATCCGACTCTCACAGACGGACACGAGGGAGACTGGAGCTGGACCCACTCTTCAGGCAGATGAGGGACCGTCTGAGTCGAGCTGGACCCACTCTTCAGGCAGATGAGGGACCGACTGAGGCGAGCTGGACCCACTCTTCAGGCAGATGAGGGACCATCAGAGTCGAGCTGGATCCACTCCTCAGGCAGATGAGGGACCGTCCACACAGGGCAGGGACCACTTCACCAGGGGAGGGGCATCTGGGTCCACAGGTCCTCAGGAGTGAGAAAAAGAAAAGGAAAGCAGTGGAGCTTGTTCCTAACTGATCTGACCATAAGTGATTTCAAAGAGGAACGTTTTAAGCCTGGACTTAAATGAAGAGACTGTGTCAGCAGATTTAACATGGACCGGGAGCTGATTCCATAACACAGGCGCTTGGTAGCTAAATGCTCTACAGTCTACAGATATTCAATTTAGTGATTAAGGAGGGCTTAGCTATATTATTTTATAAAGGGGCACCAGAGCTTAGCTCACAAAGGCTAACTACACTCCAAAATCGTGGCTCGTTTAAGTCTAAAGGGTGAATTCACGGTTCAGGGACTAGGACATAGTCGAATAAATCAAGGATCAGTAATCTTTTTTGTGGTTTATTCATCAAAATAATTAAAATGGCAAAGCTAAGCACAGAGATTCCTACAGCAAAATCACAGGTGATGACTGATATCAGATTTCAACATGCAGGGTTTTGCCTTGAACGAACAAATATTCATATACGCTTCACTATATCAAAAGGGGAGGGAATGAGCTTTCGCTGGTAAGTGAGAGGGGATAAAGACTAGCCGGATGTTCACCCCAAACTGCCACACTGCAGATTAAGGCCACAAGCTGAAGATTGGCTTACTGGTTTGGCGTGGTCCTGTTCTTCGGACTGGATCCTGGACTGTGGAAAAGGGCGGCGGGACCGGGTCTGGGCCGTCTCAGTCATGTACCGGCAGTTGGGCCCGTGTCAGAGGGGCTGTGGCAGTTCTGGCTCATGGGAGTGCGGCTTAAAAGTCTTTTCCCAAAACGATGGAACGGTTCTCTCAGCGCTAGCGGCATGTTCAGCTCCTTACGCGGTGACTTTACTCAGATGAGAACGTATGCGCTGATCTACAAAAACGGCGTAGATTGCTTCAAAAGTAAAATAAAGCGAGGTAGTAAACGGAGGAAAAAGGGGTCTTGTTCGGCTCGCACGTGGAAGGATGTTTTCCAGGTAAGTTTGTTCGAGCCCTGGCCAAGGCCTTTGTCTTCCGCCACGTGCAAAGTCTTTGTTAAGACGAAACGGTCAGAGATCACGTCCGCAGAGTATGTGATCAACAAGGAACAAAGAGATGAGAAGAGCGCTTCGCCGCGGGCGTTGGCTTTTGTACTAGGCGCCGGGGCGGGGCTAAAAGAGGAAGGGGCGGGCGCTACTGCGGGCTGCTTCCGTTCAACGCGGATTTTGACAAAGTAAAACCCTGTTTTAACAAATCAGTCGTTAATACACTTTTAGCAGTTCGTGCACGTTATTTCTTAAGGTAGATACATTTTACATCTTCTTTCACCTTTGGTGGGCATACTCGTCTTACCGCCAAAAAACATAACAGTGTTTCGTGTAATACAATGTTAGAGAGCAGTGTATGGTATCCCTGTATCACATTGTTCGTAAGGGAGGAATGTCTGTTATCTTGTACCCAGAAGTTCCCCACTGTGGTGAAAACCCCCGTTGTCTCTGCAGAGAGAGAGAGAGGTTCTCTGGGTTGGAAAAAACTGCAGATCAACAGACGTGTCTGAGGAATGCACAACTTCATTCCGGTGTGGCTCCAGGCTGGAGTTTGATGGCGCAGTCATAGGCCGATGTGAGAGGAGGTTGCTTTGGCCTTACTAAAGAGCTCCCTGTATTCTAGATACTCAGCCGGGACCCCCAGCACATCGGTTGAACTAGTCCGGAGTAGGCAGAAGGTTGTGGTACAGTGGCTTGATTGAGGCAGACCTGGTGACAAGACGGACTCCACCCCAGGATCGCCCCTGTAGTCCAATCAAGGTGCAGATCAGGGGTGGCCAACCAGTCAGAGACGAAGAGCCACATCATACACATGCCACACATGAACATCACCCCATCCCTTCCTCTTACACACACACCTCTGCTCAGCCAAATTATTATTATTATTAACAATATTATGTCACACGCCAACATGATAATGACAGAAATTAACTCCTACAGTATTAAGACAACAAGCCAGTCATTTTCAACAAAGAACATTGTGTCTCACACACAAACTCTCAGTTCAACAAAGTCCAAAATCAAAAATCATTTACATACCATGTTGAAGTTCAATATTGGTGGTTTTCTTTTAGATGAGGCCGTCTTCCCGTATTTTGGACGGGGTATTTTGAAATGTGGACGGGCATTTTCGAGTGCAAGGACGGGGTCATTTTTATTAATAAATCTCAGAAAAAAGGGAATATTATCATTAAATCGGGCCGGGAAGCGTTTGATTAAAGTCCGCCTCTGCCCGCGCCATGACAGTTTACAAGTGAAAATTTGCATGCTGCGTGCTGATTGGTCGACAAAGTTTGTGTGCTTGGCTCTGACGGGCGAGACCCGTCACCCCGGTTAAGCAACTATAGTTCCTGTTCAGATGGGAAATTAATGTGCGAGGAGACGAGGGGAAAAAAATGTAAGATTGAGAGTTCATGTCGGGTATTGATCTCATGGACCTCTGCACTCTAAGTCGTGTTGCTTACCGCTGGGCCAACACACAGACTGATTCTTGCACTGCGCCCGTGCGCAACATCACCGTGCGGGCGCCTCCGCACACGCAGAGCGCCGTCTGGCACTACACGGACACAAATGTTGATATGAACGTAAAAGAGCCGCATGAAACCAAGCAAAGAGCTGCATGCGGCTCGCGAGCCGCGGGTTGGCCAGGCCTGGTGTAGATTGTGACGTTGGAGCCAAGGAAATCCCATGAGGAGGTAACGAGGAGAGTGCAGGACGTGAAACTGGAGGGTTTCATGATGATTTCCGGAAATTATCACCCATATGGGTGCTGTCAGGTGAGTCACAGTTCCCAGAAATTGGCCATCCAGTGCATTGGTGGGGACCTGAGCTGGCAGGGAAATCTGATGAACACCCAACTGCAGGGCTAAGTTATAATCTATATTGTTGGCATCAGAACCAGTCAATCACCAATCAATCAATGCTGTGGACCCACATATCAGGTTTACAAGAGAAGACTCTAAGGAGAACCGCTTGGCCTTTCGTGATTGTTCCGCTATCAGAGGAGAGGACGGGAAGCTCCAAATAGAAGTATATAGGAAACCTACACACACAGATCAGTATCTGCTCTTTGGCTCTAATCACATACTACAGCACAAGCTGGGTGTGATCAGAACCCTACAACACAGAGCTCAAGAGGTGCCCACCAGCTCAGAGGGCAAGAAGAAAGAGGAAAAACACATCCAGAATGCTCTCTCAGCCTGTGGTTACCCTGCTTGAGCTCTCAACAGAGTAAAGAGAACCAAAAAGCAGGACAAAAGGGACAAAAGGGAAACAGAACAGAGAAGGAAGGGTGTTTCTAGCCCTTATGTCTTGGGACTGTCCGGAAAAATTGCAGAGAATTTTTAGACATGAAGTCCCGGTCTATTTTAAGCCAGGCAACACTTTAAGACAAAAACTGGTTCACCCTAAGGACAAGATGCCTACCTAAAAACAGAGCAATGTAGTTTATTCTATCCAATGCAGTGAAGAAAATTATCAGCTCTATGACCAAAGGTTCTACACTCGCATCGCGCCCCTTTTTTAAAAAAAACTATGTGGAACTATATTTGTAGCCTGATGAATCCTTCAATCAGGTGAGAAATTACAACAACAACAAACATGGCTGCTCCTATGGAGCGGCATATTGAGTCTCGATCCAATAGGAAACGCAAGAAAAATACGGATTATACGTGCATCACACACATATCATTGGTAGAAAAAGAACAAACACAGCCACTGACTATTGTCCATTGGGGGAAGCTGGTAACTTGTGCTCGTAAGTGGATAGAAATCGAATAGACCGCGCCGTTAGCCGCAGCTGTTTGTGTACACGATGACGACTTCGCCAAAAAGTACAATAATAATAGTGATGATGATGATACTACATCTTCTGGGGCTTCTTCTGACGAAACTCTTGCTCATCTTCTGGAGAGTAACAATCTAGGCTTTCACCCTGCATGTTATAGACGTTTTATAGACAAGAAACAAATTACTAGTGCTAAAAAAGCTTGCGGCAAAACAGTCAGTCTGTGGGCAGCATGGTGAGGGTGACGATGAAGCTGACCATGACTCTGAATCTACCATATCAACTCTCGTGTCACCTTCTCCCAAACGATTGAGAGATCTCAGATGTTAAGACAAAATCATCAAAAAAGTCAAGCAATGTACTTCCCGCAGATTGTATAATTTGCAAGAAGGTTGACCGCTATATCAGAGAGGCTCACAAGACGAAGACAAATTGGTCCAAACTGAAACTTTAACTGCTGGTGAGTAGATTATACATTGATACTGGCATGTCTGTTTTCTCTTGCTCGTGGTAAATAATGATGGACACAGTGGACACAGTAAAATACGTTGGCCAAAATGTACATATATGTGCCTAGTTTATTTGATGTAATGTATGTAAGACTCCGATGATGTGAGTTGAATATAAGGGTAATGTAACTTTTGCAATTGTTTACTGTTTGTGCTCTCAATGATTGAAATTCTTTGACTTCTCCTTTACTAGGAACTTTGGTCAAAGCAGCTGAATTAAAGCAGAAGAATCAATCCTGATGTGTATCAGAGGTAAAGATTGTGTTGCAATCGAAGTGCGCCATCACAAGAGGTGTTACAAAGAATATACAAGCTTTCTGAGAAACAAGACAAGCAATGAAAGGTAAAATTTGATAATCAAATAAAAGATGAAACTTTTTATATATTTCAATGGGCTTGTCCATCTCGTTGAATTGTAATTACTACAAGATACTTTTAAAAACGGTTGAATCAAAGTCAATTTCTTTGTAGCAAACTAGTATATTTCAATCACTGACCAATCAGTGCATTTCCTTGCTTTATGCAGGTTACCTAAAGTCTGGGAGTATGACAATGCATATACAGCATTCTGTGACAGTGTCATTCGGGCACAAATAATTAAAAACCAGGAAATCCTCAGAATGAAGATGCTCCCCTGTTCCAGAAATTCAAAAAAAGAAAAGACCATCATTAAATAGGAATGTGGTGTTAAGATTCAACCTTCCTGTTGTTTGTAATGGAATCTTGAATCCCTGGAGAGGAAGACGCCCAGGGAATTTGGATGCTAATCAGGTACTCAGGGAAGAGAAATAGAGTGAGACTGGGACAAAAGGGAGACTAATAGCGCATTAAAGAACTGATAGTAAACAAGAGGCTAGCTTGATAGAAAACAGAGGTGTAAGTTTCGGTTGAAAAACAACTTTTTTCATCAGAAGGTCCCGCTCGATGGGCAGGGCTTACCACTGCTGTGTCCATGGGCAAGACACTTAACTCACCTCACCCACAGTGTTTGCGTAAAGAGGTGTGTGAATGGGTTCCTTGATGTAAAGTGCCTTGAAAAAAAAAACAATATAAATGTGACCATTATTTTACATCTGGCCCCACCACCACGTTCCAATTTCTTTAGTCAACGTAGCAAACACATCAGATCTGCTACCTCAAATAATCTAGTCGCCCTCCTAAAAAAGGGTTTTCTGTCAATCTGCTTTTTCAGTATGAGCAGTACAGATTTGGAACACAATACCATCGCATATACGCAATAATGGCATAACTGGCAGAGTGGATCCTGGACTACCTCACAGACCGACCCCAGTTTGTGAGAGCCCGGAACTGTGTGTCTGACACTCGGACCTGCAGTGTGGGGGCGCCCCAGGGCACTGTCCTCGCGCCCTTTCTCTTCACCCTTTACACTGCAGACTTCAGACATGACACGGACAGCTGTGTCCTGCAGAAGTTCTCTGATGACTCTGCCATCATCGGACTCATCACGGACGACGATGACGCGGCGTACAGAGGACTGGAGCAGGACTTTGTGGACTGGTGTCAGCAGAACCACCTCCTCATCAACGCGGGGAAGACCAAGGAGATGGTGGTGGATTTCCGCAGACGCCACCCCACTGCCCCCTCACCAGTGAACATCCAGGGTCGGGACATTGAGAGAGTGGACTCATACAAGTACCTGGGTGTTCATCTGAACCACAAACTGGACTGGACTCATAACACAGACTGTACAGGAAGAGCCAGAGTCGGCTCTACCTCCTGAGGAGACTCAGGTCTTTTGGAGTGACAGGGCCACTCCTGAAGACCTTCTACGACTCTGTGGTGGCATCAGCTCCTGTAGGTGTGGCCTGCTGGAGCAGCAGCATCACAGAGAGGGAGAGGAAGAAGCTGGACAAAGTCATTAAGAAGTCCAGCTCCGTCCTGGGCTGTGCTCTGGACTCGGTGCAGGAGGTGGGGGACAGGAGGGTCCTGGCTAGATTCACATCTATGCTGGACCATGAGTGTCCCCCTGCAGGACACTCTGCACCCTGCAGGACACTCTCTCCGCTCTGGAGAGCAGCTTCAGTGAGAGACTGATCCACCCTCGATGTGTGAAGGAAAGGTTCCGTAGGTCTTTCCTTCCTGCTGCTGTCAGACTTTATAACAAAAACTGTTAGTCCTGAACACTCGCAATACTGACCTAACCTAATACTGATGTGCAATTCTGTCATATGTGCAATTACTGTGCAATTACTGTGAAATTCATGTGCAATCTATGTGCTGTCGTGACACATATTCATGTGCAATTACTGTCGTGATCACATGCAATGGTATTTATTTATTTATTTATTTGTCTATGGGAGTTTTTATTTATTTGTAGGAGATCTTCTACTGAAAGTGTTTTTCAGACTTCCTATAAGTGATCTGTTCTTCTGTATCTACCTCTGTATCTACCTGCGTTGCACCAATGAAATTTCCCAATGTGGGACAATAAAGGAATATCTTATCTTAATAATAATAATACACACAAAACTTTTAAACATATGTTGAAATCATGGTTCAAACCTGTGGCCACAGTTAAAACAACAGAATTGTACCTATGATGACAATTTCAGACCCCTCCATAATTTCTAGCTGGGAGAACTTGCAAAACCACAGGGTGTTCAAATGCTTACCCTCCTCACTGTAAGTAAGCATCTAGTGTTACGCTCATCCCATGTCATGCTTGTCCCATGTTATTGTTGTTGACATATTTGTTGTCTATTGTTGTGCTCTTGCAGATTTCTGTACACATTTCAACCGGTAATCTGTTTTTATATATCTCCCAATCTTTTGTATTTTTCTACTATTCCTAATAGTACTGTAGATAATGTAAATATATGTTTTTTATATTGCTGGCAGTTTAAACGTTGCCTGGGAGTACAGTTAGAAACTAGCAAAACTACGGCTAATACTGGCACATTTACAATGTTGATTGTTGATTAATGTGCACTGTCCCAGTTCAAATAAACTAATAATAAAATAAAACATATCGTTCATAATGTTCTGTCTGCAAACATCTCAAATTCAGATTCCGTTTTATTTGTAAAGCTCCATATGACAAAAGTTATCCTGGGATAGCTTTGAATCAAATAAGATAAAACATCTCATTTCAACAAACATTCCAATAAACAAAAAAGTAAGTCAGCGAGTCAGTTAAGTGGTAAAATGTCACATAAAGATACATTTATGCCAAGTCATGAACATGTGCAAGGGAAAGGTTTGTTTTATTCCTCGAGCAAGTGACTTCCACCTGATGGGACTCACATGGCAATAACAGCAGGGCCTATATAAGAGCCTTGGTGGAAACCCCAAGATGTTTCTGCTTCTGCATTATGCTCAGGTAAGAGGCAGCACAAGCAAAGAACACACACACACACGAAAATACTTCCTCATGTGGGGCAGGTGCACTCTGAGATAAGATGCATGAGATATGGGGAGGAATAGGTTGGAGGAAGCAAATATTAACAGCTGAAAGTGGTTTTGAAGCTGTGCTTCTATTGTGTTGCATCAGGATGAAGTTGCTGCTGGGGGCTGCTGCTTGTCTCCTCGTGGTAAGCTGTGCCAAGGTCTCTCTGGAAGACCTGGAGTTCCACGCATGGAAGCTAAAGTTCGGTAAGATATTTATGTATTCTATATAATTATAATAATAGTTTGATCAACTTTAATGACATTATTTTTTTAATGTAAATTAATCTATAATGCAGACTATAAGAAAACAGTTTTGTTCAACTACTAAGTTTTGTTCAACTACTAAACATATAGAGTTTGAATATCTTTTATAGACAGTCCTTTGCATTTTTATGGATCTGCACATTGACTCTATTGAGTTCAATGCAGAGGCCTGTAGTAAATAATTACAAATAGGCTTCAGTTTTACTGCACTTGAATAACTGGGGTGACAGACCAACATCACATGATCTCTCTGGGTGGAGTCTGCAAGTCCTCTCTCTTTCTCCGGGTTCTCCGGCTTCCTCCTACCATCCAAAGACATGCATGTGTTGGCAATTCTAAATTGGCCCTAGTGAATGAATGTGAGAGTGAATGCTTGTCTGTGTGTCTATGTCTCTGTGTTAAACCTGCTACAAGCTGGACCTTTTGCTGACCTAAGGCCCAAAGTTACTGGGATAGGCTCCATTCACTCACAACACCGGAGGGAACAAGCGGCGAATAACTATTTCGGCCTGGCTAAATGGCCTGGCCAAATGGCACTGGCAGGAGTAGACTACATTCAGCAAAAAATCTTGATCATTGTATTTTGACAGTTAATAGAACAATGAACCACAATATGTCAAAATTATTAAGGGCCAAACTTATGTGAATACTTCTTGACTTATAGGAAAGGTGTACAGCTCGCCCTCAGAGGAGGCCCTGCGCAGAGATGTCTGGCTGCAAAACCGAAAGCTGGTGCTGGTCCACAACATGCTGGCTGACCAAGGCATCAAGTCCTACCGCCTTGGGATGACCTACTTTGCTGACCTGGTACAGAGAAAGAGATTCACGTTTTTTCCCTTAAAGATAATGACATTTAAATATGACATATGATCTTAGGGAAATGAAGAATACAGAAGCTTAGTGTCCCGGGGCTGCCTGATGTCCTTCAACAGCTCCTTGCCCCGTCACAGCTCCACCTTTCTCCACACACCTGAGCACAGAGACCTGCCTGCCTCTGTGGACTGGAGGGACAAAGGCTACGTCACCCCTGTGAAGGACCAGAAGCAGTGTGGCTCCTGCTGGGCTTTTAGTACTGTGAGTGTACTTTCACTTTGGTTTTGTTCATACGTCCATGACGCACAGCAAAAGAGTGTTTCAAGAGTCCCCAAGCTCAAGTATGTCAAACTCTCAGGTCAGCTCAACGCTCAAGCTGCTTCTGGAAAAAAATGCCTAGTATAGAAAATGTGCCACATTGAATACTAAAGCCAAGTTTCCAATGATTCACTCTGAAGTGTTTAGAACAGCAGAGAGACTTTAAGTACCAGCCTATTTAAGCAATCCAAAGTGGGCTGTGAGAGGTCTATAGCTTCCAAAGCAGCCTGGCTGAATTTTGGCCTGGAATGCTTTTGACCAAGATGATTGAAGAGTGGAATTGCAGGTGCAAAATAGCTATTACAAATTTGTTTTGATTGGTATGGACCCAATGGAGCGGGTGCCTTCTAGCACCCTCTAAAAGTGTTTTTTTTTTTGTTCTTAAAATCCAAACTATTTATTGTAGACTCCTGGAGCAAACTCAAGTTTCGGTTTCAGTTTATTTTTTATTATTCGTTCACAACATTAAAATGCAAATTTGACCCCCTGAGCATGAAGACAAACTCAATAGAAACACAAAATTAAAGGTTGTCAAAACATTTATTTAACGTAAAATCTCAGGAGATAAAGAAGATGAAATAAATTCCTTTCAGGACACCCACAATTTGCCTGTTATAACCGAAGAGCAAAACAATAAAATTAGGAGCTGAAATAACAAGGTGCAATCAAGAGACTAAAGAATAATAAATCTCCAGGGAGTTATGGATTCACCTCAGAGTGGTATAAAGCTCTAAAAACATATCCCTTTGCTTTTAAAATCTGGTGCGTAAGTTTTGCATGATATGTGTCCTATAATATATGACACCGGTTAAGCAGTGGCACATGGGTAAGTTTAAAGGACAAGAACAATAAGAAAGTGCATATGTGCCCGTCAAATCTTGGTGGTGTTATACTGAAAATTCAGAATATCTTCCAAAGTGATATCAATTCTGTTGCACTGACTGCTTATTTTCAGACTGGCTCCTTGGAAGGACAGAACTTCAGAAAGACTGGTAAACTGGTGTCTCTGAGTGAGCAGCAGCTTGTGGACTGCTCTGGAGACTATGGAAACATGGGCTGTATGGGTGGACTAATGGACCAGGCCTTTGAGTACATCGAAGCTAACGGAGGCATCGACACAGAGGACTCTTACCCATATGAGGCCATGGTAAGTCCACTGCTCCAGCGGCACTCCAGCTCCAGTACCAGACATTTAATCCATTTACTCCTTTGCTTTACCAATGCCTCGTTTTATCTTAGACCAATTTTAAATCCTAATCTTGTCCATTTTTAGTCCTAGAACTTGTTTGTACTGGATTAGGACCATCTTTAGTCTCAGTTTAATCCTACCCTTAACGCCATTTAGTAATTGTAATTGAATCATTTATTAGATTTGTATTTTGGCATAGGGCAGGGCTATTCAACTTTATTTGCCAGAGGGCAAGGTTTTCGCAAGTTGTAAAGAGCATTACATAGGGGAGACTAAACAGCCACTGCACAAGATAATTTGATAAACACAGAAGGCCGTGGATCTTCATGATAAAACTACATACCACTCTTTAAAAAAAAAATCAATCGTTTTCATTAAAAAAAAGAAAACAACAGACAACAACACGACCTGGAAAAACACACAAGTAGACTTTTTTTTAAAACGACGACGGCACATTCAAGATAAAATAAAAGTCCCAACGAGTCTAGAATCGGTCAAATTGCCCTTATCCAAATTAAGTTTGAATATAATTTTTTCCATTAGTTAAATTCCTATTTTTATTCCATTCCAGTCCTTGGTCGTCGGGGGTTTTGCGTCATCCATTTCTTTGTTAAAGTTTTTTTTCCCGCTGCCAAGAGCACATTCCAAAGGTATCCATGCTGAAAACGTTATGGAGCTTTTAGGACAAAGTGCGAGGTAGAAGTTACAGTAGTCTAATCTAGATATTACAAATGCATGGATACGTTTTACAGCATTGCTTTTAGGCACAATGGAAATAGGCTGTTTTACAGACTTGATTTATATGTGCTTTGAACGAGAGCTTTTGGTCCAATAAGACCCCACAGTTTCTTACAGTAGAACTTGAGGCTACAACTCCAGGCTGTAACTATCTACAAGATAAAGAGTCTCGCAGATGTTTAGGGCCAAATAGAGAGAGAGACAGAAGAAGCAGATAATTAAGTGTCATCCAGGTTTTTATATCCTTCTCACAATTACTAAGTCCTAATTGGTCTGATCGGGTTCCATTGATAAATACAGCGGTGTCATCTGCATAGCAGTGGAAGTTAACGCCATGCTTTCTGATAATATTACCTAACAGCAGCAAATAGACTAAACAGAATTGGAGGTACTGAACAAGTACTGAACCCTGCAACACCGTAAATTACTTTAGAACAAGGTGAAGAGCTCTGGTTTACAATAGCAAACTGGTACCTATCAGATAAATAGGATTTGAGGGTTGTCCCTCTGACACCTCCATCACATTCTAACCTCTGCAGTAGAATGGTGTCAAATGCTGAGGTCCAACAGAACCAGGATTGATACCAGTTCAACTTCTGCAGCTAATAACAAATCATTTGTGACTTGAACAAGTGCAGTTTCAGTGCTGTGGTGGGCTCTGAACCCTGACTGGAAAACTTCAAATAAATTAGTGTCCAGTAATTGATACCAACAGGTCAGAATCAAGATTAGGCATTTTCTGTAGTGGTTTAATGACTGCATGTTTGAAGAACAGTGGAATATAACCATTTTCTAATCAGGTATTTACTTATTAACAATGTCATATATAGAGGTCATTCACGTGACGTCACACGACCGCCCTCCACGCTCCTCCAGGCCCTTTTGGCCATGTTGTCCGTCCTCAGTGCGTGTCCCCCTATACAAGCCCATTCTATACCGCAGTCTGTCTGCTTCGATTTACGACGAAACACGGTTCAAAGAGGCCCCAAAACTTCATTAATGATATAGCACGCTTTACAATAATCAAAATGGTGAAGGTTTATGTGGCAGTTGAGTACAGCACCCAGGAAGATAAAGAAGATAAAGTTCTATCCTATACCGAGAAACCCGGAAATAAGAGCGCGCTGGACATAGACTTCATCAGTTTTATTCAGGCGTAGAACCTTTGTTCAAAATGTGGACATGTGAACCATCATTGGGCTTGGAGATATCTGGAAGAGTCGGTGATTTAGGCATAAAATATGGATCTGAGTTGATTGATTGAAATTTTTTTCCTCCTCTCCCAAGCCAACGCCACATTTGACCCCCTGAACATGAACGCAAAAAAAAAAAAAAAGAAATCACCCAAAATTTAAGGTGTGAAAAAAAGATATATATTTTTAAGTCCAATGAAATGTACATCGCAAAATGACTCGCTAGCACTAAATTTTCAATATACATTACGGCCTTTTTCATGGTAGACAAATGAAACATGGTGCAAACATACCTCATGTAAGGACAAGTAAAAAGTAATCTATTGACCCCGCCCTCAACCCCACAGGGAGTCGGCAATTGTGGGCGGATCCCTATTTTTAATTTTTTTTTACAAGTTGTACTGAATTTATTCACTCATGTGCAATTAGAGATAAGTCTTTAGATTTTCATACCTGTAGGGGATTCCGACTTATACAAGTACTGTAAGGTTTTTCATGTCCTCCCACTTATGAATGGTGGTGATGGTGACATTCAAGGTTGATATTGATTAAAGAATTGTTCAAGATTTCAAAGATGACACATTGCATGAGTGTGGGTATGTTTTGGAGACCAGCCATAGATAAGGCATTTAACAACTCTATAATCAAATATCTAAATTAATTTATTTATTCAAATTAATTATTAAAGGCGTTTAATGTTTTTCAGACTTCCTATAAGTGATCTGTTCTTCTGGATCTACCTCTGTATCTACCTGCGTTGCACCAATGAAATTTCCCCATGTGGGACAATAAAGGAATATCTTATCTTATCGCAAAATGCGACGCAATTTCTCTCAAATGCGATACATTCGTCAGAAAAAAGTGCTTTTGTATAGTATTGTTTGTTTTAGCTTTTGTATCGCAGCTTTTGCTGCGATACAAAAGCTAAAACGAACAATACTATACAGTCAGAAAATCAAAATTTTATTTTGTGCAAAATGAGTGGAAATTGGTCAAGTCAAATCACTCAGTAAAGTACACTACATATCTGTATTATGTACGGGTTGCAGGTTCAAAGCCATTGTTCTCTAGACTGAAATTCCTCTGCTATTTGTGAAAGTTCCGCTAACAGCAACTAAACACTTCCTGTGACACTTAAAAAATAAAGGCCTCTGTGTTATCCAGATATAGAAGCAGTTTGATATGACATATCCAACACACATATGTCCAAACGTTCATATCCAAATAAGCTTTACCTTAAGACTGACTTTAATATTTTTGTATGGATCTTATTCTGAGTCTAATAATTTTGCACTGTGTTCTACAATCTTCATTCTAAAACATAGGATGGAAAATGTCGTTATGATCCTTCCAAAGTCGGAGCCACATGCACTGGCTACGTGGACATAAAGAGCGGAGATGAGGACGCCCTGCAGGAGGCTGTGACCACGATTGGACCAGTTTCTGTGGGTATTGATGCTTCTCACGAGTCCTTTCAGCTCTATGAATCAGGTACGGTGTGCAGGCAAGGGGCCATGTCTCTATGCTGAGGCGGCACTGACATAGCCTTGTGTCCCAGGAGTGTACAACGAGCCTGAATGCAGCAGCTCCCAACTGGACCATGGAGTTCTGGTGGTGGGCTATGGATCGGATGGGAATGGGGATTACTGGCTGGTCAAGAACAGGTCTGTGCTATCATTGTATATCTGGCATAACAAGGGTAAATGGGGTATAATTTGTGTGAGACATGCAGGTATTACAGGACTGTAAAGGGACAGAGACAGAATTATAATCGCATCACAAGTTTATGTATGAAACATAATGTTGTTGATGCAATTTAGTTTGAATAGAGACAGCTACCTTCTTGTCACTGGCAATCAAAGGAGGAGAGAATGAAGGACCCGGAGCGACAAGAGGCTGCGATTTACATGGATTAGCGCACAATACATTTTCACTTCCCATCGCCTTTTTTGAGGCGTGGCCCTGCAAATGTGGGTAAAGATAGGGCATGGTCTTATTGATATTTTTGTCACGATGTTGCCTGTAGCCAGGGAGAACATTGGTACCTTTCACGATTGACGATACCGCTGGAAACATAGGGCTGACCCCCTTCAAAACAACATGGGCAATCTGTTGTAAAGTTATGTCATTTCGCCTATGTGTCCGGCTCCTGTGTGGTGGCAGGCGGCCCCTTTGGAGCCACGCTAGCAATAGCATAATTAACTTCTGGGGAATTCTGTTTTCCACCGAGAATATAGAATCAGAACCAGAAAGGGGTTTATTGCCATTATCAATGAACAGAATTCTCAAACATAGGAACTTGTCTAGGTGATTCGGTGCAACATAAAACAATGAACAATCAGGTGAACCATGACGAGCTCAGCACAGCCCGGGCCACGGCGCAGAAGGCGTTGCTGACTGTTGTGTAGCAGTGATCCAGCGTGTTCTGCTCTCTGGTTGGGACTTAAATAAACTGTCTGTTCTTTAATACGTGGCTGAAAATCCCCTTGTTATAATTGCCCAGGATAATACACAAGGAGTCCGGGAAGGTCCGCTCCACACTCAGAACCTGATCCGCAAGTGGGTGCTGTGCCTCCTCCATGTTTGCACTGTGGGGGATGTAAACAGTGGCCAGGACGAATGAGGTGAACTCACATGGACAGATCAGGAGAGCAGTGTTTGGAGATCACTGTCACATGTGAAGACCAGGCGTTGTTGATGTAGAAATAGACTCCACCACCACGTCTTTTTCCTCTGGAGAGCTCTCTCAGCCAATCAGAGCAGAGCAGCTGGATGCCCTCCAGCTCCACAGCGCAGTCTGGGATGTATTCGCTGAGCCACACACCGTAAAGCACAAAACGATACTAACCTCTCCCAACGTCTTGCTCCTTGATTTTTGGTTGTAAAAGAGATTTTAAAGGTAAATATCAGCACCAGGCATAGTACTGTGACTAGTACGCCTGCACAATACCCAAAAGTCTCCTGTTAATTATTTTTACTGACAGAATTTTTAGACACAGCCACGAGTGTTAGAGGGTGTCCAGTTTGGTGACATCAATGCTGTTTGAAGATGATGTTGTCTTGATGGCTTCATCAAGCCAGGACCTGCAACATGCACTGTGTGAAGTGGTTGGAATGAAAATTAGCACCTCCAAGTCCGAGGCCATGGTTCTCAACTGGAAAAAGTATCTCTGAGACTTCTGGGTTATGGTGGCGCTTTGAGCTGACCCACCTCCCACTGCCGCTGCAAAAATCGGCTTTAAAATCGGCTTAAAATCCTAAAGAGGAAGACTATGAGTAAACAAGGAAGACCCAAGTCTGGTAACAATACGGAACCAAAGTAAACATAGTTGACAGCCTACGACCCCATTGGAAAACAGCCCACAGCACAAGCTAACGAAGCTAACGAGGCTAACATGGCCAGCAAACTTGGCGCAGAGAGACGCGGTTCTTACCCGCCGGAGATGCGTGCTCCCGCTGGCCCAAATGGAGTTTCTCGCAACTTCCTTGCATCGGAGGGGGGGAGAACACGACGAGTCATCAGTTGTTGCTCATGATGTCTGAAATAAGACGCAAAATGCAACGTGATATGGTGTCTTTTAGAGGGATAATGATCGCGGCAGTTTCTGCTGCGATAGCCGCTGAGTTGAAAGCAGGAGGAGTGAGCGGAGAGATAATACGGACAATCTGCAGACAGTAAGGGCCGAGATGGAAGCGCTGCGGGTCAGGGTGACGACGCTGGAGTCGGAGAACAATAATATGAAAAATAAGCTCCTGGATTTGGAGTCCAGATCACGCCAGCCTAACCTGAGGCTTGTGGGCATAGAAGAAGGAGAAGAATACAGAAAGCTTCCTGGAGAAGATTGTTCCGGAGCTCCTTGTGGAGTGGAGGTCCCTCTCATAACAATCGATAGAGCACATCGTCAGGGCAATCCAAGACCGGCAGCTGATAAACCACAAGGCCTTATAATGAGGTTTCTAAACGATCGTGTCAAGGAACGTGACTTGAAGGTTGCAATGGTTAAAGGAGACCTCCAATATAAAGGCAAGTGCGTCTTCTTTGCTCCAGATATTACATATGAGTTTTGTCAACAACGGCAATGGTTCAACAACATCTGTTAGGAGCTCAGGATAAGAAAGCCAAGACATGGGTTCTCTTTCCCCGCAACTCTTCTGGTGACCTAAGGAAGATGCAAAACACAGAGAACTGAACAACATGAGAGATGGAGCCACCAGTATTGGGTTGTGGTCACATGGTGATACATTTCTGTTAATTTGAAGAGACTGATGAGATTATTTATTTGTTTTTGACATCAGACTTTATGCTCAGCTAGCTGTCCGCTTTTGTACATAAACTCTGTGACTAAATACATTTACTCATCGATGTGCCAAATGTGGTAGATTGGATTTGTGGGATCCAATCTACCAGATTTGAGTGAAAAGCAGCACTCAGATCTATGCCCGTGTCAGTGTTCAGGCGGATGTCATTTGTCACCTTGACAACAGCAGTCTCAGTGCTGTGATGAAGTCTAAAACCTGACTGAAAAACATCAAATGAGTTGTTTATTAAGAGGAAATATGTGAGCTGTTGGTAAACAACCTTTTCAAGGACGTTGCCCCAAAATGGCAGATTAGAGATGGGCCAGTCATGACTCAGGACTGCAGCATCAAGACTGCTCTTCTTTAGGAGAGGCTTTATGACCGCAGTTTTCAAAGACATTGGGAATGTTCCAGATTGAAGCGACATGTTGACATGTGAGTGATGGTGCTAACAAACTGTTCAGCACAGACTTTAGAAATCTGGTGGATAACACAACGAGGCAGCATGTAGATCAGGGGTGCCCACGCATTTTTAGCTCACGAGCTACATTTATATTCGACAAAGCCCGAAGATTTACCTATAGATCTAAATTAATATTATTTTTATTGTCAGTATTAAAAAGGTTTTTTTTTTGTTTAACCATAATTAGCCTATAGAAACACAATGTAGGCTTTCATTAAGAGCCTAATATTGTTTATCATATACAGATGTGCAATATAAAAAGGGGAGAGAAAATCTGCTATTTAACTGGACTATGAGTATTTTGAAAATAAAATATACTGACCACAAACACTGCGCTAAGTGGTAGAAGGTTGAGCTTAACCAGAACTTCATTTCACCCTGGAGAGACAAAGAGACCACGAGAATGGACTGTTTAGCAAGCTTTATTCGTGAGTTATTTGGCGCTCAGACCCCGGCGGAAGACGTTGCAATCATGGGCACTCCATGATCTATTTGTATTAGATGTGTCCCCCCGGAGCCTGGAGACTGGTGGTGGTAGATGTTAAAAGGAGGTAGAAGATGAGGGGAATGCAGAGGAGGAGCTGGGGAGGTGGTGGGTCGCAGTACGGTTTGAGCGGCCGAGCCATCTGCCTGAGGGCTTAAATGCGACCGCCTGGTGCTGATTGGGAGCAGAGGAGGAGTGACTGAGAGCGTTGACTGGGGATGAGGAGCAGGTGCGAGGGCCATGGTGCAGACGCCCCCTGTCCTTTCACCCTAGTTCTTGGCCGGGAAAAACTGCATAACCTCTTTGGGATAAGCGCAGAAACCTGGGAGAGTCCATGGTGAAGTGAGGGATCTGACTCTCACAGACGGACAGGCCTCGCCTGCTTGAGTGCGATGATGGCGCTGGGGAGAGGGGTCCTTCCATGGTGGCCTTGACGTAGATGGGTGGAGTTAGGTCTTTGAGGCTGAATTTACGCAGGCTTCATCTCTCCTCCTTCCTCTGCATTACACAACGCGCACTCCGGCGCTTTCCGGAGCTTTCCGGCGCCCTTCGGCACTTTCCGGCACAATCGACTCACTGCCTCTGCGATCGACGTATTGGGCACCCCTGACGTAGATGAACTGGTGATGATCTCCAGTTTGACAGGTGACAGTCACAGGTCCAAAGTGAGTTAGCTGTAAGTGTCTTGGTGGTTTTAGGGTTATTTTTTGCACTGTGGGATTTATAGCATTTTGAATGCCCTGAACTTTGTCATTAAAAAATAATGCAAACTCATTACACTTGGATGTGGAAATGAGTTCTAACAGCAGCTGAGCTGGAGGGTTTGTTCATCTGTTTACTGTGGCAAACAGGACACGCGAGTTGTTACTGCAGCTTCCAATTATTTCAGAAAAATAATATATTTCCCTAGTTCTTCATAAAATGAGGATGTAGATGTACAACTTCTCTCTGTAAATCTCTTGTTGAATCTGGAGTTTGATTTGCACCGTTCAAGACCGGCAGCACTCCCTTTTCTGTGCCCTGACCGAATCATCATTTCTCCATGGCGCCTTCTGCTTATTTTTAAAAATGTTAGCCTTCATAGGGGCGATGATGTCCAGAACATTCAAAACACTAGATGTAACAGAGTTCAACAAATCATCTACATTAGAACATCCTGTGGTTTGGGAAAAACAGACAAGTCAAAGAAGACACAAATGATCAGACAGAGCAGCATCGATCACATTGACATTTGAAAAATTTACCCCCTTTGTAATTAGGAGATCTAGAGTGTGTCCTTTGCTGTGGGTGGGGCCTCTCACATGCTCTCACATGAGTAAGTCTGAAACTTTCAACGACAGCATCAAGCTCTTTAGCGTTTCTGTCACAAATATTATCAACATGCACGTTGAAATCACCTGTAATGACCAAACCATCAAAGTCTGTGCATATGACTGAAAGCATCTCAGTAAAATCATCAATAAAACTTTGGCAGTGCTGGGGAGGCTTGTATAAAACAATGAAGAGAATGGATGGAGACTGTTTTAGCTCCATTTTAAAGGATACATACTCAAATGATGAAAACACCCCAAAAGACAACCTGCGGGTAATTATTTCTTCTCTAAAGGTTTGACCCTCATGCCACTCTTTTCCAGTATTGTGCACAATATGTCTGATTGACTGTGTCCTCTGCTTTGCAGCTGGGGAGAGAGCTGGGGAGACAAGGGTTTCATCATGATGACCAGGAACAAACACAACCAGTGTGGAATTGCAACGGCTGCCAGTTACCCCCTAGTTTAAGCAGGTGAGGACCGCACAACCATAGTACAGCCGCAGCGCAACCACAACATCGACAGCCCAAGCACAGCCACACCGCAGTACAACTGCACCACAGCTTGCAAACGTATCAGAAAACACAATTGCATTATTAAATAAAAAAATTATCAACTTTGATGTGAGAGTGAATGATTGTCTGTAATGTCTATGTCTCTGTGTTAACCCTGCGACGAGTTGGCCACTGTCCAGGGTGAACCCCGCCTAAGGCCCGAAGTCACTGGGATAGGCTCCAGTCACCCACGACCCCGAAAGGGAACAAGCGGTAGAAAATGGATGGATGGATTTTCATCAGTAATACTTTTTATTTTTTGAAATCTTCAGTCACCATATTTCAAACTTAGGTGAAAAGGTGTATGAAAAGTCATATTACAATAGACTTGCTAACTAGTCAACAACTAAAATATGATTGTTTTGTGTGAGGGTGGAATTTGGTGCGGCGCATGCGCTTCGGTTTCCAGCCAGTTCAGAAATGGAATTTCCTCATACAACGCTAAAAATAACACTGCTCATACATATTCTGATCACACACGCACATAAAACCCTCACTTCTGCTGATGGAAAATGCAAAAATCAAGCAGTAAACAATCACTAATGTTAGTGATTGTTGCAAGTAGATGAAATTAAAGTTCAGCGTGCCCTCATTTTTGAGTGAAGACTCCAAGGATAAAATATAGAAAGACGGCTCCGCAGCGCCACCTCAAATATCAATATACATGGCTGCAATGGGAGCTCTGACTGGAAAAACTGCTAATTAAGGCGCTATAGATTAATATGGCCCTCTTTTTTTAAGAAATTCATAAAAGGCAGAGAGGGTGCACGGTGGCAAAGGCGGTTAGCGCTCTTGCCTCCCAAGAAGGAGATCATGGGTTCGATTCCCGGACCAGACCTACATCACATGATCTCTCTGGGTGGAGTCTGCATGTTCTCCCCGTGTTACCGTGGGTTCTCTCCGGGTTCTCCGGCTCCTCCCACCGTCCAAAGACATGCATGTGTTAGGTAAAATTGGTGACTCTAAATTGGCCCTAGTGAATGAATGTGAGAGTGAACTGTCTGTAATGTCTATGTCTCTGTGTTGGCCCTGCGACAAGTTGGCCACTGTCCAGGGTGTACCCCGCCTAAGGCCCGAAGTCGCGACCCCGAAAGGGAACAAGCGGTAGAAAATGGATGGATGGATAAAAGGCAGAGTCTGTCTGACATGGAATTGTAACCGCCAAAATTACACCACCAGTTGCCTCGAACAGTGACAGTGAAAAGCCCTCAGGCTTCCTGCTAAATTTACCCAAAAGCTAATCCCCTGAGGTCCTCGTAGCACTGGTATATATTCAGGTCAATTCTCCTTGTAAAGCATAAAAACACAGACACACACACACACACACACACACACAGAGACACACACAGAGACACCTTAACCCGGCACGGTCTAAAACGACGCGGTCAAATAGCGCAGCAGTTTCAGGAGCCGCGGCACAAAATAACATAGCAGTTTCGGCCGCGCGCCGCGGCTCTGTGGACACTCCCTTAAAAAATAAATGCATTTTTGAGGGGTCTTCATGGTAAGCCTCGATGCAGAGAAAGCTTTAGAAAGCAACAACTAGCAATTGCCTCAATTAAATTCTGTATATGTGATTTACAACTTCCACAATATTTAAATGTATTTGAAATTAACTGGGCTGGTTTAATTATCATCCAGTAGACCATAAATAAATTATTTAAAACCAAAACTCAAAATAACTTTCATATCTGCTTTATAATATGTATTTTATCACAAAAGTGAACTTTAAAAGGAGGAGCCTGTCAAGTGAAATGTAATGTAAAACACAGGGGTGGCACTTTATTGGGGCTAATGTGTAGAAGAGAAATAAGCAGCTGGCTCCGAACACTCAAACATGTTCTTATTTCTTTGTATGCAGGTCTGGAGGGATCTCAGCTCGGACACATGATTCCATTATCAAATCGGTCGACCTGACACTTTGTCTTGCACTGTTGGTCACTGTTTGGGCTTTTCTATCAGAATAATGTAATACATTTGGTGAAATGACATGCAATACATTAAAAATGAATGTGAATATGTCATTGCATTGTTGTTGGTGGTGTTTATATATATATATATATATATATATATATATATATATATATATATATATAATAATAATCAAATAAAATATAACTTTTCTGTCAAATATAGCCTATCGAATCTATTATTTAATTCATTTCATGTAATTTTTATTAAGGATACAAGTGCAGACAGATTTTAAAACGACGTTTAAAAAATAGAAACTAAAATCTTTCTAGGGCCCAGATATAAACATGGCGAGGGCCACATCTTGCCCCTGGGGCCAGTTAAAAAAAATATTACTTGGCATGCTTGGCGGGCCTGATTATAACAACAAACGGGCCGTATGTGGCCCGCGGGCCGTAGGTTGCCCAGGTCTGCTCTAACAGGAAGTGGATGACCATGTGTAGGGTAACATACTAGTACAAGTACTATAAGGTTCTGAATGTCCACCCACTTGTGAAGGGGGCGGGGCATTCAGGTTTGATATTGATTAAAGAATTGTTCAAGAATTCAAACATGACACACTGCATAAGTGTGGGTAAGTTTGAATCGTATTTTTAAGAGAAGAATGGGGCACCAGCCGGATAATCGGTATTTAACTCTATAATCAAATATCTAAATTAATTAATTAATTAGAAATTAATTTGCTCGTTGATCTAAAGGTTTGAGAACGTAACCGTGACATTGACCCCTTTTCTGGAAATTAATGAACACTTAACCAAATGTGGGTTATGAAGATTTAATGACCAAAGAATTAAACAGGTAAATTTGAAGCAGGAATATGCAAATGAGTCGATAACAGATGGAATACACTAGACATGATTGTTCTAGATCTATCTAGGTGTGTTAGAGTTAAGTCTAAGATGAAACTCAGCCTGTGAAGTGCATTCATACGAACGGAACCAGAAGCTGTGATCTTGAGGAGACGGGCCTGCTTGGGGTCCAAGGGCCTGCTTGGGGTCCAAGGGCCTGCGTGGGGTCCAAGGGCTTCACTCAGGGGTCACTCAGGGGTCACGATGCAGCTCAGTCCACACGCTGGCCAGAGCAGGGCTGCTCTGGAGCTCGACTCTGATGTTGTCAGGCCAAAGAAGGACTGGATCAGGTTCTGCGATCTGTGTTCTCCTTGGCTCTGAGGCGTTCTCCTTGGCTCTGAGGCGTTCTCCTTGACTCTGAGGCGTTCTCCTTGGCTCTGAGGCGTTCTCCTTGACTCTGAGGCGTTCTCCTTGGCTCTGAGGCGTTCTCCTTGGCTCTGAGGCGTTCTCCTTGGCTCTGTTGGCTCTGAGGCGTTCTCCTTGACTCTGAGGCGTTCTCCTTGACTCTGAGGCGTTCTCCTTGGCTCTGAGGCGTTCTCCTTGACTCTGAGGCGTTCTCCTTGGCTCTGAGGCGTTCTCCTTGGCTCTGAGGCGTTCTCCTTGGCTCTGTTGGCTCTGAGGCGTTCCCCAATGAAAAGGCCGTCGTGCTGCTCCACAGATGTGGCTGGTAAAAGGCTGTGGACTTGAAAAAGTTGTAAAAGGTCCTTGCTTGATTTTGCATGAGGCAGTTTCAATCACGTTCTTAAAAACGGCACAGGTTTCTTAGTTCCGGGAGGGAACATTAGCTTCTCTTGAAAAAGTCTTTGTCCCGTAGCGTAGCATCGCTCACGCTAGCCAGGCCCGAGGCCTGCTCCCAAGGCCCGGTGTCATGGACCTTGAACGGAGAGTCGAGCTTCGAAGGAAACTCGGATGGAACTCGCTCTGGAGCTCGGATGGAACTGGTCTGTAACTCTCTGCTCTTTCCTTTGTCTTTCCCCGCGGGGGTTTTGGCGCTGTGGCTTCAGCCAATCAGCATGCACGCTGGGGTCAAAGCTGATAAGGAGACGAGATCTGGCTTTAGGCCACAAGAGTTACACAAAAGGTAAAATTGTCCACACAACAAGTTATGAAACAGTTAAAATAACATGTCACGATAACACAATATGTACATGTAAAGTCATCTGGTGGACACATTGTGTGTTAAAACCACTAAAACCGCAGAGTCTTTCAGCGTTTGAGCGTTTGTCTTGGAGAGATCGTTACTCTCTTTAATCCAAAAGGAGTCATTTGATGAAAAGTTATTTTCAAAGTTCAGAGCGTCTCTGTTGTCTCTATCACGTCCTCTGCTCTCGAGGACGTAAAACTCCACACGGAGCTGATAACACCTTTAGTCCACATTCCTGTCACCATGGTAACAGGGGGAGGACATCTGCATATCCTACACATGTTTAGTTGCAGCGTCATCAAAGATGTCCAGTAGAAGATAGAGTGGACGGGGCAAATCAGGGCTGGACTGGGAGAAAAAGATCGGTCTTGAACTTTTTGGCCCGGCCCGGCCCCAGCCGCAATGATGATCGCAGCTATCTGTAATGGAAAAAGTAAATAAATAAAAAAATAAATACAGGTTTTACATGAAGTTATCAATGGGCTCAAATGCAAATGTTGAAGACAGGACTTACCTTTCTATTTTAGCGTATTTGTATTACTAAGACTTGATATTATCTATAGCCGTTGTCGAACATTTTTGCAAAGTTTGGTAACACTTTATTTTAGGGTACACATATTAACAACTAACTAGATGCTAATTAACATACTAGTAAGTGGTAAATTAGTAGCTTATTAGTACTAAATCTACCCTTATTTATGTCTTATTCAGCATAACCTCATTCTGCTGCTAATTAGATATTTATTAACACTTTTCTATTAATAAACTCCTTAAAACTTCAAATTAATATGACGTTAAGAGATTGTTAAGAGATAACTATGATCTTAATTTGCATGTGGTAATATGGGTGTTGTTAAGCGCAAGTTGCATAAGAACTGTTGTTTTTACTTATTAACGGTTAACAACTATAGCTTATTTGTATGTAACAAACACAGCCTAGAAGGTGTTTTTAAGGTGTAATTAAGTCTGAATAATGTTCCCCATTCTAAAGTGATGTTTTGGTCATAACTAATAAAGAACTAGTTAGACACAAACTAATATAAAAGTGGTCCCTGTTCTAAAGTGGTCACTTCTTCACACTTAATTCATTGTTGCATGCATATTAATACAGTTAATACCAGAATTTAAAAGCTCTTCACCACCTTGCCCCCCCCTACCTGTCTGACCTCCTCATCCCCCACCGCCCCACCCGAGCTCTCCGATCCTCCTCCTCTCTCACCCTGACTGCACCAACATCCCGACTCAAAACTTTTGGCGACAGAGCATTCTCCCGAACAGCACCCCGACTCTGGAACTCCCTCCCCCCCGTCCCACTCTCCCTCACTCACAACATTCAAATCCCGCCTAAAAACATACCTCTTCACCCAAGCCTATGACCTCCCCTACCCCTAGCCTCCTCTACCCCATTGCCTACTCTTCTACCCCCTGTTACATCCCCATCTTTTTCTCTCTACTTCTTCTGTCTTGTTCATTTTATCTGTATATTAATGTGTTCTGTACGTGTTGTCCCCCCCGTCTGTAAATACCCCCCCCTTTTTTATTATGTTCAGCGTCTTTGGGTCACTGAAAAGCGCTATATAAATAAAAGTTATTATTATTATTATTATTATTATTATTAAATAGACAGTTAAACAACAAAAAATATAAATTATTACATTTAAATTACATTCACATTTTAAGTTTAATCTACTCTCCATCAACTCTTTTTGGAATTTATTCTAAAATAATCAAATACAAAATATGTCTTAGAAAAATGGAAAACTACTAATTGAATTAGTTGACATTTTAATAAAAGCTTAGGGTTGTCACATATAACCTTTAAACTGTATTTTAACAGATTTAAGCAATGTACAATTTACAGTGAAATCAAAATAACTTTTTAACAGTTATTGGAGTAGTAAAATATCAAAATACAAATCAAGACTAAACATAGCATCGAAACTAAGTAACTGAGGTGGAAAAAAAAACAGGACAAAATCTAACCTTTCTTGAACAGTGTTAGAATTATCCTGAATGATCCAGTATTTATTGTTCCAAATGATATCCTTTAGCTAAAAAAGTATCAAATATCAAGCCTATTCTTTAGGAACTTAGCAACATCACTAAATGTACAACTGCTTTAAGCATCTTAAATCAGTGATTATCTGCAAACTATACATTTAAGATAAACTGGTAAACTGACAAAAAACTTTTGTCTAAAGAATACGAAAGATTCATTCTTTAGTATTTAACAAGCAAAGGAAGAAGCTTTCCTTTTGACTTTAGATCTTCAATAATGACCTTGTTCTCTGGTGTTATGTTGGACATGCATCTTTTGGCAAACGAGAGCAATGTCTCATTAGCATTATCAAATGTAAGGCTCTTAAAAGTATCCGGGTCGACCATGTTCAGCTCTGCAATGGGTGCAGTCATTTTGCTGGTGCCCCGATCAACGTTGCTGAGTCTAAGAGACTCAATCATGGTGCGAACCCTCTTGAAAATCTTCAGGACCCTCTGGTATCTTTGGATTACCTCATCCGGCCCTTTCACTCGAATAAAAAAGAAACACATACATTAAAATTTACAGGATATTTGTGTTTACCAAAATTCAACTTAAACATGTTTACAATAGTTTCATAAAGATTTTAGAGCATCAACTTAAACTGTTAAAGACTAGTCTGAGTCTAAATGGAATTATTTTAATTGTTAATCTCAATTTTACACAGATTTCTTAATAGTCTGCAGATAACAGCATTACATTATGTAGAAAAAGCCTCAGTTGTAGTCATCTGGATATTGTTTTTAGAACAACAAGAAGTTCAAACTCTCATGGCCCATTCCAGGGCTGTTACACAAATATACTACTTTCAGGTGAAACACACAGTGTACATACAAAAACAGGACAGGCTATTATCAGGAGGTTCCGCCCGGTGAGCAGGATTTACTCAGAGAGTTCTCAGACTAGATCCACAGATTAAAAATGACTCTTGAATGAGAGTTATAACTTCTGGTTTGACTAAAACAGTGTCCAAATGACTACAACTGAAGCTTTTTCTATAATGGAACACTCCTAATGAGGGATTACACAGACTAGCTTTGAAATAATGTGTGTGAATATTTCTTCACTATGAAATAGTATGATTGATTCAAAGGGATGTAAAAACTTACTAAAGCACTGCATGTATACGTGATGTCCTTGAATACTGTTCAAATGTTTTCTTACAGTAACTATCCTGATTTGTAGTGAGAGAAATTGCTTAATTTTGTTCTTGCCTCCCGTGTGGCTCCGGCCCAGTGCAGCCGTGTTTTCAGAATCTGGAGACGATGTGCAATGTTTTTTTTGTCTGGGTTTAAACATCGCTTACATCGCTGTCAGAGTCACTTATATTTGGAGAGGAAACACCAGTACCGATGCTGTCCTCGTCTTCAAAAGTCATCTTTGGCTCAGCTGTAGACATTAGAGATGGTTTAAACCTTTTCATACAACTTAAGTCATTCAATTGTGTTCTATAATACTAAATTACTTACCAGGTATTTTTTTCTTTCCTCCTGCAATCTGATTCTGCAGATCATACGCTCATCCGTGAGATGAATTATAGTTTTGTTTTGCCAATCAATTTTGGCTTCTAGGAACTCAATTTTGGCTTCCATCAATTCTATTTTGAAGACAGAGACTAAACATAAAACATATATTTGAAAAGATTAGATCATTTTCATAACATACACAAGATTAGTTTTCCCTAAATAGACTTATTTCTGTAGTTTTATTCTACAGTGTGACCACTTTAGCTTGCACTTAAAAACGTACCTGATCCCAGATTGTTGCCATGGCTGCTGCCGCTCTGAACCACGCTTTCTTGATCTTTTGAAATGTAATAAACTTTTTAGTTATTAAATAATTGAATACGTTATATTTGACACATTTGATTTGGTATTAGACAAATAGAATACTTCCTTCTTGGTCACTTTTAGTCTTTTCTAAGGGCTCCTCCATGGGAACATCTTCTTTTTTGCTTTTGGCTGTAAAAACAACATCATAAACATACATAGTGTCATCCCGTCCTGTCCTTAGACTCTCCTGGCCGAGAAGGAGAGTCTAAGGACAGAGGACCCTGGGACATCGTCCCTCGCCACCACAGACATTGTCTGACTCCATCGCCACCACAGACATTGTTGATTCATTTCTCCCTGTGGCCCTCAGAGGCAACTGTTGTTGTGATTTTGGGCCTTACAAAAATAAATTGATTTGATTTGATTTGATCCCCCCATGTTGTTCGTAGTAATCGGTTGGAATTAATTCGGTGCTAAACTTAAGCTAGCATAGAGATAATTGAGTTTGCTATTTCACACAATCACGCCCTATTACACACTACACACTGCGCAGATACTACGCTGTACTAAACACAAATTGGTTAATCAATTGTTAATTACCATTTTTAAAACTTTCTCAGGTGTCTTAATCTCCGCGTTGCATGGCAAGAAATAAATTTAAATCAGGCATGCGAAGGACAGCTGTCCTGTATTGATTGGCTGGGAGGCGGACCATTGAGCTTAGTGATTGATTGGTTGATACGTCAATCACTTTTCAGCAAATGGTTGTCCTTTCCGCACAGCTCCAGGACAACGCGGTTCTTGTTTACGTCATTATTTACAGGTTTATGAGGCGTTATTTTGGTTAACGTTCTCCTACAATTTTTTAAGACGAATTTCTTTGAGAAATTGTCCAAAAGAAGTCCTTCTTTTCAACAAGTGGTTAATGAAATTTGGAATGATAAGAAAATCTGCAAATTGTCCTGAGTGCGCTCGTGCCATGACCTCATGGAGAAAAGGAGGCTAAACAGTGAGTAGTCCTTATGGATCTACCATAATACTATCTTTATTTAGTTTCTAACTTGTAATGTGATATTGTGTGATTTGTGTTTTAACTGTATAAACACTAAAATACTATGTATTTAGTTTATATCAAATCAAATCTAATCAATTTATTTTTGTAAGGCCCAAAATCACAACAACAGTTGCCTCTGAGGGCCACAGGGAGAAATGAATCAACAATGTCTGTGGTGGCAATGAAGTCAGACAATGTCTGTGGTGGCGAGGGACGATGTCCCAGGGTCCTCTGTCCTTAGACTCTCCTTCTCGGCCAGGAAAAACTACAAAAAAACCTCTTTGGGAAAAAAGCGTAGAAACCTGGAGGAGTTCCAGCGAAGGAGAGATCCGACTCTCACAGACGGACAGACGGACACGAGGGAGACTGGAGCTGGACCCACTCTTCAGGCAGAAGAGGGACCGTCTGAGTCGAGCTGGACCCACTCTTCAGGCAGATGAGGGACCATCAGAGTCGAGCTGGACCCACTCTTCAGGCAGATGAGGGACCGTCGGAGGCGAACTGGAGCCACTCTTCAGGCAGATGAGGGACCGTCGGAGGCGAGCTGGACCCACTCTTCAGGCAGATGAGGGACCATCAGAGTCGAGCTGGACCCACTCTTCAGGCAGATGAGGGACCGTCGGAGGCGAACTGGACCCACTCTTCAGGCAGATGAGGGACTGTCGGAGGCGAGCTGGACCCACTCTTCAGGCAGATGAGGGACCGTCTGAGGCGAGCTGGACCCACTCTTCAGGCAGATGAGGGACCGACTGAGGCGAACTGGACCCACTCTTCAGGCAGAAGAGGGACCGTCTGAGTCGAGCTGGACCCACTCTTCAGGCAGAAGAGGGACCGACTGAGGCGAGCTGGACCCACTCTTAAGGCAGATGAGGGACCGACTGAGGCGAACTGGACCCACTCTTCAGGCAGATGAGGGACCGTCGGAGGCGAGTTGGACCCACTCTTCAGGCAGATGAGGGACCGTCCACACAGGGCAGGGACCACTTCACCAGGGGAGGGGCATCTGGGTCCACAGGTCCTCAGGAGTGAGAGAAAGAAAAGAAGGCGGTGAACAGTTTGCAAGTGGAATCAAAAAATAAATATTGTTTGATAGCATAAGTAGTCAGAAGAAGAAGAGGATAGTGCTCAAGCTGTCATACTTCCCCCAGCATAGTTACTCCTAGGGCAGCGTAGCTAAAGCTGTGGGTTTATGTTTCTGTTCCTAACTACTCTGACCATAAGCGATTTCGAAGAGGAACGTTTTAAGCCTGGACTTAAATGAAGAGACTGTGTCAGCAGATTTAACATGGGCCGGGAGCTGATTCCATAACACAGGAGCTTGGGAGCTAAACGCTCTACCTCCTACAGTACTTTTAGAGACTCTTGGCACCACCAGAAGGCCGGCATTCTGAGAGCGAAGAGCTCTGTTTGGATGATATGGTTCTATAGCATCCTTGAGGTAGGATGGGGCCATGTCATTTATGGCTTTGTAGGTCAAGAGTAGAATTTTGAATTTGATTCTAGACTCGACGGGGAGCCAGTGAAGAGACTTCAGCACTGGCCTAATGTGCTCTCTTCTTTTTGTTCCTGTTAGTAATCTTGCTGCTGCATTTTGAACCAGTTGAAAGCTTTTTATGGAGCTTTTAGAACACGCTGCACGCAGGGAGTTACAGTAGTCTAATCTAGTCGTTACAAATGCATGGATAAGTTTTTCAGCATCACTTTTAGGCAGAATTCGTCTGATTTTGGCTCTTGTTGCGCAAATGGAAATAGGCTGTTTTACAAGCTTGATTTATATGAGCTTTAAATGAGAGCTCCTGGTCAACAACAAAGTTATTTCCATGAGGCTACTGCACTGGTTTAAAACCGTGGTCGAGGGTTTACAGTTTTTTACGATTGAATAAACACTAAAATCTAAAGTTTAGCCCAATTATCAAAACCTTAAACTCAAGGAGCAAAACTCGGCCTCAGATCTGCACCACTGTAACACACACAGTGTAACACACGACGACACACACAGTGTAACACACGACGACACACACAGTGTAACACACGACGACACACACAGTGTAACACACGACGACACACACTGTGTAACACACGACCACACCCATGTGCCAAATGACCACACCCATGTGTAAAATGACCACACCCATGTGTCAAATGATCACACCCATGTGCCAAATGACCACACCCATGTGTCAAATGACCACACCCGTGTGCCAAATGACCACACCCATGTGTCAAATGACCACACCCATGTGCCAAATGACCACAACCATGTGTAAAATGACCACACCCATGTGTCAAATGATCACACCCATGTGCCAAATGACCACACCCATGTGTCAAATGACCACACCCATGTGCCAAATGACCACACCCATGTGTCAAATGACCACACCCATGTGCCAAATGACCACACCCATGTGCCAAATGACCACACCCATGTGTCAAATGACCACACCCATGTGTCAAATGATCACACCCATGTGTCAAATGACCACACCCATGTGTCAAATGACCACACCCATGTGTCAAATGATCACACCCATGTGCCAAATGACCACACCCATGTGCCTAATGACCACACCCATGTGCCAAATGACCACACCCATAAGCCAAATGGCCACACCCATGTGCCAAATGACCACACCCATGTGCCAAATGACCACACCCATGTGCCAGCTCATAGAACACTGTCATCAGACACAAACACAAGATTCTTTAGTTGTAGACGCACCAATCAGGTTTAAGCACTATAAAAATGCAGCAGGTGAGTTCAAACCAAACTGAACCAAAATGGAAGGAAGAGGAGAAAGAGAAGGAGGCAGAGGCCGTGCCAGAGGTCCAGGTGGAGGTAGGGGTTAGGGTAGAGGAAGAGGAAGACTTCAAGCAGGAGGAAGAGGGGGAGGAGTTTGGGAGGTTCTTTTTTGTACTGGATAAAATGTAATGTTCATGAAAACTGGGACATTTTTTCTTTTTTGCCATGTTGTCTTGAGTTTATGTAAAACAGCATTAGTCTTGTGTCCTGTGTGTGTAGTGTTCACTGTGTGTGTTGTCCTGTGTGTGTCTACAGTAACACAAGTGTGTGTAGTGTTCACTGTGTGTGTTGTCCTGTGTGTGTCTACAGTAACACAAGTGTGTGTAGTGTTCACTGTGTGTGTGTTGTCCTGTGTGTGTCTACAGTAACACAAGTGTGTGTAGTGTTCACTGTGTGTGTTGTCCTGTGTGTGTCTACAGTAACACAAGTGTGTGTAGTGTTCACTGTGTGTGTTGTCCTGTGTGTGTCTACAGTAACACAAGTGTGTGTAGTGTTCACTGTGTGTGTTGTCCTGTGTGTGTCTACAGTAACACAAGTGTGTGTAGTGTTCACTGTGTGTGTGTTGTCCTGTGTGTGTCTACAGTAACACAAGTGTGTGTAGTGTTCACTGTGTGTGTTGTCCTGTGTGTGTCTACAGTAACACAAGTGTGTGTAGTGTTCACTGTGTGTGTTGTCCTGTGTGTGTCAACAGTAACACAAGTGTGTGTAGTGTTCACTGTGTGTGTGTTGTCCTGTGTGTGTCTACAGTAACACAAGTGTGTGTAGTGTTCACTGTGTGTGTTGTCCTGTGTCTGTCTACAGTAACACAAGTGTGTGTAGTGTTCACTGTGTGTGTTGTCCTGTGTGTGTCTACAGTAACACAAGTGTGTGTAGTGTTCACTGTGTGTGTTGTCCTGTGTGTGTCAACAGTAACACAAGTGTGTGTAGTGTTCACTGTGTGTGTTGTCCTGTGTGTGTCTACAGTAACACAAGTGTGTGTAGTGTTCACTGTGTGTGTTGTCCTGTGTGTGTCTACAGTAACACAAGTGTGTGTAGTGTTCACTGTGTGTGTGTTGTCCTGTGTGTGTCTACAGTAACACAAGTGTGTGTAGTGTTCACTGTGTGTGTTGTCCTGTGTGTGTCTACAGTAACACAAGTGTGTGTAGTGTTCACTGTGTGTGTTGTCCTGTGTGTGTCAACAGTAACACAAGTGTGTGTAGTGTTCACTGTGTGTGTTGTCCTGTGTGTGTCTACAGTAACACAAGTGTGTGTAGTGTTCACTGTGTGTGTTGTCCTGTGTGTGTCTACAGTAACACAAGTGTGTGTAGTGTTCACTGTGTGTGTTGTCCTGTGTGTGTCTACAGTAACACAAGTGTGTGTAGTGTTCACTGTGTGTGTTGTCCTGTGTGTGTCAACAGTAACACAAGTGTGTGTAGTGTTCACTGTGTGTGTTGTCCTGTGTGGTGTCTACAGTAACACAAGTGTGTGTAGTGTTCACTGTGTGTGTTGTCCTGTGTGGTGTCTACAGTAACACAAGTGTGTGTAGTGTTCACTATGTGTGTTGTCCTGTGTGTGTCTAAAGTAACACAAGTGTGTGTAGTGTTCACTGTGTGTGTTGTCCTGTGTGTGTCTAAAGTAACACAAGTGTGTGTAGTATTCACTGTGTGTGTTGTTGTGCACAAAGTGTGAGCAGACATTGTGTTTAGAGTTGTGCAAATCCGAGCCATGTTTTGCAAATCCTCTGTGTTCTTCACCCACACGACTCTGTGCAGCAGTGTGTAACTGGTGTGTAACTAGTGTGTAACTGGTGTGTAACTGTTTGTAACAGTGTGTAACAGTGTGTAACTGTTTGTAACAGTGTGTAACAGTGTGTAACTGTGTGTAACTGTGTGTAACTGGTGTGTAACTGGTGTGTAACTGGTGTGTATCTGGTGTGTATCTGGTGTGTAAGTGTGTGTAACTGTGTGTGTATCTGGTGAGTAACTGGTGTGTAACTGGTGTGTAACTGGTGTGTTACTGTGTGTAACTGTGTGTAACTGGTGTGCATCTGGTGTGTAACTGGTGTGTAACTGGTGTGTTACTGTGTGTAACTGTGTGTAACTGTGTGTAACTGTGTAACTGGTGTGTAACTGTGTGTAACTGGTGTGTAACTGTGTGTAACTGATGTGTATCTGGTGTGTAACTGTGTGTAACTGGTGTGTAACCGTATGTAACTGGTGTGTTACTAGTGTGTAACTGTGTTTAACTGTGTGTAACAGTGTGTAACTGTGTGTAACTGGTGAGCATCTGGTGTGTAACTGGTGTGTTACTGTGTGTAACTGTGTGTTACTGGTGAGCATCTGGTGTGTAACTGGTGTGTTACTGTGTGTAACTGTGTGTTACTGTGTGTTACTGTGAGTAACAGTGTGTAACGTGTGTAACTGTGTGTAACTGTGTGTAACTGGTGTGTATCTGGTGTATAACTGTGTGTAACTGGTGTGTAACTGGTGTGTATCTGGTGTGTAACAGTGTGTAACTGTGTGTAACTGGTGTGTAACTGGTGTGTAACTGGTGTGTATCTGGTGTGTATCTGGTGTGTAAGTGTGTGTAACTGGTGTGTAACTGGTGTGTATCTGTGAGTAACTGGTGTGTAACTGGTGTGTATCTGGTGTGTAACTGGTGTGGAACTGGTGTGTATCTGGTGTGTAACTGGTGTGTAACTGGTGTGTAACTGTTTGTAACTGGTGTGTAACTGGTGTGTAACTGTGTGTAAATGTGTGTAACAGTGTGTAACTGGTGTGTAACTGGTGTGTTACTAGTGTGTAACTGTGTGTAACAGTGTGTAACAGTGTGTAACTGGTGTGTAACTGGTGTGTATCTGGTGTGTAACTGGTGTGTAACTGGTGTGTATCTGGTGTGTTACTAGTGTGTAATTGTGTGTAACTGGTGTGCATCTGGTGTGTAACTGGTGTGTAACTGTGTGTTACTGTGTGTAATTGTGTGTAACTGGTGTGTAACTGTGTGTAACTGGTGTGTATCTGGTGTGTATCTGGTGTGTAACTGGTGTGTAACTGGTGTGTATCTGGTGTGTAACTGGTGTGTATCTGGTGTGTATATGGTGTGTAACTGGTGTGTATCTGGTGTGTAAGTGTGTGTAACTGGTGTGTAACTGGTGTGTAACTGGTGTGTATCTGGTGTGTAACTGGTGTGTAACTGGTGTGTTACTGTGTGTAACTGTGTGTAACAGTGTGTAACTGTGTAACTGGTGTGTAACTGTGTGTAACTGATGTGTATCTGGTGTGTAACTGTGTGTAACTGGTGTGTAACTGTATGTAACTGGTGTGTTACTAGTGTGTAACTGTGTGTAACTGTGTATAACAGTGTGTAACGGTGTGTAACTTGTGAGCATCTGGTGTGTAACTGGTGTGTTACTGTGTGTAACTGTGTGTTACTGTGAGTAACAGTGTGTAACGTGTGTAACTGTGTGTAACTGGTGTGTAACTGGTGTGTATCTGGTGTGTAACAGTGTGTAACTGTGTGTAACTGGTGTGTAACTGGTGTGTAACTGGTGTGTATCTGGTGTGTAACTGGTGTGTAACTGGTGTGTATCTGGTGTGTAACTGGTGTGTAACTGGTGTGTAACTGTTTGTAACTGGTGTGTAACTGGTGTGTAACTGTTTGTGACTGGTGTGTAACTGGTGTGTATCTGGTGCGTAACTGGTGTGTATCTGGTGTGTAACTGGTGTGTAACTGGTGTGTATCTGGTGTGTAACTGGTGTGTAACTGGTGTGTAACTGTTTGTAACTGGTGTGTAACTGGTGTGTAACTGTGTGTAAATGTGTGTAACAGTGTGTAACTGGTGTGTAACTGGTGTGTTACTAGTGTGTTACTGTGTGTAACAGTGTGTAACAGTGTGTAACTGGTGTGTATCTGGTGTGTAACTGGTGTGTAACTGGTGTGTATTTGGTGTGTTACTAGTGTGTAATTGTGTGTAACTGGTGTGCATCTGGTGTGTAACTGGTGTGTAACTGTGTGTTACTGTGTGTAATTGTGTGTATCTGGTGTGTAACTGGTGAGTAACTGGTGTGTATCTGGTGTGTAACTGTGTGTAACTGGTGTGTAACTGTATGTTACAGTGTGTAAATGTGTGTAACTGGTGTGTAACTGGTGTGTTACTAGTGTGTAACTGTGTGTAACTGTGTGTAACAATGTGTAACTATGTGTAACTGGTGTGTATCTGGTGTGTAATTGGTGTGTAACTGGTGTGTATCTGGTGTGTTACTAGTGTGTAACTGGTGTTCATCTGGTGTGTAACTGGTGTGTAACTGTGTGTACCTGGTGTGTATCTGGTGTGTAACTGGTGTGTAACTGGTGTGCATTTGGTGTGTAACTGGTGAGCATCTTGTGTGTAACTGGTGTGTAACTGGTGTGTTACTGTGTGTAACTGTGTGTAACAGTGTGTAACTGTGTGTAACTGGTTTGTAACTGGTGTGTATCTGGTGTGTATCTGGTGTGTAAGTGTGTGTAACTGGTGTGTAACTGGTGTGTATCTGGTGTGTAACTGTGTGTAACAGTGTGTAACTGTGTGTAACTGGTGTGTTACTAGTGTGTAACCGTGTGCAACTGTGTGTATCAGTGTGTAACTGTGTGTAACTGGTGTGTAACTGGTGTGTATCTGGTTTGTAACTGGTGTGTAACTGGTGTGTATCTGTTGTTTAACTGGTGTGTAACTGATGTGTATCTGGTGTGCATCTGGTGTGTAACTGGTGTGTATCTTGTGGGTAAATGGTGTGTAACTGGTGTGTATCTGGTGTGCAACTGGTGTGTACCTGGTGTGTAACTGGTGTGTAACTGTGTGTAACTGTTGTGTTACTAGTGTGTAACAATGTGTAACAGTGTGTAACAGTGTGTAACTGGTGTTTAACTGGTGTGTATCTGGTGTGTAACTGGTGTGTAACTGGTGTGTATCTGGTGTGTTACTAGTGTGTAACTGTGTGTAACTGGTGTGCATCTGGTGTGTAACTGGTGTGTTACTGTGTGTAACTCTGTGTAACTCTGTGTAACTCTGTGTAACTGTGTTACTGGTGTGTAACTGTGTGTAACTGGTGTGTAACTGTGTGTAACTGTGTGTAACTGATGTGTATCTGGTGTGTAACTGTGTTTAACTGTGTGTAACTGGTGTGTTACTAGTGTGTAACTGTGTGTAACAGTGTGTAACTGTGTGTAACTGGTGTGTAACAGTGTGTCTCTGGTGTGTAACTGGTGTGTATCTGGTGTGTATCTGGTGTGTATCTGGTGTGTAACTGGTGTGTATCTGGTGTGTAAGTATGTGTAACTGGTGTGTAACTGGTGTGTATCTGGTGTGTATCTGGTGTGTAACTGGTGTGTATCTGGTATGTAACTGGTGAGTAACTGGTGTGTATCTGGTGTGTAACTGGTGTGTAAGTGGTGTGTATCTGGTGTGTAACTGGTGTGTAACTGGTGTGTATCTGGTGTGTATCTGGTGTGTAACTGGTGTGTATCTGGTGTGTAAGTGTGTGTAACTGGTGTGTATCTGGTGTGTAACTGGTGTGTAACTGGTGTGTATCTGGTGTGTATCTGGTGTGTAACTGGTGAGTAACTGGTGTGTATCTGGTGTGTAACTGGTGTGTAACTGTGTGTAACTGGTGTGTAACTGTGTGTAACTGGTGTGTTAGTAGTGTGTAACTGTGTGTAACAGTGTGTAACAGTGTGTAACTGTGTGTAACTGGTGTGTAACTGGTGTGTATCTGGTGTGTAACTGGTGTGTATCTGGTGTGTTACTAGTGTGTAATTGTGTGTAACTGGTGTGCATCTGGCGTGTAACTGGTGTGTAACTGTGTGTTACTGTGTGTAATTGTGTGTAACTGGTGTGTAACTGTGTGTAACTGGTGTGTATCTGGTGTGTATCTGGTGTGTAACTGGTGTGTAACTGGTGTGTAACTGGTGTGTATCTGGTGTGTAACTGGTGTGTATCTGGTGTGTATCTGGTGTGTAACTGGTGTGTATCTGGTGTGTAAGTGTGTGTAACTGGTGTGTAACTGGTGTGTAACTGGTGTGTATCTGGTGCGTAACTGGTGTGTAACTGGTGTGTAACTGTGTGTAACAGTGTGTAACTGTGTAACTGTTGTGTAACTGTGTGTAACTGATGTGTATCTGGTGTGTAACTGTGTTTAACTGGTGTGTAACTGTATGTAACTGGTGTGTTACTAGTGTGTAACTGTGTATAACAGTGTGTAACTGTGTGTAACTGGTGAGCATCTGGTGTGTAACTGGTGTGTTACTGTGTGTAACTGTGTGTTACTGTGAGTAACTGTGTGTAACGTGTGTAACTGTGTGTAACTGTGTGTAACTGTTGTGTAACTGGTGTGTATCTGGTGTGTAACAGTGTGTAACTGTGTGTAACTGGTGTGTATCTGGTGTGTATCTGGTGTGTAACTGGTGTGTAACTGTTTGTAACTGGTGTGTAACTGGTGTGTAACTGTTTGTAACTGGTGTGTAACTGGTGTGTATCTGGTGCGTAACTGGTGTGTATCTGGTGTGTAACTGGTGTGTAACTGGTGTGTATCTGGTGTGTAACTGGTGTGTAACTGGTGTGTAACTGTTTGTAACTGGTGTGTAACTGGTGTGTAACTGGTGTGTTACTAGTGTGTAACTGTGTGTAACAGTGTGTAACAGTGTGTAACTGGTGTGTAACTGGTGTGTATCTGGTGTGTAACTGGTGTGTAACTGGTGTGTATTTGGTTTGTTACTAGTGTGTAATTGTGTGTAACTGGTGTGCATCTGGTGTGTAACTGGTGTGTAACTGTGTGTTACTGTGTGTAATTGTGTGTATCTGGTGTGTAACTGGTGAGTAACTGGTGTGTATCTGGTGTGTAACTGTGTGTAACTGGTGTGTAACTGTATGTTACAGTGTGTAACTGTGTGTGACTGGTGTGTAACTGGTGTGTTACTAGTGTGTAACTGTGTGTAACTGTGTGTAACAATGTGTAACTATGTGTAACTGGTGTGTATCTGGTGTGTAATTGGTGTGTAACTGGTGTGTATCTGGTGTGTTACTAGTGTGTAACTGTGTGTAACTGGTGTTCATCTGGTGTGTAACTGGTGTGTAACTGTGTGTAACTGGTGTGTAACTGTGTGTAACCGGTGTGTATCTGGTGTGTAACTGGTGTGTAACTGGTGTGCATTTGGTGTGTAACTGGTGAGCATCTTGTGTGTAACTGGTGTGTAACTGGTGTGTTACTGTGTGTAACTGTGTGTAACAGTGTGTAACTGAGTGTAACTGGTGTGTAACTGGTGTGTATCTGGTGTGTATCTGGTGTGTAACTGGTGTGCAACTGGTGTGTATCTGGTGTGTATCTGGTGTGTAAGTGTGTGTAACTGGTGTGTAACTGGTGTGTATCTGGTGTGTAACTGTGTGTAACAGTGTGTAACTGTGTGTAACTGGTGTGTAACTGGTGTGTATCTGGTTTGTAACTGGTGTGTAACTGGTGTGTATCTGTTGTTTAACTGGTGTGTAACTGATGTGTATCTGATGTGCATCTGGTGTGTAACTGGTGTGTATCTGGTGGGTAACTGGTGTGTAACTGGTGTGTATCTGGTGTGCAACTGGTGTGTACCTGGTGTGTAACTGGTGTGTAACTGTGTGTAACTGGTGTGCATCTGGTGTGTGACTGGTGTGTTACTGTGTGTAACTCTGTGTAACTCTGTGTAACTCTGTTACTGGTGTGTAACTGTGTGTAACTGGTGTGTAACTGTGTGTAACTGTGTGTAACTGGTGTGTATCTGGTGTGTAACTGTGTGTAACTGTGTGTAACTGGTGTGTTACTAGTGTGTAACTGTGTGTAACAGTGTGTAACTGTGTGTAACTGGTGTGTAACAGTGTGTATCTGGTTTGTAACTGGTGTGTATCTGGTGTGTATCTGGTGTGTAACTGGTGTGTATCTGGTGTGTAAGTATGTGTAACTGGTGTGTAACTGGTGTGTATCTGGTGTGTAACTGGTGTGTAACTGGTGGGTATCTGGTGTGTATCTGGTGTGTATCTGGTGTGTAACTGGTGTGTATCTGGTGTGTATCTGGTGTGTAACTGGTGTGTATCTGGTGTGTAACTGGTGAGTAACTGGTGTGTATCTGGTGTGTAACTGGTGTGTAAGTGGTGTGTATCTGGTGTGTAACTGGTGTGTAACTGGTGTGTATCTGGTGTGTATCTGGTGTGTAACTGGTGTGTATCTGGTGTGTAAGTGTGTGTAACTGGTGTGTAACTGGTGTGTATCTGGTGTGTAACTGGTGTGTAACTGGTGTGTATCTGGTGTGTATCTGGTGTGTAACTGGTGAGTAACTGGTGTGTATCTGGTGTGTAACTGGTGTGTAACTGTGTGTAACTGGTGTGTAACTGTGTGTAACTGGTGTGTACCTGGTGTGTTAGTAGTGTGTAACTGTGTGTAACAGTGTGTAACAGTGTGTAACTCTGTGTAACTGGTGTGTAACTGGTGTGTATCTGGTGTGTAACTGGTGTGTAACTGGTGTGTATCTTGTGTGTTACTAGTGTGTAATTGTGTGTAACTGGTGTGCAACTGGTGTGTAACTGGTGTGTAACTGTGTGTTACTGTGTGTAATTGTGTGTAACTGGTGTGTAACTGTGTGTAACTGGTGTGTATCTGGTGTGTATCTGGTGTGTAACTGGTGTGTAACTGGTGTGTAACTGGTGTGTATCTGGTGTGTAACTGGTGTGTATCTGGTGTGTATCTGGTGTGTAACTGTGTGTAACTGGTGTGCATCTGGTGTGTGACTGGTGTGTTACTGTGTGTAACTCTGTGTAACTCTGTGTAACTCTGTTACTGGTGTGTAACTGTGTGTAACTGGTGTGTAACTGTGTGTAACTGTGTGTAACTGGTGTGTATCTGGTGTGTAACTGTGTGTAACTGTGTGTAACTGGTGTGTTACTAGTGTGTAACTGTGTGTAACAGTGTGTAACTGTGTGTAACTGGTGTGTAACAGTGTGTATCTGGTTTGTAACTGGTGTGTATCTGGTGTGTATCTGGTGTGTAACTGGTGTGTATCTGGTGTGTAAGTATGTGTAACTGGTGTGTAACTGGTGTGTATCTGGTGTGTAACTGGTGTGTAACTGGTGGGTATCTGGTGTGTATCTGGTGTGTATCTGGTGTGTAACTGGTGTGTATCTGGTGTGTATCTGGTGTGTAACTGGTGTGTATCTGGTGTGTAACTGGTGAGTAACTGGTGTGTATCTGGTGTGTAACTGGTGTGTAAGTGGTGTGTATCTGGTGTGTAACTGGTGTGTAACTGGTGTGTATCTGGTGTGTATCTGGTGTGTAACTGGTGTGTATCTGGTGTGTAAGTGTGTGTAACTGGTGTGTAACTGGTGTGTATCTGGTGTGTAACTGGTGTGTAACTGGTGTGTATCTGGTGTGTATCTGGTGTGTAACTGGTGAGTAACTGGTGTGTATCTGGTGTGTAACTGGTGTGTAACTGTGTGTAACTGGTGTGTAACTGTGTGTAACTGGTGTGTACCTGGTGTGTTAGTAGTGTGTAACTGTGTGTAACAGTGTGTAACAGTGTGTAACTCTGTGTAACTGGTGTGTAACTGGTGTGTATCTGGTGTGTAACTGGTGTGTAACTGGTGTGTATCTTGTGTGTTACTAGTGTGTAATTGTGTGTAACTGGTGTGCAACTGGTGTGTAACTGGTGTGTAACTGTGTGTTACTGTGTGTAATTGTGTGTAACTGGTGTGTAACTGTGTGTAACTGGTGTGTATCTGGTGTGTATCTGGTGTGTAACTGGTGTGTAACTGGTGTGTATCTGGTTTGTAACTGGTGTGTATCTGGTGTGTATCTGGTGTGTAACTGGTGTGTATCTGGTGTGTAAGTGTGTGTAACTGGTGTGTAACTGGTGTGTAACTGGTGTGTTTCTGGTGTGTAACTGGTGTGTAACTGGTGTGTTACTGTGTGTAACTGTGTGTAACTGTGTGTAACAGTGTGTAACTGTGTAACTGGTGTGTAACTGTGTGTAACTGATGTGTATCTGGTGTGTAACTGTGTGTAACTGGTGTGTAACTGTATGTAACTGGTGTGTTACTAGTGTGTAACTGTGTATAACAGTGTGTAACTGTGTGTAACTGGTGAGCATCTGGTGTGTAACTGGTGTGTTACTGTGTGTAACTGTGTGTTACTGTGAGTAACAGTGTGTAACGTGTGTAACTGTGTGTAACTGTGTGTAACTGGTCTGTAACTGGTGTGTATCTGGTGTGTAACAGTGTGTAACTGTGTGTAACTGGTGTGTAACTGGTGTGTAACTGGTGTGTATCTGGTGTGTAACTGGTGTGTAACTGTTTGTAACTGGTGTGTAACTGGTGTGTAACTGTTTGTAACTGGTGTGTAACTGGTGTGTATCTGGTGCGTAACTGGTGTGTATCTGGTGTGTAACTGGTGTGTAACTGGTGTGTATCTGGTGTGTAACTGGTGTGTAACTGGTGTGTAACTGTTTGTAACTGGTGTGTAACTGGTGTGTAACTGTGTGTAAATGTGTGTAACAGTGTGTTACTGGTGTGTAACTGGTGTGTTACTAGTGTGTAACTGTGTGTAACAGTGTGTAACAGTGTGTAACTGGTGTGTAACTGGTGTGTATCTGGTGTGTAACTGGTGTGTAACTGGTGTGTATTTGGTGTGTTACTAGTGTGTAATTGTGTGTAACTGGTGTGCATCTGGTGTGTAACTGGTGTGTAACTGTGTGTTACTGTGTGTAATTGTGTGTATCTGGTGTGTAACTGGTGAGTAACTGGTGTGTATCTGGTGTGTAACTGTATGTTACAGTGTGTAACTGTGTGTGACTGGTGTGTAACTGGTGTGTTACTAGTGTGTAACTGTGTGTAACTGTGTGTAACAATGTGTAACTATGTGTAACTGGTGTGTATCTGGTGTGTAATTGGTGTGTAACTGGTGTGTATCTGGTGTGTTACTAGTGTGTAACTGTGTGTAACTGGTGTTCATCTGGTGTGTAACTGGTGTGTAACTGGTGTGTAACTGTGTGTAACTGGTGTGTAACTGTGTGTAACTGGTGTGTATCTGGTGTGTAACTGGTGTGTATCTGGTGTGTAACTGGTGTGTAACTGGTGGGTATCTGGTGTGTATCTGGTGTGTATCTGGTGTGTAACTGGTGTGTATCTGGTGTGTATCTGGTGTGTATCTTGTGTGTAACTGGTGTGTATCTGGTGCGTAACTGGTGTGTATCTGGTGTGTAACTGGTGTGTATCTGGTGTGTAACTGGTGTGTAACTGGTGTGTAACTGTTTGTAACTGGTGTGTAACTGGTGTGTAACTGTGTGTAAATGTGTGTAACAGTGTGTAACTGGTGTGTAACTGGTGTGTTACTAGTGTGTAACTGTGTGTAACAGTGTGTAACAGTGTGTAACTGGTGTGTATCTGGTGTGTAACTGGTGTGTAACTGGTGTGTATTTGGTGTGTTACTAGTGTGTAATTGTGTGTAACTGGTGTGCATCTGGTGTGTAACTGGTGTGTAACTGTGTGTTACTGTGTGTAATTGTGTGTATCTGGTGTGTAACTGGTGAGTAACTGGTGTGTATCTGGTGTGTAACTGTGTTTAACTGGTGTGTAACTGTATGTTACAGTGTGTAACTGTGTGTAACTGGTGTGTAACGGGTGTGTTACTAGTGTGTAACTGTGTGTAACTGTGTGTAACAATGTGTAACTATGTGTAACTGGTGTGTATCTGGTGTGTAATTGGTGTGTAACTGGTGTGTATCTGGTGTGTTACTAGTGTGTAACTGGTGTTCATCTGGTGTGTAACTGGTGTGTAACTGTGTGTACCTGGTGTGTATCTGGTGTGTAACTGGTGTGTAACTGGTGTGCATTTGGTGTGTAACTGGTGAGCATCTTGTGTGTAACTGTTGTGTAACTGTGTGTAACTGTGTGTAACAGTGTGTAACTGTGTGTAACTGGTTTGTAACTGGTGTGTATCTGGTGTGTATCTGGTGTGTAAGTGTGTGTAACTGGTGTGTAACTGGTGTGTATCTGGTGTGTAACTGTGTGTAACAGTGTGTAACTGTGTGTAACTGGTGTGTTACTAGTGTGTAACCGTGTGCAACTGTGTGTATCAGTGTGTAACTGTGTGTAACTGGTGTGTAACTGGTTTGTATCTGGTTTGTAACTGGTGTGTAACTGGTGTGTATCTGTTGTTTAACTGGTGTGTAACTGATGTGTATCTGGTGTGCATCTGGTGTGTAACTGGTGTGTATCTGGTGGGTAAATGGTGTGTAACTGGTGTGTATCTGGTGTGCAACTGGTGTGTACCTGGTGTGTAACTGGTGTGTAACTGTGTGTAACTGTTGTGTTACTAGTGTGTAACAATGTGTAACAGTGTGTAACAGTGTGTAACTGGTGTTTAACTGGTGTGTATCTGGTGTGTAACTGGTGTGTAACTGGTGTGTATCTGGTGTGTTATTAGTGTGTAACTGTGTGTAACTGGTGTGCATCTGGTGTGTAACTGGTGTGTTACTGTGTGTAACTCTGTGTAACTCTGTGTAACTCTGTGTAACTGTTACTGGTGTGTAACTGTGTGTAACTGGTGTGTAACTGTGTGTAACTGTGTGTAACTGATGTGTATCTGGTGTGTAACTGTGTTTAACTGTGTGTAACTGGTGTGTTACTAGTGTGTAACTGTGTGTAACAGTGTGTAACTGTGTGTAACTGGTGTGTAACAGTGTGTATCTGGTGTGTAACTGGTGTGTATCTGGTGTGTATCTGGTGTGTAACTGGTGTGTATCTGGTGTGTAAGTATGTGTAACTGTTGTGTAACTGGTGTGTATCTGGTGTGTAACTGGTGTGTAACTGGTGGGTATCTGGTGTGTATCTGGTGTGTATCTGGTGTGTAACTGGTGTGTATCTGGTGTGTATCTGGTGTGTAACTGGTGTGTATCTGGTGTGTAACTGGTGAGTAACTGGTGTGTATCTGGTGTGTAACTGGTGTGTAAGTGGTGTGTATCTGGTGTGTAACTGGTGTGTAACTGGTGTGTATCTGGTGTGTATCTGGTGTGTAACTGGTGTGTATCTGGTGTGTAAGTGTGTGTAACTGGTGTGTATCTGGTGTGTAACTGGTGTGTAACTGGTGTGTATCTGGTGTGTATCTGGTGTGTAACTGGTGAGTAACTGGTGTGTATCTGGTGTGTAACTGGTGTGTAACTGTGTGTAACTGGTGTGTAACTGGTGTGTTAGTAGTGTGTAACTGTGTGTAACAGTGTGTAACAGTGTGTAACTGTGTGTAACTGGTGTGTAACTGGTGTGTATCTGGTGTGTAACTGGTGTGTATCTGGTGTGTTACTAGTGTGTAATTGTGTGTAACTGGTGTGCATCTGGTGTGCATCTGGTGTGTAACTGGTGTGTAACTGTGTGTAATTGTGTGTAACTGGTGTGTAACTGTGTGTAACTGGTGTGTATCTGGTGTGTATCTGGTGTGTAACTGGTGTGTAACTGGTGTGTAACTGGTGTGTATCTTGTGTGTAACTGGTGTGTATCTGGTGTTTATCTGGTGTGTAACTGGTGTGTATCTGGTGTGTAAATGTGTGTAACTGGTGTGTAACTGGTGTGTAACTGGTGTGTATCTGGTGCGTAACTGGTGTGTAACTGGTGTGTAACTGTGTGTAACAGTGTGTAACTGTGTAACTGGTGTGTAACTGTGTGTAACTGATGTGTATCTGGTGTGTAACTGTGTTTAACTGGTGTGTAACTGTATGTAACTGGTGTGTTACTAGTGTGTAACTGTGTGTAACTGTGTATAACAGTGTGTAACTGTGTGTAACTGGTGAGCATCTGGTGTGTAACTGGTGTGTTACTGTGTGTAACTGTGTGTTACTGTGAGTAACAGTGTGTAACGTGTGTAACTGTGTGTAACTGTGTGTAACTGGTGTGTAACTGGTGTGTATCTGGTGTGTAACAGTGTGTAACTGTGTGTAACTGGTGTGTATCTGGTGTGTATCTGGTGTGTAACTGGTGTGTAACTGTTTGTAACTGGTGTGTAACTGGTGTGTAACTGTTTGTAACTGGTGTGTATCTGGTGCGTAACTGGTGTGTAACTGGTGTGTATCTGGTGTGTAACTGGTGTGTAACTGGTGTGTATTTGGTTTGTTACTAGTGTGTAATTGTGTGTAACTGGTGTGCATCTGGTGTGTAACTGGTGTGTAACTGTGTGTTACTGTGTGTAATTGTGTGTATCTGGTGTGTAACTGGTGAGTAACTGGTGTGTATCTGGTGTGTAACTGTGTGTAACTGGTGTGTAACTGTATGTTACAGTGTGTAACTGTGTGTGACTGGTGTGTAACTGTGTGTAACTGATGTGTATCTGGTGTGTAACTGTGTTTAACTGGTGTGTAACTGTATGTAACTGGTGTGTTACTAGTGTGTAACTGTGTGTAACTGTGTATAACAGTGTGTAACTGTGTGTAACTGGTGAGCATCTGGTGTGTAACTGGTGTGTTACTGTGTGTAACTGTGTGTTACTGTGAGTAACAGTGTGTAACGTGTGTAACTGTGTGTAACTGTGTGTAACTGGTGTGTAACTGGTGTGTATCTGGTGTGTAACAGTGTGTAACTGTGTGTAACTGGTGTGTATCTGGTGTGTATCTGGTGTGTATCTGGTGTGTAACTGGTGTGTAACTGTTTGTAACTGGTGTGTAACTGGTGTGTAACTGTTTGTAACTGGTGTGTATCTGGTGCGTAACTGGTGTGTATCTGGTGTGTAACTGGTGTGTAACTGGTGTGTATTTGGTTTGTTACTAGTGTGTAATTGTGTGTAACTGGTGTGCATCTGGTGTGTAACTGGTGTGTAACTGTGTGTTACTGTGTGTAATTGTGTGTATCTGGTGTGTAACTGGTGAGTAACTGGTGTGTATCTGGTGTGTAACTGTGTGTAACTGGTGTGTAACTGTATGTTACAGTGTGTAACTGTGTGTGACTGGTGTGTAACTGGTGTGTTACTAGTGTGTAACTGTGTGTAACTGTGTGTAACAATGTGTAACTATGTGTAACTGGTGTGTATCTGGTGTGTAATTGGTGTGTAACTGGTGTGTATCTGGTGTGTTACTAGTGTGTAACTGTGTGTAACTGGTGTTCATCTGGTGTGTAACTGGTGTGTAACTGGTGTGTAACTGTGTGTAACTGGTGTGTAACTGTGTGTAACCGGTGTGTATCTGGTGTGTAACTGGTGTGCATTTGGTGTGTAACTGGTGAGCATCTTGCGTGTAACTGGTGTGTAACTGGTGTGTTACTGTGTGTAACTGTGTGTAACAGTGTGTAACTGAGTGTAACTGGTGTGTAACTGGTGTGTATCTGGTGTGTATCTGGTGTGTAACTGGTGTGTAACTGGTGTGTATCTGGTGTGTATCTGGTGTGTAAGTGTGTGTAACTGGTGTGTAACTGGTGTGTATCTGGTGTGTAACTGTGTGTAACAGTGTGTAACTGTGTGTAACTGGTGTGTAACTGGTGTGTATCTGGTTTGTAACTGGTGTGTAACTGGTGTGTATCTGTTGTTTAACTGGTGTGTAACTGATGTGTATCTGGTGTGCATCTGGTGTGTAACTGGTGTGTATCTGGTGGGTAACTGGTATGTAACTGGTGTGTATCTGGTGTGCAACTGGTGTGTACCTGGTGTGTAACTGGTGTGTAACTGTGTTTAACTGTTGTGTTACTAGTGTGTAACAATGTGTAACAGTGTGTAACAGTGTGTAACTGGTGTTTAACTGGTGTGTATCTGGTGTGTAACTGGTGTGTAACTGGTGTGTATCTGGTGTGTTACTAGTGTGTAACTGTGTGTAACTGGTGTGCATCTGGTGTGTGACTGGTGTGTTACTGTGTGTAACTCTGTGTAACTCTGTGTAACTCTGTGTAACTCTGTTACTGGTGTGTAACTGTGTGTAACTGGTGTGTAACTGTGTGTAACTGTGTGTAACTGGTGTGTATCTGGTGTGTAACTTTGTGTAACTGTGTGTAACTGGTGTGTTACTAGTGTGTAACTGTGTGTAACAGTGTGTAACTGTGTGTAACTGGTGTGTAACAGTGTGTATCTGGTTTGTAACTGGTGTGTATCTGGTGTGTATCTGGTGTGTAACTGGTGTGTATCTGGTGTGTAAGTATGTGTAACTGGTGTGTAACTGGTGTGTATCTGGTGTGTAACTGGTGTGTAACTGGTGGGTATCTGGTGTGTATCTGGTGTGTATCTGGTGTGTAACTGGTGTGTATCTGGTGTGTATCTGGTGTGTAACTGGTGTGTATCTGGTGTGTAACTGGTGAGTAACTGGTGTGTATCTGGTGTGTAACTGGTGTGTAAGTGGTGTGTATCTGGTGTGTAACTGGTGTGTAACTGGTGTGTATCTGGTGTGTATCTGGTGTGTAACTGGTGAGTAACTGGTGTGTATCTTGTGTGTTACTAGTGTGTAATTGTGTGTAACTGGTGTGCAACTGGTGTGTAACTGGTGTGTAACTGTGTGTAATTGTGTGTAACTGGTGTGTAACTGTGTGTAACTGGTGTGTATCTGGTGTGTATCTGGTGTGTAACTGGTGTGTAACTGGTGTGTAACTGGTGTGTATCTGGTGTGTAACTGGTGTGTATCTGGTGTGTAACTGTGTGTAACTGTGTGTAACTGGTGTGTTACTAGTGTGTAACTGTGTGTAACAGTGTGTAACTGTGTGTAACTGGTGTGTAACAGTGTGTATCTGGTTTGTAACTGGTGTGTATCTGGTGTGTATCTGGTGTGTAACTGGTGTGTATCTGGTGTGTAAGTATGTGTAACTGGTGTGTAACTGGTGTGTATCTGGTGTGTAACTGGTGTGTAACTGGTGGGTATCTGGTGTGTATCTGGTGTGTATCTGGTGTGTAACTGGTGTGTATCTGGTGTGTATCTGGTGTGTAACTGGTGTGTATCTGGTGTGTAACTGGTGAGTAACTGGTGTGTATCTGGTGTGTAACTGGTGTGTAAGTGGTGTGTATCTGGTGTGTAACTGGTGTGTAACTGGTGTGTATCTGGTGTGTATCTGGTGTGTAACTGGTGAGTAACTGGTGTGTATCTTGTGTGTTACTAGTGTGTAATTGTGTGTAACTGGTGTGCAACTGGTGTGTAACTGGTGTGTAACTGTGTGTAATTGTGTGTAACTGGTGTGTAACTGTGTGTAACTGGCGTGTATCTGGTGTGTATCTGGTGTGTAACTGGTGTGTAACTGGTGTGTATCTGGTGTGTAACTGGTGTGTATCTGGTGTGTAACTGGTGTGTATCTGGTGTGTAAGTGTGTGTAACTGGTGTGTAACTGGTGTGTAACTGGTGTGTTTCTGGTGTGTAACTGGTGTGTAACTGGTGTGTTACTGTGTGTAACTGTGTGTAACTGTGTGTAACAGTGTGTAACTGTGTAACTGGTGTGTAACTGTGTGTAACTGATGTGTATCTGGTGTGTAACTGTGTGTAACTGGTGTGTAACTGTATGTAACTGGTGTGTTACTAGTGTGTAACTGTGTGTAACTGGTGTGCATCTGGTGTGTGACTGGTGTGTTACTGTGTGTAACTCTGTGTAACTCTGTTACTGGTGTGTAACTGTGTGTAACTGGTGTGTAACTGTGTGTAACTGTGTGTAACTGGTGTGTATCTGGTGTGTAACTGTGTGTAACTGTGTGTAACTGGTGTGTTACTAGTGTGTAACTGTGTGTAACAGTGTGTAACTGTGTGTAACTGGTGTGTAACAGTGTGTATCTGGTTTGTAACTGGTGTGTATCTGGTGTGTATCTGGTGTGTAACTGGTGTGTATCTGGTGTGTAAGTATGTGTAACTGGTGTGTAACTGGTGTGTATCTGGTGTGTAACTGGTGTGTAACTGGTGGGTATCTGGTGTGTATCTGGTGTGTATCTGGTGTGTAACTGGTGTGTATCTGGTGTGTATCTGGTGTGTAACTGGTGTGTATCTGGTGTGTAACTGGTGAGTAACTGGTGTGTATCTGGTGTGTAACTGGTGTGTAAGTGGTGTGTATCTGGTGTGTAACTGGTGTATAACTGGTGTGTATCACGTGTGTATCTGGTGTGTAACTGGTGAGTAACTGGTGTGTATCTGGTGTGTAACTGGTGTGTAACTGTGTGTAACTGGTGTGTAACTGTGTGTAACTGGTGTGTACCTGGTGTGTTAGTAGTGTGTAACTGTGTGTAACAGTGTGTAACAGTGTGTAACTCTGTGTAACTGGTGTGTAACTGGTGTGTATCTGGTGTGTAACTGGTGTGTAACTGGTGTGTATCTTGTGTGTTACTAGTGTGTAATTGTGTGTAACTGGTGTGCAACTGGTGTGTAACTGGTGTGTAACTGTGTGTTACTGTGTGTAATTGTGTGTAACTGGTGTGTAACTGTGTGTAACTGGTGTGTATCTGGTGTGTAACTGGTGTGTATCTGGTGTGTATCTGGTGTGTAACTGGTGTGTATCTGGTGTGTAAGTGTGTGTAACTGGTGTGTAACTGGTGTGTAACTGGTGTGTTTCTGGTGTGTAACTGGTGTGTAACTGGTGTGTTACTGTGTGTAACTGTGTGTAACTGTGTGTAACAGTGTGTAACTGTGTAACTGGTGTGTAACTGTGTGTAACTGATGTGTATCTGGTGTGTAACTGTGTGTAACTGGTGTGTAACTGTATGTAACTGGTGTGTTACTAGTGTGTAACTGTGTGTAACTGTGTATAACAGTGTGTAACTGTGTGTAACTGGTGAGCATCTGGTGTGTAACTGGTGTGTTACTGTGTGTAACTGTGTGTTACTGTGAGTAACAGTGTGTAACGTGTGTAACTGTGTGTAACTGTGTGTAACTGGTCTGTAACTGGTGTGTATCTGGTGTGTAACAGTGTGTAACTGTGTGTAACTGGTGTGTAACTGGTGTGTAACTGGTGTGTATCTGGTGTGTAACTGGTGTGTAACTGTTTGTAACTGGTGTGTAACTGGTGTGTAACTGTTTGTAACTGGTGTGTAACTGGTGTGTATCTGGTGCGTAACTGGTGTGTATCTGGTGTGTAACTGGTGTGTAACTGGTGTGTATCTGGTGTGTAACTGGTGTGTAACTGGTGTGTAACTGTTTGTAACTGGTGTGTAACTGGTGTGTAACTGTGTGTAAATGTGTGTAACAGTGTGTAACTGGTGTGTAACTGGTGTGTTACTAGTGTGTAACTGTGTGTAACAGTGTGTAACAGTGTGTAACTGGTGTGTAACTGGTGTGTATCTGGTGTGTAACTGGTGTGTAACTGGTGTGTATTTGGTGTGTTACTAGTGTGTAATTGTGTGTAACTGGTGTGCATCTGGTGTGTAACTGGTGTGTAACTGTGTGTTACTGTGTGTAATTGTGTGTATCTGGTGTGTAACTGGTGAGTAACTGGTGTGTATCTGGTGTGTAACTGGTGTGTAACTGTATGTTACAGTGTGTAACTGTGTGTGACTGGTGTGTAACTGGTGTGTTACTAGTGTGTAACTGTGTGTAACTGTGTGTAACAATGTGTAACTATGTGTAACTGGTGTGTATCTGGTGTGTAATTGGTGTGTAACTGGTGTGTATCTGGTGTGTTACTAGTGTGTAACTGTGTGTAACTGGTGTTCATCTGGTGTGTAACTGGTGTGTAACTGGTGTGTAACTGTGTGTAACTGGTGTGTAACTGTGTGTAACTGGTGTGTAACTGGTGTGTAACTGGTGTGCATTTGGTGTGTAACTGGTGAGCATCTTGTGTGTAACTGGTGTGTAACTGGTGTGTTACTGTGTGTAACTGTGTGTAACAGTGTGTAACTGTGTGTAACTGGTGTGTAACTGGTGTGTATCTGGTGTGTATCTGGTGTGTAAGTGTGTGTAACTGGTGTGTAACTGGTGTGTATCTGGTGTGTAACTGTGTGTAACAGTGTGTAACTGTGTGTAACTGGTGTGTTACTAGTGTGTAACCGTGTGCAACTGTGTGTATCAGTGTGTAACTGTGTGTAACTGGTGTGTAACTGGTGTGTATCTGGTTTGTAACTGGTGTGTAACTGGTGTGTATCTGTTGTTTAACTGGTGTGTAACTGATGTGTATCTGGTGTGCATCTGGTGTGTAACTGGTGTGTATCTGGTGGGTAACTGGTGTGTAACTGGTGTGTATCTGGTGTGCAACTGGTGTGTACCTGGTGTGTAACTGGTGTGTAACTGTTGTGTTACTAGTGTGTAACAATGTGTAACAGTGTGTAACTATGTGTAACTGGTGTGTATCTGGTGTGTAATTGGTGTGTAACTGGTGTGTATCTGGTGTGTTACTAGTGTGTAATTGTGTGTAACTGGTGTTCATCTGGTGTGTAACTGGTGTGTAACTGGTGTGTAACTGTGTGTAACTGGTGTGTAACTGTGTGCATCTGGTGTGTAACTGGTGTGTAACTGTGTGTTACTGTGTGTAATTGTGTGTATCTGGTGTGTAACTGGTGAGTAACTGGTGTGTATCTGGTGTGTAACTGATGTGTATCTGGTGTGCATCTGGTGTGTAACTGGTGTGTATCTGGTGGGTAACTGGTGTGTAACTGGTGTGTATCTGGTGTGCAACTGGTGTGTACCTGGTGTGTAACTGGTGTGTCGCTAGTGTGTAACTGTGTGTAACTGTGTGTAACAATGTGTAACTATGTGTAACTGGTGTGTATCTGGTGTGTAATTGGTGTGTAACTGGTGTGTATCTGGTGTGTTACTAGTGTGTAACTGTGTGTAACTGGTGTTCATCTGGTGTGTAACTGGTGTGTAACTGGTGTGTAACTGTGTGTAACTGGTGTGTAACTGTGTGCATCTGGTGTGTAACTGGTGTGTAACTGTGTGTTACTGTGTGTAATTGTGTGTATCTGGTGTGTAACTGGTGAGTAACTGGTGTGTATCTGGTGTGTAACTGTGTGTAACTGGTGTGTAACTGTATGTTACAGTGTGTAACTGTGTGTGACTGGTGTGTAACTGGTGTGTTACTAGTGTGTAACTGTGTGTAACTGTGTGTAACAATGTGTAACTATGTGTAACTGGTGTGTATCTGGTGTGTAATTGGTGTGTAACTGGTGTGTATCTGGTGTGTTACTAGTGTGTAACTGTGTGTAACTGGTGTTCATCTGGTGTGTAACTGGTGTGTAACTGGTGTGTAACTGTGTGTAACTGGTGTGTAACTGTGTGTAACTGGTGTGTATCTGGTGTGTAACTGGTGTGCATTTGGTGTGTAACTGGTGAGCATCTTGTGTGTAACTGGTGTGTAACTGGTGTGTTACTGTGTGTAACTGTGTGTAACAGTGTGTAACTGTGTGTAACTGGTGTGTAACTGGTGTGTATCTGGTGTGTATCTGGTGTGTAAGTGTGTGTAACTGGTGTGTAACTGGTGTGTATCTGGTGTGTAACTGTGTGTAACAGTGTGTAACTGTGTGTAACTGGTGTGTTACTAGTGTGTAATTGTGTGTAACTGGTGTGCATCTGGTGTGTAACTGGTGTGTAACTGTGTGTTACTGTGTGTAATTGTGTGTATCTGGTGTGTAACTGGTGAGTAACTGGTGTGTATCTGGTGTGTAACTGTGTGTAACTGGTGTGTAACTGTATGTTACAGTGTGTAACTGTGTGTAACTGGTGTGTAACTGGTGTGTTACTAGTGTGTAACTGTGTGTAACTGTGTGTAACAATCTGTAACTATGTGTAACTGGTGTGTATCTGGTGGGTAACTGGTGGGTAACTGGTGTGTAACTGGTGTGTATCTGGTGTGCAACTGGTGTGTACCTGGTGTGTAACTGGTGTGTAACTGTGTGTAACTGTTGTGTTACTAGTGTGTAACAATGTGTAACAGTGTGTAACAGTGTGTAACTGGTGTTTAACTGGTGTGTATCTGGTGTGTAACTGGTGTGTAACTGGTGTGTATCTGGTGTGTTACTAGTGTGTAACTGTGTGTAACTGGTGTGCATCTGGTGTGTGACTGGTGTGTTACTGTGTGTAACTCTGTGTAACTCTGTTACTGGTGTGTAACTGTGTGTAACTGGTGTGTAACTGTGTGTAACTGGTGTGTATCTGGTGTGTAACTGTGTGTAACTGTGTGTAACTGGTGTGTTACTAGTGTGTAACTGTGTGTAACAGTGTGTAACTGTGTGTAACTGGTGTGTAACAGTGTGTATCTGGTTTGTAACTGGTGTGTATCTGGTGTGTATCTGGTGTGTAACTGGTGTGTATCTGGTGTGTAAGTATGTGTAACTGGTGTGTAACTGGTGTGTATCTGGTGTGTAACTGGTGTGTAACTGGTGGGTATCTGGTGTGTATCTGGTGTGTATCTGGTGTGTAACTGGTGTGTATCTGGTGTGTATCTGGTGTGTAACTGGTGTGTATCTGGTGTGTAACTGGTGAGTAACTGGTGTGTATCTGGTGTGTAACTGGTGTGTAAGTGGTGTGTATCTGGTGTGTAACTGGTGTGTAACTGGTGTGTATCTGGTGTGTATCTGGTGTGTAACTGGTGAGTAACTGGTGTGTATCTGGTGTGTAACTGGTGTGTAACTGTGTGTAACTGGTGTGTAACTGTGTGTAACTGGTGTGTACCTGGTGTGTTAGTAGTGTGTAACTGTGTGTAACAGTGTGTAACAGTGTGTAACTCTGTGTAACTGGTGTGTAACTGGTGTGTATCTGGTGTGTAACTGGTGTGTAACTGGTGTGTATCTTGTGTGTTACTAGTGTGTAATTGTGTGTAACTGGTGTGCAACTGGTGTGTAACTGGTGTGTAACTGTGTGTTACTGTGTGTAATTGTGTGTAACTGGTGTGTAACTGTGTGTAACTGGTGTGTATCTGGTGTGTAACTGGTGTGTATCTGGTGTGTATCTGGTGTGTAACTGGTGTGTATCTGGTGTGTAAGTGTGTGTAACTGGTGTGTAACTGGTGTGTAACTGGTGTGTTTCTGGTGTGTAACTGGTGTGTAACTGGTGTGTTACTGTGTGTAACTGTGTGTAACTGTGTGTAACAGTGTGTAACTGTGTAACTGGTGTGTAACTGTGTGTAACTGATGTGTATCTGGTGTGTAACTGTGTGTAACTGGTGTGTAACTGTATGTAACTGGTGTGTTACTAGTGTGTAACTGTGTGTAACTGTGTATAACAGTGTGTAACTGTGTGTAACTGGTGAGCATCTGGTGTGTAACTGGTGTGTTACTGTGTGTAACTGTGTGTTACTGTGAGTAACAGTGTGTAACGTGTGTAACTGTGTGTAACTGTGTGTAACTGGTCTGTAACTGGTGTGTATCTGGTGTGTAACAGTGTGTAACTGTGTGTAACTGGTGTGTAACTGGTGTGTAACTGGTGTGTATCTGGTGTGTAACTGCTGTGTAACTGTTTGTAACTGGTGTGTAACTGGTGTGTAACTGTTTGTAACTGGTGTGTAACTGGTGTGTATCTGGTGCGTAACTGGTGTGTATCTGGTGTGTAACTGGTGTGTAACTGGTGTGTATCTGGTGTGTAACTGGTGTGTAACTGGTGTGTAACTGTTTGTAACTGGTGTGTAACTGGTGTGTAACTGTGTGTAAATGTGTGTAACAGTGTGTAACTGGTGTGTAACTGGTGTGTTACTAGTGTGTAACTGTGTGTAACAGTGTGTAACAGTGTGTAACTGGTGTGTAACTGGTGTGTATCTGGTGTGTAACTGGTGTGTAACTGGTGTGTATTTGGTGTGTTACTAGTGTGTAATTGTGTGTAACTGGTGTGCATCTGGTGTGTAACTGGTGTGTAACTGTGTGTTACTGTGTGTAATTGTGTGTATCTGGTGTGTAACTGGTGAGTAACTGGTGTGTATCTGGTGTGTAACTGTGTGTAACTGGTGTGTAACTGTATGTTACAGTGTGTAACTGTGTGTGACTGGTGTGTAACTGGTGTGTTACTAGTGTGTAACTGTGTGTAACTGTGTGTAACAATGTGTAACTATGTGTAACTGGTGTGTATCTGGTGTGTAATTGGTGTGTAACTGGTGTGTATCTGGTGTGTTACTAGTGTGTAACTGGTGTTCATCTGGTGTGTAACTGGTGTGTAACTGGTGTGTAACTGTGTGTAACTGGTGTGTAACTGTGTGTAACTGGTGTGTAACTGGTGTGTAACTGGTGTGCATTTGGTGTGTAACTGGTGAGCATCTTGTGTGTAACTGGTGTGTAACTGGTGTGTTACTGTGTGTAACTGTGTGTAACAGTGTGTAACTGTGTGTAACTGGTGTGTAACTGGTGTGTATCTGGTGTGTATCTGGTGTGTAAGTGTGTGTAACTGGTGTGTAACTGGTGTGTATCTGGTGTGTAACTGTGTGTAACAGTGTGTAACTGTGTGTAACTGGTGTGTTACTAGTGTGTAACCGTGTGCAACTGTGTGTATCAGTGTGTAACTGTGTGTAACTGGTGTGTAACTGGTGTGTATCTGGTTTGTAACTGGTGTGTAACTGGTGTGTATCTGTTGTTTAACTGGTGTGTAACTGATGTGTATCTGGTGTGCATCTGGTGTGTAACTGGTGTGTATCTGGTGGGTAACTGGTGTGTAACTGGTGTGTATCTGGTGTGCAACTGGTGTGTACCTGGTGTGTAACTGGTGTGTAACTGTTGTGTTACTAGTGTGTAACAATGTGTAACAGTGTGTAACTATGTGTAACTGGTGTGTATCTGGTGTGTAATTGGTGTGTAACTGGTGTGTATCTGGTGTGTTACTAGTGTGTAATTGTGTGTAACTGGTGTCATCTGGTGTGTAACTGGTGTGTAACTGGTGTGTAACTGTGTGTAACTGGTGTGTAACTGTGTGCATCTGGTGTGTAACTGGTGTGTAACTGTGTGTTACTGTGTGTAATTGTGTGTATCTGGTGTGTAACTGGTGAGTAACTGGTGTGTATCTGGTGTGTAACTGATGTGTATCTGGTGTGCATCTGGTGTGTAACTGGTGTGTATCTGGTGGGTAACTGGTGTGTAACTGGTGTGTATCTGGTGTGCAACTGGTGTGTACCTGGTGTGTAACTGGTGTGTTACTAGTGTGTAACTGTGTGTAACTGTGTGTAACAATGTGTAACTATGTGTAACTGGTGTGTATCTGGTGTGTAATTGGTGTGTAACTGGTGTGTATCTGGTGTGTTACTAGTGTGTAACTGTGTGTAACTGGTGTTCATCTGGTGTGTAACTGGTGTGTAACTGTGTGTAACTGGTGTGTAACTGTGTGCATCTGGTGTGTAACTGGTGTGTAACTGTGTGTTACTGTGTGTAATTGTGTGTATCTGGTGTGTAACTGGTGAGTAACTGGTGTGTATCTGGTGTGTAACTGTGTGTAACTGGTGTGTAACTGTATGTTACAGTGTGTAACTGTGTGTGACTGGTGTGTAACTGGTGTGTTACTAGTGTGTAACTGTGTGTAACTGTGTGTAACAATGTGTAACTATGTGTAACTTGTGTGTATCTGGTGTGTAATTGGTGTGTAACTGGTGTGTATCTGGTGTGTTACTAGTGTGTAACTGTGTGTAACTGGTGTTCATCTGGTGTGTAACTGGTGTGTAACTGGTGTGTAACTGTGTGTAACTGGTGTGTAACTGTGTGTAACTGGTGTGTATCTGGTGTGTAACTGGTGTGCATTTGGTGTGTAACTGGTGAGCATCTTGTGTGTAACTGGTGTGTAACTGGTGTGTTACTGTGTGTAACTGTGTGTAACAGTGTGTAACTGTGTGTAACTGGTGTGTAACTGGTGTGTATCTGGTGTGTATCTGGTGTGTAAGTGTGTGTAACTGGTGTGTAACTGGTGTGTATCTGGTGTGTAACTGTGTGTAACAGTGTGTAACTGTGTGTAACTGGTGTGTTACTAGTGTGTAACCGTGTGCAACTGTGTGTATCAGTGTGTAACTGTGTGTAACTGGTGTGTAACTGGTGTGTATCTGGTTTGTAACTGGTGTGTAACTGGTGTGTATCTGTTGTTTAACTGGTGTGTAACTGATGTGTATCTGGTGTGCATCTGGTGTGTAACTGGTGTGTATCTGGTGGGTAACTGGTGTGTATCTGGTGTGCAACTGGTGTGTACCTGGTGTGTAACTGGTGTGTAACTGTTGTGTTACTAGTGTGTAACAATGTGTAACAGTGTGTAACAGTGTGTAACTGGTGTGCATCTGGTGTGTAACTGGTGTGTTACTGTGTGTAACTCTGTGTAACTCTGTGTAACTGTGTTACTGGTGTGTAACTGTGTGTAACTGGTGTGTAACTGTGTGTAACTGGTGTGTATCTGGTGTGTAACTGTGTGTAACTGTGTGTAACTGTGTGTAACTGGTGTGTTACTAGTGTGTAACTGTGTGTAACAGTGTGTAACTGTGTGTAACTGTGTGTAACTGGTGTGTAACAGTGTGTATCTGGTGTGTAACTGGTGTGTATCTGGTGTGTATCTGGTGTGTAACTGGTGTGTATCTGGTGTGTAAGTATGTGTAACTGGTGTGTAACTGGTGTGTATCTGGTGTGTAACTGGTGTGTAACTGGTGGGTATCTGGTGTGTATCTGGTGTGTAACTGGTGTGTATCTGGTGTGTATCTGGTGTGTAACTGGTGTGTAACTGGTGTGTATCTGGTGTGTATCTGGTATGTAACTGGTGTGTATCTGGTGTGTAAGTGTGTGTAACTGGTGTGTAACTGGTGTGTAACTGGTGTGTAACTGGTGTGTAACTGGTGTGTATCTGGTGTGTAACTGGTGTGTAACTGGTGGGTATCTGGTGTGTATCTGGTGTGTATCTGGTGTGTAACTGGTGTGTATCTGGTGTGTATCTGGTTTTTATCTGGTGTGTAACTGGTGTGTATCTGGTGTGTAACTGGTGTGTATCTGGTGTGTAAGTGTGTGTAACTGGTGTGTAACTGGTGTGTATCTGGTGTGTAACTGTGTGTAACTGGTGTGTATCTGGTGTGTAACTGTGTGTAACTGGTGTGTTACTAGTGTGTAAATGTGTGTAACTGTGTGTAACTGTGTGTAACAGTGTGTAAGAGTGTATAACTGGTGTGTAACAGTGTGTAACTGGTGGGTATCTGGTGTGTATCTGGTGTGTAACTGGTGTGTATCTGGTGTGTATCTGGTGTGTAACTGGTGTGTAACTGGTGTGTATCTGGTGTGTATCTGGTATGTAACTGGTGTGTATCTGGTGTGTAAGTGTGTGTAACTGGTGTGTAACTGGTGTGTAACTGGTGTGTAACTGGTGTGTAACTGGTGTGTATCTGGTGTGTAACTGGTGTGTAACTGGTGGGTATCTGGTGTGTATCTGGTGTGTATCTGGTGTGTAACTGGTGTGTATCTGGTGTGTATCTGGTGTGTATCTGGTGTGTAACTGGTGTGTATCTGGTGTGTAACTGGTGTGTATCTGGTGTGTAAGTGTGTGTAACTGGTGTGTAACTGGTGTGTATCTGGTGTGTAACTGTGTGTAACTGGTGTGTATCTGGTGTGTAACTGTGTGTAACTGGTGTGTTACTAGTGTGTAAATGTGTGTAACTGTGTGTAACTGTGTGTAACAGTGTGTAAGAGTGTATAACTGGTGTGTAACAGTGTGTAACTGTGTGCATCTGGTGTGTAACTGGTGTGTATCTGGTGTGTATCTGGTGTGTAACTGGTGTATATCTGGTGTGTAACTGTGTGTAACTGGTGTGTTACTAGTGTGTAACTGTGTGTAACAGTGTGTAACTGTGTGTAACTGTGTGTAACAGTGTGTAACTGGTGTGTAACTGTTTGTAACTGGTGTGTAACTGGTGTGTATCTGGTGCGTAACTGGTGTGTATCTGGTGTGTAACTGGTGTGTAACTGGTGTGTATCTGGTGTGTAACTGGTGTGTAACTGGTGTGTTACTAGTGTGTAACTGTGTGTAACAGTGTGTAACAGTGTGTAACTGGTGTGTAACTGGTGTGTATCTGGTGTGTAACTGGTGTGTAACTGGTGTGTATTTGGTGTGTTACTAGTGTGTAATTGTGTGTAACTGGTGTGTAACTGTGTGTTACTGTCTGTAATTGTGTGTATCTGGTGTGTAACTGGTGAGTAACTGGTGTGTATCTGGTGTGTAACTGTGTGTAACTGGTGTGTAACTGTATGTTACAGTGTGTAACTGTGTGTGACTGGTGTGTAACTGGTGTGTTACTAGTGTGTAACTGTGTGTAACTGTGTGTAACAATGTGTAACTATGTGTAACTGGTGTGTATCTGGTGTGTAATTTGTGTGTAACTGGTGTGTATCTGGTGTGTTACTAGTGTGTAACTGTGTGTAACTGGTGTTCATCTGGTGTGTAACTGGTGTGTAACTGGTGTGTAACTGTGTGTAACTGGTGTGTAACTGTGTGTAACTGGTGTGTATCTGGTGTGTAACTGGTGTGCATTTGGTGTGTAACTGGTGAGCATCTTGTGTGTAACTGGTGTGTAACTGGTGTGTTACTGTGTGTAACTGTGTGTAACAGTGTGTAACTGTGTGTAACTGGTGTGTAAATGGTGTGTATCTGGTGTGTATCTGGTGTGTAAGTGTGTGTAACTGGTGTGTAACTGGTGTGTATCTGGTGTGTAACTGTGTGTAACAGTGTGTAACTGTGTGTAACTGGTGTGTTACTAGTGTGTAACCGTGTGCAACTGTGTGTATCAGTGTGTAACTGTGTGTAACTGGTGTGTAACTGGTGTGTATCTGGTTTGTAACTGGTGTGTAACTGGTGTGTATCTGTTGTTTAACTGGTTTGTAACTGATGTGTATCTGGTGTGCATCTGGAGTGTAACTGGTGTGTATCTGGTGGGTAACTGGTGTGTAACTGGTGTGTATCTGGTGTGCAACTGGTGTGTACCTGGTGTGTAACTGGTGTGTAACTGTTGTGTTACTAGTGTGTAACAATGTGTAACAGTGTGTAACAGTGTGTAACTGGTGTGCATCTGGTGTGTAACTGGTGTGTTACTGTGTGTAACTCTGTGTAACTCTGTGTAACTGTGTTACTGGTGTGTAACTGTGTGTAACTGGTGTGTAACTGTGTGTAACTGTGTGTAACTGGTGTGTATCTGGTGTGTAACTGTGTGTAACTGTGTGTAACTGGTGTGTTACTAGTGTGTAACTGTGTGTAACAGTGTGTAACTGTGTGTAACTGTGTGTAACTGGTGTGTAACAGTGTGTATCTGGTGTGTAACTGGTGTGTATCTGGTGTGTATCTGGTGTGTAACTGGTGTGTATCTGGTGTGTAAGTATGTGTAACTGGTGTGTAACTGGTGTGTATCTGGTGTGTAACTGGTGTGTAACTGGTGGGTATCTGGTATGTATCTGGTGTGTAACTGGTGTGTAACTGGTGTGTATCTGGTGTGTATCTGGTATGTAACTGGTGTGTATCTGGTGTGTAAGTGTGTGTAACTGGTGTGTAACTGGTTTGTAACTGGTGTGTATCTGGTGTGTAACTGGTGTGTAACTGGTGTGTAACCGGTGTGTAACTGGTGTGTATCTGGTGTGTAACTGGTGTGTAACTGGTGGGTATCTGGTGTGTATCTGGTGTGTATCTGGTGTGTAACTGGTGTGTATCTGGTGTGTATCTGGTGTGTATCTGGTGTGTAACTGGTGTGTATCTGGTGTGTAACTGGTGTGTATCTGGTGTGTAAGTGCGTGTAACTGGTGTGTAACTGGTGTGTATTTGGTGTGTAACTGTGTGTAACTGGTGTGTATCTGGTGTGTAACTGTGTGTAACTGGTGTGTTACTAGTGTGTAAATGTGTGTAACTGTGTGTAACAGTGTGTAAGAGTGTATAACGGGTGTGTAACAGTGTGTAACTGTGTGCATCTGGTGTGTAACTGGTGTGTATCTGGTGTGTATCTGGTGTGTAACTGGTGTATATCTGGTGTGTAACTGTGTGTAACTGGTGTGTTACTAGTGTGTAACTGTGTGTAACAGTGTGTAACTGTGTGTAACAGTGTGTAACTGTGTGTAACAGTGTGTAACAGTGTGTAACTGTGTGTAACTGGTGTGTAACTGTGTGTATCTGGTGTGTAACTTGTGTGTATCTGGTGTGTAACTGGTGTGTAACTGGTGTGCATTTGGAGTTTAACTGGTGTGAAACTGTGTGTTACTGTGTGTAACTGGTGTGTAACAGGTGTGTATCTGGTGTGTAACTGGTGTGTTACTGGTGTGTAACCGTGTGTAACTGTGTGTAACAGTGTGTAACTGTGTGTAACTGGTGTGTAACTGGTGTGTATCTGGTGTGTAACTGGTGTGTAACTGGTGTGTATCTGGTGTGTTACTAGTGTGAAACTGTGTGTAACAGTGTGTAACTGTGTGTAACTGGTGTGTAACAGTGTGTATCTGGTGTGTAACTGGTGTGTATCTGGTGTGTATCTGGTGTGTAACTGGTGTGTATCTGGTGTGTAAGTATGTGTAACTGGTGGGTATCTGGTGTGTATCTGGTGTGTAACTGGTGTCTATCTGGTGTGTAACTGGTGTGTAACTGGTGGGTATCTGGTGTGTATCTGGTGTGTAACTGGTGTGTATCTGGTGTGTAACTGGTGTGTATCTGGTGTGTAACTGGTGTGTATCTGGTGTGTAACTGGTGAGTAACTGGTGTGTATCTGGTGTGTAACTGGTGTGTGAGTGGTGTGTATCTGGTGTGTAACGGGTGTGTAACTGGTGTGCATCTGGTGTGCATCTGGTGTGTAACTGGTGTGTATCTGGTGTGTAACTGGTGTGTATCTGGTGTGTAACTGGTGTGTATCTGGTGTGTAACTGGTGTTTAACTGTGTGTAACTGGTGTGTAAATATGTGTAACTGGTGTGTAACTGTGTGTAACAGTGTGTAACTGGTGTGTAACTGGTGTGTATCTGGTGTGTAACTGGTGTGTATCTGGTGTGTAACTGGTGTGTATCTGGTGTGTAACTGGTGTGTAACTGTGTGTAACTGGTGTGTAAATATGTGTAACTGGTGTGTAACTGTGTGTAACAGTGTGTAACTGGTGTGTAACTGGTGTGTATCTGGTGTGTAACTGGTGTGTAACTGGTGTGTTACTAGTGTGTAACTGGTGTGTATCTGGTGTGTAACTGTGTGTAACTGTGTGTAACTGGTGTGTTACTAGTGTGTAACTGTGTGTAACAGTGTGTAACTGTGTGTATCTGGTGTGTAACTGGTGTGTATCTGGTGTGTAAGTATGTGTAACTGGTGTGTAACTGGTGTGTATCTGGTGTGTAACTGGTGTGTAACTGGTGGGTATCTGGTGTGTATCTGGTGTGTAACTGGTGTGTATCTGGTGTGTAACTGGTGTGTATCTGGTGTGTAACTGGTGTGTATCTGGTGTGTAACTGTGTGTAACTGGTGTGTATCTGGTGTGTAACTGTGTGTAACTGGTGTGTTACTAGTGTGTAAATGTGTGTAACTGTGTGTAACTGTGTGTAACAGTGTGTAAGAGTGTATAACTGGTGTGTAACAGTGTGTAACTGTGTGCATCTGGTGTGTAACTGGTGTGTATCTGGTGTGTATCTGGTGTGTAACTGTGTGTAACTGGTGTGTTACTAGTGTGTAACTGTGTGTAACAGTGTGTAACTGTGTGTAACAGTGTGTAACAGTGTGTAACTGTGTGTAACAGTGTGTAACTGTGTGTAACTGGTGTGTAACTGTGTGTATCTGGTGTGTAACTTGTGTGTATCTGGTGTGTAACTGGTGTGTAACTGGTGTGCTTTTGGAGTTTAACTGGTGTGAAACTGTGTGTTACTGTGTGTAATTGTGTATAACAGTGTAACAGTGTTTATCTGTGTGTAATTGTGTGTAACTGGTGTGTAACTGGTGTGTAACTGGTGTGTATCTGGTGTGTAACTGTGTGTAACTGTGTGTAACTGGTGTGTAACTGGTGTGTAACAGGTGTGTATCTGGTGTGTAACTGGTGTGTATCTGGTGTGTAACTGGTGTGTTACTGGTGTGTAACCGTGTGTAACTGTGTGTAACAGTGTGTAACTGTGTGTAACTGGTGTGTAACTGGTGTGTATCTGGTGTGTAACTGGTGTGTAACTGGTGTGTATCTGGTGTGTTACTAGTGTGTAACCGTTTGTAACTGTGTGTAACCGTGTGTAACTGTGTGTAACAGTGTGTAACTGGTGTGTAACTGGTGTGTATCTGGTGTGTTACTAGTGTGTAACCGTGTGTAACTGTGTGTAACTGGTGTGTAACAGTGTATATCTGGTGTGTTACTGGTGTGTATCTGGTGTGTATCTGGTGTGTAAGTATGTGTAACTGGTGTGTTTCTGGTGTGTAACTGGTGTGTAAGTGGTGTGTATCTGGTGTGTAACTGGTGTGTAACTGGTGTGTATCTGGTGTGTAACTGGTGTTTAACTGGTGTGTAACTGTGTGTAACTGGTATGTATCTGGTGTGTAACTGGTGTGTATCTGGTATGTAACTGGTGTGTATCTTGTGTGTAACTGGTGTGCAACTGGTGTGTATCTGGTGTGTAACTGGTGTGTAACTGGTGTGTAAATATGTGTAACAGTGTGTAACTGTGTGTAACTGTGTGTAACAGTGTGTAACTGTGTGTAACTGGTGTGTAACTGGTGTGTATCTGGTGTGTAACTGGTGTGTAACTGGTGTGTTACTAGTGTGTAACTGGTGTGCATCTGGTGTGTAACTGGTATGTTACTGTGTGTAACAGTGTGTAACTCAGTGTAACTGTGTAACTGGTGTGTAACTGTGTGTAACTGGTGTGTAACTGTGTGTAACTGGTGTGTATCTGGTGTGTAACTGTGTGTTACTGTGTGTAACTGGTGTGTTACTAGTGTGTAACAGTGTGTAACTGTGTGTAACTGGTTTGTAACAGTGTGTAACTGTGTGTATCTGGTGTGTAACTGGTGTGTATCTGGTGTGTAACTGGTGTGTATCTGGTGTGTAAGTATATGTAACTGGTGTGTATCTGGTGTGTAACTGGTGTGTAACTGGTGGGTCTCTGGTGTGTATCTGGTGTGTAACTGGTGTGTATCTGGTGTGTAACTGGTGTGTATCTGGTGTGTATCTGGTGTGTAACTGGTGTGTATCTGGTGTGTAACTGTTTGTAACTGGTGTGTAACTGGTGTGTAACTGGTGTGTAATTGTGTGTAACTGGTGTGTAAATGTGTGTAACAGTGTGTAACAGTGTGTAACTGTGTGTAACTGGTGTGTAACTGTGTTTATCTGGTGTGTAACTGGTGTGTATCTGGTGTGTAACTGGTTTGTAACTGGTGTGCATTTGGTGTGTAACTGTGTGTAATTGTGTGTAACAGTGTGTAACTGTGTGTAATTGTGTGTAACTGGTGTGTAACTGGTGTGTATCTGGTGTGTAACTGTGTGTAACTGTGTGTAACTGGTGTGTAACTGGTGTGTATCTGGTGTGTAACTGGTGTGTTACTGTGTGTAACAGTGTGTAACTCAGTGTAACTGTGTAACTGGTGTGTAACTGTGTGTAACTGGTGTGTAACTGTGTGTAACTGGTGTGTATCTGGTGTGTAACTGTGTGTTACTGTGTGTAACTGGTGTGTTACTAGTGTGTAACAGTGTGTAACTGTGTGTAACTGGTTTGTAACAGTGTGTAACTGTGTGTATCTGGTGTGTAACTGGTGTGTATCTGGTGTGTAACTGGTGTGTATCTGGTGTGTAAGTATATGTAACTGGTGTGTATCTGGTGTGTAACTGGTGTGTAACTGGTGGGTCTCTGGTGTGTATCTGGTGTGTAACTGGTGTGTATCTGGTGTGTAACTGGTGTGTATCTGGTGTGTATCTGGTGTGTAACTGGTGTGTATCTGGTGTGTAACTGTTTGTAACTGGTGTGTAACTGGTGTGTAACTGGTGTGTAATTGTGTGTAACTGGTGTGTAAATGTGTGTAACAGTGTGTAACAGTGTGTAACTGTGTGTAACTGGTGTGTAACTGTGTTTATCTGGTGTGTAACTGGTGTGTATCTGGTGTGTAACTGGTTTGTAACTGGTGTGCATTTGGTGTGTAACTGTGTGTAATTGTGTGTAACAGTGTGTAACTGTGTGTAATTGTGTGTAACTGGTGTGTAACTGGTGTGTATCTGGTGTGTAACTGTGTGTAACTGTGTGTAACTGGTGTGTAACTGGTGTGTATCTGGTGTGTAACTGGTGTGTATCTGGTGTGTAACTGGTGTGTTACTGGTGTGTAACTGTGTGTAACTGTGTGTAACTGGTGTGTATCTGGTGTGTAACTGGTGTGTAACTTGTGTGTATCTTGTGTGTATCTGGTGTGTAACTGGTGTGTATCTGGTATGTAACTGGTGTGTATCTGGTGTGTAACTGGTGAGTAACTGGTGTGTATCTGGTGTTTAACTGGTGTGTAACTGGTGTGTAACTGTTTGTAACAGTGTGTAACAGTGTGTAACTGTTTGTAACAGTGTGTAACAGTGTGTAACTGTGTGTAACTGGTGTGTATCTGGTGTGTAACTGTGTGTAACTGGTGTGTAACTGGTGTGTATCTGGTGTGTATCTGGTGTGTAAGTGTGTGTAATTGGTGTGTATCTGGTGAGTAACTGGTGTGTAACTGGTGTGTAACTGGTGTGTTACTGTGTGTAACAGTGTGTAACTGTGTGTAACTGGTGTGCATCTGGTGTGTAACTGGTGTGTAACTGGTGTGTTACTGTGTGTAACAGTGTGTAACTGGTGTGTAACTGTGTGTAACTGGTGTGTAACTGGTGTGTAACTGATGTGTATCTGGTGTGTAACTGTGTTTAACTGTGTGTAACAGTGTGTAACTGTGTGTAACTGGTGTGTATCTGGTGTGTAACTGTGTGTTACTGTGTGTAACTGGTGTGTTACTAGTGTGTAACAGTGTGTAACTGTGTGTAACTGGTTTGTAACAGTGTGTAACTGTGTGTATCTGGTGTGTAACTGGTGTGTATCTGGTGTGTAAGTATGTGTAACTGGTGTGTAACTGGTGTGTATCTGGTGTGTAACTGGTGTGTAACTGGTGGGTCTCTGGTGTGTATCTGGTGTGTAACTGGTGTGTATCTGGTGTGTAACTGGTGTGTATCTGGTGTGTATCTGGTGTGTAACTGGTGTGTATCTGGTGTGTAACTGTTTGTAACTGGTGTGTAACTGGTGTGTAACTGGTGTGTAATTGTGTGTAACTGGTGTGTAAATGTGTGTAACAGTGTGTAACAGTGTGTAACTGTGTGTAACTGGTGTGTAACTGTGTTTATCTGGTGTGTAACTGGTGTGTATCTGGTGTGTAACTGGTTTGTAACTGGTGTGCATTTGGTGTGTAACTGTGTGTAATTGTGTGTAACAGTGTGTAACTGTGTGTAATTGTGTGTAACTGGTGTGTATCTGGTGTGTAACTGTGTGTAACTGTGTGTAACTGGTGTGTAACTGGTGTGTATCTGGTGTGTAACTGGTGTGTATCTGGTGTGTTACTAGTGTGTAACTGTGTGTAACAGTGTGTAACTGTGTGTATCTGGTGTGTAACTGGTGTTTATCTGGTGTGTAACTGGTGTGTATCTGGTGTGTAAGTATGTGTAACTGGTGTGTAACTGGTGTGTATCTGGTGTGTAACTGGTGTGTAACTGGTGGGTATCTGGTGTGTATCTGGTGTGTAACTGGTGTGTATCTGGTGTGTAACTGGTGTGTATCTGGTGTGTAACTGGTGTGTATCTGGTTTGTAACTGTGTGTAACTGGTGTGTATCTGGTGTGTAACTGTGTGTAACTGGTGTGTTACTAGTGTGTAAATGTGTGTAACTGTGTGTAACTGTGTGTAACAGTGTGTAAGAGTGTATAACTGGTGTGTAACAGTGTGTAACTGTGTGCATCTGGTGTGTAACTGGTGTGTATCTGGTGTGGATCTGGTGTGTAACTGTGTGTAACTGGTGTGTTACTAGTGTGTAACTGTGTGTAACAGTGTGTAACTGTGTGTAACAGTGTGTAACAGTGTGTAACTGTGTGTAACAGTGTGTAACAGTGTGTAACTGTGTGTAACTGGTGTGTAACTGTGTGTATCTGGTGTGTAACTTGTGTGTATCTGGTGTGTAACTGGTGTGTAACTGGTGTGCATTTGGAGTTTAACTGGTGTGAAACTGTGTGTTACTGTGTGTAATTGTGTATAACAGTGTAACAGTGTTTATCTGTGTGTAATTGTGTGTAACTGGTGTGTAACTGGTGTGTAACTGGTGTGTATCTGGTGTGTAACTGTGTGTAACTGTGTGTAACTGGTGTGTAACTGGTGTGTAACAGGTGTGTATCTGGTGTGTAACTGGTGTGTATCTGGTGTGTAACTGGTGTGTTACTGGTGTGTAACCGTGTGTAACTGTGTGTAACAGTGTGTAACTGTGTGTAACTGGTGTGTAACTGGTGTGTATCTGGTGTGTAACTGGTGTGTAACTGGTGTGTATCTGGTGTGTTACTAGTGTGTAACCGTTTGTAACTGTGTGTAACCGTGTGTAACTGTGTGTAACAGTGTGTAACTGGTGTGTAACTGGTGTGTATCTGGTGTGTTACTAGTGTGTAACCGTGTGTAACTGTGTGTAACTGGTGTGTAACAGTGTATATCTGGTGTGTTACTGGTGTGTATCTGGTGTGTATCTGGTGTGTAAGTATGTGTAACTGGTGTGTTTCTGGTGTGTAACTGGTGTGTAAGTGGTGTGTATCTGGTGTGTAACTGGTGTGTAACTGGTGTGTATCTGGTGTGTAACTGGTGTTTAACTGGTGTGTAACTGTGTGTAACTGGTATGTATCTGGTGTGTAACTGGTGTGTATCTGGTATGTAACTGGTGTGTATCTTGTGTGTAACTGGTGTGCAACTGGTGTGTATCTGGTGTGTAACTGGTGTGTAACTGGTGTGTAAATATGTGTAACAGTGTGTAACTGTGTGTAACAGTGTGTAACTGTGTGTAACTGGTGTGTAACTGGTGTGTATCTGGTGTGTAACTGGTGTGTAACTGGTGTGTTACTAGTGTGTAACTGGTGTGCATCTGGTGTGTAACTGGTGTGTTACTGTGTGTAACAGTGTGTAACTCAGTGTAACTGTGTAACTGGTGTGTAACTGTGTGTAACTGGTGTGTAACTGTGTGTAACTGGTGTGTATCTGGTGTGTAACTGTGTGTTACTGTGTGTAACTGGTGTGTTACTAGTGTGTAACAGTGTGTAACTGTGTGTAACTGGTTTGTAACAGTGTGTAACTGTGTGTATCTGGTGTGTAACTGGTGTGTATCTGGTGTGTAACTGGTGTGTATCTGGTGTGTAAGTATATGTAACTGGTGTGTATCTGGTGTGTAACTGGTGTGTAACTGGTGTGTATCTGGTGTGTAACTGGTGTGTATCTGGTGTGTAAGTATATGTAACTGGTGTGTATCTGGTGTGTAACTGGTGTGTAACTGGTGGGTCTCTGGTGTGTATCTGGTGTGTAACTGGTGTGTATCTGGTGTGTAACTGGTGTGTATCTGGTGTGTATCTGGTGTGTAACTGGTGTGTATCTGGTGTGTAACTGTTTGTAACTGGTGTGTAACTGGTGTGTAACTGGTGTGTAATTGTGTGTAACTGGTGTGTAAATGTGTGTAACAGTGTGTAACAGTGTGTAACTGTGTGTAACTGGTGTGTAACTGTGTTTATCTGGTGTGTAACTGGTGTGTATCTGGTGTGTAACTGGTTTGTAACTGGTGTGCATTTGGTGTGTAACTGTGTGTAATTGTGTGTAACAGTGTGTAACTGTGTGTAATTGTGTGTAACTGGTGTGTAACTGGTGTGTAACTGGTGTGTATCTGGTGTGTAACTGTGTGTAACTGTGTGTAACTGGTGTGTAACTGGTGTGTATCTGGTGTGTAACTGGTGTGTTACTGTGTGTAACAGTGTGTAACTCAGTGTAACTGTGTAACTGGTGTGTAACTGTGTGTAACTGGTGTGTAACTGTGTGTAACTGGTGTGTATCTGGTGTGTAACTGTGTGTTACTGTGTGTAACTGGTGTGTTACTAGTGTGTAACAGTGTGTAACTGTGTGTAACTGGTTTGTAACAGTGTGTAACTGTGTGTATCTGGTGTGTAACTGGTGTGTATCTGGTGTGTAACTGGTGTGTATCTGGTGTGTAAGTATATGTAACTGGTGTGTATCTGGTGTGTAACTGGTGTGTAACTGGTGGGTCTCTGGTGTGTATTTGGTGTGTAACTGGTGTGTATCTGGTGTGTAACTGGTGTGTATCTGGTGTGTATCTGGTGTGTAACTGGTGTGTATCTGGTGTGTAACTGTTTGTAACTGGTGTGTAACTGGTGTGTAACTGGTGTGTAATTGTGTGTAACTGGTGTGTAAATGTGTGTAACAGTGTGTAACAGTGTGTAACTGTGTGTAACTGGTGTGTAACTGTGTTTATCTGGTGTGTAACTGGTGTGTATCTGGTGTGTAACTGGTTTGTAACTGGTGTGCATTTGGTGTGTAACTGTGTGTAATTGTGTGTAACAGTGTGTAACTGTGTGTAATTGTGTGTAACTGGTGTGTAACTGGTGTGTAACTGGTGTGTATCTGGTGTGTAACTGTGTGTAACTGTGTGTAACTGGTGTGTAACTGGTGTGTATCTGGTGTGTAACTGGTGTGTATCTGGTGTGTAACTGGTGTGTTACTGGTGTGTAAGTGTGTTAAACTGGTGTGTAACTGGTGTGTATCTGGTGTGTAACTGGTGTGTAACTTGTGTGTATCTTGTGTGTATCTGGTGTGTAACTGGTGTGTATCTGGTATGTAACTGGTGTGTATCTGGTGTGTAACTGGTGAGTAACTGGTGTGTATCTGGTGTTTAACTGGTGTGTAACTGGTGTGTAACTGTTTGTAACAGTGTGTAACAGTGTGTAACTGTTTGTAACAGTGTGTAACAGTGTGTAACTGTGTGTAACTGGTGTGTATCTGGTGTGTAACTGTGTGTAACTGGTGTGTAACTGGTGTGTATCTGGTGTGTATCTGGTGTGTAAGTGTGTGTAACTGGTGTGTATCTGGTGAGTAACTGGTGTGTAACTGGTGTGTAACTGGTGTGTTACTGTGTGTAACAGTGTGTAACTGTGTGTAACTTGTGTGCATCTGGTGTGTAACTGGTGTGTAACTGGTGTGTTACTGTGTGTAACAGTGTGTAACTGGTGTGTAACTGTGTGTAACTGGTGTGTAACTGGTGTGTAACTGATGTGTATCTGGTGTGTAACTGTGTGTAACTGGTGTGTAACCGTATGTAACTGGTGTGTTACTAGTGTGTAACTGTGTTTAACTGTGTGTAACAGTGTGTAACTGTGTGTAACTGGTGTGTATCTGGTGTGTAACTGTGTGTTACTGTGTGTAACTGGTGTGTTACTAGTGTGTAACAGTGTGTAACTGTGTGTAACTGGTTTGTAACAGTGTGTAACTGTGTGTATCTGGTGTGTAACTGGTGTGTATCTGGTGTGTAAGTATGTGTAACTGGTGTGTAACTGGTGTGTATCTGGTGTGTAACTGGTGTGTAACTGGTGGGTCTCTGGTGTGTATCTGGTGTGTAACTGGTGTGTATCTGGTGTGTAACTGGTGTGTATCTGGTGTGTATCTGGTGTGTAACTGGTGTGTATCTGGTGTGTAACTGTTTGTAACTGGTGTGTAACTGGTGTGTAACTGGTGTGTAATTGTGTGTAACTGGTGTGTAAATGTGTGTAACAGTGTGTAACAGTGTGTAACTGTGTGTAACTGGTGTGTAACTGTGTTTATCTGGTGTGTAACTGGTGTGTATCTGGTGTGTAACTGGTTTGTAACTGGTGTGCATTTGGTGTGTAACTGTGTGTAATTGTGTGTAACAGTGTGTAACTGTGTGTAATTGTGTGTAACTGGTGTGTAACTGGTGTGTAACTGGTGTGTATCTGGTGTGTAACTGTGTGTAACTGTGTGTAACTGGTGTGTAACTGGTGTGTATCTGGTGTGTAACTGGTGTGTATCTGGTGTATAACTGGTGTGTTACTGGTGTGTAAGTGTGTTAAACTGGTGTGTAACTGGTGTGTATCTGGTGTGTAACTGGTGTGTAACTTGTGTGTATCTTGTGTGTATCTGGTGTGTAACTTGTGTGTATCTGGTGTGTAACTGGTGTGTAACTGGTGTGCATTTGGAGTTTAACTGGTGTGAAACTGTGTGTTACTGTGTGTAATTGTGTGTAACAGTGTAACAGTGTTTATCTGTGTGTAATTGTGTGTAACTGGTGTGTAACTGGTGTGTAACTGGTGTGTATATGGTGTGTAACTGTGTGTAACTGTGTGTAACTGGTGTGTAACTTGTGTGTAACAGGTGTGTATCTGGTGTGTAACTGGTGTGTATCTGGTGTGTTACTAGTGTGTAACCGTTTGTAACTGTGTGTAACTGTGTGTAACTGTGTGTAACTGGTGTGTAACTTGTGTGTAACAGGTGTGTATCTGGTGTGTAACTGGTGAGCATCTGGTGTGTAACTGGTGTGTTACTGTGTGTAACTGTGTGTTACTGTGTGTAACTGTGAGTAACAGTGTGTAACGTGTGTAACAGTGTGTAACTGTGTGTAACTGGTGTGTATCTGGTGTGTAACTGTGTGTAACTGGTGTGTAACTGGTGTGTATCTGGTGTGTAACAGTGTGTAACTGTGTGTAACTGGTGTGTAACTGGTGTGTAACTGGTGTGTATCTGGTGTGTATCTGGTGTGTAAGTTTGTGTAACTGGTGTGTAACTGGTGTGTAACTGGTGTGTATCTGGTGTGTAACAGTGTGTAACTGTGTGTAACTGGTGTGTAACTGGTGTGTATCTGGTGTGTATCTGGTTTGTAACTGGTGTGTAACTGGTGTGTATCTGGTGTGTTACTAGTGTGTAACTAAGTGTAACAGTGTGTAACTGTGTGTAACTGGTGTGTAACAGTGTGTATCTGGTGTGTAACTGGTGTGTATCTGGTGTGTAACTGGTGTGTATCTGGTGTGTAAGTATGTGTAACTGGTGTGTAACTGGTGTGTATCTGGTGTGTAACTGGTGGGTATCTGGTGTGTATCTGGTGTGTAACTGGTGTGTATCTGGTGTGTAACTGTTGTGTATCTGGTGTGTAACTGGTGTGTATCTGGTGTGTAACTGGTGTGTTACTGGTGTGTAAGTGTGTTAAACTGGTGTGTAACTGGTGTGTATCTGGTGTGTAACTGGTGTGTAACTTGTGTGTATCTTGTGTGTATCTGGTGTGTAACTGGTGTGTATCTGGTATGTAACTGGTGTGTATCTGGTGTGTAACTGGTGAGTAACTGGTGTGTATCTGGTGTGTAACTGGTGTGTAACTGGTGTGTAACTGTTTGTAACAGTGTGTAACAGTGTGTAACTGTTTGTAACAGTGTGTAACAGTGTGTAACTGTGTGTAACTGGTGTGTATCTGGTGTGTAACTGTGTGTAACTGGTGTGTAACTGGTGTGTATCTGGTGTGTATCTGGTGTGTAAGTGTGTGTAACTGGTGTGTATCTGGTGAGTAACTGGTGTGTAACTGGTGTGTAACTGGTGTGTTACTGTGTGTAACAGTGTGTAACTGTGTGTAACTGGTGTGCATCTGGTGTGTAACTGGTGTGTAACTGGTGTGTTACTGTGTGTAACAGTGTGTAACTGTGTAACTGGTGTGTAACTGTGTGTAACTGGTGTGTAACTGGTGTGTAACTGATGTGTATCTGGTGTGTAACTGTGTGTAACTGGTGTGTAACCGTATCTAACTGGTGTGTTACTAGTGTGTAACTGTGTTTAACTGTGTGTAACAGTGTGTAACTGTGTGTAACTGGTGAGCATCTGGTGTGTAACTGGTGTGTTACTGTGTGTAACTGTGTGTTACTGTGTGTAACTGTGAGTAACAGTGTGTAACGTGTGTAACAGTGTGTAACTGTGTGTAACTGGTGTGTATCTGGTGTGTAACTGTGTGTAACTGGTGTGTAACTGGTGTGTATCTGGTGTGTAACAGTGTGTAACTGTGTGTAACTGGTGTGTAACTGGTGTGTAACTGGTGTGTATCTGGTGTGTATCTGGTGTGTAAGTGTGTGTAACTGGTGTGTAACTGGTGTGTAACTGGTGTGTATCTGGTGTGTAACAGTGTGTAACTGTGTGTAACTGGTGTGTAACTGTGTGTAACTGGTGTGTAACTGTGTGTATCTGGTGTGTAACTTGTGTGTATCTGGTGTGTAACTGGTGTGTAACTGGTGTGCATTTGGAGTTTAACTGGTGTGAAACTGTGTGTTACTGTGTGTAATTGTGTGTAACAGTGTAACAGTGTTTATCTGTGTGTAATTGTGTGTAACTGGTGTGTAACTGGTGTGTAACTGGTGTGTATATGGTGTGTAACTGTGTGTAACTGTGTGTAACTGGTGTGTAACTTGTGTGTAACAGGTGTGTATCTGGTGTGTAACTGGTGTGTATCTGGTGTGTTACTAGTGTGTAACCGTTTGTAACTGTGTGTAACTGTGTGTAACTGTGTGTAACTGGTGTGTAACTTGTGTGTAACAGGTGTGTATCTGGTGTGTAACTGGTGAGCATCTGGTGTGTAACTGGTGTGTTACTGTGTGTAACTGTGTGTTACTGTGTGTAACTGTGAGTAACAGTGTGTAACGTGTGTAACAGTGTGTAACTGTGTGTAACTGGTGTGTATCTGGTGTGTAACTGTGTGTAACTGGTGTGTAACTGGTGTGTATCTGGTGTGTAACAGTGTGTAACTGTGTGTAACTGGTGTGTAACTGGTGTGTAACTGGTGTGTATCTGGTGTGTATCTGGTGTGTAAGTTTGTGTAACTGGTGTGTAACTGGTGTGTAACTGGTGTGTATCTGGTGTGTAACAGTGTGTAACTGTGTGTAACTGGTGTGTAACTGGTGTGTATCTGGTGTGTATCTGGTTTGTAACTGGTGTGTAACTGGTGTGTATCTGGTGTGTTACTAGTGTGTAACTAAGTGTAACAGTGTGTAACTGTGTGTAACTGGTGTGTAACAGTGTGTATCTGGTGTGTAACTGGTGTGTATCTGGTGTGTAACTGGTGTGTATCTGGTGTGTAAGTATGTGTAACTGGTGTGTAACTGGTGTGTATCTGGTGTGTAACTGGTGGGTATCTGGTGTGTATCTGGTGTGTAACTGGTGTGTATCTGGTGTGTAACTGTTGTGTATCTGGTGTGTAACTGGTGTGTATCTGGTGTGTAACTGGTGAGTAACTGGTGTGTATCTGGTGTGTAACTGGTGTGTGAGTGGTGTGTATCTGGTGTGTAACGGGTGTGTAACTGGTGTGTATCTGGTGTGCATCTGGTGTGTAACTGGTGTGTATCTGGTGTGTAACTGGTGTGTATCTGGTGTGTAACTGGTGTGTAACTGTGTGTAACTGGTGTGTAAATATGTGTAACTGGTGTGTAACTGTGTGTAACAGTGTGTAACTGTGTAACTGGTGTGTAACTGGTGTGTATCTGGTGTGTAACTGGTGTGTAACTGGTGTGTTACTAGTGTGTAACTGTGTGTAACAGTGTGTAACTGTGTGTATCTGGTGTGTAACTGGTGTTTATCTGGTGTGTAACTGGTGTGTATCTGGTGTGTAAGTATGTGTGACTGGTGTGTAACTGGTGTGTATCTGGTGTGTATCTGGTGTGTAACTGGTGTGTATCTGGTGTTTAACTGGTGTGTATCTGGTGTGTAACTGTGTGTAACTGGTGTGTATCTGGTGTGTAACTGTGTGTAACTGGTGTGTTACTAGTGTGTAAATGTGTGTAACTGTGTGTAACAGTGTGTAAGAGTGTATAACTGGTGTGTAACAGTGTGTAACTGTGTGCATCTGGTGTGTAACTGGTGTGTATCTGGTGTGTATCTGGTGTGTAACTGGTGTATATCTGGTGTGTAACTGTGTGTAACTGGTGTGTTACTAGTGTGTAACTGTGTGTAACAGTGTGTAACTGTGTGTAACAGTATGTAACAGTGTGTAACTGTGTGTAACAGTGTGTAACAGTGTGTAACTGTGTGTAACAGTATGTAACAGTGTGTAACTGTGTGTAACAGTGTGTAACAGTGTGTAACTGTGTGTATCTGGTGTGTAACTGTGTGTATCTGGTGTGTAACTTGTGTGTATCTGGTGTGTAACTGGTGTGTAACTGGTGTGTATCTGGTGTGTAACTGTGTGTAACTGGTGTGAAACTGGTGTGTAACAGGTGTGTATCTGGTGTGTAACTGGTGTGTATCTGGTGTGTAACTGGTGTGTATCTGGTGTGTAACTGGTGAGTAACTGGTGTGTATCTGGTGTGTAACTGGTGTGTAAGTGGTGTGTATCTGGTGTGTAACCGGTGTGTAACTGGTGTGTATCTGGTGTGTATCTGGTGTGTAACTGGTGTGTATCTGGTGTGTAAGTATGTGTAACTGGTGTGTAACTGGTGTGTATCTGGTGTGTAACTGGTGTGTAACTGGTGGGTATCTGGTGTGTATCTGGTGTGTATCTGGTGTGTAACTGGTGTGTATCTGGTGTGTAACTGGTGAGTAACTGGTGTGTATCTTGTGTGTTACTAGTGTGTAATTGTGTGTAACTGGTGTGCAACTGGTGTGTAACTGGTGTGTAACTGTGTGTTACTGTGTGTAATTGTGTGTAACTGGTGTGTAACTGTGTGTAACTGGTGTGTATCTGGTGTGTATCTGGTGTGTAACTGGTGTGTAACTGGTGTGTAACTGGTGTGTATCTGGTGTGTAACTGGTGTGTATCTGGTGTGTATCTGGTGTGTAACTGGTGTGTATCTGGTGTGTAAGTGTGTGTAACTGGTGTGTAACTGGTGTGTAACTGGTGTGTTTCTGGTGTGTAACTGGTGTGTAACTGGTGTGTTACTGTGTAACTGTGTGTAACTGTGTGTAACAGTGTGTAACTGTGTAACTTGTGTGTAACTGTGTGTAACTGATGTGTATCTGGTGTGTAACTGTGTGTAACTGGTGTGTGACTGTATGTAACTGGTGTGTTACTAGTGTGTAACTGTGTGTAACTGTGTATAACAGTGTGTAACTGTGTGTAACTGGTGAGCATCTGGTGTGTAACTGGTGTGTTACTGTGTGTAACTGTGTGTTACTGTGAGTAACAGTGTGTAACGTGTGTAACTGTGTGTAACTGTGTGTAACTGGTCTTTAACTGGTGTGTATCTGGTGTGTAACAGTGTGTAACTGTGTGTAACTGGTGTGTAACTGGTGTGTAACTGGTGTGTATCTGGTGTGTAACTGGTGTGTAACTGTTTGTAACTGGTGTGTAACTGGTGTGTAACTGTTTGTAACTGGTGTGTAACTGGTGTGTATCTGGTGCGTAACTGGTGTGTATCTGGTGTGTAACTGGTGTGTAACTGGTGTGTATCTGGTGTGTAACTGGTGTGTAACTGGTGTGTAACTGTTTGTAACTGGTGTGTAACTGGTGTGTAACTGTGTGTAAATGTGTGTAACAGTGTGTAACTGGTGTGTAACTGGTGTGTTACTAGTGTGTAACTGTGTGTAACAGTGTGTAACTGGTGTGTAACTGGTGTGTATCTGGTGTGTAACTGGTGTGTAACTGGTGTGTATTTGGTGTGTTACTAGTGTGTAATTGTGTGTAACTGGTGTGTAACTGTGTGTTACTGTGTGTAATTGTGTGTATCTGGTGTGTAACTGGTGTGTAACTGTGTGTAACTGGTGTGTAACTGTATGTTACAGTGTGTAACTGTGTGTGACTGGTGTGTAACTGGTGTGTTACTAGTGTGTAACTGTGTGTAACTGTGTGTAACAATGTGTAACTATGTGTAACTGGTGTGTATCTGGTGTGTAATTGGTGTGTAACTGGTGTGTATCTGGTGTGTAACTGGTGTGTATCTGTTGTGTAACTGGTGTGCATTTGGTGTGTAACTGGTGAGCATCTTGTGTGTAACTGGTGTGTAACTGGTGTGTTACTGTGTGTAACTGTGTGTAACAGTGTGTAACTGTGTGTAACTGGTGTGTAACTGGTGTGTATCTGGTGTGTATCTGGTGTGTAAGTGTGTGTAACTGGTGTGTAACTGGTGTGTATCTGTTGTTTAACTGGTGTGTAACTGGTGTGTATCTGGTTTGTAACTGGTGTGTAACTGGTGTGTATCTGTTGTTTAACTGGTTTGTAACTGATGCGTATCTGGTGTGCATCTGGTGTGTAACTGGTGTGTATCTGGTGGGTAACTGGTGTGTAACTGGTGTGTATCTGGTGTGCAACTGGTGTGTACCTGGTGTGTAACTGGTGTGTAACTGTTGTGTTACTAGTGTGTAACAATGTGTAACAGTGTGTAACAGTGTGTAACTGGTGTGCATCTGGTGTGTAACTGGTGTGTTACTGTGTGTAACTCTGTGTAACTCTGTGTAACTGTGTTACTGGTGTGTAACTGTGTGTAACTGGTGTGTAACTGTGTGTAACTGTGTGTAACTGGTGTGTATCTGGTGTGTAACTGTGTGTAACTGTGTGTAACTGGTGTGTTACTAGTGTGTAACTGTGTGTAACAGTGTGTAACTGTGTGTAACTGGTGTGTAACAGTGTGTATCTGGTGTGTAACTGGTGTGTATCTGGTGTGTATCTGGTGTGTAACTGGTGTGTAACCGGTGTGTAACTGGTGTGTATCTGGTGTGTAACTGGTGTGTAACTGGTGGGTATCTGGTGTGTATCTGGTGTGTATCTGGTGTGTAACTGGTGTGTATCTGGTGTGTATCTGGTGTGTATCTGGTGTGTAACTGGTGTGTATCTGGTGTGTAACTGGTGTGTATCTGGTGTGTAAGTGTGTGTAACTGGTGTGTAACTGGTGTGTATCTGGTGTGTAACTGTGTGTAACTGGTGTGTATCTGGTGTGTAACTATGTGTAACTGGTGTGTTACTAGTGTGTAAATGTGTGTAACTGTGTGTAACTGTGTGTAACAGTGTGTAAGAGTGTATAACTGGTGTGTAACAGTGTGTAACTGTGTGCATCTGGTGTGTAACTGGTGTGTATCTGGTGTGTAACTGGTGTGTAACTGTTTGTAACTGGTGTGTAACTGGTGTGTAACTGTTTGTAACTGGTGTGTAACTGGTGTGTATCTGGTGCGTAACTGGTGTGTATCTGGTGTGTAACTGGTGTGTAACTGGTGTGTATCTGGTGTGTAACTGGTGTGTAACTGGTGTGTAACTGTTTGTAACTGGTGTGTAACTGGTGTGTAACTGTGTGTAAATGTGTGTAACAGTGTGTAACTGGTGTGTAACTGGTGTGTTACTAGTGTGTAACTGTGTGTAACAGTGTGTAACAGTGTGTAACTGGTGTGTAACTGGTGTGTATCTGGTGTGTAACTGGTGTGTAACTGGTGTGTATTTGGTGTGTTACTAGTGTGTAATTGTGTGTAACTGGTGTGTAACTGTGTGTTACTGTCTGTAATTGTGTGTATCTGGTGTGTAACTGGTGAGTAACTGGTGTGTATCTGGTGTGTAACTGTGTGTAACTGGTGTGTAACTGTATGTTACAGTGTGTAACTGTGTGTGACTGGTGTGTAACTGGTGTGTTACTAGTGTGTAACTGTGTGTAACTGTGTGTAACTATGTGTAACTATGTGTAACTGGTGTGTATCTGGTGTGTAATTGGTGTGTAACTGGTGTGTATCTGGTGTGTTACTAGTGTGTAACTGTGTGTAACTGGTGTTCATCTGGTGTGTAACTGGTGTGTAACTGGTGTGTAACTGTGTGTAACTGTGTGTAACTGGTGTGTATCTGGTGTGTAACTGGTGTGCATTTGGTGTGTAACTGGTGAGCATCTTGTGTGTAACTGGTTAGTAACTGGTGTGTTACTGTGTGTAACTGTGTGTAACAGTGTGTAACTGTGTGTAACTGGTGTGTAACTGGTGTGTATCTGGTGTGTAAGTGTGTGTAAATGGTGTGTAACTGGTGTGTATCTGGTGTGTAACTGTGTGTAACAGTGTGTAACTGTGTGTAACTGGTGTGTTACTAGTGTGTAACCGTGTGCAACTGTGTGTATCAGTGTGTAACTGTGTGTAACTGGTGTGTAACTGGTGTGTATCTGGTTTGTAACTGGTGTGTAACTGGTGTGTATCTGTTGTTTAACTGGTTTGTAACTGATGTGTATCTGGTGTGCATCTGGAGTGTAACTGGTGTGTATCTGGTGGGTAACTGGTGTGTAACTGGTGTGTATCTGGTGTGCAACTGGTGTGTACCTGGTGTGTAACTGGTGTGTAACTGTTGTGTTACTAGTGTGTAACAATGTGTAACAGTGTGTAACAGTGTGTAACTGGTGTGCATCTGGTGTGTAACTGGTGTGTTACTGTGTGTAACTCTGTGTAACTCTGTGTAACTGTGTTACTGGTGTGTAACTGTGTGTAACTGGTGTGTAACTGTGTGTAACTGTGTGTAACTGGTGTGTTACTAGTGTGTAACTGTGTGTAACAGTGTGTAACTGTGTGTAACTGTGTGTAACTGGTGTGTAACAGTGTGTATCTGGTGTGTAACTGGTGTGTATCTGGTGTGTATCTGGTGTGTAACTGGTGTGTATCTGGTGTGTAAGTATGTGTAACTGGTGTGTAACTGGTGTGTATCTGGTGTGTAACTGGTGTGTAACTGGTGGGTATCTGGTGTGTATCTGGTGTGTATCTGGTGTGTAACTGGTGTGTATCTGGTGTGTAACTGGTGTGTAACTGTTTGTAACTGGTGTGTAACTGGTGTGTAACTGTTTGTAACTGGTGTGTAACTGGTGTGTATCTGGTGCGTAACTGGTGTGTATCTGGTGTGTAATTGGTGTGTAACTGGTGTGTATCTGGTGTGTAACTGGTGTGTAACTGGTGTGTAACTGGTGTGTTACTAGTGTGTAACTGTGTGTAACAGTGTGTAACAGTGTGTAACTGGTGTGTAACTGGTGTGTATCTGGTGTGTAACTGGTGTGTAACTGGTGTGTAACTGGTGTGTATCTGGTGTGTAACTGGTGTGTATCTGGTGTGTAACTGGTGTGTATCTGGTGTGTAACTGTGTGTAACTGGTGTGTAACTGTATGTTACAGTGTGTAACTGTGTGTGACTGGTGTGTAACTGGTGTGTTACTAGTGTGTAACTGTGTGTAACTGTGTGTAACAATGTGTAACTATGTGTAACTGGTGTGTATCTGGTGTGTAATTTGTGTGTAACTGGTGTGTATCTGGTGTGTTACTAGTGTGTAACTGTGTGTAACTGGTGTTCATCTGGTGTGTAACTGGTGTGTAACTGTGTGTAACTGGTGTGTAACTGTGTGTAACTGGTGTGTATCTGGTGTGTAACTGGTGTGCATTTGGTGTGTAACTGGTGAGCATCTTGTGTGTAACTGGTGTGTAACTGTGTGTTACTGTGTGTAATTGTGTGTAACTGGTGTGTAACTGTGTGTAACTGGTGTGTATCTGGTGTGTATCTGGTGTGTAACTGGTGTGTAACTGGTGTGTAACTGGTGTGTATCTGGTGTGTAACTGGTGTGTAACTGGTGTGTATCTGGTGTGTAACTGGTGTGTATCTGGTGTGTATCTGGTGTGTAACTGGTGTGTATCTGGTGTGTAAGTGTGTGTAACTGGTGTGTAACTGGTGTGTAACTGGTGTGTTTCTGGTGTGTAACTGGTGTGTAACTGGTGTGTTACTGTGTAACTGTGTGTAACTGTGTGTAACAGTGTGTAACTGTGTAACTTGTGTGTAACTGTGTGTAACTGATGTGTATCTGGTGTGTAACTGTGTGTAACTGGTGTGTGACTGTATGTAACTGGTGTGTTACTAGTGTGTAACTGTGTGTAACTGTGTATAACAGTGTGTAACTGTGTGTAACTGGTGAGCATCTGGTGTGTAACTGGTGTGTTACTGTGTGTAACTGTGTGTTACTGTGAGTAACAGTGTGTAACGTGTGTAACTGTGTGTAACTGGTCTTTAACTGGTGTGTATCTGGTGTGTAACAGTGTGTAACTGTGTGTAACTGGTGTGTAACTGGTGTGTAACTGGTGTGTATCTGGTGTGTAACTGGTGTGTAACTGTTTGTAACTGGTGTGTAACTGGTGTGTAACTGTTTGTAACTGGTGTGTAACTGGTGTGTATCTGGTGCGTAACTGGTGTGTATCTGGTGTGTAACTGGTGTGTAACTGGTGTGTATCTGGTGTGTAACTGGTGTGTAACTGGTGTGTAACTGTTTGTAACTGGTGTGTAACTGGTGTGTAACTGTGTGTAAATGTGTGTAACAGTGTGTAACTGGTGTGTAACTGGTGTGTTACTAGTGTGTAACTGTGTGTAACAGTGTGTAACTGGTGTGTAACTGGTGTGTATCTGGTGTGTAACTGGTGTGTAACTGGTGTGTATTTGGTGTGTTACTAGTGTGTAATTGTGTGTAACTGGTGTGTAACTGTGTGTTACTGTGTGTAATTGTGTGTATCTGGTGTGTAACTGGTGTGTAACTGTGTGTAACTGGTGTGTAACTGTATGTTACAGTGTGTAACTGTGTGTGACTGGTGTGTAACTGGTGTGTTACTAGTGTGTAACTGTGTGTAACTGTGTGTAACAATGTGTAACTATGTGTAACTGGTGTGTATCTGGTGTGTAATTGGTGTGTAACTGGTGTGTATCTGGTGTGTAACTGGTGTGTATCTGTTGTGTAACTGGTGTGCATTTGGTGTGTAACTGGTGAGCATCTTGTGTGTAACTGGTGTGTAACTGGTGTTTTACTGTGTGTAACTGTGTGTAACAGTGTGTAACTGTGTGTAACTGGTGTGTAACTGGTGTGTATCTGGTGTGTATCTGGTGTGTAAGTGTGTGTAACTGGTGTGTAACTGGTGTGTATCTGGTGTGTAACTTTGTGTAACAGTGTGTAACTGTGTGTAACTGGTGTGTATCTGGTTTGTAACTGGTGTGTAACTGGTGTGTATCTGTTGTTTAACTGGTGTGTAACTGGTGTGTATCTGGTTTGTAACTGGTGTGTAACTGGTGTGTATCTGTTGTTTAACTGGTTTGTAACTGATGCGTATCTGGTGTGCATCTGGTGTGTAACTGGTGTGTATCTGGTGGGTAACTGGTGTGTAACTGGTGTGTATCTGGTGTGCAACTGGTGTGTACCTGGTGTGTAACTGGTGTGTAACTGTTGTGTTACTAGTGTGTAACAATGTGTAACAGTGTGTAACAGTGTGTAACTGGTGTGCATCTGGTGTGTAACTGGTGTGTTACTGTGTGTAACTCTGTGTAACTCTGTGTAACTGTGTTACTGGTGTGTAACTGTGTGTAACTGGTGTGTAACTGTGTGTAACTGTGTGTAACTGGTGTGTATCTGGTGTGTAACTGTGTGTAACTGGTGTGTTACTAGTGTGTAACTGTGTGTAACAGTGTGTAACTGTGTGTAACTGGTGTGTAACAGTGTGTATCTGGTGTGTAACTGGTGTGTATCTGGTGTGTATCTGGTGTGTAACTGGTGTGTATCTGGTGTGTAAGTATGTGTAACTGGTGTGTAACTGGTGTGTATCTGGTGTGTAACTGGTGTGTAACTGGTCGGTATCTGGTGTGTATCTGGTGTGTATCTGGTGTGTAACTGGTGTGTAACTGGTGTGTATCTGGTGTGTATCTGGTATGTAACTGGTGTGTATCTGGTGTGTAAGTGTGTGTAACTGGTGTGTAACTGGTGTGTATCTGGTGTGTAACTGGTGTGTAACCGGTGTGTAACTGGTGTGTATCTGGTGTGTAACTGGTGTGTAACTGGTGGGTATCTGGTGTGTATCTGGTGTGTATCTGGTGTGTAACTGGTGTGTATCTGGTGTGTATCTGGTGTGTATCTGGTGTGTAACTGGTGTGTATCTGGTGTGTAACTGGTGTGTATCTGGTGTGTAAGTGTGTGTAACTGGTGTGTAACTGGTGTGTATCTGGTGTGTAACTGTGTGTAACTGGTGTGTATCTGGTGTGTAACTATGTGTAACTGGTGTGTTACTAGTGTGTAAATGTGTGTAACTGTGTGTAACTGTGTGTAACAGTGTGTAAGAGTGTATAACTGGTGTGTAACAGTGTGTAACTGTGTGCATCTGGTGTGTAACTGGTGTGTATCTGGTGTGTAACTGGTGTGTAACTGTTTGTAACTGGTGTGTAACTGGTGTGTAACTGTTTGTAACTGGTGTGTAACTGGTGTGTATCTGGTGCGTAACTGGTGTGTATCTGGTGTGTAACTGGTGTGTAACTGGTGTGTATCTGGTGTGTAACTGGTGTGTAACTGGTGTGTAACTGGTGTGTAACTGTTTGTAACTGGTGTGTAACTGGTGTGTAACTGTGTGTAAATGTGTGTAACAGTGTGTAACTGGTGTGTAACTGGTGTGTTACTAGTGTGTAACTGTGTGTAACAGTGTGTAACAGTGTGTAACTGGTGTGTAACTGGTGTGTATCTGGTGTGTAACTGGTGTGTAACTGGTGTGTATTTGGTGTGTTACTAGTATGTAATTGTGTGTAACTGGTGTGTAACTGTGTGTTACTGTCTGTAATTGTGTGTATCTGGTGTGTAACTGGTGAGTAACTGGTGTGTAACTGTATGTTACAGTGTGTAACTGTGTGTGACTGGTGTGTAACTGGTGTGTTACTAGTGTGTAACTGTGTGTAACTGTGTGTAACTATGTGTAACTATGTGTAACTGGTGTGTATCTGGTGTGTAATTGGTGTGTAACTGGTGTGTATCTGGTGTGTTACTAGTGTGTAACTGTGTGTAACTGGTGTTCATCTGGTGTGTAACTGGTGTGTAACTGGTGTGTAACTGTGTGTAACTGGTGTGTAACTGTGTGTAACTGGTGTGTATCTGGTGTGTAACTGGTGTGCATTTGGTGTGTAACTGGTGAGCATCTTGTGTGTAACTGGTTAGTAACTGGTGTGTTACTGTGTGTAACTGTGTAACAGTGTGTAACTGTGTGTAACTGGTGTGTAACTGGTGTGTATCTGGTGTGTATCTGGTGTGTAAGTGTGTGTAAATGGTGTGTAACTGGTGTGTATCTGGTGTGTAACTGTGTGTAACAGTGTGTAACTGTGTGTAACTGGTGTGTTACTAGTGTGTAACCGTGTGCAACTGTGTGTATCAGTGTGTAACTGTGTGTAACTGGTGTGTAACTGGTGTGTATCTGGTTTGTAACTGGTGTGTAACTGGTGTGTATCTGTTGTTTAACTGGTTTGTAACTGATGTGTATCTGGTGTGCATCTGGAGTGTAACTGGTGTGTATCTGGTGGGTAACTGGTGTGTAACTGGTGTGTATCTGGTGTGCAACTGGTGTGTACCTGGTGTGTAACTGGTGTGTAACTGTTGTGTTACTAGTGTGTAACAATGTGTAACAGTGTGTAACAGTGTGTAACTGGTGTGCATCTGGTGTGTAACTGGTGTGTTACTGTGTGTAACTCTGTGTAACTCTGTGTAACTGTGTTACTGGTGTGTAACTGTGTGTAACTGGTGTGTAACTGTGTGTAACTGTGTGTAACTGGTGTGTTACTAGTGTGTAACTGTGTGTAACAGTGTGTAACTGTGTGTAACTGTGTGTAACTGGTGTGTAACAGTGTGTATCTGGTGTGTAACTGGTGTGTATCTGGTGTGTATCTGGTGTGTAACTGGTGTGTATCTGGTGTGTAAGTATGTGTAACTGGTGTGTAACTGGTGTGTATCTGGTGTGTAACTGGTGTGTAACTGGTGGGTATCTGGTGTGTATCTAGTGTGTATCTGGTGTGTAACTGGTGTGTATCTGGTGTGTAACTGGTGTGTAACTGTTTGTAACTGGTGTGTAACTGGTGTGTAACTGTTTGTAACTGGTGTGTAACTGGTGTGTATCTGGTGCGTAACTGGTGTGTATCTGGTGTGTAATTGGTGTGTAACTGGTGTGTATCTGGTGTGTAACTGGTGTGTAACTGGTGTGTAACTGGTGTGTTACTAGTGTGTAACTGTGTGTAACAGTGTGTAACAGTGTGTAACTGGTGTGTAACTGGTGTGTATCTGGTGTGTAACTGGTGTGTAACTGGTGTGTATTTGGTGTGTTACTAGTGTGTAATTGTGTGTAACTGGTGTGTAACTGTGTGTTACTGTGTGTAATTGTGTGTATCTGGTGTGTAACTGGTGAGTAACTGGTGTGTATCTGGTGTGTAACTGTGTGTAACTGGTGTGTAACTGTATGTTACAGTGTGTAACTGTGTGTGACTGGTGTGTAACTGGTGTGTTACTAGTGTGTAACTGTGTGTAACTGTGTGTAACAATGTGTAACTATGTGTAACTGGTGTGTATCTGGTGTGTAATTTGTGTGTAACTGGTGTGTATCTGGTGTGTTACTAGTGTGTAACTGTGTGTAACTGGTGTTCATCTGGTGTGTAACTGGTGTGTAACTGTGTGTAACTGGTGTGTAACTGTGTGTAACTGGTGTGTATCTGGTGTGTAACTGGTGTGCATTTGGTGTGTAACTGGTGAGCATCTTGTGTGTAACTGGTGTGTAACTGGTGTGTTACTGTGTGTAACTGTGTGTAACAGTGTGTAACTGTGTGTAACTGGTGTGTAACTGGTGTGTATCTGGTGTGTATCTGGTGTGTAAGTGTGTGTAACTGGTGTGTAACTGGTGTGTATCTGGTGTGTAACTGTGTGTAACAGTGTGTAACTGTGTGTAACTGGTGTGTTACTAGTGTGTAACCGTGTGCAACTGTGTGTATCAGTGTGTAACTGTGTGTAACTGGTGTGTAACTGGTGTGTATCTGGTTTGTAACTGGTGTGTAACTGGTGTGTATCTGTTGTTTAACTGGTTTGTAACTGATGTGTATCTGGTGTGCATCTGGAGTGTAACTGGTGTGTATCTGGTGGGTAACTGGTGTGTAACTGGTGTGTATCTGGTGTGCAACTGGTGTGTACCTGGTGTGTAACTGGTGTGTAACTGTTGTGTTACTAGTGTGTAACAATGTGTAACAGTGTGTAACAGTGTGTAACTGGTGTGCATCTGGTGTGTAACTGGTGTGTTACTGTGTGTAACTCTGTGTAACTCTGTGTAACTGTGTTACTGGTGTGTAACTGTGTGTAACTGGTGTGTAACTGTGTGTAACTGTGTGTAACTGGTGTGTATCTGGTGTGTAACTGTGTGTAACTGTGTGTAACTGGTGTGTTACTAGTGTGTAACTGTGTGTAACAGTGTGTAACTGTGTGTAACTGTGTGTAACTGGTGTGTAACAGTGTGTATCTGGTGTGTAACTGGTGTGTATCTGGTGTGTATCTGGTGTGTAACTGGTGTGTATCTGGTGTGTAAGTATGTGTAACTGGTGTGTAACTGGTGTGTATCTGGTGTGTAACTGGTGTGTAACTGGTGGGTATCTGGTGTGTAACTGGTGTGTATCTGGTGTGTAAGTGCGTGTAACTGGTGTGTAACTGGTGTGTATCTGGTGTGTAACTGTGTGTAACTGGTGTGTATCTGGTGTGTAACTGGTGTGTTACTAGTGTGTAAATGTGTGTAACTGTGTGTAACTGTGTGTAACAGTGTGTAAGAGTGTATAACGGGTGTGTAACAGTGTGTAACTGTGTGCATCTGGTGTGTAACTGGTGTGTATCTGGTGTGTATCTGGTGTGTAACTGGTGTATATCTGGTGTGTAACTGTGTGTAACTGGTGTGTTACTAGTGTGTAACTGTGTGTAACAGTGTGTAACTGTGTGTAACAGTGTGTAACAGTGTGTAACTGTGTGTAACAGTGTGTAACAGTGTGTAACTGTGTGTAACTGGTGTGTAACTGTGTGTATCTGGTGTGTAACTTGTGTGTATCTGGTGTGTAACTGGTGTGTAACTGGTGTGCATTTGGAGTTTAACTGGTGTGAAACTGTGTGTTACTGTGTGTAACTGGTGTGTAACAGGTGTGTATCTGGTGTGTAACTGGTGTGTTACTGGTGTGTAACCGTGTGTAACTGTGTGTAACAGTGTGTAACTGTGTGTAACTGGTGTGTAACTGGTGTGTATCTGGTGTGTAACTGGTGTGTAACTGGTGTGTATCTGGTGTGTTACTAGTGTGAAACTGTGTGTAACAGTGTGTAACTGTGTGTAACTGGTGTGTAACAGTGTGTATCTGGTGTGTAACTGGTGTGTATCTGGTGTGTATCTGGTGTGTAACTGGTGTGTATCTGGTGTGTAAGTATGTGTAACTGGTGGGTATCTGGTGTGTATCTGGTGTGTAACTGGTGTCTATCTGGTGTGTAACTGGTGTGTAACTGGTGTGTATCTGGTGTGTATCTGGTGTGTAACTGGTGTGTATCTGGTGTGTAACTGGTGTGTATCTGGTGTGTAACTGGTGTGTATCTGGTGTGTAACTGGTGAGTAACTGGTGTGTATCTGGTGTGTAACTGGTGTGTGAGTGGTGTGTATCTGGTGTGTAACGGGTGTGTAACTGGTGTGCATCTGGTGTGCATCTGGTGTGTAACTGGTGTGTATCTGGTGTGTAACTGGTGTGTATCTGGTGTGTAACTGGTGTGTATCTGGTGTGTAACTGGTGTTTAACTGTGTGTAACTGGTGTGTAAATATGTGTAACTGGTGTGTAACTGTGTGTAACAGTGTGTAACTGGTGTGTAACTGGTGTGTATCTGGTGTGTAACTGGTGTGTAACTGGTGTGTTACTAGTGTGTAACTGGTGTGTATCTGGTGTGTAACTGTGTGTAACTGTGTGTAACTGGTGTGTTACTAGTGTGTAACTGTGTGTAACAGTGTGTAACTGTGTGTATCTGGTGTGTAACTGGTGTTTATCTGGTGTGTAACTGGTGTGTATCTGGTGTGTAAGTATGTGTAACTGGTGTGTAACTGGTGTGTATCTGGTGTGTAACTGGTGTGTAACTGGTGGGTATCTGGTGTGTATCTGGTGTGTAACTGGTGTGTATCTGGTGTGTAACTGGTGTGTATCTGGTGTGTAACTGGTGTGTATCTGGTGTGTAACTGTGTGTAACTGGTGTGTATCTGGTGTGTAACTGTGTGTAACTGGTGTGTTACTAGTGTGTAAATGTGTGTAACTGTGTGTAACTGTGTGTAACAGTGTGTAAGAGTGTATAACTGGTGTGTAACAGTGTGTAACTGTGTGCATCTGGTGTGTAACTGGTGTGTATCTGGTGTGTATCTGGTGTGTAACTGTGTGTAACTGGTGTGTTACTAGTCTGTAACTGTGTGTAACAGTGTGTAACTGTGTGTAACAGTGTGTAACAGTGTGTAACTGTGTGTAACAGTGTGTAACAGTGTGTAACTGTGTGTAACTGGTGTGTAACTGTGTGTATCTGGTGTGTAACTTGTGTGTATCTGGTGTGTAACTGGTGTGTAACTGGTGTGCATTTGGAGTTTAACTGGTGTGAAACTGTGTGTTACTGTGTGTAATTGTGTATAACAGTGTAACAGTGTTTATCTGTGTGTAATTGTGTGTAACTGGTGTGTAACTGGTGTGTAACTGGTGTGCATCTGGTGTGTAACTGTGTGTAACTGGTGTGTATCTGGTGTGTAACTGGTGTGTATCTGGTGTGTAACTGGTGTGTTACTGGTGTGTAACCGTGTGTAACAGTGTGTAACAGTGTGTAACTGTGTGTAACTGGTGTGTAACTGGTGTGTATCTGGTGTGTAACTGGTGTGTAACTGGTGTGTATCTGGTGTGTTACTAGTGTGTAACCGTTTGTAACTGTGTGTAACCGTGTGTAACTGTGTGTAACAGTGTGTAACTGGTGTGTAACTGGTGTGTATCTGGTGTGTTACTAGTGTGTAACCGTGTGTAACTGTGTGTAACTGGTGTGTAACAGTGTATATCTGGTGTGTTACTGGTGTGTATCTGGTGTGTATCTGGTGTGTAAGTATGTGTAACTGGTGTGTTTCTGGTGTGTAACTGGTGTGTAAGTGGTGTGTATCTGGTGTGTAACTGGTGTGTAACTGGTGTGTATCTGGTGTGTAACTGGTGTTTAACTGGTGTGTAACTGTGTGTAACTGGTATGTATTTGGTGTGTAACTGGTGTGTATCTGGTATGTAACTGGTGTGTATCTTGTGTGTAACTGGTGTGCAACTGGTGTGTATCTGGTGTGTAACTGGTGTGTAACTGGTGTGTAAATATGTGTAACAGTGTGTAACTGTGTGTAACAGTGTGTAACTGTGTGTAACTGGTGTGTAACTGGTGTGTATCTGGTGTGTAACTGGTGTGTTACTGTGTGTAACAGTGTGTAACTCAGTGTAACTGTGTAACTGGTGTGTAACTGTGTGTAACTGGTGTGTAACTGTGTGTAACTGGTGTGTATCTGGTGTGTAACTGTGTGTTACTGTGTGTAACTGGTGTGTTACTAGTGTGTAACAGTGTGTAACTGTGTGTAACTGGTTTGTAACAGTGTGTAACTGTGTGTATCTGGTGTGTAACTGGTGTGTATCTGGTGTGTAACTGGTGTGTATCTGGTGTGTAAGTATATGTAACTGGTGTGTATCTGGTGTGTAACTGGTGTGTAACTGGTGGGTCTCTGGTGTGTATCTGGTGTGTAACTGGTGTGTATCTGGTGTGTAACTGGTGTGTATCTGGTGTGTATCTGGTGTGTAACTGGTGTGTATCTGGTGTGTAACTGTTTGTAACTGGTGTGTAACTGGTGTGTAATTGTGTGTAACTGGTGTGTAAATGTGTGTAACAGTGTGTAACAGTGTGTAACTGTGTGTAACTGGTGTGTAACTGTGTTTATCTGGTGTGTAACTGGTGTGTATCTGGTGTGTAACTGGTTTGTAACTGGTGTGCATTTGGTGTGTAACTGTGTGTAATTGTGTGTAACAGTGTGTAACTGTGTGTAATTGTGTGTAACTGGTGTGTAACTGGTGTGTAACTGGTGTGTATCTGGTGTGTAACTGTGTGTAACTGTGTGTAACTGGTGTGTAACTGGTGTGTATCTGGTGTGTAACTGGTGTGTATCTGGTGTGTAACTGGTGTGTTACTGGTGTGTAAGTGTGTTAAACTGGTGTGTAACTGGTGTGTATCTGGTGTGTAACTGGTGTGTAACTTGTGTGTATCTTGTGTGTATCTGGTGTGTAACTGGTGTGTATCTGGTATGTAACTGGTGTGTATCTGGTGTGTAACTGGTGAGTAACTGGTGTGTATCTGGTGTTTAACTGGTGTGTAACTGGTGTGTAACTGTTTGTAACAGTGTGTAACAGTGTGTAACTGTTTGTAACAATGTGTAACAGTGTGTAACTGTGTGTAACTGGTGTATATCTGGTGTGTAACTGTGTGTAACTGGTGTGTAACTGGTGTGTATCTGGTGTGTATCTGGTGTGTAAGTGTGTGTAACTGGTGTGTATCTGGTGAGTAACTGGTGTGTAACTGGTGTGTAACTGGTGTGTTACTGTGTGTAACAGTGTGTAACTGTGTGTAACTGGTGTGCATCTGGTGTGTAACTGGTGTGTAACTGGTGTGTTACTGTGTGTAACAGTGTGTAACTGTGTAACTGGTGTGTAACTGTGTGTAACTGGTGTGTAACTGGTGTGTAACTGATGTGTATCTGGTGTGTAACTGTGTGTAACTGGTGTGTAACCGTATGTAACTGGTGTGTTACTAGTGTGTAACTGTGTTTAACTGTGTGTAACAGTGTGTAACTGTGTGTAACTGGTGAGCATCTGGTGTGTAACTGGTGTGTTACTGTGTGTAACTGTGTGTTACTGTGTGTAACTGTGAGTAACAGTGTGTAACGTGTGTAACAGTGTGTAACTGTGTGTAACTGGTGTGTATCTGGTGTGTAACTGTGTGTAACTGGTGTGTAACTGGTGTGTATCTGGTGTGTAACAGTGTGTAACTGTGTGTAACTGGTGTGTAACTGGTGTGTAACTGGTGTGTATCTGGTGTGTATCTGGTGTGTAAGTGTGTGTAACTGGTGTGTAACTGGTGTGTAACTGGTGTGTATCTGGTGTGTAACAGTGTGTAACTGTGTGTAACTGGTGTGTAACTGTGTGTAACTGGTGTGTAACTGTGTGTATCTGGTGTGTAACTTGTGTGCATCTGGTGTGTAACTGGTGTGTAACTGGTGTGCATTTGGAGTTTAACTGGTGTGAAACTGTGTGTTACTGTGTGTAATTGTGTGTAACAGTGTAACAGTGTTTATCTGTGTGTAATTGCCTGTAACTGGTGTGTAACTGGTGTGTAACTGGTGTGTATCTGGTGTGTAACTGTGTGTAACTGGTGTGTAACTGGTGTGTAACAGGTGTGTATCTGGTGTGTAACTGGTGTGTATCTGGTGTTTTACTGGTGTGTTACTGGTGTGTAACCGTGTGTAACTGTGTGTAACAGTGTGTAACTGTGTGTAACTGGTGTGTAACTGGTGTGTATCTGGTGTGTAACTGGTGTATAACTGGTGTGTATCTGGTGTGTTACTAGTGTGTAACCGTTTGTAACTGTGTGTAACAGTGTGTAACTGTGTGTAACTGGTGAGCATCTGGTGTGTAACTGGTGTGTTACTGTGTGTAACTGTGTGTTACTGTGTGTAACTGTGAGTAACAGTGTGTAACGTGTGTAACAGTGTGTAACTGTGTGTAACTGGTGTGTATCTGGTGTGTAACTGTGTGTAACTGGTGTGTAACTGGTGTGTATCTGGTGTGTAACAGTGTGTAACTGTGTGTAACTGGTGTGTAACTGGTGTGTAACTGGTGTGTATCTGGTGTGTATCTGGTGTGTAAGTGTGTGTAACTGGTGTGTAACTGGTGTGTATCTGGTGTGTAACAGTGTGTAACTGTGTGTAACTGGTGTGTAACTGGTGTGTATCTGGTGTGTATCTGGTGTGTAACTGGTGTGTAACCGGTGTGTATCTGGTGTGTTACTAGTGTGTAACTGTGTGTAACAGTGTGTAACTGTGTGTAACTGGTGTGTAACAGTGTGTATCTGGTGTGTAACTGGTGTGTATCTGGTGTGTATCTGGTGTGTAACTGGTGTGTATCTGGTGTGTAAGTATGTGTAACTGGTGTGTAACTGGTGTGTATCTGGTGTGTAACTGGTGTGTAACTGGTGGGTATCTGGTGTGTATCTGGTGTGTAACTGGTGTGTATCTAGTGTGTAACTGGTGTGTATCTGGTGTGTAACTGGTGTGTATCTGGTGTGTAACTGGTGAGTAACTGGTGTGTATCTGGTGTGTAACTGGTGTGTGAGTGGTGTGTATCTGGTGTGTAACGGGTGTGTAACTGGTGTGTATCTGGTGTGCATCTGGTGTGTAACTGGTGTGTATCTGGTGTGTAACTGGTGTGTATCTGGTGTGTAACTGGTGTGTAACTGTGTGTAACTGGTGTGTAAATATGTGTAACTGGTGTGTAACTGTGTGTAACAGTGTGTAACTGGTGTGTATCTGGTGTGTAACTGTGTGTAACTGTGTGTAACTGGTGTGTTACTAGTGTGTAACTGTGTGTAACAGTGTGTAACTGGTGTGTATCTGGTGTGTAACTGTGTGTAACTGTGTGTAACTGGTGTTTATCTGGTGTGTAACTGGTGTGTATCTGGTGTGTAAGTATGTGTAACTGGTGTGTAACTGGTGTGTATCTGGTGTGTATCTGGTGTGTAACTGGTGTGTATCTGGTGTGTAACTGGTGTGTATCTGGTGTGTAACTGTGTGTAACTGGTGTGTATATGGTGTGTAACTGTGTGTAACTGGTGTGTTACTAGTGTGTAAATGTGTGTAACTGTGTGTAACTGTGTGTAACAGTGTGTAAGAGTGTATAACTGGTGTGTAACAGTGTGTAACTGTGTGCATCTGGTGTGTAACTGGTGTGTATCTGGTGTGTAACTGGTGTATATCTGGTGTGTAATTGTGTGTAACTGGTGTGTAACAGTGTGTAACTGTTTGTAACAGTGTGTAACTGTGTGTAACAGTGTGTAACAGTGTGTAACTGTGTGTAACTGGTGTGTAACTGTGTGTATCTGGTGTGTAACTTGTGTGTATCTGGTGTGTAACTGGTGTGTAACTGGTGTGTAACTGGTGTGTATCTGGTGTGTATCTGGTGTGTAAGTGTGTGTAACTGGTGTGTATCTGGTGACTAACTGGTGTGTAACTGGTGTGTAACTGGTGTGTTACTGTGTGTAACAGTGTGTAACTGTGTGTAACTGGTGTGCATCTGGTGTGTTACTGGTGTGTAACTGGTGTGTTACTGTGTGTAACAGTGTGTAACTGTGTAACTGGTGTGTAACTGGTGTGTAACTGGTGTGTAACTGATGTGTATCTGCTGTGTAACTGTGTGTAACTGGTGTGTAACCGTATGTAACTGGTGTGTTACTAGTGTGTAACTGTGTTTAACTGTGTGTAACAGTGTGTAACTGTGTGTAACTGGTGAGCATCTGGTGTGTAACTGGTGTGTTACTGTGTGTAACTGTGTGTTACTGTGTGTAACTGTGAGTAACAGTGTGTAACGTGTGTAACAGTGTGTAACTGTGTGTAACTGGTGTGTATCTGGTGTGTAACTGTGTGTAACTGGTGTGTAACTGGTGTGTATCTGGTGTGTAACAGTGTGTAACTGGTGTGTAACTGGTGTGTAACTGGTGTGTATCTGGTGTGTATCTGGTGTGTAAGTGTGTGTAACTGGTGTGTAACTGGTGTGTAACTGGTGTGTATCTGGTGTGTAACAGTGTGTAACTGTGTGTAACTGGTGTGTAACTGTGTGTAACTGGTGTGTAACTGTGTGTATCTGGTGTGTAACTTGTGTGTATCTGGTGTGTAACTGGTGTGTAACTGGTGTGCATTTGGAGTTTAACTGGTGTGAAATTGTGTGTTACTGTGTGTAATTGTGTGTAACAGTGTAACAGTGTTTATCTGTGTGTAATTGTGTGTAACTGGTGTGTAACTGGTGTGTATCTGGTGTGTAACTGTGTGTAACTGTGTGTAACTGGTGTGTAACTGGTGTGTAACAGGTGTGTATCTGGTGTGTAACTGGTGTGTATCTGGTGTTTTACTGGTGTGTTACTGGTGTGTAACCGTGTGTAACTGTGTGTAACAGTGTGTAACTGTGTGTAACTGGTGTGTAACTGGTGTGTATCTGGTGTGTAACTGGTGTGTAACTGGTGTGTATCTGGTGTGTTACTAGTGTGTAACCGTTTGTAACTGTGTGTAACAGTGTGTAACTGTGTGTAACTGGTGAGCATCTGGTGTGTAACTGGTGTGTTACTGTGTGTAACTGTGTGTTACTGTGTGTAACTGTGAGTAACAGTGTGTAACGTGTGTAACAGTGTGTAACTGTGTGTAACTGGTGTGTAACTGTGTGTATCTGGTGTGTAACTTGTGTGTATCTGGTGTGTAACTGGTGTGTAACTGGTGTGTAACTGGTGTGTATCTGGTGTGTATCTGGTGTGTAAGTGTGTGTAACTGGTGTGTATCTGGTGACTAACTGGTGTGTAACTGGTGTGTAACTGGTGTGTTACTGTGTGTAACAGTGTGTAACTGTGTGTAACTGGTGTGCATCTGGTGTGTTACTGGTGTGTAACTGGTGTGTTACTGTGTGTAACAGTGTGTAACTGTGTAACTGGTGTGTAACTGGTGTGTAACTGGTGTGTAACTGATGTGTATCTGCTGTGTAACTGTGTGTAACTGGTATGTAACCGTATGTAACTGGTGTGTTACTAGTGTGTAACTGTGTTTAACTGTGTGTAACAGTGTGTAACTGTGTGTAACTGGTGAGCATCTGGTGTGTAACTGGTGTGTTACTGTGTGTAACTGTGTGTTACTGTGTGTAACTGTGAGTAACAGTGTGTAACGTGTGTAACAGTGTGTAACTGTGTGTAACTGGTGTGTATCTGGTGTGTAACTGTGTGTAACTGGTGTGTAACTGGTGTGTATCTGGTGTGTAACAGTGTGTAACTGGTGTGTAACTGGTGTGTAACTGGTGTGTATCTGGTGTGTATCTGGTGTGTAAGTGTGTGTAACTGGTGTGTAACTGGTGTGTAACTGGTGTGTATCTGGTGTGTAACAGTGTGTAACTGTGTGTAACTGGTGTGTAACTGTGTGTAACTGGTGTGTAACTGTGTGTATCTGGTGTGTAACTTGTGTGTATCTGGTGTGTAACTGGTGTGTAACTGGTGTGCATTTGGAGTTTAACTGGTGTGAAATTGTGTGTTACTGTGTGTAATTGTGTGTAACAGTGTAACAGTGTTTATCTGTGTGTAATTGTGTGTAACTGGTGTGTAACTGGTGTGTATCTGGTGTGTAACTGTGTGTAACTGTGTGTAACTGGTGTGTAACTGGTGTGTAACAGGTGTGTATCTGGTGTGTAACTGGTGTGTATCTGGTGTTTTACTGGTGTGTTACTGGTGTGTAACCGTGTGTAACTGTGTGTAACAGTGTGTAACTGTGTGTAACTGGTGTGTAACTGGTGTGTATCTGGTGTGTAACTGGTGTGTAACTGGTGTGTATCTGGTGTGTTACTAGTGTGTAACCGTTTGTAACTGTGTGTAACAGTGTGTAACTGTGTGTAACTGGTGAGCATCTGGTGTGTAACTGGTGTGTTACTGTGTGTAACTGTGTGTTACTGTGTGTAACTGTGAGTAACAGTGTGTAACGTGTGTAACAGTGTGTAACTGTGTGTAACTGGTGTGTATCTGGTGTGTAACTGTGTGTAACTGGTGTGTAACTGGTGTGTATCTGGTGTGTAACAGTGTGTAACTGGTGTGTAACTGGTGTGTAACTGGTGTGTATCTGGTGTGTATCTGGTGTGTAAGTGTGTGTAACTGGTGTGTAACTGGTGTGTAACTGGTGTGTATCTGGTGTGTAACAGTGTGTAACTGTGTGTAACTGGTGTGTAACTGGTGTGTAACTGGTGTGTATCTGGTGTGTATCTGGTGTGTAACTGGTGTGTAACTGGTGTGTATCTGGTGTGTTACTAGTGTGTAACTGTGTGTAACAGTGTGTAACTGTGTGTAACTGGTGTGTAACAGTGTGTATCTGGTGTGTAACTGGTGTGTATCTGGTGTGTATCTGGTGTGTAACTGGTGTGTATCTGGTGTGTAAGTATGTGTAACTGGTGTGTAACTGGTGTGTATCTGGTGTGTAACTGGTGTGTAACTGGTGGGTATCTGGTGTGTATCTGGTGTGTAACTGGTGTGTATCTGGTGTGTAACTGGTGTGTATCTGGTGTGTAACTGGTGTGTATCTGGTGTGTAACTGGTGAGTAACTGGTGTGTATCTGGTGTGTAACTGGTGTGTGAGTGGTGTGTATCTGGTGTGTAACAGGTGTGTAACTGGTGTGTATCTGGTGTGCATCTGGTGTGTAACTGGTGTGTATCTGGTGTGTAACTGGTGTGTATCTGGTGTGTAACTGGTGTGTAACTGTGTGTAACTGGTGTGTAAATATGTGTAACTGGTGTGTAACTGTGTGTAACAGTGTGTAACTGTGTAACTGGTGTGTATCTGGTGTGTAACTGGTGTGTAACTGGTGTGTTACTAGTGTGTAACTGGTGTGTATCTGGTGTGTAACTGTGTGTAACTGTGTGTAACTGGTGTGTTACTAGTGTGTAACTGTGTGTAACTGTGAGTAACAGTGTGTAACGTGTGTAACAGTGTGTAACTGTGTGTAACTGGTGTGTATCTGGTGTGTAACTGTGTGTAACTGGTGTGTAACTGGTGTGTATCTGGTGTGTAACAGTGTGTATCTGGTGTGTAACAGTGTGTAACTGGTGTGTAACTGGTGTGTAACTGGTGTGTATCTGGTGTGTATCTGGTGTGTAAGTGTGTGTATCTGGTGTGTAACTGGTGTGTAACTGGTGTGTATCTGGTGTGTAACAGTGTGTAACTGTGTGTAACTGGTGTGTAACTGGTGTGTAACTGGTGTGTATCTGGTGTGTATCTGGTGTGTAACTGGTGTGTAACTGGTGTGTATCTGGTGTGTTACTAGTGTGTAACTGTGTGTAACAGTGTGTAACTGTGTGTAACTTGTGTGTAACAGTGTGTATCTGGTGTGTAACTGGTGTGTATCTGGTGTGTATCTGGTGTGTAACTGGTGTGTATCTGGTGTGTAAGTATGTGTAACTGGTGTGTAACTGGTGTGTATCTGGTGTGTAACTGGTGTGTAACTGGTGGGTATCTGGTGTGTATCTGGTGTGTAACTGGTGTGTATCTGGTGTGTAACTGGTGTGTATCTGGTGTGTAACTGGTGTGTATCTGGTGTGTAACTGGTGAGTAACTGGTGTGTATCTGGTGTGTAACGGGTGTGTAACTGGTGTGTATCTGGTGTGCATCTGGTGTGTAACTGGTGTGTATCTGGTGTGTAACTGGTGTGTATCTGGTGTGTAACTGGTGTGTAACTGTGTGTAACTGGTGTGTAAATATGTGTAACTGGTGTGTAACTGTGTGTAACAGTGTGTAACTGTGTAACTGGTGTGTAACTGGTGTGTATCTGGTGTGTATCTGGTGTGTAACTGGTGTGTAACTGGTGTGTTACTAGTGTGTAACTGGTGTGTATCTGGTGTGTAACTGTGTGTAACTGTGTGTAACTGGTGTGTTACTAGTGTGTAACTGTGTGTAACAGTGTGTAACTGTGTGTATCTGGTGTGTAACTGGTGTTTATCTGGTGTGTAACTGGTGTGTATCTGGTGTGTAAGTATGTGTAACTGGTGTGTAACTGGTGTGTATCTGGTGTGTAACTGGTGTGTAACTGGTGGGTATCTGGTGTGTATCTGGTGTGTAACTGGTGTGTATCTGGTGTGTAACTGGTGTGTATCTGGTGTGTAACTGGTGTGTATCTGATGTGTAACTGTGTGTAACTGGTGTGTATCTGGTGTGTAACTGTGTGTAACTGGTGTGTTACTAGTGTGTAAATGTGTGTAACTGTGTGTAACTGTGTGTAACAGTGTGTAAGAGTGTATAACTGGTGTGTAACAGTGTGTAACTGTGTGCATCTGGTGTGTAACTGGTGTGTATCTGGTGTGTATCTGGTGTGTAACTGTGTGTAACTGGTGTGTTACTAGTCTGTAACTGTGTGTAACAGTGTGTAACTGTGTGTAACAGTGTGTAACAGTGTGTAACAGTGTGTAACAGTGTGTAACTGTGTGTAACTGGTGTGTAACTGTGTGTATCTGGTGTGTAACTTGTGTGTATCTGGTGTGTAACTGGTGTGTAACTGGTGTGCATTTGGAGTTTAACTGGTGTGAAACTGTGTGTTACTGTGTGTAATTGTGTATAACAGTGTAACAGTGTTTATATGTGTGTAATTGTGTGTAACTGGTGTGTAACTGGTGTGTAACTGGTGTGTATCTGGTGTGTAACTGTGTGTAACTGTGTGTAACTGGTGTGTAACTGGTGTGTAACAGGTGTGTATCTGTTGTGTAACTGGTGTGTATCTGGTGTGTAACTGGTGTGTTACTGGTGTGTAACCGTGTGTAACTGTGTGTAACAGTGTGTAACTGTGTGTAACTGGTGTGTAACTGGTGTGTATCTGGTGTGTAACTGGTGTGTAACTGGTGTGTATCTGGTGTGTTACTAGTGTGTAACCGTTTGTAACTGTGTGTAACCGTGTGTAACTGTGTGTAACAGTGTGTAACTGGTGTGTAACTGGTGTGTATCTGGTGTGTTACTAGTGTGTAACCGTGTGTAACTGTGTGTAACTGGTGTGTAACAGTGTATATCTGGTGTGTTACTGGTGTGTATCTGGTGTGTAAGTATGTGTAACTGGTGTGTTTCTGGTGTGTAACTGGTGTGTAAGTGGTGTGTATCTGGTGTGTAACTGGTGTGTAACTGGTGTGTATCTGGTGTGTAACTGGTGTTTAACTGGTGTGTAACTGTGTGTAACTGGTATGTATTTGGTGTGTAACTGGTGTGTAACTGGTGTGTAAATATGTGTAACAGTGTGTAACTGTGTGTAACAGTGTGTAACTGTGTGTAACTGGTGTGTAACTGGTGTGTATCTGGTGTGTAACTGGTGTGTAACTGGTGTGTTACTAGTGTGTAACTGGTGTGCATCTGGTGTGTAACTGGTGTGTTACTGTGTGTAACAGTGTGTAACTCAGTGTAACTGTGTAACTGGTGTGTAACTGTGTGTAACTGGTGTGTAACTGTGTGTAACTGGTGTGTATCTGGTGTGTAACTGTGTGTTACTGTGTGTAACTGGTGTGTTACTAGTGTGTAACAGTGTGTAACTGTGTGTAACTGGTTTGTAACAGTGTGTAACTGTGTGTATCTGGTGTGTAACTGGTGTGTATCTGGTGTGTAACTGGTGTGTATCTGGTGTGGAAGTATATGTAACTGGTGTGTATCTGGTGTGTAACTGGTGTGTAACTGGTGGGTCTCTGGTGTGTATCTGGTGTGTAACTGGTGTGTATCTGGTGTGTAACTGGTGTGTATCTGGTGTGTATCTGGTGTGTAACTGGTGTGTATCTGGTGTGTAACTGTTTGTAACTGGTGTGTAACTGGTGTGTAACTGGTGTGTAATTGTGTGTAACTGGTGTGTAAATGTGTGTAACAGTGTGTAACAGTGTGTAACTGTGTGTAACTGGTGTGTAACTGTGTTTATCTGGTGTGTAACTGGTGTGTATCTGGTCTGTAACTGGTTTGTAACTGGTGTGCATTTGGTGTGTAACTGTGTGTAATTGTGTGTAACAGTGTGTAACTGTGTGTAATTGTGTGTAACTGGTGTGTAACTGGTGTGTATCTGGTGTGTAACTGTGTGTAACTGTGTGTAACTGGTGTGTAACAGTGTATATCTGGTGTGTTACTGGTGTGTATCTGGTGTGTAAGTATGTGTAACTGGTGTGTTTCTGGTGTGTAACTGGTGTGTAAGTGGTGTGTATCTGGTGTGTAACTGGTGTGTAACTGGTGTGTATCTGGTGTGTAACTGGTGTTTAACTGGTGTGTAACTGTGTGTAACTGGTATGTATTTGGTGTGTAACTGGTGTGTAACTGGTGTGTAAATATGTGTAACAGTGTGTAACTGTGTGTAACAGTGTGTAACTGTGTGTAACTGGTGTGTAACTGGTGTGTATCTGGTGTGTAACTGGTGTGTAACTGGTGTGTTACTAGTGTGTAACTGGTGTGCATCTGGTGTGTAACTGGTGTGTTACTGTGTGTAACAGTGTGTAACTCAGTGTAACTGTGTAACTGGTGTGTAACTGTGTGTAACTGGTGTGTAACTGTGTGTAACTGGTGTGTATCTGGTGTGTAACTGTGTGTTACTGTGTGTAACTGGTGTGTTACTAGTGTGTAACAGTGTGTAACTGTGTGTAACTGGTTTGTAACAGTGTGTAACTGTGTGTATCTGGTGTGTAACTGGTGTGTATCTGGTGTGTAACTGGTGTGTATCTGGTGTGGAAGTATATGTAACTGGTGTGTATCTGGTGTGTAACTGGTGTGTAACTGGTGGGTCTCTGGTGTGTATCTGGTGTGTAACTGGTGGGTATCTGGTGTGTATCTGGTGTGTAACTGGTGTGTATCTGGTGTGTAACTGGTGTGTATCTGGTGTGTAACTGGTGTGTATCTGGTGTGTAACTGGTGAGTAACTGGTGTGTATCTGGTGTGTAACTGGTGTGTGAGTGGTGTGTATCTGGTGTGTAACGGGTGTGTAACTGGTGTGTATCTGGTGTGCATCTGGTGTGTAACTGGTGTGTATCTGGTGTGTAACTGGTGTGTATCTGGTGTGTAACTGGTGTGTAACTGTGTGTAACTGGTGTGTAAATATGTGTAACTGGTGTGTAACTGTGTGTAACAGTGTGTAACTGTGTAACTGGTGTGTATCTGGTGTGTAACTGGTGTGTAACTGGTGTGTTACTAGTGTGTAACTGGTGTGTATCTGGTGTGTAACTGTGTGTAACTGTGTGTAACTGGTGTGTTACTAGTGTGTAACTGTGTGTAACTGTGAGTAACAGTGTGTAACGTGTGTAACAGTGTGTAACTGTGTGTAACTGGTGTGTATCTGGTGTGTAACTGTGTGTAACTGGTGTGTAACTGGTGTGTATCTGGTGTGTAACAGTGTGTATCTGGTGTGTAACAGTGTGTAACTGGTGTGTAACTGGTGTGTAACTGGTGTGTATCTGGTGTGTATCTGGTGTGTAAGTGTGTGTATCTGGTGTGTAACTGGTGTGTAACTGGTGTGTATCTGGTGTGTAACAGTGTGTAACTGTGTGTAACTGGTGTGTAACTGGTGTGTAACTGGTGTGTATCTGGTGTGTATCTGGTGTGTAACTGGTGTGTAACTGGTGTGTATCTGGTGTGTTACTAGTGTGTAACTGTGTGTAACAGTGTGTAACTGTGTGTAACTTGTGTGTAACAGTGTGTATCTGGTGTGTAACTGGTGTGTATCTGGTGTGTATCTGGTGTGTAACTGGTGTGTATCTGGTGTGTAAGTATGTGTAACTGGTGTGTAACTGGTGTGTATCTGGTGTGTAACTGGTGTGTAACTGGTGGGTATCTGGTGTGTATCTGGTGTGTAACTGGTGTGTATCTGGTGTGTAACTGGTGTGTATCTGGTGTGTAACTGGTGTGTATCTGGTGTGTAACTGGTGAGTAACTGGTGTGTATCTGGTGTGTAACGGGTGTGTAACTGGTGTGTATCTGGTGTGCATCTGGTGTGTAACTGGTGTGTATCTGGTGTGTAACTGGTGTGTATCTGGTGTGTAACTGGTGTGTAACTGTGTGTAACTGGTGTGTAAATATGTGTAACTGGTGTGTAACTGTGTGTAACAGTGTGTAACTGTGTAACTGGTGTGTAACTGGTGTGTATCTGGTGTGTATCTGGTGTGTAACTGGTGTGTAACTGGTGTGTTACTAGTGTGTAACTGGTGTGTATCTGGTGTGTAACTGTGTGTAACTGGTGTGTTACTAGTGTGTAACTGTGTGTAACAGTGTGTAACTGTGTGTATCTGGTGTGTAACTGGTGTTTATCTGGTGTGTAACTGGTGTGTATCTGGTGTGTAAGTATGTGTAACTGGTGTGTAACTGGTGTGTATCTGGTGTGTAACTGGTGTGTAACTGGTGGGTATCTGGTGTGTATCTGGTGTGTAACTGGTGTGTATCTGGTGTGTAACTGGTGTGTATCTGGTGTGTAACTGGTGTGTATCTGATGTGTAACTGTGTGTAACTGGTGTGTATCTGGTGTGTAACTGTGTGTAACTGGTGTGTTACTAGTGTGTAAATGTGTGTAACTGTGTGTAACTGTGTGTAACAGTGTGTAAGAGTGTATAACTGGTGTGTAACAGTGTGTAACTGTGTGCATCTGGTGTGTAACTGGTGTGTATCTGGTGTGTATCTGGTGTGTAACTGTGTGTAACTGGTGTGTTACTAGTCTGTAACTGTGTGTAACAGTGTGTAACTGTGTGTAACAGTGTGTAACAGTGTGTAACAGTGTGTAACAGTGTGTAACTGTGTGTAACTGGTGTGTAACTGTGTGTATCTGGTGTGTAACTTGTGTGTATCTGGTGTGTAACTGGTGTGTAACTGGTGTGCATTTGGAGTTTAACTGGTGTGAAACTGTGTGTTACTGTGTGTAATTGTGTATAACAGTGTAACAGTGTTTATGTGTGTAATTGTGTGTAACTGGTGTGTAACTGGTGTGTAACTGGTGTGTAACTGGTGTGTATCTGGTGTGTAACTGTGTGTAACTGTGTGTAACTGGTGTGTAACTGGTGTGTAACAGGTGTGTATCTGTTGTGTAACTGGTGTGTATCTGGTGTGTAACTGGTGTGTTACTGGTGTGTAACCGTGTGTAACTGTGTGTAACAGTGTGTAACTGTGTGTAACTGGTGTGTAACTGGTGTGTATCTGGTGTGTAACTGGTGTGTAACTGGTGTGTATCTGGTGTGTTACTAGTGTGTAACCGTTTGTAACTGTGTGTAACCGTGTGTAACTGTGTGTAACAGTGTGTAACTGGTGTGTAACTGGTGTGTATCTGGTGTGTTACTAGTGTGTAACCGTGTGTAACTGTGTGTAACTGGTGTGTAACAGTGTATATCTGGTGTGTTACTGGTGTGTATCTGGTGTGTAAGTATGTGTAACTGGTGTGTTTCTGGTGTGTAACTGGTGTGTAAGTGGTGTGTATCTGGTGTGTAACTGGTGTGTAACTGGTGTGTATCTGGTGTGTAACTGGTGTTTAACTGGTGTGTAACTGTGTGTAACTGGTATGTATTTGGTGTGTAACTGGTGTGTAACTGGTGTGTAAATATGTGTAACAGTGTGTAACTGTGTGTAACAGTGTGTAACTGTGTGTAACTGGTGTGTAACTGGTGTGTATCTGGTGTGTAACTGGTGTGTAACTGGTGTGTTACTAGTGTGTAACTGGTGTGCATCTGGTGTGTAACTGGTGTGTTACTGTGTGTAACAGTGTGTAACTCAGTGTAACTGTGTAACTGGTGTGTAACTGTGTGTAACTGGTGTGTAACTGTGTGTAACTGGTGTGTATCTGGTGTGTAACTGTGTGTTACTGTGTGTAACTGGTGTGTTACTAGTGTGTAACAGTGTGTAACTGTGTGTAACTGGTTTGTAACAGTGTGTAACTGTGTGTATCTGGTGTGTAACTGGTGTGTATCTGGTGTGTAACTGGTGTGTATCTGGTGTGGAAGTATATGTAACTGGTGTGTATCTGGTGTGTAACTGGTGTGTAACTGGTGGGTCTCTGGTGTGTATCTGGTGTGTAACTGGTGTGTATCTGGTGTGTAACTGGTGTGTATCTGGTGTGTATCTGGTGTGTAACTGGTGTGTATCTGGTGTGTAACTGTTTGTAACTGGTGTGTAACTGGTGTGTAACTGGTGTGTAATTGTGTGTAACTGGTGTGTAAATGTGTGTAACAGTGTGTAACAGTGTGTAACTGTGTGTAACTGGTGTGTAACTGTGTTTATCTGGTGTGTAACTGGTGTGTATCTGGTCTGTAACTGGTTTGTAACTGGTGTGCATTTGGTGTGTAACTGTGTGTAATTGTGTGTAACAGTGTGTAACTGTGTGTAATTGTGTGTAACTGGTGTGTAACTGGTGTGTATCTGGTGTGTAACTGTGTGTAACTGTGTGTAACTGGTGTGTAACAGTGTATATCTGGTGTGTTACTGGTGTGTATCTGGTGTGTAAGTATGTGTAACTGGTGTGTTTCTGGTGTGTAACTGGTGTGTAAGTGGTGTGTATCTGGTGTGTAACTGGTGTGTAACTGGTGTGTATCTGGTGTGTAACTGGTGTTTAACTGGTGTGTAACTGTGTGTAACTGGTATGTATTTGGTGTGTAACTGGTGTGTAACTGGTGTGTAAATATGTGTAACAGTGTGTAACTGTGTGTAACAGTGTGTAACTGTGTGTAACTGGTGTGTAACTGGTGTGTATCTGGTGTGTAACTGGTGTGTAACTGGTGTGTTACTAGTGTGTAACTGGTGTGCATCTGGTGTGTAACTGGTGTGTTACTGTGTGTAACAGTGTGTAACTCAGTGTAACTGTGTAACTGGTGTGTAACTGTGTGTAACTGGTGTGTAACTGTGTGTAACTGGTGTGTATCTGGTGTGTAACTGTGTGTTACTGTGTGTAACTGGTGTGTTACTAGTGTGTAACAGTGTGTAACTGTGTGTAACTGGTTTGTAACAGTGTGTAACTGTGTGTATCTGGTGTGTAACTGGTGTGTATCTGGTGTGTAACTGGTGTGTATCTGGTGTGGAAGTATATGTAACTGGTGTGTATCTGGTGTGTAACTGGTGTGTAACTGGTGGGTCTCTGGTGTGTATCTGGTGTGTAACTGGTGTGTATCTGGTGTGTAACTGGTGTGTATCTGGTGTGTATCTGGTGTGTAACTGGTGTGTATCTGGTGTGTAACTGTTTGTAACTGGTGTGTAACTGGTGTGTAACTGGTGTGTAATTGTGTGTAACTGGTGTGTAAATGTGTGTAACAGTGTGTAACAGTGTGTAACAGTGTGTAACTGTGTGTAACTGGTGTGTAACTGTGTTTATCTGGTGTGTAACTGGTGTGTATCTGGTCTGTAACTGGTTTGTAACTGGTGTGCATTTGGTGTGTAACTGTGTGTAATTGTGTGTAACAGTGTGTAACTGTGTGTAATTGTGTGTAACTGGTGTGTAACTGGTGTGTATCTGGTGTGTAACTGTGTGTAACTGTGTGTAACTGGTGTGTAACTGGTGTGTATCTGGTGTGTAACTGGTGTGTATCTGGTGTGTAACTGGTGTGTTACTGGTGTGTAAGTGTGTTAAACTGGTGTGTAACTGGTGTGTATCTGGTGTGTAACTGGTGTGTAACTTGTGTGTATCTTGTGTGTATCTGGTGTGTAACTGGTGTGTATCTGGTATGTAACTGGTGTGTATCTGGTGTGTAACTGGTGAGTAACTGGTGTGTATCTGGTGTTTAACTGGTGTGTAACTGGTGTGTAACTGTTTGTAACAGTGTGTAACAGTGTGTAACTGTTTGTAACAGTGTGTAACAGTGTGTAACTGTGTGTAACTGGTGTGTATCTGGTGTGTAACTGTGTGTAACTGGTGTGTAACTGGTGTGTATCTGGTGTGTATCTGGTGTGTAAGTGTGTGTAACTGGTGTGTATCTGGTGAGTAACTGGTGTGTAACTGGTGTGTAACTGGTGTGTTACTGTGTGTAACAGTGTGTAACTGTGTGTAACTGGTGTGCATCTGGTGTGTAACTGGTGTGTAACTGGTGTGTTACTGTGTGTAACAGTGTGTAACTGTGTAACTGGTGTGTAACTGTGTGTAACTGGTGTGTAACTGGTGTGTAACTGATGTGTATCTGGTGTGTAACTGTGTGTAACTGGTGTGTAACCGTATGTAACTGGTGTGTTACTAGTGTGTAACTGTGTTTAACTGTGTGTAACAGTGTGTAACTGTGTGTAACTGGTGAGCATCTGGTGTGTAACTGGTGTGTTACTGTGTGTAACTGTGTGTTACTGTGTGTAACTGTGAGTAACAGTGTGTAACGTGTGTAACAGTGTGTAACTGTGTGTAACTGGTGTGTATCTGGTGTGTAACTGTGTGTAACTGGTGTGTAACTGGTGTGTATCTGGTGTGTAACAGTGTGTAACTGTGTGTAACTGGTGTGTAACTGGTGTGTAACTGGTGTGTATCTGGTGTGTATCTGGTGTGTAAGTGTGTGTAACTGGTGTGTAACTGGTGTGTAACTGGTGTGTATCTGGTGTGTAACAGTGTGTAACTGTGTGTAACTGGTGTGTAACTGTGTGTATCTGGTGTGTAACTGGTGTGTAACTGGTGTGCATTTGGAGTTTAACTGGTGTGAAACTGTGTGTTACTGTGTGTAATTGTGTGTAACAGTGTAACAGTGTTTATCTGTGTGTAATTGTCTGTAACTGGTGTGTAACTGGTGTGTAACTGGTGTGTATCTGGTGTGTAACTGTGTGTAACTGGTGTGTAACTGGTGTGTAACAGGTGTGTATCTGGTGTGTAACTGGTGTGTATCTGGTGTTTTACTGGTGTGTTACTGGTGTGTAACCGTGTGTAACTGTGTGTAACAGTGTGTAACTGTGTGTAACTGGTGTGTAACTGGTGTGTATCTGGTGTGTAACTGGTGTATAACTGGTGTGTATCTGGTGTGTTACTAGTGTGTAACCGTTTGTAACTGTGTGTAACAGTGTGTAACTGTGTGTAACTGGTGAGCATCTGGTGTGTAACTGGTGTGTTACTGTGTGTAACTGTGTGTTACTGTAAGTAACTGTGAGTAACAGTGTGTAACGTGTGTAACAGTGTGTAACTGTGTGTAACTGGTGTGTATCTGGTGTGTAACTGTGTGTAACTGGTGTGTAACTGGTGTGTATCTGGTGTGTAACAGTGTGTAACTGTGTGTAACTGGTGTGTAACTGGTGTGTAACTGGTGTGTATCTGGTGTGTATCTGGTGTGTAAGTGTGTGTAACTGGTGTGTAACTGGTGTGTATCTGGTGTGTAACAGTGTGTAACTGTGTGTAACTGGTGTGTAACTGGTGTGTATCTGGTGTGTATCTGGTGTGTAACTGGTGTGTAACCGGTGTGTATCTGGTGTGTTACTAGTGTGTAACTGTGTGTAACAGTGTGTAACTGTGTGTAACTGGTGTGTAACAGTTTGTATCTGGTGTGTAACTGGTGTGTATCTGGTGTGTATCTGGTGTGTAACTGGTGTGTATCTGGTGTGTAAGTATGTGTAACTGGTGTGTAACTGGTGTGTATCTGGTGTGTAACTGGTGTGTAACTGGTGGGTATCTGGTGTGTATCTGGTGTGTAACTGGTGTGTATCTAGTGTGTAACTGGTGTGTATCTGGTGTGTAACTGGTGTGTATCTGGTGTGTAACTGGTGAGTAACTGGTGTGTATCTGGTGTGTAACTGGTGTGTGAGTGGTGTGTATCTGGTGTGTAACGGGTGTGTAACTGGTGTGTATCTGGTGTGCATCTGGTGTGTAACTGGTGTGTATCTGGTGTGTAACTGGTGTGTATCTGGTGTGTAACTGGTGTGTAACTGTGTGTAACTGGTGTGTAAATATGTGTAACTGGTGTGTAACTGTGTGTAACAGGTGTGTATCTGGTGTGTAACTGTGTGTAACTGTGTGTAACTGGTGTGTTACTAGTGTGTAACTCTGTGTAACAGTGTGTAACTGTGTGTATCTGGTGTGTAACTGGTGTTTATCTGGTGTGTAACTGGTGTGTATCTGGTGTGTAAGTATGTGTAACTGGTGTGTAACTGGTGTGTATCTGGTGTGTATCTGGTGTGTAACTGGTGTGTATCTGGTGGGTAACTGGTGTGTATCTGGTGTGTAACTGTGTGTAACTGGTGTGTATCTGGTGTGTAACTGTGTGTAACTGGTGTGTTACTAGTGTGTAAATGTGTGTAACTGTGTGTAACTGTGTGTAACAGTGTGTAAGAGTGTATAACTGGTGTGTAACAGTGTGTAACTGTGTGCATCTGGTGTGTAACTGGTGTGTATCTGGTGTGTAACTGGTGTATATCTGGTGTGTAATTGTGTGTAACTGGTGTGTAACAGTGTGTAACTGTGTGTAACAGTGTGTAACTGTGTGTAACAGTGTGTAACTGGTGTGTAACTGTGTGTATCTGGTGTGTAACTTGTGTGTATCTGGTGTGTAACTGGTGTGTAACTGGTGTGTAACTGGTGTGTATCTGGTGTGTATCTGGTGTGTAAGTGTGTGTAACTGGTGTGTATCTGGTGACTAACTGGTGTGTAACTGGTGTGTAACTGGTGTGTTACTGTGTGTAACAGTGTGTAACTGTGTGTAACTGGTGTGCATCTGGTGTTTTACTGGTGTGTAACTGGTGTGTTACTGTGTGTAACAGTGTGTAACTGTGTAACTGGTGTGTAACTGGTGTGTAACTGGTGTGTAACTGATGTGTATCTGCTGTGTAACTGTGTGTAACTGGTGTGTAACCGTATGTAACTGGTGTGTTACTAGTGTGTAACTGTGTTTAACTGTGTGTAACAGTGTGTAACTGTGTGTAACTGGTGAGCATCTGGTGTGTAACTGGTGTGTTACTGTGTGTAACTGTGTGTTACTGTGTGTAACTGTGAGTAACAGTGTGTAACGTGTGTAACAGTGTGTAACTGTGTGTAACTGGTGTGTATCTGGTGTGTAACTGTGTGTAACTGGTTTGTAACTGGTGTGTATCTGGTGTGTAACAGTGTGTAACTGGTGTGTAACTGGTGTGTAACTGGTGTGTATCTGGTGTGTATCTGGTGTGTAAGTGTGTGTAACTGGTGTGTAACTGGTGTGTAACTGGTGTGTAACTGGTGTGTATCTGGTGTGTAACAGTGTGTAACTGTGTGTAACTGGTGTGTAACTGTGTGTAACTGGTGTGTAACTGGTGTGTATCTGGTGTGTAACAGTGTGTAACTTGTGTGTATCTGGTGTCTAACTGGTGTGTAACTGGTGTGCATTTGGAGTTTAACTGGTGTGAAATTGTGTGTTACTGTGTGTAATTGTGTGTAACAGTGTAACAGTGTTTATCTGTGTGTAATTGTGTGTAACTGGTGTGTAACTGGTGTGTATCTGGTGTGTAACTGTGTGTAACTGTGTGTAACTGGTGTGTAACTGGTGTGTAACAGGTGTGTATCTGGTGTGTAACTGGTGTGTATCTGGTGTTTTACTGGTGTGTTACTGGTGTGTAACCGTGTGTAACTGTGTGTAACAGTGTGTAACTGTGTGTAACTGGTGTGTAACTGGTGTGTATCTGGTGTGTAACTGGTGTGTAACTGGTGTGTATCTGGTGTGTTACTAGTGTGTAACCGTTTGTAACTGTGTGTAACAGTGTGTAACTGTGTGTAACTGGTGAGCATCTGGTGTGTAACTGGTGTGTTACTGTGTGTAACTGTGTGTTACTGTGTGTAACTGTGAGTAACAGTGTGTAACGTGTGTAACAGTGTGTAACTGTGTGTAACTGGTGTGTATCTGGTGTGTAACTGTGTGTAACTGGTGTGTAACTGGTGTGTATCTGGTGTGTAACAGTGTGTAACTGGTGTGTAACTGGTGTGTAACTGGTGTGTATCTGGTGTGTATCTGGTGTGTAAGTGTGTGTAACTGGTGTGTAACTGGTGTGTAACTGGTGTGTATCTGGTGTGTAACAGTGTGTAACTGTGTGTAACTGGTGTGTAACTGGTGTGTAACTGGTGTGTATCTGGTGTGTATCTGGTGTGTAACTGGTGTGTAACTGGTGTGTATCTGGTGTGTTACTAGTGTGTAACTGTGTGTAACAGTGTGTAACTGTGTGTAACTGGTGTGTAACAGTGTGTATCTGGTGTGTAACTGGTGTGTATCTGGTGTGTATCTGGTGTGTAACTGGTGTGTATCTGGTGTGTAAGTATGTGTAACTGGTGTGTAACTGGTGTGTATCTGGTGTGTAACTGGTGTGTAACTGGTGGGTATCTGGTGTGTATCTGGTGTGTAACTGGTGTGTATCTGGTGTGTAACTGGTGTGTATCTGGTGTGTAACTGGTGTGTATCTGGTGTGTAACTGGTGAGTAACTGGTGTGTATCTGGTGTGTAACTGGTGTGTGAGTGGTGTGTATCTGGTGTGTAACGGGTGTGTAACTGGTGTGTATCTGGTGTGCATCTGGTGTGTAACTGGTGTGTATCTGGTGTGTAACTGGTGTGTATCTGGTGTGTAACTGGTGTGTAACTGTGTGTAACTGGTGTGTAAATATGTGTAACTGGTGTGTAACTGTGTGTAACAGTGTGTAACTGTGTAACTGGTGTGTAACTGGTGTGTATCTGGTGTGTAACTGGTGTGTTACTAGTGTGTAACTGGTGTGTATCTGGTGTGTAACTGTGTGTAACTGTGTGTAACTGGTGTGTTACTAGTGTGTAACTGTGTGTAACTGTGAGTAACAGTGTGTAACGTGTGTAACAGTGTGTAACTGTGTGTAACTGGTGTGTATCTGGTGTGTAACTGTGTGTAACTGGTGTGTAACTGGTGTGTATCTGGTGTGTAACAGTGTGTAACTGGTGTGTAACTGGTGTGTATCTGGTGTGTAACTGGTGAGTAACTGGTGTGTATCTGGTGTGTAACTGGTGTGTGAGTGGTGTGTATCTGGTGTGTAACGGGTGTGTAACTGGTGTGTATCTGGTGTGCATCTGGTGTGTAACTGGTGTGTATCTGGTGTGTAACTGGTGTGTATCTGGTGTGTAACTGGTGTGTAACTGTGTGTAACTGGTGTGTAAATATGTGTAACTGGTGTGTAACTGTGTGTAACAGTGTGTAACTGTGTAACTGGTGTGTAACTGGTGTGTATCTGGTGTGTAACTGGTGTGTTACTAGTGTGTAACTGGTGTGTATCTGGTGTGTAACTGTGTGTAACTGTGTGTAACTGGTGTGTTACTAGTGTGTAACTGTGTGTAACTGTGAGTAACAGTGTGTAACGTGTGTAACAGTGTGTAACTGTGTGTAACTGGTGTGTATCTGGTGTGTAACTGTGTGTAACTGGTGTGTAACTGGTGTGTATCTGGTGTGTAACAGTGTGTAACTGGTGTGTAACTGGTGTGTATCTGGTGTGTAAGTGTGTGTAACTGGTGTGTAACTGGTGTGTAACTGGTGTGTATCTGGTGTGTAACAGTGTGTAACTGTGTGTAACTGGTGTGTAACTGGTGTGTATCTGGTGTGTATCTGGTGTGTAACTGGTGTGTAACTGGTGTGTATCTGGTGTGTTACTAGTGTGTAACTGTGTGTAACAGTGTGTAACTGTGTGTAACTGGTGTGTAACAGTGTGTATCTGGTGTGTAACTGGTGTGTATCTGGTGTGTATCTGGTGTGTAACTGGTGTGTATCTGGTGTGTAAGTATGTGTAACTGGTGTGTAACTGGTGTGTATCTGGTGTGTAACTGGTGTGTAACTGGTGGGTATCTGGTGTGTATCTGGTGTGTAACTGGTGTGTATCTGGTGTGTAACTGGTGTGTATCTGGTGTGTAACTGGTGTGTATCTGGTGTGTAACTGGTGAGTAACTGGTGTGTATCTGGTGTGTAACTGGTGTGAGAGTGGTGTGTATCTGGTGTGTAACGGGTGTGTAACTGGTGTGTATCTGGTGTGCATCTGGTGTGCAACTGGTGTGTATCTGGTGTGTAACTGGTGTGTATCTGGTGTGTAACTGGTGTGTAACTGTGTGTAACTGGTGTGTAAATATGTGTAACTGGTGTGTAACTGTGTGTAACAGTGTGTAACTGTGTAACTGGTGTGTAACTGGTGTGTATCTGGTGTGTAACTGGTGTGTAACTGGTGTGTTACTAGTGTGTAACTGGTGTGTATCTGGTGTGTAACTGTGTGTAACTGTGTGTAACTGGTGTGTTACTAGTGTGTAACTGTGTGTAACAGTGTGTAACTGTGTGTATCTGGTGTGTAACTGGTGTTTATCTGGTGTGTAACTGGTGTGTATCTGGTGTGTAAGTATGTGTAACTGGTGTGTAACTGGTGTGTATCTGGTGTGTATCTGGTGTGTAACTGGTGTGTATCTGGTGTGTAACTGGTGTGTAACTGGTGTGTATCTGGTGTGTAACTGTGTGTAACTGGTGTGTATCTGGTGTGTAACTGTGTGTAACTGGTGTGTTACTAGTGTGTAAATGTGTGTAACTGTGTGTAACAGTGTGTAAGAGTGTATAACTGGTGTGTAACAGTGTGTAACTGTGTGCATCTGGTGTGTAACTGGTGTGTATCTGGTGTGTATCTGGTGTGTAACTGGTGTATATCTGGTGTGTAACTGTGTGTAACTGGTGTGTAACAGTGTGTAACTGTGTGTAACAGTGTGTAACAGTGTGTAACTGTGTGTAACAGTGTGTAACAGTGTGTAACAGTGTGTAACTGGTGTGTAACTGTGTGTATCTGGTGTGTAACTTGTGTGTATCTGGTGTGTAACTGGTGTGTAACTGGTGTGCATTTGGAGTTTAACCTGTGTGAAACTGTGTGTTACTGTGTGTAATTGTGTGTAACAGTGTAACAGTGTTTATCTGTGTGTAATTGTGTGTAACTGGTGTGTAACTGGTGTGTAACTGGTGTGTATCTGGTGTGAAACTGGTGTATAACAGGTGTGTATCTGGTGTGTAACTGGTGTGTATCTGGTGTGTAACTGGTGTGTTACTGGTGTGTAACCGTGTGTAACTGTGTGTAACAGTGTGTAACTGTGTGTAACTGGTGTGTAACTGGTGTGTATCTGGTGTGTAACTGGTGTGTAACTGGTGTGTATCTGGTGTGTTACTAGTGTGTAACCGTTTGTAACTGTGTGTAACCGTGTGTAACTGTGTGTAACAGTGTGTAACTGGTGTGTATCTGGTGTGTTACTAGTGTGTAACTGTGTGTAACTGTGTGTAACTGGTGTGTAACAGTGTATATCTGGTGTGTTACTGGTGTGTATCTGGTGTGTATCTGGTGTGTAAGTATGTGTAACTGGTGTGTATCTGGTGTGTAACTGGTGTGTAACTGGTGGGTATCTGGTGTGTATCTGGTGTGTAACTTGTGTGTATCTGGTGTGTAACTGGTTTGTATCTGGTGTGTAACTGGTGTGTATCTGGTGTGTAACTGGTGTGTAAGTGGTGTCTATCTGGTGTGTAACTGGTGTGTAACTGGTGTGTATCTGGTGTGTAACTGGTGTTTAACTGGTGTGTAACTGGTGTGTAACTGTGTGTAACTGGTATGTATCTGGTGTGTAACTGGTGTGTATCTGGTATGTAACTGGTGTGTATCTTGTGTGTAACTGGTGTGCAACTGGTGTGTATCTGGTGTGTAACTGGTGTGTAACTGGTGTGTAACTGGTGTGTAAATATGTGTAACAGTGTGTAACTGTGTGTAACAGTGTGTAACTGTGTGTAACTGGTGTGTAACTGGTGTGTATCTGGTGTGTAACTGGTGTGTAACTGGTGTGTTACTAGTGTGTAACTGGTGTGCATCTGGTGTGTAACTGGTGTGTTACTGTGTGTAACAGTGTGTAACTCAGTGTAACTGTGTAACTGGTGTGTAACTGTGTGTAACTGGTGTGTAACTGTGTGTAACTGGTGTGTATCTGGTGTGTAACTGTGTGTTACTGTGTGTAACTGGTGTGTTACTAGTGTGTAACAGTGTGTAACTGTGTGTAACTGGTTTGTAACAGTGTGTAACTGTGTGTATCTGGTGTGTAACTGGTGTGTATCTGGTGTGTAACTGGTGTGTATCTGGTGTGTAAGTATGTGTAACTGGTGTGTAACTGGTGTGTATCTGGTGTGTAACTGGTGTGTAACTGGTGGGTATCTGGTGTGTATCTGGTGTGTAACTGGTGTGTATCTGGTGTGTAACTGGTGTGTATCTGGTGTGTAACTGGTGTGTATCTGGTGTGTAACTGTTTGTAACTGGTGTGTAACTGGTGTGTAACTGGTGTGTAATTGTGTGTAACTGGTGTGTAAATGTGTGTAACAGTGTGTAACAGTGTGTAACTGTGTGTAACTGGTGTGTAACTGTGTTTATCTGGTGTGTATCTGGTGTGTAACTGGTGTGTAACTGGTGTGCATTTGGTGTGTAACTGTGTGTAATTGTGTGTAACAGTGTGTAACTGTGTGTAACTGTGTGTAATTGTGTGTAACTGGTGTGTAATTCAAAATGCAGCAGCAAGATTACTAACAGGAACAAAAAGAAGAGAGCACATTAGGCCAGTGCTGAAGTCTCTTCACTGGCTCCCCGTCGAGTCTAGAATCAAATTCAAAATTCTACTCTTGACCTACAAAGCCATAAATGACATGGCCCCATCCTACCTCAAAGATGCTATAGAACCATATCATCCAAACAGAGCTCTTTGCTCTCAGAATGCTGGCCTTCTGGTGGTGCCAAGAGTCTCTAAAAGTACTGTAGGAGGTAGAGCGTTTAGCTACCAAGCTCCTGTGTTATGGAATCAGCTCCCGACCCATGTTAAATATGCTGACACAGTCTCTTCATTTAAGTCCAGGCTTAAAACGTTCCTCTTCGAAATCGCTTATGGTCAGAGTAGTTAGGAACATAAAGATAAACCCACAGCTTTAGCTACGCTGCCCTAGGAGTAACTATGCTGGGGGAAGTATGACAGCTTGAGCACTATCCTCTTCTTCTGACTACTTATGCTATCAAACAATATTTATTTTTTGATTCCACTTGCAAACTGTTCACCGCCTTCTTTTCTTTCTCTCACTTCTGAGGACCTGTGGACCCAGATGCCCCTCCCCTGGTGAAGTGGTCCCTGCCCTGTGTGGACGGTCCCTCATCTGCCTGAGGAGTGGCTCCAGTTCGCCTCAGTCGGTCCCTCATCTGCCTGAAGAGTGGGTCCAGCTCGCCTCCGACGGTCCCTCGTCTGCCTGAAGAGTGGGTCCAGCTCGCCTCCGACGGTCCCTCTTCTGCCTGAAGAGTGGGTCCAGCTCGACTCAGACGGTCCCTCTTCTGCCTGAAGAGTGGGTCCAGCTCGACTCAGACGGTCCCTCTTCTGCCTGAAGAGTGGGTCCAGCTCCAGTCTCCTCGTGTCCGTCTGTCCGTCTGTGAGAGTCGGATCTCTCCTTCACTGGAACTCCTCCAGGTTTCTACGCTTTTTTCCCAAAGAGGTTTTTTTTTGTAGTTTTTCCTGGCCGAGAAGGAGAGTCTAAGGACAGAGGACCCTGGGACATCGTCCCTCGCCACTACAGACATTGTCTGACTTCATCGCCACCACAGACATTGTTGATTCATTTCTCCCTGTGGCCCTCAGAGGCAACTGTTGTTGTGATTTTGGACCTTACAAAAATAAATTGATTTGATTTGATTTGATTTGTAACTGGTGTGTTACTAGTGTGTAACTGTGTGTAACTGGTGTGTAACTGGTGTGTATCTGGTGTGTAACTGGTGTGTATCTGGTGTGTAACTGGTGTGTTACTGGTGTGTAAGTGTGTTAAACTGGTGTGTAACTGGTGTGTATCTGGTGTGTAACTGGTGTGTAACTTGTGTGTATCTGGTGTGTATCTGGTGTATAACTGGTGTGTATCTGGTATGTAACTGGTGTGTATCTGGTGTGTAACTGGTGTGTATCTGGTGTTTTACTGGTGTGTTACTGGTGTGTAACCGTGTGTAACTGTGTGTAACAGTGTGTAACTGTGTGTAACTGGTGTGTAACTGGTGTGTATCTGGTGTGTAACTGGTGTGTAACTGGTGTGTATCTGGTGTGTTACTAGTGTGTAACCGTTTGTAACTGTGTGTAACAGTGTGTAACTGTGTGTAACTGGTGAGCATCTGGTGTGTAACTGGTGTGTTACTGTATGTAACTGTGTGTTACTGTGTGTAACTGTGAGTAACAGTGTGTAACGTGTGTAAAAGTGTGTAACTGTGTGTAACTGGTGTGTATCTGGTGTGTAACTGTGTGTAACTGGTGTGTAACTGGTGTGTATCTGGTGTGTAACAGTGTGTAACTGTGTGTAACTGGTGTGTAACTGGTGTGTAACTGGTGTGTATCTGGTGTGTATCTGGTGTGTAAGTGTGTGTAACTGGTGTGTAACTGGTGTGTAACTGGTGTGTATCTGGTGTGTAACAGTGTGTAACTGTGTGTAACTGGTGTGTAACTGGTGTGTAACTGGTGTGTATCTGGTGTGTATCTTGTGTGTAACTGGTGTGTAACTGGTGTGTATCTGGTGTGTTACTAGTGTGTAACTGTGTGTAACAGTGTGTAACTGTGTGTAACTGGTGTGTAACAGTGTGTATCTGGTGTGTAACTGGTGTATATCTGGTGTGTATCTGGTGTGTAACTGGTGTGTATCTGGTGTGTAAGTATGTGTAACTGGTGTGTAACTGGTGTGTATCTGGTGTGTAACTGGTGTGTAACTGGTGGGTATCTGGTGTGTATCTGGTGTGTAACTGGTGTGTATCTGGTGTGTAACTGGTGTGTATCTGGTGTGTAACTGGTGTGTATCTGGTGTGTAACTGGTGAGTAACTGGTGTGTATCTGGTGTGTAACTGGTGTGTGAGTGGTGTGTATCTGGTGTGTAACGGGTGTGTAACTGGTGTGTATCTGGTGTGCATCTGGTGTGTAACTGGTGTGTATCTGGTGTGTAACTGGTGTGTATCTGGTGTGTAACTGGTGTGTAACTGTGTGTAACTGGTGTGTAAATATGTGTAACTGGTGTGTAACTGTGTGTAACAGTGTGTAACTGTGTAACTGGTGTGTAACTGGTGTGTATCTGGTGTGTAACTGGTGTGTAACTGGTGTGTTACTAGTGTGTAACTGGTGTGTATCTGGTGTGTAACTGTGTGTAACTGTGTGTAACTGGTGTGTTACTAGTGTGTAACTGTGTGTAACAGTGTGTAACTGTGTGTATCTGGTGTGTAACTGGTGTTTATCTGGTGTGTAACTGGTGTGTATCTGGTGTGTAAGTATGTGTAACTGGTGTGTAACTGGTGTGTATCTGGTGTGTATCTGGTGTGTAACTGGTGTGTATCTGGTGTGTAACTGGTGTGTAACTGGTGTGTATCTGGTGTGTAACTGTGTGTAACTGGTGTGTATCTGGTGTGTAACTGTGTGTAACTGGTGTGTTACTAGTGTGTAAATGTGTGTAACTGTGTGTAACTGTGTGTAACAGTGTGTAACAGTGTATAACTGGTGTGTAACAGTGTGTAACTGTGTGCATCTGGTGTGTAACTGGTGTGTATCTGGTGTGTATCTGGTGTGTAACTGGTGTATATCTGGTGTGTAACTGCGTGTAACTGGTGTGTAACAGTGTGTAACTGTGTGTAACAGTGTGTAACAGTGTGTAACTGTGTGTAACAGTGTGTAACAGTGTGTAACTGTGTGTAACTGGTGTGTAACTGTGTGTAACTTGTGTGTATCTGGTGTGTAACTGGTGTGTAACTGGTGTGCATTTGGAGTTTAACTGGTGTGAAACTGTGTGTTACTGTGTGTAATTGTGTATAACAGTGTAACAGTGTTTATCTGTGTGTAATTGTGTGTAACTGGTGTGTAACTGGTGTGTATCTGGTGTGTAACTGTGTGTAACTGTGTGTAACTGGTGTGAAACTGGTGTGTAACAGGTGTGTATCTGGTGTGTAACTGGTGTGTATCTGGTGTGTAACTGATGTGTTACTGGTGTGTAACCGTGTGTAACTGTGTGTAACAGTGTGTAACTGTGTGTAACTGGTGTGTAACTGGTGTGTATCTGGTGTGTAACTGGTGTGTAACTGGTGTGTATCTGGTGTGTTACTAGTGTGTAACCGTTTGTAACTGTGTGTAACCGTGTGTAACTGTGTGTAACAGTGTGTAACTGGTGTGTATCTGGTGTGTTACTAGTGTGTAACTGTGTGTAACTGTGTGTAACTGGTGTGTAACAGTGTATATCTGGTGTGTTACTGGTGTGTATCTGGTGTGTATCTGGTGTGTAAGTATGTGTAACTGGTGTGTATCTGGTGTGTAACTGGTGTGTAACTGGTGGGTATCTGGTGTGTATCTGGTGTGTAACTGGTGTGTATCTGGTGTGTAACTGGTTTGTATCTGGTGTGTAACTGGTGTGTATCTGGTGTGTAACTGGTGTGTAAGTGGTGTGTATCTGGTGTGTAACTGGTGTGTAACTGGTGTGTATCTGGTGTGTAACTGGTGTTTAACTGGTGTGTAACTGGTGTGTAACTGTGTGTAACTGGTATGTATCTGGTGTGTAACTGGTGTGTATCTGGTATGTAACTGGTGTGTATCTTGTGTGTAACTGGTGTGCAACTGGTGTGTATCTGGTGTGTAACTGGTGTGTAACTGGTGTGTAACTGGTGTGTAAATATGTGTAACAGTGTGTAACTGTGTGTAACAGTGTGTAACTGTGTGTAACTGGTGTGTAACTGGTGTGTATCTGGTGTGTAACTGGTGTGTAACTGGTGTGTTACTAGTGTGTAACTGGTGTGCATTTGGTGTGTAACTGGTGTGTTACTGTGTGTAACAGTGTGTAACTCAGTGTAACTGTGTAACTGGTGTGTAACTGTGTGTAACTGGTGTGTAACTGTGTGTAACTGGTGTGTATCTGGTGTGTAACTGTGTGTTACTGTGTGTAACTGGTGTGTTACTAGTGTGTAACAGTGTGTAACTGTGTGTAACTGGTTTGTAACAGTGTGTAACTGTGTGTATCTGGTGTGTAACTGGTGTGTATCTGGTGTGTAACTGGTGTGTATCTGGTGTGTAAGTATGTGTAACTGGTGTGTAACTGGTGTGTATCTGGTGTGTAACTGGTGTGTAACTGTGTGTAACTGGTGTGTTACTAGTGTGTAACTGCGTGTAACAGTGTGGTGTGTATCTGGTGTGTAACTGGTGTTTAACTGTGTGTAACTGGTGTGTAAATATGTGTAACTGGTGTGTAACTGTGTGTAACAGTGTGTAACTGTGTAACTGGTGTGTAACTGGTGTGTATCTGGTGTGTAACTGGTGTGTAACTGGTGTGTTACTAGTGTGTAACTGGTGTGTATCTGGTGTGTAACTGTGTGTAACTGGTGTGTTACTAGTGTGTAACTGTGTGTAACAGTGTGTAACTGTGTGTATCTGGTGTGTAACTGGTGTTTATCTTGTGTGTAACTGGTGTGTATCTGGTGTGTAAGTATGTGTAACTGGTGTGTAACTGGTGTGTATCTGGTGTGTAACTGGTGTGTAACTGGTGGGTATCTGGTGTGTATCTGGTGTGTAACTGGTGTGTATCTGGTGTGTAACTGGTGTGTATCTGGTGTGTAACTGGTGTGTATCTGGTGTGTAACTGTGTGTAACTGGTGTGTATCTGGTGTGTAACTGTGTGTAACTGGTGTGTTACTAGTGTGTAAATGTGTGTAACTGTGTGTAACTGTGTGTAACAGTGTGTAAGAGTGTATAACTGGTGTGTAACAGTGTGTAACTGTGTGCATCTGGTGTGTAACTGGTGTGTATCTGGTGTGTATCTGGTGTGTAACTGGTGTGTAACTGGTGTGTAACTGTGTGTAACTGGTGTGTTACTAGTGTGTAACTGTGTGTAACTGTGTGTAACAGTGTGTAACAGTGTGTAACTGTGTGTAACAGTGTGTAACAGTGTGTAACTGTGTGTAACTGGTGTGTAACAGTGTATATCTGGTGTGTTACTGGTGTGTATCTGGTGTGTATCTGGTGTGTAACTGGTGGGTATCTGGTGTGTATCTGGTGTGTAACTGGTGTGTAACTGGTGTGCATTTGGAGTTTAACTGGTGTGAAACTGTGTGTTACTGTGTGTAATTGTGTGTAACAGTGTTTATCTGTGTGAAATTGTGTGTAACTGGTGTGTAACTGGTGTGTATCTGGTGTGTAACTGTGTGTAACTGTGTGTAACTGGTGTGTAACTGGTGTGTAACAGGTGTGTATCTGGTGTGTAACTGGTGTGTATCTGGTGTGTAACTGGTGTGTTACTGGTGTGTAACCGTGTGTAACTGTGTGTAACAGTGTGTAACAGTGTGTAACTGTGTGTAACTGGTGTGTAACTGGTGTGTATCTGGTGTGTAACTGGTGTGTAACTGGTGTGTATCTGGTGTGTTACTAGTGTGTAACCGTTTGTAACTGTGTGTAACCGTGTGTAACTGTGTGTAACAGTGTGTAACTGGTGTGTAAATGGTGTGTATCTGGTGTGTTACTAGTGTGTAACCGTGTGTAACTGTGTGTAACTGGTGTGTAACAGTGTATATCTGGTTTGTTACTGGTGTGTATCTGGTGTGTATCTGGTGTGTAAGTATGTGTAACTGGTGTGTATCTGGTGTGTAACTGGTGGGTATCTGATGTGTATCTGGTGTGTAACTGGTGTGTATCTGGTGTGTAACTGGTTTGTATGTGGTGTGTAACTGGTGTGTATCTGGTGTGTAACTGGTGTGTAAGTGGTGTGTATCTGGTGTGTAACTGGTGTGTATCTGGTGTGTAACTGGTGTTTAACTGGTGTGTAACTGGTGTGTAACTGTGTGTAACTGGTATGTATCTGGTGTGTAACTGGTGTGTATCTGGTATGTAACTGGTGTGTATCTTGTGTTTAACTTTTGTGCAACTGGTGTGTATCTGGTGTGTAACTGGTGTGTAACTGGTGTGTAAATATGTGTAACAGTGTGTAACTGTGTGTAACTGGTGTGTAACTGGTGTGTATCTTGTGTGTAACTGGTGTGTAACTGGTGTGTATCTGGTGTGTTACTAGTGTGTAACTGTGTGTAACAGTGTGTAACTGTGTGTAACTGGTGTGTAACAGTGTGTAACTGGTGTGTAACTGGTGTGTATCTGGTGTGTATCTGGTGTGTAACTGGTGTGTATCTGGTGTGTAAGTATGTGTAACTGGTGTGTAACTGGTGTGTATCTGGTGTGTAACTGGTGTGTAACTGGTGGGTATCTGGTGTGTATCTGGTGTGTAACTGGTGTGTATCTGGTGTGTAACTGGTGTGTATCTGGTGTGTAACTGGTGAGTAACTGGTGTGTATCTGGTGTGTAACTGGTGTGTGAGCCGTGTGTATCTGGTGTGTACCGGGTGTGTAACTGGTGTGTATCTGGTGTGCATCTGGTGTGTAACTGGTGTGTATCTGGTGTGTAACTGGTGTGTATCTGGTGTTTAACTGGTGTGTATCTGGTGTGTAACTGGTGTGTAACTGTGTGTAACTGGTGTGTAAATATGTGTAACTGGTGTGTAACTGTGTGTAACAGTGTGTAACTGGTGTGTAACTGGTGTGTATCTGGTTTGTAACTGGTGTGTAACTGGTGTGTTACTAGTGTGTAACTGGTGTGTATCTGGTGTGTAACTGTGTGTAACTGTGTGTAACTGGTGTGTTACTAGTGTGTAACTGTGTGTAACAGTGTGTAACTGTGTGTATCTGGTGTGTAACTGGTGTTTATCTGTTGTGTAACTGGTGTGTATCTGGTGTGTAAGTATGTGTAACTGGTGTGTAACTGGTGTGTATCTAGTGTGTAACTGGTGTGTAACTGGTGGGTATCTGGTGTGTATCTGGTGTGTAACTGGTGTGTATCTGGTGTGTAACTGGTGTGTATCTGGTGTGTAACTGGTGTGTATCTGGTGTGTAACTGTGTGTAACTGGTGTGTATCTGGTGTGTAACTGTGTGTAACTGGTGTGTTACTAGTGTGTAAATGTGTGTAACTGTGTGTAACTGTGTGTAACAGTGTGTAAGAGTGTATAACTGGTGTGTAACAGTGTGTAACTGTGTGCATCTGGTGTGTAACTGGTGTGTATCTGGTGTGTAACTGGTGTATATCTGGTGTGTAACTGTGTGTAACTGGTGTGTTACTAGTGTGTAACTGTGTGTAACAGTGTGTAACTGTGTGTAACAGTGTGTAACAGTGTGTAACTGGTGTGTAACTGTGTGTATCTGGTGTGTAACTTGTGTGTATCTGGTGTGTAACTGGTGTGTAACTGGTGTGCATTTGGAGTTTAACTGGTGTGAAACTGTGTGTTACTGTGTGTAATTGTGTGTAACAGTGTAACAGTGTTTATCTGTATGTAATTGTGTGTAACTGGTGTGTAACTGGTGTGTATCTGGTGTGTAACTGTGTGTAACTGTGTGTAACTGGTGTGTAACTGGTGTGTAACAGGTGTGTATCTGGTGTGTAACTGGTGTGTATCTGGTGTGTAACTGGTGTGTTAATGGTGTGTAACCGTGTGTAACTGTGTGTAACAGTGTGTAACTGTGTGTAACTGGTGTGTAACTGGTGTGTATCTGGTGTGTAACTGGTGTGTAACTGGTGTGTATCTGGTGTGTTACTAGTGTGTAACCGTTTGTAACTGTGTGTAACCGTGTGTAACTGTGTGTAACAGTGTGTAACTGGTGTGTAACTGGTGTGTATCTGGTGTGTTACTAGTGTGTAACCGTGTGTAACTGTGTGTAACTGGTGTGTAACAGTGTATATCTGGTGTGTTACTGGTGTGTATCTGGTGTGTATCTGGTGTGTAAGTATGTGTAACTGGTGTTTAACTGGTGTGTAACTGGTGTGTAACTGTGTGTAACTGGTATGTATCTGGTGTGTAACTGGTGTGTATCTGGTATGTAACTGGTGTGTATCTTGTGTGTAACTGGTGTGCAACTGGTGTGTATCTGGTGTGTAACTGGTGTGTAACTGGTGTGTAACTGGTGTGTAAATATGTGTAACAGTGTGTAACTGTGTGTAACAGTGTGTAACAGTGTGTAACAGTGTGTAACTGTGTGTAACTGGTGTGTAACTGTGTGTATCTGGTGTGTAACTTGTGTGTATCTGGTGTGTAACTGGTGTGTAACTGGTGTGCATTTGGAGTTTAACTGGTGTGAAACTGTGTGTTACTGTGTGTAATTGTGTGTAACAGTGTAACAGTGTTTATCTGTGTGTAATTGTGTGTAACTGGTGTGTAACTGGTGTGTAACTGGTGTGTAACTGTGTGTAACTGTGTGTAACTGGTGTGTAACTGGTGTGTAACAGGTGTGTATCTGGTGTGTAACTGGTGTGTATCTGGTGTGTAACTGGTGTGTTACTGGTGTGTAACCGTGTGTAACTGTGTGTAACAGTGTGTAACTGTGTGTAACTGGTGTGTAACTGGTGTGTATCTGGTGTGTAACTGGTGTGTAACTGGTGTGTATCTGGTGTGTTACTAGTGTGAAACTGTGTGTAACAGTTTGTAACTGTGTGTAACTGGTGTGTAACAGTGTGTATCTGGTGTGTAACTGGTGTGTATCTGGTGTGTAACTGGTGTGTATCTGGTGTGTAAGTATGTGTAACTGGTGGGTATCTGGTGTGTATCTGGTGTGTAACTGGTGTGTATCTGGTGTGTAACTGGTGTGTAACTGGTGGGTATCTGGTGTGTATCTGGTGTGTAACTGGTGTGTATCTGGTGTGTAACTGGTGTGTATCTGGTGTGTAACTGGTGTGTATCTGGTGTGTAACTGGTGAGTAACTGGTGTGTATCTGGTGTGTAACTGGTGTGTGAGTGGTGTGTATCTGGTGTGTAACGGGTGTGTAACTGGTGTGCATCTGGTGTGCATCTGGTGTGTAACTGGTGTGTATCTGGTGTGTAACTGGTGTGTATCTGGTGTGTAACTGGTGTGTAACTGTGTGTAACTGGTGTGTAAATATGTGTAACTGGTGTGTAACTGTGTGTAACAGTGTGTAACTGTGTAACTGGTGTGTAACTGGTGTGTATCTGGTGTGTAACTGGTGTGTAACTGGTGTGTTACTAGTGTGTAACTGGTGTGTATCTGGTGTGTAACTGTGTGTAACTGTGTGTAACTGGTGTGTTACTAGTGTGTAACTGTGTGTAACAGTGTGTAACTGTGTGTATCTGGTGTGTAACTGGTGTTTATCTGGTGTGTAACTGGTGTGTATCTGGTGTGTAAGTATGTGTAACTGGTGTGTAACTGGTGTGTATCTGGTGTGTAACTGGTGTGTAACTGGTGGGTATCTGGTGTGTATCTGGTGTGTAACTGGTGTGAATCTGGTGTGTAACTGGTGTGTATCTGGTGTGTAACTGGTGTGTATCTGGTGTGTAACTGTGTGTAACTGGTGTGTATCTGGTGTGTAACTGTGTGTAACTGGTGTGTTACTAGTGTGTAAATGTGTGTAACTGTGTGTAACTGTGTGTAACAGTGTGTAAGAGTGTATAACTGGTGTGTAACAGTGTGTAACTGTGTGCATCTGGTGTGTAACTGGTGTGTATCTGGTGTGTATCTGGTGTGTAACTGGTGTATATCTGGTGTGTAACTGTGTGTAACTGGTGTGTATCTGGTGTGTAACTGTTTGTAACTGGTGTGTAACTGGTGTGTAATTGTGTGTAACTGGTGTGTAAATGTGTGTAACAGTGTGTAACAGTGTGTAACTGTGTGTAACTGGTGTGTAACTGTGTTTATCTGGTGTGTAACTGGTGTGTATCTGGTGTGTAACTGGTTTGTAACTGGTGTGCATTTGGTGTGTAACTGTGTGTAATTGTGTGTAACAGTGTGTAACTGTGTGTAATTGTGTGTAACTGGTGTGTAACTGGTGTGTAACTGGTGTGTATCTGGTGTGTAACTGTGTGTAACTGTGTGTAACTGGTGTGTAACTGGTGTGTATCTGGTGTGTAACTGGTGTGTATCTGGTGTGTAACTGGTGTGTTACTGGTGTGTAAGTGTGTTAAACTGGTGTGTAACTGGTGTGTATCTGGTGTGTAACTGGTGTGTAACTTGTGTGTATCTGGTGTGTAACTGGTGTGTATCTGGTATGTAACTGGTGTGTATCTGGTGTGTAACTGGTGAGTAACTGGTGTGTATCTGGTGTGTATCTGGTGTGTAACTGGTGTGTAACTGGTGTGTATCTGGTGTGTAACTGGTGTATAACTGTGTGTAACTGGTGTGTAAATATGTGTAACTGGTGTGTAACTGTGTGTAACAGTGTGTAACTGTGTAACTGGTGTGTAACTGGTGTGTATCTGGTGTGTAACTGGTGTGTAACTGGTGTGTTACTAGTGTGTAACTGGTGTGTATCTGGTGTGTAACTGTGTGTAACTGTGTGTAACTGGTGTGTTACTAGTGTGTAACTGTGTGTAACAGTGTGGTGTGTATCTGGTGTGTAACTGGTGTTTAACTGTGTGTAACTGGTGTGTAAATATGTGTAACTGGTGTGTAACTGTGTGTAACAGTGTGTAACTGTGTAACTGGTGTGTAACTGGTGTGTATCTGGTGTGTAACTGGTGTGTAACTGGTGTGTTACTAGTGTGTAACTGGTGTGTATCTGGTGTGTAACTGTGTGTAACTGTGTGTAACTGGTGTGTTACTAGTGTGTAACTGTGTGTAACAGTGTGTAACTGTGTGTATCTGGTGTGTAACTGGTGTTTATCTGGTGTGTAACTGGTGTGTATCTGGTGTGTAAGTATGTGTAACTGGTGTGTAACTGGTGTGTATCTGGTGTGTAACTGGTGTGTAACTGGTGGGTATCTGGTGTGTATCTGGTGTGTAACTGGTGTGTATCTGGTGTGTAACTGGTGTGTATCTGGTGTGTAACTGGTGTGTATCTGGTGTGTAACTGTGTGTAACTGGTGTGTATCTGGTGTGTAACTGTGTGTAACTGGTGTGTTACTAGTGTGTAAATGTGTGTAACTGTGTGTAACTGTGTGTAACAGTGTGTAAGAGTGTATAACTGGTGTGTAACAGTGTGTAACTGTGTGCATCTGGTGTGTAACTGGTGTGTATCTGGTGTGTATCTGGTGTGTAACTAGTGTGTATCTGGTGTGTAACTGTGTGTAACTGGTGTGTTACTAGTGTGTAACTGTGTGTAACAGTGTGTAACTGTGTGTAACAGTGTGTAACAGTGTGTAACAGTGTGTAACTGTGTGTAACAGTGTGTAACTGTGTGTAACTGGTGTGTAACAGTGTATATCTGGTGTGTTACTGGTGTGTAACTTGTGTGTATCTGGTGTGTAACTGGTGTGTAACTGGTGTGCATTTGGAGTTTAACTGGTGTGAAACTGTGTGTTACTGTGTGTAATTGTGTGTAACAGTGTAACAGTGTTTATCTGTGTGAAATTGTGTGTAACTGGTGTGTAACTGGTGTGTAACTGGTGTGTATCTGGTGTGTAACTGTGTGTAACTGTGTGTAACTGGTGTGTAACTGGTGTGTAACAGGTGTGTATCTGGTGTGTAACTGGTGTGTATCTGGTGTGTAACTGGTGTGTTACTGGTGTGTAACCGTGTGTAACTGTGTTTAACAGTGTGTAACAGTGTGTAACTGTGTGTAACTGGTGTGTAACTGGTGTGTATCTGGTGTGTAACTGGTGTGTAACTGGTGTGTATCTGGTGTGTTACTAGTGTGTAACCGTTTGTAACTGTGTGTAACCGTGTGTAACTGTGTGTAACAGTGTGTAACTGGTGTGTAACTGGTGTGTATCTGGTGTGTTACTAGTGTGTAACCGTGTGTAACTGTGTGTAACTGGTGTGTAACAGTGTATATCTGGTTTGTTACTGGTGTGTATCTGGTGTGTATCTGGTGTGTAAGTATGTGTAACTGGTGTGTATCTGGTGTGTAACTGGTGGGTATCTGGTGTGTATCTGGTGTGTAACTGGTGTGTATCTGGTGTGTAACTGGTTTGTATGTGGTGTGTAACTGGTGTGTATCTGGTGTGTAACTGGTGTGTAAGTGGTGTGTATCTGGTGTGTAACTGGTGTGTATCTGGTGTGTAACTGGTGTTTAACTGGTGTGTAACTGGTGTGTAACTGTGTGTAACTGGTATGTATCTGGTGTGTAACTGGTGTGTATCTGGTATGTAACTGGTGTGTATCTTGTGTTTAACTGTTGTGCAACTGGTGTGTATCTGGTGTGTAACTGGTGTGTAACTGGTGTGTAAATATGTGTAACTGTGTGTAACTGGTGTGTAACTGGTGTGTATCTTGTGTGTAACTGGTGTGTAACTGGTGTGTATCTGGTGTGTTACTAGTGTGTAACTGTGTGTAACAGTGTGTAACTGTGTGTAACTGGTGTGTAACAGTGTGTAACTGGTGTGTAACTGGTGTGTATCTGGTGTGTATCTGGTGTGTAACTGGTGTGTATCTGGTGTGTAAGTATGTGTAACTGGTGTGTAACTGGTGTGTATCTGGTGTGTAACTGGTGTGTAACTGGTGGGTATCTGGTGTGTATCTGGTGTGTAACTGGTGTGTATCTGGTGTGTAACTGGTGTGTATCTGGTGTGTAACTGGTGAGTAACTGGTGTGTATCTGGTGTGTAACTGGTGTTTGAGCCGTGTGTATCTGGTGTGTACCGGGTGTGTAACTGGTGTGTATCTGGTGTGCATCTGGTGTGTAACTGGTGTGTATCTGGTGTGTAACTGGTGTGAATCTGGTGTGTAACTGGTGTGTATCTGGTGTGTAACTGGTGTGTAACTGTGTGTAACTGGTGTGTAAATATGTGTAACTGGTGTGTAACTGTGTGTAACAGTGTGTAACTGGTGTGTAACTGGTGTGTATCTGGTTTGTAACTGGTGTGTAACTGGTGTGTTACTAGTGTGTAACTGGTGTGTATCTGGTGTGTAACTGTGTGTAACTGTGTGTAACTGGTGTGTTACTAGTGTGTAACTGTGTGTAACAGTGTGTAACTGTGTGTATCTGGTGTGTAACTGGTGTTTATCTGGTGTGTAACTGGTGTGTATCTGGTGTGTAAGTATGTGTAACTGGTGTGTAACTGGTGTGTATCTAGTGTGTAACTGGTGTGTAACTGGTGGGTATCTGGTGTGTATCTGGTGTGTAACTGGTGTGTATCTGGTGTGTAACTGGTGTGTATCTGGTGTGTAACTGGTGTGTATCTGGTGTGTAACTGTGTGTAACTGGTGTGTATCTGGTGTGTAACTGTGTGTAACTGGTGTGTTACTAGTGTGTAAATGTGTGTAACTGTGTGTAACTGTGTGTAACAGTGTGTAAGAGTGTATAACTGGTGTGTAACAGTGTGTAACTGTGTGCATCTGGTGTGTAACTGGTGTGTATCTGGTGTGTATCTGGTGTGTAACTGGTGTATATCTGGTGTGTAACTGTGTGTAACTGGTGTGTTACTAGTGTGTAACTGTGTGTAACAGTGTGTAACTGTGTGTAACAGTGTGTAACAGTGTGTAACTGGTGTGTAACTGTGTGTATCTGGTGTGTAACTTGTGTGTATCTGGTGTGTAACTGGTGTGTAACTGGTGTGCATTTGGAGTTTAACTGGTGTGAAACTGTGTGTTACTGTGTGTAATTGTGTGTAACAGTGTAACAGTGTTTATCTGTGTGTAATTGTGTGTAACTGGTGTGTAACTGGTGTGTAACTGGTGTGTATCTGGTGTGTAACTGTGTGTAACTGTGTGTAACTGGTGTGTAACTGGTGTGTAACAGGTGTGTATCTGGTGTGTAACTGGTGTGTATCTGGTGTGTAACTGGTGTGTTACTGGTGTGTAACCGTGTGTAACTGTGTGTAACAGTGTGTAACTGTGTGTAACTGGTGTGTAACTGGTGTGTATCTGGTGTGTAACTGGTGTGTAACTGGTGTGTATCTGGTGTGTTACTAGTGTGTAACCGTTTGTAACTGTGTGTAACCGTGTGTAACTGTGTGTAACAGTGTGTAACTGGTGTGTAACTGGTGTGTATCTGGTGTGTTACTAGTGTGTAACCGTGTGTAACTGTGTATAACTGGTGTGTAACAGTGTATATCTGGTGTGTTACTGGTGTGTATCTGGTGTGTAACTGGTGTGCAACTGGTGTGTATCTGGTGTGTAACTGGTGTGTAACTGGTGTGTAACTGGTGTGTAAATATGTGTAACAGTGTGTAACTGTGTGTAACAGTGTGTAACAGTGTGTAACTGTGTGTAACAGTGTGTAACAGTGTGTAACTGTGTGTAACTGGTGTGTAACTGTGTGTATCTGGTGTGTAACTTGTGTGTATCTGGTGTGTAACTGGTGTGTAATTGGTGTGCATTTGGAGTTTAACTGGTGTGAAACTGTGTGTTACTGTGTGTAATTGTGTGTAACAGTGTAACAGTGTTTATCTGTGTGTAATTGTGTGTAACTGGTGTGTAACTGGTGTGTAACTGGTGTGTATCTGGTGTGTAACTGTGTGTAACTGTGTGTAACTGGTGTGTAACTGGTGTGTAACAGGTGTGTATCTGGTGTGTAACTGGTGTGTATCTGGTGTGTAACTGGTGTGTTACTGGTGTGTAACTGTGTGTAACTGTGTGTAACTGTGTGTAACTGGTGTGTAACTGGTGTGTATCTGGTGTGTAACTGGTGTGTAACTGGTGTGTATCTGGTGTGTTACTAGTGTGAAACTGTGTGTAACAGTTTGTAACTGTGTGTAACTGGTGTGTAACAGTGTGTATCTGGTGTGTAACTGGTGTGTATCTGGTGTGTAACTGGTGTGTATCTGGTGTGTAAGTATGTGTAACTGGTGGGTATCTGGTGTGTATCTGGTGTGTAACTGGTGTGTATCTGGTGTGTAACTGGTGTGTAACTGGTGGGTATCTGGTGTGTATCTGGTGTGTAACTGGTGTGTATCTGGTGTGTAACTGGTGTGTATCTGGTGTGTAACTGGTGTGTATCTGGTGTGTAACTGGTGAGTAACTGGTGTGTATCTGGTGTGTAACTGGTGTGTGAGTGGTGTGTATCTGGTGTGTAACTGGTGTGTATCTGGTGTGTAACTGGTGTGTATCTGGTGTGTATCTGGTGTGTAACTGGTGTGTATCTGGTGTGTAACGGGTGTGTAACTGGTGTGCATCTGGTGTGCATCTGGTGTGTAACTGGTGTGTATCTGGTGTGTAACTGGTGTGTATCTGGTGTGTAACTGGTGTGTAACTGTGTGTAACTGGTGTGTAAATATGTGTAACTGGTGTGTAACTGTGTGTAACAGTGTGTAACTGTGTAACTGGTGTGTATCTGGTGTGTAACTGGTGTGTAACTGGTGTGTTACTAGTGTGTAACTGGTGTGTATCTGGTGTGTAACTGTGTGTAACTGTGTGTAACTGGTGTGTTACTAGTGTGTAACTGTGTGTAACAGTGTGTAACTGGTGTGTATCTGGTGTGTAACTGGTGTGTATCTGGTGTGTAACTGGTGTGTATCTGGTGTGTAACTGTGTGTAACTGGTGTGTATCTGGTGTGTAACTGTGTGTAACTGGTGTGTTACTAGTGTGTAAATGTGTGTAACTGTGTGTATCTGGTGTGCATCTGGTGTGTAACTGGTGTGTATCTGGTGTGTAACTGGTGTGAATCTGGTGTGTAACTGGTGTGTATCTGGTGTGTAACTGGTGTGTAACTGTGTGTAACTGGTGTGTAAATATGTGTAACTGGTGTGTAACTGTGTGTAACAGTGTGTAACTGGTGTGTAACTGGTGTGTATCTGGTTTGTAACTGGTGTGTAACTGGTGTGTTACTAGTGTGTAACTGGTGTGTATCTGGTGTGTAACTGTGTGTAACTGTGTGTAACTGGTGTGTTACTAGTGTGTAACTGTGTGTAACAGTGTGTAACTGTGTGTATCTGGTGTGTAACTGGTGTTTATCTGGTGTGTAACTGGTGTGTATCTGGTGTGTAAGTATGTGTAACTGGTGTGTAACTGGTGTGTATCTAGTGTGTAACTGGTGTGTAACTGGTGGGTATCTGGTGTGTATCTGGTGTGTAACTGGTGTGTATCTGGTGTGTAACTGGTGTGTATCTGGTGTGTAACTGGTGTGTATCTGGTGTGTAACTGTGTGTAACTGGTGTGTATCTGGTGTGTAACTGTGTGTAACTGGTGTGTTACTAGTGTGTAAATGTGTGTAACTGTGTGTAACTGTGTGTAACAGTGTGTAAGAGTGTATAACTGGTGTGTAACAGTGTGTAACTGTGTGCATCTGGTGTGTAACTGGTGTGTATCTGGTGTGTATCTGGTGTGTAACTGGTGTATATCTGGTGTGTAACTGTGTGTAACTGGTGTGTTACTAGTGTGTAACTGTGTGTAACAGTGTGTAACTGTGTGTAACAGTGTGTAACAGTGTGTAACTGGTGTGTAACTGTGTGTATCTGGTGTGTAACTTGTGTGTATCTGGTGTGTAACTGGTGTGTAACTGGTGTGCATTTGGAGTTTAACTGGTGTGAAACTGTGTGTTACTGTGTGTAATTGTGTGTAACAGTGTAACAGTGTTTATCTGTGTGTAATTGTGTGTAACTGGTGTGTAACTGGTGTGTAACTGGTGTGTATCTGGTGTGTAACTGTGTGTAACTGTGTGTAACTGGTGTGTAACTGGTGTGTAACAGGTGTGTATCTGGTGTGTAACTGGTGTGTATCTGGTGTGTAACTGGTGTGTTACTGGTGTGTAACCGTGTGTAACTGTGTGTAACAGTGTGTAACTGTGTGTAACTGGTGTGTAACTGGTGTGTATCTGGTGTGTAACTGGTGTGTAACTGGTGTGTATCTGGTGTGTTACTAGTGTGTAACCGTTTGTAACTGTGTGTAACCGTGTGTAACTGTGTGTAACAGTGTGTAACTGGTGTGTAACTGGTGTGTATCTGGTGTGTTACTAGTGTGTAACCGTGTGTAACTGTGTATAACTGGTGTGTAACAGTGTATATCTGGTGTGTTACTGGTGTGTATCTGGTGTGTAACTGGTGTGCAACTGGTGTGTATCTGGTGTGTAACTGGTGTGTAACTGGTGTGTAACTGGTGTGTAAATATGTGTAACAGTGTGTAACTGTGTGTAACAGTGTGTAACAGTGTGTAACTGTGTGTAACAGTGTGTAACAGTGTGTAACTGTGTGTAACTGGTGTGTAACTGTGTGTATCTGGTGTGTAACTTGTGTGTATCTGGTGTGTAACTGGTGTGTAATTGGTGTGCATTTGGAGTTTAACTGGTGTGAAACTGTGTGTTACTGTGTGTAATTGTGTGTAACAGTGTAACAGTGTTTATCTGTGTGTAATTGTGTGTAACTGGTGTGTAACTGGTGTGTAACTGGTGTGTATCTGGTGTGTAACTGTGTGTAACTGTGTGTAACTGGTGTGTAACTGGTGTGTAACAGGTGTGTATCTGGTGTGTAACTGGTGTGTATCTGGTGTGTAACTGGTGTGTTACTGGTGTGTAACTGTGTGTAACTGTGTGTAACTGTGTGTAACTGGTGTGTAACTGGTGTGTATCTGGTGTGTAACTGGTGTGTAACTGGTGTGTATCTGGTGTGTTACTAGTGTGAAACTGTGTGTAACAGTTTGTAACTGTGTGTAACTGGTGTGTAACAGTGTGTATCTGGTGTGTAACTGGTGTGTATCTGGTGTGTAACTGGTGTGTATCTGGTGTGTAAGTATGTGTAACTGGTGGGTATCTGGTGTGTATCTGGTGTGTAACTGGTGTGTATCTGGTGTGTAACTGGTGTGTAACTGGTGGGTATCTGGTGTGTATCTGGTGTGTAACTGGTGTGTATCTGGTGTGTAACTGGTGTGTATCTGGTGTGTAACTGGTGAGTAACTGGTGTGTATCTGGTGTGTAACTGGTGTGTGAGTGGTGTGTATCTGGTGTGTAACTGGTGTGTATCTGGTGTGTAACTGGTGTGTATCTGGTGTGTATCTGGTGTGTAACTGGTGTGTATCTGGTGTGTAACGGGTGTGTAACTGGTGTGCATCTGGTGTGCATCTGGTGTGTAACTGGTGTGTATCTGGTGTGTAACTGGTGTGTATCTGGTGTGTAACTGGTGTGTAACTGTGTGTAACTGGTGTGTAAATATGTGTAACTGGTGTGTATCTGGTGTGTAACTGGTGTGTAACTGGTGTGTTACTAGTGTGTAACTGGTGTGTATCTGGTGTGTAACTGTGTGTAACTGTGTGTAACTGGTGTGTTACTAGTGTGTAACTGTGTGTAACAGTGTGTAACTGGTGTGTATCTGGTGTGTAACTGGTGTGTATCTGGTGTGTAACTGGTGTGTATCTGGTGTGTAACTGTGTGTAACTGGTGTGTATCTGGTGTGTAACTGTGTGTAACTGGTGTGTTACTAGTGTGTAAATGTGTGTAACTGTGTGTAACTGTGTGTAACAGTGTGTAAGAGTGTATAACTGGTGTGTAACAGTGTGTAACTGTGTGCATCTGGTGTGTAACTGGTGTGTATCTGGTGTGTATCTGGTGTGTAACTGGTGTATATCTGGTGTGTAACTGTGTGTAACTGGTGTGTATCTGGTGTGTAACTGTTTGTAACTGGTGTGTAACTGGTGTGTAATTGTGTGTAACTGGTGTGTAAATGTGTGTAACAGTGTGTAACAGTGTGTAACTGTGTGTAACTGGTGTGTAACTGTGTTTATCTGGTGTGTAACTGGTGTGTATCTGGTGTGTAACTGGTTTGTAACTGGTGTGCATTTGGTGTGTAACTGTGTGTAATTGTGTGTAACAGTGTGTAACTGTGTGTAATTGTGTGTAACTGGTGTGTAACTGGTGTGTAACTGGTGTGTATCTGGTGTGTAACTGTGTGTAACTGGTGTGTAACTGGTGTGTATCTGGTGTGTAACTGGTGTGTATCTGGTGTGTAACTGGTGTGTTACTGGTGTTTAAGTGTGTTAAACTGGTGTGTAACTGGTGTGTATCTGGTGTGTAACTGGTGTGTAACTTGTGTGTATCTGGTGTGTAACTGGTGTGTATCTGGTATGTAACTGGTGTGTATCTGGTGTGTAACTGGTGAGTAACTGGTGTGTATCTGGTGTGTAACTGGTGTGTAACTGGTGTGTAACTGTTTGTAACAGTGTGTAACAGTGTGTAACTGTTTGTAACAGTGTGTAACAGTGTGTAACTGTGTGTAACTGGTGTGTATCTGGTGTGTAACTGTGTGTAACTGGTGTGTAACTGGTGTGTATCTGGTGTGTATCTGGTGTGTAAGTGTGTGTAACTGGTGTGTATCTGGTGAGTAACTGGTGTGTAACTGGTGTGTAACTGGTGTGTTACTGTGTGTAACAGTGTGTAACTGTGTGTAACTGGTATGCATCTGATGTGTAACTGGTGTGTAAGTGGTGTGTTACTGTGTATAACAGTGTGTAACTGTGTAACTGGTGTGTAACTGTGTGTAACTGGTGTGTAACTGGTGTGCAACTGATGTGTATCTGGTGTGTAACTGTGTGTAACTGGTGTGTAACCGTATGTAACTGGTGTGTTACTAGTGTGTAACTGTGTTTAACTGTGTGTAACAGTGTGTAACTGTGTGTAACTGGTGAACATCTGGTGTGTAACTGGTGTGTTACTGTGTGTAACTGTGTGTTACTGTGTGTAACTGTGAGTAACAGTGTGTAACGTGTGTAACAGTGTGTAACTGTGTGTAACTGGTGTGTATCTGGTGTGTAACTGTGTGTAACTGTGTGTAACTGGTGTGTAACTGGTGTGTAACTGGTGTGTATCTGGTGTGTATCTGGTGTGTAAGTGTGTGTAACTGGTGTGTAACTGGTGTGTAACTGGTGTGTATCTGGTGTGTAACAGTGTGTAACTGTGTGTAACTGGTGTGTAACTGTGTGTAACTGGTGTGTAACTGTGTGTATCTGGTGTGTAACTTGTGTGTATCTGGTGTGTAACTGGTGTGTAACTGGTGTGCATTTGGAGTTTAACTGGTGTGAAACTGTGTGTTACTGTGTGTAATTGTGTGTAACAGTGTAACAGTGTTTATCTGTGTGTAATTGTGTGTAACTGGTGTGTAACTGGTGTGTAACTGGTGTGTATCTGGTGTGTATCTGGTGTGTAACTGTGTGTAACTGTGTGTAACTGGTGTGTAACTGGTGTGTAACAGGTGTGTATCTGGTGTGTAACTGGTGTGTATCTGGTGTGTAACTGGTGTGTTACTGGTGTGTAACCGTGTGTAACTGTGTGTAACAGTGTGTAACTGTGTGTAACTGGTGTGTAACTGGTGTGTATCTGGTGTGTAACTGGTGTGTAACTGGTGTGTATCTGGTGTGTTACTAGTGTGAAACTGTGTGTAACAGTTTGTAACTGTGTGTAACTGGTGTGTAACAGTGTGTATCTGGTGTGTAACTGGTGTGTATCTGGTGTGTATCTGGTGTGTAACTGGTGTGTATCTGGTGTGTAAGTATGTGTAACTGGTGGGTATCTGGTGTGTATCTGGTGTGTAACTGGTGTGTATCTGGTGTGTAACTGGTGTGTAACTGGTGGGTATCTGGTGTGTATCTGGTGTGTAACTGGTGTGTATCTGGTGTGTAACTGGTGTGTATCTGGTGTGTAACTGGTGTGTATCTGGTGTGTAACTGGTGAGTAACTGGTGTGTATCTGGTGTGTAACTGGTGTGTGAGTGGTGTGTATCTGGTGTGTAACGGGTGTGTAACTGGTGTGCATCTGGTGTGCATCTGGTGTGTAACTGGTGTGTATCTGGTGTGTAACTGGTGTGTATCTGGTGTGTAACTGGTGTGTATCTGGTGTGTAACTGGTGTGTAACTGTGTGTAACTGGTGTGTAAATATGTGTAACTGGTGTGTAACTGTGTGTAACAGTGTGTAACTGTGTAACTGGTGTGTAACTGGTGTGTATCTGGTGTGTAACTGGTGTGTAACTGGTGTGTTACTAGTGTGTAACTGGTGTGTATCTGGTGTGTAACTGTGTGTAACTGTGTGTAACTGGTGTGTTACTAGTGTGTAACTGTGTGTAACAGTGTGTAACTGTGTGTATCTGGTGTGTAACTAGTGTTAATCTGGTGTGTAACTGGTGTGTATCTGGTGTGTAAGTATGTGTAACTGGTGTGTAACTGGTGTGTATCTGGTGTGTAACTGGTGTGTAACTGGTGGGTATCTGGTGTGTATCTGGTGTGTAACTGGTGTGTATCTGGTGTGTAACTGGTGTGTATCTGGTGTGTAACTGGTGTGTATCTGGTGTGTAACTGTGTGTAACTGGTGTGTATCTGGTGTGTAACTGTGTGTAACTGGTGTGTTACTAGTGTGTAAATGTGTGTAACTGTGTGTAACTGTGTGTAACAGTGTGTAAGAGTGTATAACTGGTGTGTAACAGTGTGTAACTGTGTGCATCTGGTGTGTAACTGGTGTGTATCTGGTGTGTATCTGGTGTGTAACTGGTGTATATCTGGTGTGTAACTGTGTGTAACTGGTGTGTTACTAGTGTGTAACTGTGTGTAACAGTGTGTAACTGTGTGTAACAGTGTGTAACAGTGTGTAACTGTGTGTAACTGGTGTGTAACTGTGTGTATCTGGTGTGTAACTTGTGTGTATCTGGTGTGTAACTGGTGTGTAACTGGTGTGCATTTGGAGTTTAACTGGTGTGAAACTGTGTGTTACTGTGTGTAATTGTGTGTAATTGTGTGTAACAGTGTAACAGTGTTTATCTGTGTGTAATTGTGTGTAACTGGTGTGTAACTGGTGTGTATCTGGTGTGTAACTGTGTGTAACTGGTGTGTAACTGGTGTGTAACAGGTGTGTATCTGGTGTGTAACTGGTGTGTATCTGGTGTGTAACTGGTGTGTTACTGGTGTGTAACCGTGTGTAACTGTGTGTAACAGTGTGTAACTGTGTGTAACTGGTGTGTAACTGGTGTGTATCTGGTGTGTAACTGGTGTGTAACTGGTGTGTATCTGGTGTGTTACTAGTGTGTAACCGTTTGTAACTGTGTGTAACCGTGTGTAACTGTGTGTAACAGTGTGTAACTGGTGTGTAACTGGTGTGTATCTGGTGTGTTACTAGTGTGTAACCGTGTGTAACTGTGTGTAACTGGTGTGTAACAGTGTATATCTGGTGTGTTACTGGTGTGTATCTGGTGTGTATCTGGTGTGTAAGTATGTGTAACTGGTGTGTATCTGGTGTGTAACTGGTGTGTAACTGGTGGGTATCTGGTGTGTATCTGGTGTGTAACTGGTTTGTATCTGGTGTGTAACTGGTGTGTTTCTGGTGTGTAACTGGTGTGTAAGTGGTGTGTATCTGGTGTGTAACTGGTGTGTAACTGGTGTGTATCTGGTGTGTAACTGGTGTTTAACTGGTGTGTAACTGTGTGTAACTGGTATGTATCTGGTGTGTAACTGGTGTGTATCTTGTGTGTAACTGGTGTGCAACTGGTGTGTATCTGGTGTGTAACTGGTGTGTAAATATGTGTAACAGTGTGTAACTGTGTGTAACAGTGTGTAACTGTGTGTAACTGGTGTGTAACTGGTGTGTATCTGGTGTGTAACTGGTGTGTAACTGGTGTGTTACTAGTGTGTAACTGGTGTGCATCTGGTGTGTAACTGGTGTGTTACTGTGTGTAACAGTGTGTAACTCAGTGTAACTGGTGTGTAACTGTGTGTAACTGGTGTGTAACTGTGTGTAACTGGTGTGTATCTGGTGTGTAACTGGTGTGTATCTGGTGTGTATCTGGTGTGTAACTGGTGTGTATCTGGTGTGTAACTGTTTGTAACTGGTGTGTAACTGGTGTGTAACTGGTGTGTAATTGTGTGTAACTGGTGTGTAAATGTGTGTAACAGTGTGTAACAGTGTGTAACTGTGTGTAACTGGTGTGTAACTGTGTTTATCTGGTGTGTAACTGGTGTGTATCTGGTGTGTAACTGGTTTGTAACTGGTGTGCATTTGGTGTGTAACTGTGTGTAATTGTGTGTAACAGTGTGTAACTGTGTGTAATTGTGTGTAACTGGTGTGTAACTGGTGTGTAACTGGTGTGTATCTGGTGTGTAACTGTGTGTAACTGTGTGTAACTGGTGTGTAACTGGTGTGTATCTGGTGTGTAACTGGTGTGTATCTGGTGTGTAACTGGTGTGTTACTGGTGTGTAAGTGTGTTAAACTGGTGTGTAACTGGTGTGTATCTGGTGTGTAACTGGTGTGTAACTTGTGTGTATCTTGTGTGTATCTGGTGTGTAACTGGTGTGTATCTGGTATGTAACTGGTGTGTATCTGGTGTGTAACTGGTGAGTAACTGGTGTGTATCTGGTGTGTAACTGGTGTGTAACTGGTGTGTAACTGGTGTGTAACTGTTTGTAACAGTGTGTAACAGTGTGTAACTGTTTGTAACAGTGTGTAACAGTGTGTAACTGTGTGTAACTGGTGTGTATCTGGTGTGTAACTGTGTGTAACTGGTGTGTAACTGGTGTGTATCTGGTGTGTATCTGGTGTGTAAGTGTGTGTAACTGGTGTGTATCTGGTGAGTAACTGGTGTGTAACTGGTGTGTAACTGGTGTGTTACTGTGTGTAACAGTGTGTAACTGTGTGTAACTGGTGTGCATCTGATGTGTAACTGGTGTGTAACTGGTGTGTTACTGTGTGTAACAGTGTGTAACTGTGTAACTGGTGTGTAACTGTGTGTAACTGGTGTGTAACTGGTGTGCAACTGATGTGTATCTGGTGTGTAAATGTGTGTAACTGGTGTGTAACCGTATGTAACTGGTGTGTTACTAGTGTGTAACTGTGTTTAACTGTGTGTAACAGTGTGTAACTGTGTGTAACTGGTGAACATCTGGTGTGTAACTGGTGTGTTACTGTGTGTAACTGTGTGTTACTGTGTGTAACTGTGAGTAACAGTGTGTAACGTGTGTAACAGTGTGTAACTGTGTGTAACTGGTGTGTATCTGGTGTGTAACTGTGTGTAACTGGTGTGTAACTGGTGTGTATCTGGTGTGTAACAGTGTGTAACTGTGTGTAACTGGTGTGTAACTGGTGTGTAACTGGTGTGTATCTGGTGTGTATCTGGTGTGTAAGTGTGTGTAACTGGTGTGTAACTGGTGTGTAACTGGTGTGTATCTGGTGTGTAACAGTGTGTAACTGTGTGTAACTGGTGTGTAACTGTGTGTAACTGGTGTGTAACTGTGTGTATCTGGTGTGTAACTTGTGTGTATCTGGTGTGTAACTGGTGTGTAACTGGTGTGCATTTGGAGTTTAACTGGTGTGAAACTGTGTGTTACTGTGTGTAATTGTGTGTAACAGTGTAACAGTGTTTATCTGTGTGTAATTGTGTGTAACTGGTGTGTAACTGGTGTGTAACTGGTGTGTATCTGGTGTGTAACTGTGTGTAACTGTGTGTAACTGGTGTGTAACTGGTGTGTAACAGGTGTGTATCTGGTGTGTAACTGGTGTGTATCTGGTGTTTTACTGGTGTGTTACTGGTGTGTAACCGTGTGTAACTGTGTGTAACAGTGTGTAACTGTGTGTAACTGGTGTGTAACTGGTGTGTATCTGGTGTGTAACTGGTGTGTAACTGGTGTGTATCTGGTGTGTTACTAGTGTGTAACCGTTTGTAACTGTGTGTAACAGTGTGTAACTGTGTGTAACTGGTGAGCATCTGGTGTGTAACTGGTGTGTTACTGTGTGTAACTGTGTGTTACTGTGTGTAACTGTGAGTAACAGTGTGTAACGTGTGTAACAGTGTGTAACTGTGTGTAACTGGTGTGTATCTGGTGTGTAACTGTGTGTAACTGGTGTGTAACTGGTGTGTATCTGGTGTGTAACAGTGTGTAACTGTGTGTAACTGGTGTGTAACTGGTGTGTAACTGGTGTGTATCTGGTGTGTATCTGGTGTGTAAGTGTGTGTATCTGGTGTGTAACTGGTGTGTAACTGGTGTGTATCTGGTGTGTAACAGTGTGTAACTGTGTGTAACTGGTGTGTAACTGGTGTGTAACTGGTGTGTATCTGGTGTGTATCTGGTGTGTAACTGGTGTGTAACTGGTGTGTATCTGGTGTGTTACTAGTGTGTAACTGTGTGTAACTGTGTGTAACTGTGTGTAACTGGTGTGTAACAGTGTGTATCTGGTGTGTAACTGGTGTGTATCTGGTGTGTATCTGGTGTGTAACTGGTGTGTATCTGGTGTGTAAGTATGTGTAACTGGTGTGTAACTGGTGTGTATCTGGTGTGTAACTGCTGTGTAACTGGTGGGTATCTGGTGTGTATCTGGTGTGTAACTGGTGTGTATCTGGTGTGTAACTGGTGTGTATCTGGTGTGTAACTGGTGTGTATCTGGTGTGTAACTGGTGAGTAACAGGTGTGTATCTGGTGTGTAACTGGTGTGTGAGTGGTGTGTATCTGGTGTGTAACGGGTGTGTAACTGGTGTGTATCTGGTGTGTATCTGGTGTGTAACTGGTGTGTAACTGTGTGTAACTGGTGTGTAAATATGTGTAACTGGTGTGTAACTGTGTGTAACAGTGTGTAACTGTGTAACTGGTGTGTAACTGGTGTGTATCTGGTGTGTAACTGGTGTGTAACTGGTGTGTTACTAGTGTGTAGCTGGTGTGTATCTGGTGTGTAACTGTGTGTAACTGTGTGTAACTGGTGTGTTACTAGTGTGTAACTGTGTGTAACAGTGTGTAACTGTGTGTATCTGGTGTGTAACTGGTGTTTATCTGGTGTGTAACTGGTGTGTATCTGGTGTGTAAGTATGTGTAACTGGTGTGTAACTGGTGTGTATCTGGTGTGTATCTGGTGTGTAACTGGTGTGTATCTGGTGTGTAACTGGTGTGTATCTGGTGTGTAACTGTGTGTAACTGGTGTGTATCTGGTGTGTAACTGTGTGTAACTGGTGTGTTACTAGTGTGTAAATGTGTGTAACTGTGTGTAACTGTGTGTAACAGTGTGTAAGAGTGTATAACTGGTGTGTAACAGTGTGTAACTGTGTGCATCTGGTGTGTAACTGGTGTGTATCTGGTGTGTATCTGGTGTGTAACTGGTGTATATCTGGTGTGTAACTGTGTGTAACTGGTGTGTAACAGTGTGTAACTGTGTGTAACAGTGTGTAACAGTGTGTAACTGTGTGTAACAGTGTGTAACAGTGTGTAACTGTGTGTAACTGGTGTGTAACTGTGTGTATCTGGTGTGTAACTTGTGTGTATCTGGTGTGTAACTGGTGTGTAACTGGTGTGTAACTGGTGTGTATCTGGTGTGTATCTGGTGTGTAAGTGTGTGTAACTGGTGTGTATCTGGTGAGTAACTGGTGTGTAACTGGTGTGTTACTGTGTGTAACAGTGTGTAACTGTGTGTAACTGGTGTGCATCTGGTGTGTAACTGGTGTGTAACTGGTGTGTTACTGTGTGTAACAGTGTGTAACTGTGTAACTGGTGTGTAACTGTGTGTAACTGGTGTGTAACTGGTGTGTAACTGATGTGTATCTGGTGTGTAACTGTGTGTAACTGGTGTGTAACCGTATGTAACTGGTGTATTACTAGTGTGTAACTGTGTTTAACTGTGTGTAACAGTGTGTAACTGGTGAGCATCTGGTGTGTAACTGGTGTGTTACTGTGTGTAACTGTGTGTTACTGTGTGTAACTGTGAGTAACAGTGTGTAACGTGTGTAACAGTGTGTAACTGTGTGTAACTGGTGTGTATCTGGTGTGTAACTGTGTGTAACTGGTGTGTAACTGGTGTGTATCTGGTGTGTAACAGTGTGTAACTGTGTGTAACTGGTGTGTAACTGGTGTGTATCTGGTGTGTATCTGGTGTGTAAGTGTGTGTAACTGGTGTGTAACTGGTGTGTATCTGGTGTGTAACAGTGTGTAACTGTGTGTAACTGGTGTGTAACTGTGTGTAACTGGTGTGTAACTGTGTGTATCTGGTGTGTAACTTGTGTGTATCTGGTGTGTAACTGGTGTGTAACTGGTGTGCATTTGGAGTTTAACTGGTGTGAAACTGTGTGTTACTGTGTGTAATTGTGTGTAACAGTGTAACAGTGTTTATCTGTGTGTAATTGTGTGTAACTGGTGTGTAACTGGTGTGTAACTGGTGTGTATCTGGTGTGTAACTGTGTGTAACTGTGTGTAACTGGTGTGTAACTGGTGTGTATCTGGTGTTTTACTGGTGTGTTACTGGTGTGTAACCGTGTGTAACTGTGTGTAACAGTGTGTAACTGTGTGTAACTGGTGTGTAACTGGTGTGTATCTGGTGTGTAACTGGTGTGTAACTGGTGTGTATCTGGTGTGTTACTAGTGTGTAACCGTTTGTAACTGTGTGTAACAGTGTGTAACTGTGTGTAACTGGTGAGCATCTGGTGTGTAACTGGTGTGCTACTGTGTGTAACTGTGTGTTACTGTGTGTAACTGTGAGTAACAGTGTGTAACGTGTGTAACAGTGTGTAACTGTGTGTAACTGGTGTGTATCTGGTGTCTAACTGTGTGTAACTGGTGTGTATCTGGTGTGTAACAGTGTGTAACTGTGTGTAACTGGTGTGTAACTGGTGTGTATCTGGTGTGTATCTGGTGTGTAAGTGTGTGTAACTGGTGTGTAACTGGTGTGTAACTGGTGTGTATCTGGTGTGTAACTGGTGTGTAACTGTGTGTAACTGGTGTGTAACTGGTGTGTAACTGGTGTGTATCTGGTGTGTATCTGGTGTGTAACTGGTGTGTAACTGGTGTGTATCTGGTGTGTTACTAGTGTGTAACTGTGTGTAACAGTGTGTAACTGTGTGTAACTGGTGTGTAACAGTGTGTATCTGGTGTGTAACTGGTGTGTATCTGGTGTGTATCTGGTGTGTAACTGGTGTGTATCTGGTGTGTAAGTATGTGTAACTGGTGTGTATCTGGTGTGTAACTGGTGTGTAACTGGTGGGTATCTGGTGTGTATCTGGTGTGTATCTGGTGTGTAACTGGTGTGTATCTGGTGTGTAACTGGTGAGTAACTGGTGTGTATCTGGTGTGTAACTGGTGTGTGAGTGGTGTGTATCTGGTGTGTAACGGGTGTGTAACTGGTGTGTATCTGGTGTGCATCTGGTGTGTAACTGGTGTGTATCTGGTGTGTAACTGGTGTGTATCTGGTGTGTAACTGGTGTGTAACTGTGTGTAACTGGTGTGTAAATATGTGTAACTGGTGTGTAACTGTGTGTAACAGTGTGTAACTGTGTAACTGGTGTGTAACTGGTGTGTATCTGGTGTGTAACTGGTGTGTAACTGGTGTGTTACTAGTGTGTAACTGGTGTGTATCTGGTGTGTAACTGTGTGTAACTGTGTGTAACTGGTGTGTTACTAGTGTTTAACTGTGTGTAACAGTGTGTAACTGTGTGTATCTGGTGTGTAAGTGGTGTTTATCTGGTGTGTAACTGGTGTGTATCTGGTGTGTAAGTATGTGTAACTGGTGTGTAACTGGTGTGTATCTGGTGTGTATCTGGTGTGTAACTAGTGTGTATCTGGTGTGTAACTGGTGTGTATCTGGTGTGTAACTGTGTGTAACTGGTGTGTATCTGGTGTGTAACTGTGTATAACTGGTGTGTTACTAGTGTGTAAATGTGTGTAACTGTGTGTAACTGTGTGTAACAGTGTGTAAGAGTGTATAACTGGTGTGTAACAGTGTGTAACTGTGTGCATCTGGTGTGTAACTGGTGTGTATCTGGTGTGTATCTGGTGTGTAACTGGTGTATATCTGGTGTGTAACTGTTTGTAACTGGTGTGTAACAGTGTGTAACAGTGTGTAACAGTGTGTAACAGTGTGTAACTGTGTGTAACAGTGTGTAACAGTGTGTAACTGTGTGTAACTGGTGTGTAACTGTGTGTATCTGGTGTGTAACTGGTGTGTATCTGGTGTGTAACTGTGTGTAACTGGTGTGTATCTGGTGTGTAACTGTGTGTAACTGGTGTGTTACTAGTGTGTAAATGTGTGTAACTGTGTGTAACTGTGTGTGACAGTGTGTAAGAGTGTATAACTGGTGTGTAACAGTGTGTAACTGTGTGCATCTGGTGTGTAACTGGTGTGTATCTGGTGTGTATCTGGTGTGTAACTGGTGTATATCTGGTGTGTAACTGTGTGTAACTGGTGTGTAACAGTGTGTAACTGTGTGTAACAGTGTGTAACAGTGTGTAACTGTGTGTAACAGTGTGTAACAGTGTGTAACTGTGTGTAACTGGTGTGTAACTGTGTGTAACTGGTGTGTAACTGGTGTGCATTTGGAGTTTAACTGGTGTGAAACTGTGTGTTACTGTGTGTAATTGTGTGTAACAGTGTAACAGTGTTTATCTGTGTGTAATTGTGTGTAACTGGTGTGTAACTGGTGTGTAACTGGTGTGTATCTGGTGTGTAACTGTGTGTAACTGTGTGTAACTGGTGTGAAACTGGTGTGTAACAGGTGTGTATCTGGTGTGTAACTGGTGTGTATCTGGTTTGTAACTGGTGTGTATCTGGTGTGTAACTGTGTGTAACAGTGTGTAACAGTGTGTAACTGTGTGTAACTGGTGTGTATCTGGTGTGTAACTGGTGTGTAACTGGTGTGTATCTGGTGTGTTACTAGTGTGTAACCGTTTGTAACTGTGTGTAACCGTGTGTAACTGTGTGTAACAGTGTGTAACTGGTGTGTATCTGGTGTGTTACTAGTGTGTAACTGTGTGTAACTGGTGTGTAACAGTGTATATCTGGTGTGTAAGTATGTGTAACTGGTGTGTATCTGGTGTGTTACTAGTGTGTAACTGTGTGTAACTGTGTGTTACTGGTGTGTATCTGGTGTGTATCTGGTGTGTAAGTATGTGTAACTGGTGTGTATCTGGTGTGTAACTGGTGTGTAACTGGTGGGTATCTGGTGTGTATCTGGTGTGTAACTGGTGTGTATCTGGTGTGTAACTGGTTTGTATCTGGTGTGTAACTGGTGTGTATCTGGTGTGTAACTGGTGTGTAAGTGGTGTGTATCTGGTGTGTAACTGGTGTGTAACTGGTGTGTATCTGGTGTGTAACTGGTGTTTAACTGGTGTGTAACTGGTGTGTAACTGTGTGTAACTGGTATGTATCTGGTGTGTAACTGGTGTGTATATGGTATGTAACTGGTGTGTATCTTGTGTGTAACTGGTGTGCAACTGGTGTGTATCTGGTGTGTAACTGGTGTGTAACTGGTGTGTAAATATGTGTAACAGTGTGTAACTGTGTGTAACAGTGTGTAACTGTGTGTAACTGGTGTGTAACTGGTGTGTATCTGGTGTGTAACTGGTGTGTAACTGGTGTGTTACTAGTGTGTAACTGGTGTGCATCTGGTGTGTAACTGGTGTGTTACTGTGTGTAACAGTGTGTAACTCAGTGTAACTGTGTAACTGGTGTGTAACTGTGTGTAACTGGTGTGTAACTGTGTGTAACTGGTGTGTATCTGGTGTGTAACTGTGTGTTACTGTGTGTAACTGGTGTGTTACTAGTGTGTAACAGTGTGTAACTGTGTGTAACTGGTTTGTAACAGTGTGTAACTGTGTGTATCTGGTGTGTATCTGGTGTGTAACTGGTGTGTATCTGGTGTGTAACTGTGTGTAACTGGTGTGTAACTGGTGTGTAACTGATGTGTATCTGGTGTGTAACTGTGTGTAACTGGTGTGTAACCGTATGTAACTGGTGTGTTACTAGTGTGTAACTGTGTTTAACTGTGTGTAACAGTGTGTAACTGTGTGTAACTGGTGAGCATCTGGTGTGTAACTGGTGTGTTACTGTGTGTAACTGTGTGTTACTGTGTGTAACTGTGAGTAACAGTGTGTAACGTGTGTAACAGTGTGTAACTGTGTGTAACTGGTGTGTATCTGGTGTGTAACTGTGTGTAACTGGTGTGTAACTGGTGTGTATCTGGTGTGTAACAGTGTGTAACTGTGTGTAACTGGTGTGTAACTGGTGTGTATCTGGTGTGTATCTGGTGTGTAAGTGTGTGTAACTGGTGTGTAACTGGTGTGTAACTGGTGTGTATCTGGTGTGTAACTGGTGTGAAACTGTGTGTTACTGTGTGTAATTGTGTGTAACAGTGTAACAGTGTTTATCTGTGTGTAATTGTGTGTAACTGGTGTGTAACTGGTGTGTAACTGGTGTGTATCTGGTGTGTAACTGTGTGTAACTGTGTGTAACTGGTGTGTAACTGGTGTGTATCTGGTGTTTTACTGGTGTGTTACTGGTGTGTAACCGTGTGTAACTGTGTGTAACAGTGTGTAACTGTGTGTAACTGGTGTGTAACTGGTGTGTATCTGGTGTGTAACTGGTGTGTAACTGGTGTGTATCTGGTGTGTTACTAGTGTGTAACCGTTTGTAACTGTGTGTAACAGTGTGTAACTGTGTGTAACTGGTGAGCATCTGGTGTGTAACTGGTGTGCTACTGTGTGTAACTGTGTGTTACTGTGTGTAACTGTGAGTAACAGTGTGTAACGTGTGTAACAGTGTGTAACTGTGTGTAACTGGTGTGTATCTGGTGTCTAACTGTGTGTAACTGGTGTGTATCTGGTGTGTAACAGTGTGTAACTGTGTGTAACTGGTGTGTAACTGGTGTGTATCTGGTGTGTATCTGGTGTGTAAGTGTGTGTAACTGGTGTGTAACTGGTGTGTAACTGGTGTGTATCTGGTGTGTAACAGTGTGTAACTGTGTGTAACTGGTGTGTAACTGGTGTGTAACTGGTGTGTATCTGGTGTGTATCTGGTGTGTAACTGGTGTGTAACTGGTGTGTATCTGGTGTGTTACTAGTGTGTAACTGTGTGTAACAGTGTGTAACTGTGTGTAACTGGTGTGTAACAGTGTGTATCTGGTGTGTAACTGGTGTGTATCTGGTGTGTATCTGGTGTGTAACTGGTGTGTATCTAGTTTGTAAGTATGTGTAACTGGTGTGTATCTGGTGTGTAACTGGTGTGTAACTGGTGTGTATCTGGTGTGTAACTGGTGTGTATCTGGTGTGTAACTGGTGAGTAACTGGTGTGTATCTGGTGTGTAACTGGTGTGTGAGTGGTGTGTATCTGGTGTGTAACGGGTGTGTAACTGTGTGTAACTGGTGTGTAACTGTGTGTATCTGGTGTGTAACTGGTGTGTATCTGGTGTGTAACTGTGTGTAACTGGTGTGTATCTGGTGTGTAACTGTGTGTAACTGGTGTGTTACTAGTGTGTAAATGTGTGTAACTGTGTGTAACTGTGTGTAACAGTGTGTAAGAGTGTATAACTGGTGTGTAACAGTGTGTAACTGTGTGCATCTGGTGTGTAACTGGTGTGTATCTGGTGTGTATCTGGTGTGTAACTGGTGTATATCTGGTGTGTAACTGTGTGTAACTGGTGTGTAACAGTGTGTAACTGTGTGTAACAGTGTGTAACAGTGTGTAACTGTGTGTAACAGTGTGTAACAGTGTGTAACTGTGTGTAACTGGTGTGTAACTGTGTGTAACTGGTGTGTAACTGGTGTGCATTTGGAGTTTAACTGGTGTGAAACTGTGTGTTACTGTGTGTAATTGTGTGTAACAGTGTAACAGTGTTTATCTGTGTGTAATTGTGTGTAACTGGTGTGTAACTGGTGTGTAACTGGTGTGTATCTGGTGTGTAACTGTGTGTAACTGTGTGTAACTGGTGTGAAACTGGTGTGTAACAGGTGTGTATCTGGTGTGTAACTGGTGTGTATCTGGTTTGTAACTGGTGTGTATCTGGTGTGTAACTGTGTGTAACAGTGTGTAACAGTGTGTAACTGTGTGTAACTGGTGTGTATCTGGTGTGTAACTGGTGTGTAACTGGTGTGTATCTGGTGTGTTACTAGTGTGTAACCGTTTGTAACTGTGTGTAACCGTGTGTAACTGTGTGTAACAGTGTGTAACTGGTGTGTATCTGGTGTGTTACTAGTGTGTAACTGTGTGTAACTGGTGTGTAACAGTGTATATCTGGTGTGTAAGTATGTGTAACTGGTGTGTATCTGGTGTGTTACTAGTGTGTAACTGTGTGTAACTGTGTGTTACTGGTGTGTATCTGGTGTGTATCTGGTGTGTAAGTATGTGTAACTGGTGTGTATCTGGTGTGTAACTGGTGTGTAACTGGTGGGTATCTGGTGTGTATCTGGTGTGTAACTGGTGTGTATCTGGTGTGTAACTGGTTTGTATCTGGTGTGTAACTGGTGTGTATCTGGTGTGTAACTGGTGTGTAAGTGGTGTGTATCTGGTGTGTAACTGGTGTGTAACTGGTGTGTATCTGGTGTGTAACTGGTGTTTAACTGGTGTGTAACTGGTGTGTAACTGTGTGTAACTGGTATGTATCTGGTGTGTAACTGGTGTGTATATGGTATGTAACTGGTGTGTATCTTGTGTGTAACTGGTGTGCAACTGGTGTGTATCTGGTGTGTAACTGGTGTGTAACTGGTGTGTAAATATGTGTAACAGTGTGTAACTGTGTGTAACAGTGTGTAACTGTGTGTAACTGGTGTGTAACTGGTGTGTATCTGGTGTGTAACTGGTGTGTAACTGGTGTGTTACTAGTGTGTAACTGGTGTGCATCTGGTGTGTAACTGGTGTGTTACTGTGTGTAACAGTGTGTAACTCAGTGTAACTGTGTAACTGGTGTGTAACTGTGTGTAACTGGTGTGTAACTGTGTGTAACTGGTGTGTATCTGGTGTGTAACTGTGTGTTACTGTGTGTAACTGGTGTGTTACTAGTGTGTAACAGTGTGTAACTGTGTGTAACTGGTTTGTAACAGTGTGTAACTGTGTGTATCTGGTGTGTATCTGGTGTGTAACTGGTGTGTATCTGGTGTGTATCTGGTGTGTAACTGGTGTTTAACTGGTGTGTAACTGGTGTGTAACTGTGTGTAACTGGTATGTATCTGGTGTGTAACTGGTGTGTACATGGTATGTAACTGGTGTGTATCTTGTGTGTAACTGGTGTGCAACTGGTGTGTATCTGGTGTGTAACTGGTGTGTAACTGGTGTGTAAATATGTGTAACAGTGTGTAACTGTGTGTAACAGTGTGTAACTGTGTGTAACTGGTGTGTAACTGGTGTGTATCTGGTGTGTAACTGGTGTGTAACTGGTGTGTTACTAGTGTGTAACTGGTGTGCATCTGGTGTGTAACTGGTGTGTTACTGTGTGTAACAGTGTGTAACTCAGTGTAACTGTGTAACTGGTGTGTAACTGTGTGTAACTGGTGTGTAACTGTGTGTAACTGGTGTGTATCTGGTGTGTAACTGTGTGTTACTGTGTGTAACTGGTGTGTTACTAGTGTGTAACAGTGTGTAACTGTGTGTAACTGGTTTGTAACAGTGTGTAACTGTGTGTATCTGGTGTGTATCTGGTGTGTAACTGGTGTGTATCTGGTGTGTAACTGTGTGTAACTGGTGTGTAACTGGTGTGTAACTGATGTGTATCTGGTGTGTAACTGTGTGTAACTGGTGTGTAACCGTATGTAACTGGTGTGTTACTAGTGTGTAACTGTGTTTAACTGTGTGTAACAGTGTGTAACTGTGTGTAACTGGTGAGCATCTGGTGTGTAACTGGTGTGTTACTGTGTGTAACTGTGTGTTACTGTGTGTAACTGTGAGTAACAGTGTGTAACGTGTGTAACAGTGTGTAACTGTGTGTAACTGGTGTGTATCTGGTGTGTAACTGTGTGTAACTGGTGTGTAACTGGTGTGTATCTGGTGTGTAACAGTGTGTAACTGTGTGTAACTGGTGTGTAACTGGTGTGTATCTGGTGTGTAAGTGTGTGTAACTGGTGTGTAACTGGTGTGTAACTGGTGTGTATCTGGTGTGTAACAGTGTGTAACTGTGTGTAACTGGTGTGTAACTGTGTGTAACTGGTGTGTAACTGTGTGTATCTGGTGTGTAACTTGTGTGTATCTGGTGTGTAACTGGTGTGTAACTGGTGTGCATTTGGAGTTTAACTGGTGTGAAACTGTGTGTTACTGTGTGTAATTGTGTGTAACAGTGTAACAGTGTTTATCTGTGTGTAATTGTGTGTAACTGGTGTGTAACTGGTGTGTAACTGGTGTGTATCTGGTGTGTAACTGTGTGTAACTGTGTGTAACTGGTGTGTATCTGGTGTTTTACTGGTGTGTTACTGGTGTGTAACCGTGTGTAACTGTGTGTAACAGTGTGTAACTGTGTGTAACTGGTGTGTAACTGGTGTGTATCTGGTGTGTAACTGGTGTGTAACTGGTGTGTATCTGGTGTGTTACTAGTGTGTAACCGTTTGTAACTGTGTGTAACAGTGTGTAACTGTGTGTAACTGGTGAGCATCTGGTGTGTAACTGGTGTGCTACTGTGTGTAACTGTGTGTTACTGTGTGTAACTGTGAGTAACAGTGTGTAACGTGTGTAACAGTGTGTAACTGTGTGTAACTGGTGTGTATCTGGTGTCTAACTGTGTGTAACTGGTGTGTATCTGGTGTGTAACAGTGTGTAACTGTGTGTAACTGGTGTGTAACTGGTGTGTATCTGGTGTGTATCTGGTGTGTAAGTGTGTGTAACTGGTGTGTAACTGGTGTGTAACTGGTGTGTATCTGGTGTGTAACAGTGTGTAACTGTGTGTAACTGGTGTGTAACTGGTGTGTAACTGGTGTGTATCTGGTGTGTATCTGGTGTGTAACTGGTGTGTAACTGGTGTGTATCTGGTGTGTTACTAGTGTGTAACTGTGTGTAACAGTGTGTAACTGTGTGTAACTGGTGTGTAACAGTGTGTATCTGGTGTGTAACTGGTGTGTATCTGGTGTGTATCTGGTGTGTAACTGGTGTGTATCTGGTGTGTAAGTATGTGTAACTGGTGTGTATCTGGTGTGTAACTGGTGTGTAACTGGTGGGTATCTGGTGTGTATCTGGTGTGTATCTGGTGTGTAACTGGTGTGTATCTGGTGTGTAACTGGTGTGTATCTGGTGTGTAACTGGTGAGTAACTGGTGTGTATCTGGTGTGTAACTGGTGTGTGAGTGGTGTGTATCTGGTGTGTAACGGGTGTGTAACTGGTGTGTATCTGGTGTGCATCTGGTGTGTAACTGGTGTGTATCTGGTGTGTAACTGGTGTGTATCTGGTGTGTAACTGGTGTGTAACTGTGTGTAACTGGTGTGTAAATATGTGTAACTGGTGTGTAACTGTGTGTAACAGTGTGTAACTGTGTAACTGGTGTGTAACTGGTGTGTATCTGGTGTGTAACAGGTGTGTAACTGGTGTGTTACTAGTGTGTAACTGGTGTGTATCTGGTGTGTAACTGTGTGTAACTGTGTGTAACTGGTGTGTTACTAGTGTTTAACTGTGTGTAACAGTGTGTAACTGTGTGTATCTGGTGTGTAAGTGGTGTTTATCTGGTGTGTAACTGGTGTGTATCTGGTGTGTAAGTATGTGTAACTGGTGTGTAACTGGTGTGTATCTGGGGTGTATCTGGTGTGTAACTGGTGTGTATCTGGTGTGTAACTGGTGTGTATCTGGTGTGTAACTGTGTGTAACTGGTGTGTATCTGGTGTGTAACTGTGTATAACTGGTGTGTTACTAGTGTGTAAATGTGTGTAACTGTGTGTAACTGTGTGTAACAGTGTGTAAGAGTGTATAACTGGTGTGTAACAGTGTGTAACTGTGTGCATCTGGTGTGTAACTGGTGTGTATCTGGTGTGTATCTGGTGTGTAACTGGTGTATATCTGGTGTGTAACTGTTTGTAACTGGTGTGTAACAGTGTGTAACAGTGTGTAACAGTGTGTAACTGTGTATAACAGTGTGTAACAGTGTGTAACTGTGTGTAACTGTGTGTATCTGGTGTGTAACTGGTGTGTATCTGGTGTGTAACTGTGTGTAACTGGTGTGTATCTGGTGTGTAACTGTGTGTAACTGGTGTGTTACTAGTGTGTAAATGTGTGTAACTGTGTGTAACTGTGTGTAACAGTGTGTAAGAGTGTATAACTGGTGTGTAACAGTGTGTAACTGTGTGCATCTGGTGTGTAACTGGTGTGTATCTGGTGTGTATCTGGTGTGTAACTGGTGTATATCTGGTGTGTAACTGTGTGTAACTGTGTGTAACTGGTGTGTAACAGTGTGTAACTGTGTGTAACAGTGTGTAACAGTGTGTAACTGTGTGTAACTGTGTGTAACAGTGTGTAACAGTGTGTAACTGTGTGTAACTGGTGTGTAACTGTGTGTAACTGTGTGTAACTGGTGTGCATTTGGAGTTTAACTGGTGTGAAACTGTGTGTTACTGTGTGTAATTGTGTGTAACAGTGTAACAGTGTTTATCTGTGTGTAATTGTGTGTAACTGGTGTGTAACTGGTGTGTAACTGGTGTGTATCTGGTGTGTAACTGTGTGTAACTGTGTGTAACTGGTGTGAAACTGGTGTGTAACAGGTGTGTATCTGGTGTGTAACTGGTGTGTATCTGGTTTGTAACTGGTGTGTATCTGGTGTGTAACTGTGTGTAAGAGTGTGTAACAGTGTGTAACTGTGTGTAACTGGTGTGTATCTGGTGTGTAACTGGTGTGTAACTGGTGTGTATCTGGTGTGTTACTAGTGTGTAACCGTTTGTAACTGTGTGTAACCGTGTGTAACTGTGTGTAACAGTGTGTAACTGGTGTGTATCTGGTGTGTTACTAGTGTGTAACTGTGTGTAACTGGTGTGTAACAGTGTATATCTGGTGTGTAAGTATGTGTAACTGGTGTGTATCTGGTGTGTTACTAGTGTGTAACTGTGTGTAACTGTGTGTTACTGGTGTGTATCTGGTGTGTATCTGGTGTGTAAGTATGTGTAACTGGTGTGTATCTGGTGTGTAACTGGTGTGTAACTGGTGGGTATCTGGTGTGTATCTGGTGTGTAACTGGTGTGTATCTGGTGTGTAACTGGTTTGTATCTGGTGTGTAACTGGTGTGTATCTGGTGTGTAACTGGTGTGTAAGTGGTGTGTATCTGGTGTGTAACTGGTGTGTAACTGGTGTGTATCTGGTGTGTAACTGGTGTTTAACTGGTGTGTAACTGGTGTGTAACTGTGTGTAACTGGTATGTATCTGGTGTGTAACTGGTGTGTATATGGTATGTAACTGGTGTGTATCTTGTGTGTAACTGGTGTGCAACTGGTGTGTATCTGGTGTGTAACTGGTGTGTAACTGGTGTGTAAATATGTGTAACAGTGTGTAACTGTGTGTAACAGTGTGTAACTGTGTGTAACTGGTGTGTAACTGGTGTGTATCTGGTGTGTAACTGGTGTGTAACTGGTGTGTTACTAGTGTGTAACTGGTGTGCATCTGGTGTGTAACTGGTGTGTTACTGTGTGTAACAGTGTGTAACTCAGTGTAACTGTGTAACTGGTGTGTAACTGTGTGTAACTGGTGTGTAACTGTGTGTAACTGGTGTGTATCTGGTGTGTAACTGTGTGTTACTGTGTGTAACTGGTGTGTTACTAGTGTGTAACAGTGTGTAACTGTGTGTAACTGGTTTGTAACAGTGTGTAACTGTGTGTATCTGGTGTGTATCTGGTGTGTAACTGGTGTGTATCTGGTGTGTAAGTATGTGTAACTGGTGTGTAACTGGTGTGTATCTGGTGTGTAACTGGTGTGTAACTGGTGGGTATCTGGTGTGTATCTGGTGTGTAACTGGTGTGTATCTGGTGTGTAACTGGTGTGTATCTGGTGTGTATCTGGTGTGTAACTGGTGTGTATCTGGTGTGTAACTGTTTGTAACTGGTGTGTAACTGGTGTGTAACTGGTGTGTATTTGTGTGTAACTGGTGTGTAAATGTGTGTAACAGTGTGTAACAGTGTGTAACTGTGTGTAACTGGTGTGTAACTGTGTTTATCTGGTGTGTATCTGGTGTGTAACTGGTGTGTAACTGGTGTGCATTTGGTGTGTAACTGTGTGTAATTGTGTGTAACAGTGTGTAACTGTGTGTAATTGTGTGTAACTGGTGTGTAACTGGTGTGTAACTGGTGTGTATCTGGTGTGTAACTGTGTGTAACTGTGTGTAACTGGTGTGTAACTGGTGTGTATCTGGTGTGTAACTGGTGTGTTACTGGTGTGTAAGTGTGTTAAACTGGTGTGTAACTGGTGTGTATCTGGTGTGTAACTGGTGTGTAACTTGTGTGTATCTGGTGTGTATATGGTGTATAACTGGTGTGTATCTGGTATGTAACTGGTGTGTATCTGGTGTGTAACTGGTGAGTAACTGGTGTGTATCTGGTGTGTAACTGGTGTGTAACTGTTTGTAACAGTGTGTAACAGTGTGTAACTGTTTGTAACAGTGTGTAACAGTGTGTAACTGTGTGTAACTGGTGTGTATCTGGTGTGTAACTGTGTGTAACTGGTGTGTAACTGGTGTGTATCTGGTGTGTATCTGTTGTGTAAGTGTGTGTAACTGGTGTGTATCTGGTGAGTAACTGGTGTGTAACTGGTGTGTAACTGGTGTGTTACTGTGTGTAACAGTGTGTAACTGTGTGTAACTGGTGTGCATCTGGTGTGTAACTGGTGTGTAACTGGTGTGTTACTGTGTGTAACAGTGTGTAACTGTGTAACTGGTGTGTAACTGTGTGTAACTGGTGTGTAACTGGTGTGTATCTGGTGTGTAACTGGTGTGTATCTGGTGTGTAACGGGTGTGTATCTGGTGTGTAACTGGTGAGTAACTGGTGTGTATCTGGTGTGTAACTGGTGTGTGAGTGGTGTGTAACTGGTGTGTAACGGGTGTGTAACTGGTGTGTATCTGGTGTGCATCTGGTGTGTAACTGGTGTGTATCTGGTGTGTAACTGGTGTGTATCTGGTGTGTAACTGGTGTGTAACTGGTGTGTATCTGGTGTGTAACTGGTGTGTAACTGGTGTGTAAATATGTGTAACTGGTGTGTAACTGTGTGTAACAGTGTGTAACTGTGTAACTGGTGTGTAACTGGTGTGTATCTGGTGTGTAACTGGTGTGTAACTGGTGTGTTACTAGTGTGTAACTGGTGTGTATCTGGTGTGTAACTGTGTGTAACTGTGTGTAACTGGTGTGTTACTAGTGTGTAACTGTGTGTAACAGTGTGGTGTGTAACTGGTGTGTAACTGTGTGTATCTGGTGTGTATCTGGTGTGTAACTGTGTGTTACTGTGTGTAACTGGTGTGTTACTAGTGTGTAACAGTGTGTAACTGTGTGTAACTGGTTTGTAACAGTGTGTAACTGTGTGTATCTGGTGTGTATCTGGTGTGTAACTGGTGTGTATCTGGTGTGTAAGTATGTGTAACTGGTGTGTAACTGGTGTGTATCTGGTGTGTAACTGGTGTGTAACTGGTGGGTATCTGGTGTGTATCTGGTGTGTAACTGGTGTGTATCTGGTGTGTAACTGGTGTGTATCTGGTGTGTATCTGGTGTGTAACTGGTGTGTATCTGGTGTGTAACTGTTTGTAACTGGTGTGTAACTGGTGTGTAACTGGTGTGTAATTGTGTGTAACTGGTGTGTAAATGTGTGTAACAGTGTGTAACAGTGTGTAACTGTGTGTAACTGGTGTGTAACTGTGTTTATCTGGTGTGTATCTGGTGTGTAACTGGTGTGTAACTGGTGTGCATTTGGTGTGTAACTGTGTGTAATTGTGTGTAACAGTGTGTAACTGTGTGTAACTGGTGTGTAACTGGTGTGTAACTGGTGTGTATCTGGTGTGTAACTCTGTATAACTGTGTGTAACTGGTGTGTAACTGGTGTGTATCTGGTGTGTAACTGGTGTGTTACTGGTGTGTAAGTGTGTTAAACTGGTGTGTAACTGGTGTGTATCTGGTGTGTAACTGGTGTGTAACTTGTGTGTATCTGGTGTGTATCTGGTGTATAACTGGTGTGTATCTGGTATGTAACTGGTGTGTATCTGGTGTGTAACTGGTGAGTAACTGGTGTGTATCTGGTGTGTAACTGGTGTGTAACTGTTTGTAACAGTGTGTAACAGTGTGTACCTGTTTGTAACAGTGTGTAACAGTGTGTAACTGTGTGTAACTGGTGTGTATCTGGTGTGTAACTGTGTGTAACTGGTGTGTAACTGGTGTGTATCTGGTGTGTATCTGTTGTGTAAGTGTGTGTAACTGGTGTGTATCTGGTGAGTAACTGGTGTGTAACTGGTGTGTAACTGGTGTGTTACTGTGTGTAACAGTGTGTAACTGTGTGTAACTGGTGTGCATCTGGTGTGTAACTGGTGTGTAACTGGTGTGTTACTGTGTGTAACAGTGTGTAACTGTGTAACTGGTGTGTAACTGTGTGTAACTGGTGTGTAACTGGTGTGTATCTGGTGTGTAACTGGTGTGTATCTGGTGTGTAACGGGTGTGTATCTGGTGTGTAACTGGTGAGTAACTGGTGTGTATCTGGTGTGTAACTGGTGTGTGAGTGGTGTGTATCTGGTGTGTAACGGGTGTGTAACTGGTGTGTATCTGGTGTGCATCTGGTGTGTAACTGGTGTGTATCTGGTGTGTAACTGGTGTGTATCTGGTGTGTAACTGGTGTGTAACTGGTGTGTATCTGGTGTGTAACTGGTGTGTAACTGGTGTGTAAATATGTGTAACTGGTGTGTAACTGTGTGTAACAGTGTGTAACTGTGTAACTGGTGTGTAACTGGTGTGTATCTGGTGTGTAACTGGTGTGTAACTGGTGTGTTACTAGTGTGTAACTGGTGTGTATCTGGTGTGTAACTGTGTGTAACTGTGTGTAACTGGTGTGTTACTAGTGTGTAACTGTGTGTAACAGTGTGGTGTGTATCTGGTGTGTAACTGGTGTTTAACTGTGTGTAACTGGTGTGTAAATATGTGTAACTGGTGTGTAACTGTGTGTAACAGTGTGTAACTGTGTAACTGGTGTGTAACTGGTGTGTATCTGGTGTGTAACTGGTGTGTAACTGGTGTGTTACTAGTGTGTAACTGGTGTGTATCTGGTGTGTAACTGTGTGTAACTGTGTGTAACTGGTGTGTTACTAGTGTGTAACTGTGTGTAACAGTTTGTAACTGTGTGTATCTGGTGTGTAACTGGTGTTTATCTGGTGTGTAACTGGTGTGTATCTGGTGTGTAAGTATGTGTAACTGGTGTGTAACTGGTGTGTATCTGGTGTGTAACTGGTGTGTAACTGGTGGGTATCTGGTGTGTATCTGGTGTGTAACTGGTGTGTATCTGGTGTGTAACTGGTGTGTATCTGGTGTGTAACTGGTGTGTATCTGGTGTGTAACTGTGTGTAACTGGTGTGTATCTGGTGTGTAACTGTGTGTAACTGGTGTGTTACTAGTGTGTAAATGTGTGTAACTGTGTGTAACAGTGTGTAAGAGTGTATAACTGGTGTGTAACAGTGTGTAACTGTGTGCATCTGGTGTGTAACTGGTGTGTATCTGGTGTGTATCTGGTGTGTAACTGGTGTGTATCTGGTGTGTAACTGTGTGTAACTGGTGTGTTACTAGTGTGTAACTGTGTGTAACAGTGTGTAACTGTGTGTAACAGTGTGTAACAGTGTGTAACTGTGTGTAACAGTGTGTAACAGTGTGTAACTGTGTGTAACTGGTGTGTAACAGTGTATATCTGGTGTGTTACTGGTGTGTATCTGGTGTGTATCTGGTGTGTAACTGGTGGGTATCTGGTGTGTATCTGGTGTGTAACTGGTGTGCATTTGGAGTTTAACTGGTGTGAAACTGTGTGTTACTGTGTGTAATTGTGTGTAACAGTGTAACAGTGTTTATCTGTGTGAAATTGTGTGTAACTGGTGTGTAACTGGTGTGTATCTGGTGTGTAACTGTGTGTAACTGTGTGTAACTGGTGTGTAACTGGTGTGTAACAGGTGTGTATCTGGTGTGTAACTGGTGTGTATCTGGTGTGTAACTGGTGTGTTACTGGTGTGTAACCGTGTGTAACTGTGTGTAACAGTGTGTAACTGTGTGTAACTGGTGTGTAACTGGTGTGTATCTGGTGTGTAACTGGTGTGTAACTGGTGTGTATCTGGTGTGTTACTAGTGTGTAACCGTTTGTAACTGTGTGTAACCGTGTGTAACTGTGTGTAACAGTGTGTAACTGGTGTGTAACTGGTGTGTATCTGGTGTGTTACTAGTGTGTAACCGTGTGTAACTGTGTGTAACTGGTGTGTAACAGTGTATATCTGGTGTGTTACTGGTGTGTATCTGGTGTGTATCTGGTGTGTAAGTATGTGTAACTGGTGTGTATCTGGTGTGTAACTGGTGTGTAACTGGTGGGTATCTGGTGTGTATCTGGTGTGTAACTGGTGTGTATCTGGTGTGTAACTGGTTTGTATCTGGTGTGTAACTGGTGTGTATCTGGTGTGTAACTGGTGTGTAAGTGGTGTGTATCTGGTGTGTAACTGGTGTGTATCTGGTGTGTAACTGGTGTTTAACTGGTGTGTAACTGGTGTGTAACTGTGTGTAACTGGTATGTATCTGGTGTGTAACTGGTGTGTATCTGGTATGTAACTGGTGTGTATCTTGTGTGTAACTGTTGTGCAACTGGTGTGTATCTGGTGTGTAACTGGTGTGTAACTGGTGTGTAAATATGTGTAACAGTGTGTAACTGTGTGTAACTGGTGTGTAACTGGTGTGTATCTTGTGTGTAACTGGTGTGTACCTGGTGTGTATCTGGTGTGTTACTAGTGTGTAACTGTGTGTAACAGTGTGTAACTGTGTGTAACTGGTGTGTAACAGTGTGTATCTGGTGTGTAACTGGTGTGTATCTGGTGTGTATCTGGTGTGTAACTGGTGTGTATCTGGTGTGTAAGTATGTGTAACTGGTGTGTAACTGGTGTGTATCTGGTGTGTAACTGGTGTGTAACTGGTGGGTATCTGATGTGTATCTGGTGTGTAACTGGTGTGTATCTGGTGTGTAACTGGTGTGTATCTGGTGTGTAACTGGTGAGTAACTGGTGTGTATCTGGTGTGTAACTGGTGTGTGAGCCGTGTGTATCTGGTGTGTACCGGGTGTGTAACTGGTGTGTATCTGGTGTGCATCTGGTGTGTAACTGGTGTGTATCTGGTGTGTAACTGGTGTGTATCTGGTGTGTAACTGGTGTGTATCTGGTGTGTAACTGTGTGTAACTGGTGTGTAAATATGTGTAACTGGTGTGTAACTGTGTGTAACAGTGTGTAACTGTGTAACTGGTGTGTAACTGGTGTGTATCTGGTGTGTAACTGGTGTGTAACTGGTGTGTTACTAGTGTGTAACTGGTGTGTATCTGGTGTGTAACTGTGTGTAACTGTGTGTAACTGGTGTGTTACAAGTGTGTAACTGTGTGTAACAGTGTGTAACTGTGTGTATCTGGTGTGTAACTGGTGTTTATCTGGTGTGTAACTGGTGTGTATCTGGTGTGTAAGTATGTGTAACTGGTGTGTAACTGGTGTGTATCTAGTGTGTAACTGGTGGGTATCTGGTGTGTATCTGGTGTGTAACTGGTGTGTATCTGGTGTGTAACTGGTGTGTATCTGGTGTGTAACTGGTGTGTATCTGGTGTGTAACTGTGTGTAACTGGTGTGTATCTGGTGTGTAACTGTGTGTAACTGGTGTGTTACTAGTGTGTAAATGTGTGTAACTGTGTGTAACTGTGTGTAACAGTGTGTAAGAGTGTATAACTGGTGTGTAACAGTGTGTAACTGTGTGCATCTGGTGTGTAACTGGTGTGTATCTGGTGTGTATCTGGTGTGTAACTGGTGTATATCTGGTGTGTAACTGTGTGTAACTGGTGTGTTACTAGTGTGTAACTGTGTGTAACAGTGTGTAACTGTGTGTAACAGTGTGTAACAGTGTGTAACTGGTGTGTAACTGTGTGTATCTGGTGTGTAACTTGTGTGTATCTGGTGTGTAACTGGTGTGTAACTGGTGTGCATTTGGAGTTTAACTGGTGTGAAACTGTGTGTTACTGTGTGTAATTGTGTGTAACAGTGTAACAGTGTTTATCTGTGTGTAATTGTGTGTAACTGGTGTGTACCTGGTGTGTAACTGGTGTGTATCTGGTGTGTAACTGTGTGTAACTGTGTGTAACTGGTGTGTAACTGGTGTGTAACAGGTGTGTATCTGGTGTGTATCTGGTGTGTAACTGGTGTGTTACTGGTGTGTAACCGTGTGTAACTGTGTGTAACAGTTTGTAACTGTGTGTAACTGGTGTGTAACTGGTGTGTATCTGGTGTGCAACTGGTGTGTAACTGGTGTGTATCTGGTGTGTTACTAGTGTGTAACCGTTTGTAACTGTGTGTAACCGTGTGTAACTGTGTGTAACATTGTGTAACAGTGTGTAACTGGTGTGTAAGTGGTGTGTATCTGGTGTGTTACTAGTGTGTAACCGTGTGTAACTGTGTGTAACTGGTGTGTAACAGTGTATATCTGGTGTGTTACTGGTGTGTATCTGGTGTGTATCTGGTGTGTAAGTATGTGTAACTGGTGTTTAACTGGTGTGTAACTGGTGTGTAACTGTGTGTAACTGGTATGTATCTGGTGTGTAACTGGTGTGTATCTGGTATGTAACTGGTGTGTATCTTGTGTGTAACTGGTGTGCAACTGGTGTGTATCTGGTGTGTAACTGGTGTGTAACTGGTGTGTAAATATGTGTAACAGTGTGTAACTGTGTGTAACACTGTGTAACTGTGTGTAACTGGTGTGTAACTGGTGTGTATCTGGTGTGTAACTGGTGTGTAACTGGTGTGTTACTAGTGTGTAACTGGTGTGCATCTGGTGTGTAACTGGTGTGTTACTGTGTGTAACAGTGTGTAACTCAGTGTAACTGTGTAACTGGTGTGTAACTGGTGTGTAACTGTGTGTAACTGGTGTGTAACTGTGTGTAACTGGTGTGTAACTGTGTGTTACTGTGTGTAACTGGTTTGTAACAGTGTGTAACTGTGTGTATCTGGTGTGTAACTGGTGTGTATCTGGTGTGTAACTGGTGTGTATCTGGTGTGTAAGTATGTGTAACTGGTGTGTAACTGGTGTGTATCTGGTGTGTAACTGGTGTGTAACTGGTGGGTATCTGGTGTGTATCTGGTGTGTAACTGGTGTGTATCTGGTGTGTAACTGGTGTGTATCTGGTGTGTATCTGGTGTGTAACTGGTGTGTATCTGGTGTGTAACTGTTTGTAACTGGTGTGTAACTGGTGTGTAACTGGTGTGTAATTGTGTGTAACTGGTGTGTAAATGTGTGTAACAGTGTGTAACAGTGTGTAACTGTGTGTAACTGGTGTGTAACTGTGTTTATCTGGTGTGTAACTGGTGTGTATCTGGTGTGTAACTGGTGTGTAACTGGTGTGCATTTGGTGTGTAACTGTGTGTAATTGTGTGTAACAGTGTGTAACTGTGTGTAATTGTGTGTAACTGGTGTGTAACTGGTGTGTAACTGGTGTGTATCTGGTGTGTAACTGTGCGTAACTGTGTGTAACTGGTGTGTATCTGGTGTGTAACTGGTCTGTATCTGGTGTGTAACTGGTGTGTTACTGGTGTGTAAGTGTGTTAAACTGGTGTGTAACTGGTGTTTATCTGGTGTGTAACTGGTGTGTAACTTGTGTGTATCTGGTGTGTAACTGGTGTGTATCTGGTATGTAACTGGTGTGTATCTGGTGTGTAACTGGTGAGTGACTGGTGTGTATCTGGTGTGTAACTGGTGTGTAACTGGTGTGTAACTGGTGTGTAACTGTTTGTAACAGTGTGTAACAGTGTGTAACTGTTTGTAACAGTGTGTAACAGTGTGTAACTGTGTGTAACTGGTGTGTATCTGGTGTGTAACTGTGTGTAACTGGTGTGTAACTGGTGTGTATCTGGTGTGTATCTGGTGTGTAAGTGTGTGTAACTGGTGTGTATCTGGTGAGTAACTGGTGTGTAACTGGTGTGTAACTGGTGTGTTACTGTGTGTAACAGTGTGTAACTGTGTGTAACTGGTGTGCATCTGGTGTGTAACTGGTGTGTAACTGGTGTGTTACTGTGTGTAACAGTGTGTAACTGGTGTGTAACTGTGTGTAACTGGTGTGTAACTGATGTGTATCTGGTTTGTAACTGTGTGTAACTGGTGTGTAACCTAATGTAACTGGTGTGTTACTAGTGTGTAACTGTGTTTAACTGTGTGTAACAGTGTGTAACTGTGTGTAACTGGTGAGCATCTGGTGTGTAACTGGTGTGTTACTGTGTGTAACTGTGTGTTACTGTGTGTAACTGTGAGTAACAGTGTGTAACGTGTGTAACAGTGTGTAACTGTGTGTAACTGGTGTGTATCTGGTGTGTAACTGTGTGTAACTGGTGTGTAACTGGTGTGTATCTGGTGTGTAACAGTGTGTAACTGTGTGTAACTGGTGTGTAACTGGTGTGTAACTGGTGTGTATCTGGTGTGTATCTGGTGTGTAAGTGTGTGTAACTGGTGTGTAACTGGTGTGTAACTGGTGTGTATCTGTGAGTAACTGGTGTGTAACTGGTGTGTATCTGGTGTGTAACTGGTGTGTAACTGGTGTGTATCTGGTGTGTAACTGGTGTGTAACTGGTGTGTAACTGTTTGTAACTGGTGTGTAACTGGTGTGTAACTGTGTGTAAATGTGTGTAACAGTGTGTAACTGGTGTGTAACTGGTGTGTTACTAGTGTGTAACTGTGTGTAACAGTGTGTAATTGTGTGTAACTGGTGTGTATCTGGTGTGTAACTGGTGTGTAACTGGTGTGTAACTGATGTGTATCTGGTGTGAAACTGGTGTGTCTGGTGTGTATCTGGTGTGTAACTGGTGTGTATCTGGTGTGTAAGTGTGTGTAACTGGTGTGTAAATGGTGTGTAACTGGTGTGTATCTGGTGTGTAACTGGTGTGTAACTGGTGTGTTACTGTGTGTAACTGTGTGTAACTATGTGTAACAGTGTGTAACTGTGTAACTGGTGTGTAACTGTGTGTAACTGATGTGTATCTGGTGTGTAACTGTGTGTAACTGGTGTGTAACTGTATGTAACTGGTGTGTTAATAGTGTGTAACTGTGTGTAACTGTGTATAACAGTGTGTAACTGTGTGTAACTGGTGAGCATATGGTGTGTAACTGGTGTGTTACTGTGTGTAACCGTGTGTAACTGTGTGTAACAGTGTGTAACTGGTGTGTAACTGGTGTGTATCTGGTGTGTTACTAGTGTGTAACCGTGTGTAACTGTGTGTAACTGGTGTGTAACAGTGTATATCTGGTTTGTTACTGGTGTGTATCTGGTGTGTATCTGGTGTGTAAGTATGTGTAACTGGTGTGTATCTGGTGTGTAACTGGTGGGTATCTGGTGTGTATCTGGTGTGTAACTGGTGTGTATCTGGTGTGTAACTGGTTTGTATGTGGTGTGTAACTGGTGTGTATCTGGTGTGTAACTGGTGTGTAAGTGGTGTGTATCTGGTGTGTAACTGGTGTGTATCTGGTGTGTAACTGGTGTTTAACTGGTGTGTAACTGGTGTGTAACTGTGTGTAATTGGTATGTATCTGGTGTGTAACTGGTGTGTATCTGGTATGTAACTGGTGTGTATCTTGTGTTTAACTGTTGTGCAACTGGTGTGTATCTGGTGTGTAACTGGTGTGTAACTGGTGTGTAAATATGTGTAACAGTGTGTAACTGTGTGTAACTGGTGTGTAACTGGTGTGTATCTTGTGTGTAACTGGTGTGTAACTGGTGTGTATCTGGTGTGTTACTAGTGTGTAACTGTGTGTAACAGTGTGTAACTGTGTGTAACTGGTGTGTAACAGTGTGTAACTGGTGTGTAACTGGTGTGTATCTGGTGTGTATCTGGTGTGTAACTGGTGTGTATCTGGTGTGTAAGTATGTGTAACTGGTGTGTAACTGGTGTGTATCTGGTGTGTAACTGGTGTGTAACTGGTGGGTATCTGGTGTGTATCTGGTGTGTAACTGGTGTGTATCTGGTGTGTAACTGGTGTGTATCTGGTGTGTAACTGGTGAGTAACTGGTGTGTATCTGGTGTGTAACTGGTGTGTGAGCCGTGTGTATCTGGTGTGTACCGGGTGTGTAACTGGTGTGTATCTGGTGTGTAACTGGTGTGTATCTGGTGTGTAACTGGTGTGTATCTGGTGTGTAACTGGTGTGTATCTGGTGTGTAACTGGTGTGTAACTGTGTGTAACTGGTGTGTAAATATGTGTAACTGGTGTGTAACTGTGTGTAACAGTGTGTAACTGGTGTGTAACTGGTGTGTATCTGGTTTGTAACTGGTGTGTAACTGGTGTGTAACTGGTGAGTAACTGGTGTGTATCTGGTGTGTAACTGGTGTGTGAGCCGTGTGTATCTGGTGTGTACCGGGTGTGTAACTGGTGTGTATCTGGTGTGTAACTGGTGTGTATCTGGTGTGTAACTGGTGTGTATCTGGTGTGTAACTGGTGTGTATCTGGTGTGTAACTGGTGTGTAACTGTGTGTAACTGGTGTGTAAATATGTGTAACTGGTGTGTAACTGTGTGTAACAGTGTGTAACTGGTGTGTAACTGGTGTGTATCTGGTTTGTAACTGGTGTGTAACTGGTGTGTTACTAGTGTGTAACTGGTGTGTATCTGGTGTGTAACTGTGTGTAACTGTGTGTAACTGGTGTGTTACTAGTGTGTAACTGTGTGTAACAGTGTTTAACTGTGTGTATCTGGTGTGTAACTGGTGTTTATCTGGTGTGTAACTGGTGTGTATCTGGTGTGTAAGTATGTGTAACTGGTGTGTAACTGGTGTGTATCTAGTGTGTAACTGGTGTGTAACTGGTGGGTATCTGGTGTGTATCTGGTGTGTAACTGGTGTGTATCTGGTGTGTAACTGGTGTGTATCTGGTGTGTAACTGGTGTGTATCTGGTGTGTAACTGTGTGTAACTGGTGTGTATCTGGTGTGTAACTGTGTGTAACTGGTGTGTTACTAGTGTGTAAATGTGTGTAACTGTGTGTAACTGTGTGAAACAGTGTGTAAGAGTGTATAACTGGTGTGTAACAGTGTGTAACTGTGTGCATCTGGTGTGTAACTGGTGTGTATCTGGTGTGTATCTGGTGTGTAACTGGTGTATATCTGGTGTGTAACTGTGTGTAACTGGTGTGTTACTAGTGTGTAACTGTGTATAACAGTGTGTAACTGTGTGTAACAGTGTGTAACAGTGTGTAACTGGTGTGTAACTGTGTGTATCTGGTGTGTAACTTGTGTGTATCTGGTGTGTAACTGGTGTGTAACTGGTGTGCATTTGGAGTTTAACTGGTGTGAAACTGTGTGTTACTGTGTGTAATTGTGTGTAACAGTGTAACAGTGTTTATCTGTGTGTAATTGTGTGTAACTGGTGTGTAACTGGTGTGTAACTGGTGTGTATCTGGTGTGTAACTGTGTGTAACTGTGTGTAACTGGTGTGTAACTGGTGTGTAACAGGTGTGTATCTGGTGTGTAACTGCTGTGTATCTGGTGTGTAACTGGTGTGTTACTGGTGTGTAACCGTGTGTAACTGTGTGTAACAGTGTGTAACTGTGTGTAACTGGTGTGTTACTGGTGTGTAACCGTGTGTAACTGTGTGTAACAGTGTGTAACTGTGTGTAACTGGTGTGTATCTGGTGTGTAACTGGTGTGTAACTGGTGTGTATCTGGTGTGTTACTAGTGTGAAACTGTGTGTAACAGTTTGTAACTGTGTGTAACTGGTGTGTAACAGTGTGTATCTGGTGTGTAACTGGTGTGTATCTGGTGTGTATCTGGTGTGTAACTGGTGTGTATCTGGTGTGTAACTGGTGTGTATCTGGTGTGTATCTGGTGTGTAACTGGTGGGTATCTGGTGTGTATCTGGTGTGTAACTGGTGTGTATCTGGTGTGTAACTGGTGTGTAACTGGTGGGTATCTGGTGTGTATCTGGTGTGTAACTGGTGTGTATCTGGTGTGTAACTGGTGTGTATCTGGTGTGTAACTGGTGTGTATCTGGTGTGTAACTGGTGAGTAACTGGTGTGTATCTGGTGTGTAACTGGTGTGTGAGTGGTGTGTATCTGGTGTGTAACGGGTGTGTAACTGGTGTGCATCTGGTGTGCATCTGGTGTGTAACTGGTGTGTATCTGGTGTGTAACTGGTGTGTATCTGGTGTGTAACTGGTGTGTAACTGTGTGTAAATGGTGTGTAAATATGTGTAACTGGTGTGTAACTGTGTGTAACAGTGTGTAACTGTGTAACTGGTGTGTAACTGGTGTGTATCTGGTGTGTAACTGGTGTGTAACTGGTGTGTTACTAGTGTGTAACTGGTGTGTATCTGGTGTGTAACTGTGTGTAACTGTGTGTAACTGGTGTGTTACTAGTGTGTAACTGTGTGTAACAGTGTGTAACTGTGTGTATCTGGTGTGTAACTGGTGTTTATCTGGTGTGTAACTGGTGTGTATCTGGTGTGTAAGTATGTGTAACTGGTGTGTAACTGGTGTGTATCTGGTGTGTAACTGGTGTGTAACTGGTGGGTATCTGGTGTGTATCTGGTGTGTAACTGGTGTGTATCTGGTGTGTAACTGGTGTGTATCTGGTGTGTAACTGGTGTGTATCTGGTGTGTAACTGTGTGTAACTGGTGTGTATCTGGTGTGTAACTGTGTGTAACTGGTGTGTTACTAGTGTGTAAATGTGTGTAACTGTGTGTAACTGTGTGTAACAGTGTGTAAGAGTGTATAACTGGTGTGTAACAGTGTGTAACTGTGTGCATCTGGTGTGTAACTGGTGTGTATCTGGTGTGTATCTGGTGTGTAACTGGTGTATATCTGGTGTGTAACTGTGTGTAACTGGTGTGTATCTGGTGTGTAACTGTTTGTAACTGGTGTGTAACTGGTGTGTAACTGGTGTGTAATTGTGTGTAACTGGTGTGTAAATGTGTGTAACAGTGTGTAACAGTGTGTAACTGTGTGTAACTGGTGTGTAACTGTGTTTATCTGGTGTGTAACTGGTGTGTATCTGGTGTGTAACTGATTTGTAACTGGTGTGCATTTGGTGTGTAACTGTGTGTAATTGTGTGTAACAGTGTGTAACTGTGTGTAATTGTGTGTAACTGGTGTGTAACTGGTGTGTAACTGGTGTGTATCTGGTGTGTAACTGTGTGTAACTGTGTGTAACTGGTGTGTAACTGGTGTGTATCTGGTGTGTAACTGGTGTGTATCTGGTGTGTAACTGGTGTGTTACTGGTGTGTAAGTGTGTTAAACTGGTGTGTAACTGGTGTGTATCTGGTGTGTAACTGGTGTGTAACTTGTGTGTATCTGGTGTGTAACTGGTGTGTATCTGGTATGTAACTGGTGTGTATCTGGTGTGTAACTGGTGAGTAACTGGTGTGTATCTGGTGTGTAACTTGTGTGTAACTGGTGTGTAACTGTTTGTAACAGTGTGTAACAGTGTGTAACTGTTTGTAACAGTGTGTAACAGTGTGTAACTGTGTGTAACTGGTGTGTATCTGGTGTGTAACTGTGTGTAACTGGTGTGTAACTGGTGTGTATCTGGTGTGTATCTGGTGTGTAAGTGTGTGTAACTGGTGTGTATCTGGTGAGTAACTGGTGTGTAACTGGTGTGTAACTGGTGTGTTACTGTGTGTAACAGTGTGTAACTGTGTGTAACTGGTGTGCATCTGATGTGTAACTGGTGTGTAACTGGTGTGTTACTGTGTGTAACAGTGTGTAACTGTGTAACTGGTGTGTAACTGTGTGTAACTGGTGTGTAACTGGTGTGCAACTGATGTGTATCTGGTGTGTAACTGTGTGTAACTGGTGTGTAACCGTATGTAACTGGTGTGTTACTAGTGTGTAACTGTGTTTAACTGTGTGTAACAGTGTGTAACTGTGTGTAACTGGTGAACATCTGGTGTGTAACTGGTGTGTTACTGTGTGTAACTGTGTGTTACTGTGTGTAACTGTGAGTAACAGTGTGTAACGTGTGTAACAGTGTGTAACTGTGTGTAACTGGTGTGTATCTGGTGTGTAACTGTGTGTAACTGTGTGTAACTGGTGTGTAACTAGTGTGTAACTGGTGTGTATCTGGTGTGTAAGTGTGTGTAACTGGTGTGTAACTGGTGGGTATCTGGTGTGTATCTGGTGTGTAACTGGTGTGTAACTGTGTGTAACTGGTGTGTATCTGGTGTGTAACTGGTGTGTGAGCCGTGTGTATCTGGTGTGTACCGGGTGTGTAACTGGTGTGTATCTGGTGTGCATCTGGTGTGTAACTGGTGTGTATCTGGTGTGTAACTGGTGTGTATCTGGTGTGTAACTGGTGTGTATCTGGTGTGTAACTGGTGTGTAACTGTGTGTAACTGGTTTGTAAATATGTGTAACTGGTGTGTAACTGTGTGTAACAGTGTGTAACTGTGTAACTGGTGTGTAACTGGTGTGTATCTGGTGTGTAACTGGTGTGTAACTGGTGTGTTACTAGTGTGTAACTGGTGTGTATCTGGTGTGTAACTGTGTGTAACTGTGTGTAACTGGTGTGTTACAAGTGTGTAACTGTGTGTAACAGTGTGTAACTGTGTGTATCTGGTGTGTAACTGGTGTTTATCTGGTGTGTAACTGGTGTGTATCTGGTGTGTAAGTATGTGTAACTGGTGTGTAACTGGTGTGTATCTAGTGTGTAACTGGTGGGTATCTGGTGTGTATCTGGTGTGTAACTGGTGTGTATCTGGTGTGTAACTGGTGTGTATCTGGTGTGTAACTGGTGTGTATCTGGTGTGTAACTGTGTGTAACTGGTGTGTATCTGGTGTGTAACTGTGTGTAACTGGTGTGTTACTAGTGTGTAAATGTGTGTAACTGTGTGTAACTGTGTGTAACAGTGTGTAAGAGTGTATAACTGGTGTGTAACAGTGTGTAACTGTGTGCATCTGGTGTGTAACTGGTGTGTATCTGGTGTGTATCTGGTGTGTAACTGGTGTATATCTGGTGTGTAACTGTGTGTAACTGGTGTGTTACTAGTGTGTAACTGTGTGTAACAGTGTGTAACTGTGTGTAACAGTGTGTAACAGTGTGTAACTGGTGTGTAACTGTGTGTATCTGGTGTGTAACTTGTGTGTATCTGGTGTGTAACTGGTGTGTAACTGGTGTGCATTTGGAGTTTAACTGGTGTGAAACTGTGTGTTACTGTGTGTAATTGTGTGTAACAGTGTAACAGTGTTTATCTGTGTGTAATTGTGTGTAACTGGTGTGTAACTGGTGTGTAACAGGTGTGTATCTGGTGTGTATCTGGTGTGTAACTGGTGTGTTACTGGTGTGTATCTGGTGTGTAACTGTGTGTAACTGTGTGTAACTGGTGTGTAACTGGTGTGTAACAGGTGTGTATCTGGTGTGTATCTGGTGTGTAACTGGTGTGTTACTGGTGTGTAACCGTGTGTAACTGTGTGTAACAATTTGTAACTGTGTGTAACTGGTGTGTAACTGGTGTGTATCTGGTGTGCAACTGGTGTGTAACTGGTGTGTATCTGGTGTGTTACTAGTGTGTAACCGTTTGTAACTGTGTGTAACCGTGTGTAACTGTGTGTAACATTGTGTAACAGTGTGTAACTGGTGTGTAAGTGGTGTGTATCTGGTGTGTTACTAGTGTGTAACCGTGTGTAACTGTGTGTAACTGGTGTGTAACAGTGTATATCTGGTGTGTTACTGGTGTGTATCTGGTGTGTATCTGGTGTGTAAGTATGTGTAACTGGTGTTTAACTGGTGTGTAACTGGTGTGTAACTGTGTGTAACTGGTATGTATCTGGTGTGTAACTGGTGTGTATCTGGTATGTAACTGGTGTGTATCTTGTGTGTAACTGGTGTGCAACTGGTGTGTATCTGGTGTGTAACTGGTGTGTAACTGGTGTGTAAATATGTGTAACAGTGTGTAACTGTGTGTAACACTGTGTAACTGTGTGTAACTGGTGTGTAACTTGTGTGTATCTGGTGTGTAACTGGTGTGTAACTGGTGTGCATTTGGAGTTTAACTGGTGTGAAACTGTGTGTTACTGTGTGTAATTGTGTGTAACAGTGTAACAGTGTTTATCTGTGTGTAATTGTGTGTAACTGGTGTGTAACTGGTGTGTAACAGGTGTGTATCTGGTGTGTATCTGGTGTGTAACTGGTGTGTTACTGGTGTGTATCTGGTGTGTAACTGTGTGTAACTGTGTGTAACTGGTGTGTAACTGGTGTGTAACAGGTGTGTATCTGGTGTGTATCTGGTGTGTAACTGATGTGTTACTGGTGTGTAACCGTGTGTAACTGTGTGTAACAATTTGTAACTGTGTGTAACTGGTGTGTAACTGGTGTGTATCTGGTGTGCAACTGGTGTGTAACTGGTGTGTATCTGGTGTGTTACTAGTGTGTAACCGTTTGTAACTGTGTGTAACCGTGTGTAACTGTGTGTAACATTGTGTAACAGTGTGTAACTGGTGTGTAAGTGGTGTGTATCTGGTGTGTTACTAGTGTGTAACCGTGTGTAACTGGTGTTTAACTGGTGTGTAACTGGTGTGTAACTGTGTGTAACTGGTATGTATCTGGTGTGTAACTGGTGTGTATCTGGTATGTAACTGGTGTGTATCTTGTGTGTAACTGGTGTGCAACTGGTGTGTATCTGGTGTGTAACTGGTGTGTAACTGGTGTGTAAATATGTGTAACAGTGTGTAACTGTGTGTAACACTGTGTAACTGTGTGTAACTGGTGTGTAACTGGTGTGTATCTGGTGTGTAACTGGTGTGTAACTGGTGTGTTACTAGTGTGTAACTGGTGTGCATCTGGTGTGTAACTGGTGTGTTACTGTGTGTAACAGTGTGTAACTCAGTGTAACTGTGTAACTGGTGTGTAACTGGTGTGTAACTGTGTGTAACTGGTGTGTAACTGTGTGTAACTGGTGTGTAACTGTGTGTTACTGTGTGTAACTGGTTTGTAACAGTGTGTAACTGTGTGTATCTGGTGTGTAACTGGTGTGTATCTGGTGTGTAACTGGTGTGTATCTGGTGTGTAAGTATGTGTAACTGGTGTGTAACTGGTGTGTATCTGGTGTGTAACTGGTGTGTAACTGGTGGGTATCTGGTGTGTATCTGGTGTGTAACTGGTGTGTATCTGGTGTGTAACTGGTGTGTATCTGGTGTGTATCTGGTGTGTAACTGGTGTGTATCTGGTGTGTAACTGTTTGTAACTGGTGTGTAACTGGTGTGTAACTGGTGTGTAATTGTGTGTAACTGGTGTGTAAATGTGTGTAACAGTGTGTAACAGTGTGTAACTGTGTGTAACTGGTGTGTAACTGTGTTTATCTGGTGTGTAACTGGTGTGTATCTGGTGTGTAACTGGTGTGTAACTGGTGTGCATTTGGTGTGTAACTGTGTGTAATTGTGTGTAACAGTGTGTAACTGTGTGTAATTGTGTGTAACTGGTGTGTAACTGGTGTGTAACTGGTGTGTATCTGGTGTGTAACTGTGCGTAACTGTGTGTAACTGGTGTGTATCTGGTGTGTAACTGGTCTGTATCTGGTGTGTAACTGGTGTGTTACTGGTGTGTAAGTGTGTTAAACTGGTGTGTAACTGGTGTTTATCTGGTGTGTAACTGGTGTGTAACTTGTGTGTATCTGGTGTGTAACTGGTGTGTATCTGGTATGTAACTGGTGTGTATCTGGTGTGTAACTGGTGAGTGACTGGTGTGTATCTGGTGTGTAACTGGTGTGTAACTGGTGTGTAACTGGTGTGTAACTGTTTGTAACAGTGTGTAACAGTGTGTAACTGTTTGTAACAGTGTGTAACAGTGTGTAACTGTGTGTAACTGGTGTGTATCTGGTGTGTAACTGTGTGTAACTGGTGTGTAACTGGTGTGTATCTGGTGTGTATCTGGTGTGTAAGTGTGTGTAACTGGTGTGTTAATAGTGTGTAACTGTGTGTAACTGTGTATAACAGTGTGTAACTGTGTGTAACTGGTGAGCATATGGTGTGTAACTGGTGTGTTACTGTGTGTAACCGTGTGTAACTGTGTGTAACAGTGTGTAACAGTGTATATCTGGTTTGTTACTGGTGTGTATCTGGTGTGTATCTGGTGTGTAAGTATGTGTAACTGGTGTGTATCTGGTGTGTAACTGGTGGGTATCTGGTGTGTATCTGGTGTGTAACTGGTGTGTATCTGGTGTGTAACTGGTTTGTATGTGGTGTGTAACTGGTGTGTATCTGGTGTGTAACTGGTGTGTAAGTGGTGTGTATCTGGTGTGTAACTGGTGTGTATCTGGTGTGTAACTGGTGTTTAACTGGTGTGTAACTGGTGTGTAACTGTGTGTAACTGGTATGTATCTGGTGTGTAACTGGTGTGTATCTGGTATGTAACTGGTGTGTATCTTGTGTTTAACTGTTGTGCAACTGGTGTGTATCTGGTGTGTAACTGGTGTGTAACTGGTGTGTAAATATGTGTAACAGTGTGTAACTGTGTGTAACTGGTGTGTAACTGGTGTGTATCTTGTGTGTAACTGGTGTGTAACTGGTGTGTATCTGGTGTGTTACTAGTGTGTAACTGTGTGTAACAGTGTGTAACTGTGTGTAACTGGTGTGTAACAGTGTGTAACTGGTGTGTAACTGGTGTGTATCTGGTGTGTATCTGGTGTGTAACTGGTGTGTATCTGGTGTGTAAGTATGTGTAACTGGTGTGTAACTGGTGTGTATCTGGTGTGTAACTGGTGTGTAACTGGTGGGTATCTGGTGTGTATCTGGTGTGTAACTGGTGTGTATCTGGTGTGTAACTGGTGTGTATCTGGTGTGTAACTGGTGAGTAACTGGTGTGTATCTGGTGTGTAACTGGTGTGTGAGCCGTGTGTATCTGGTGTGTACCGGGTGTGTAACTGGTGTGTATCTGGTGTGTAACTGGTGTGTATCTGGTGTGTAACTGGTGTGTATCTGGTGTGTAACTGGTGTGTATCTGGTGTGTAACTGGTGTGTAACTGTGTGTAACTGGTGTGTAAATATGTGTAACTGGTGTGTAACTGTGTGTAACAGTGTGTAACTGGTGTGTAACTGGTGTGTATCTGGTTTGTAACTGGTGTGTAACTGGTGTGTTACTAGTGTGTAACTGGTGTGTATCTGGTGTGTAACTGTGTGTAACTGTGTGTAACTGGTGTGTTACTAGTGTGTAACTGTGTGTAACAGTGTTTAACTGTGTGTATCTGGTGTGTAACTGGTGTTTATCTGGTGTGTAACTGGTGTGTATCTGGTGTGTAAGTATGTGTAACTGGTGTGTAACTGGTGTGTATCTAGTGTGTAACTGGTGTGTAACTGGTGGGTATCTGGTGTGTATCTGGTGTGTAACTGGTGTGTATCTGGTGTGTAACTGGTGTGTATCTGGTGTGTAACTGGTGTGTATCTGGTGTGTAACTGTGTGTAACTGGTGTGTATCTGGTGTGTAACTGTGTGTAACTGGTGTGTTACTAGTGTGTAAATGTGTGTAACTGTGTGTAACTGTGTGTAACAGTGTGTAAGAGTGTATAACTGGTGTGTAACAGTGTGTAACTGTGTGCATCTGGTGTGTAACTGGTGTGTATCTGGTGTGTATCTGGTGTGTAACTGGTGTATATCTGGTGTGTAACTGTGTGTAACTGGTGTGTTACTAGTGTGTAACTGTGTGTAACAGTGTGTAACTGTGTGTAACAGTGTGTAACAGTGTGTAACTGGTGTGTAACTGTGTGTATCTGGTGTGTAACTTGTGTGTATCTGGTGTGTAACTGGTGTGTAACTGGTGTGCATTTGGAGTTTAACTGGTGTGAAACTGTGTGTTACTGTGTGTAATTGTGTGTAACAGTGTAACAGTGTTTATCTGTGTGTAATTGTGTGTAACTGGTGTGTAACTGGTGTGTAACTGGTGTGTATCTGGTGTGTAACTGTGTGTAACTGTGTGTAACTGGTGTGTAACTGGTGTGTAACAGGTGTGTATCTGGTGTGTAACTGGTGTGTATCTGGTGTGTAACTGGTGTGTTACTGGTGTGTAACCGTGTGTAACTGTGTGTAACAGTGTGTAACTGTGTGTAACTGGTGTGTATCTGGTGTGTAACTGGTGTGTAACTGGTGTGTATCTGGTGTGTTACTAGTGTGAAACTGTGTGTAACAGTTTGTAACTGTGTGTAACTGGTGTGTAACAGTGTGTATCTGGTGTGTAACTGGTGTGTATCTGGTGTGTATCTGGTGTGTAACTGGTGTGTATCTGGTGTGTAAGTATGTGTAACTGGTGGGTATCTGGTGTGTATCTGGTGTGTAACTGGTGTGTATCTGGTGTGTAACTGGTGTGTAACTGGTGGGTATCTGGTGTGTATCTGGTGTGTAACTGGTGTGTATCTGGTGTGTAACTGGTGTGTATCTGGTGTGTAACTGGTGTGTATCTGGTGTGTAACTGGTGAGTAACTGGTGTGTATCTGGTGTGTAACTGGTGTGTGAGTGGTGTGTATCTGGTGTGTAACGGGTGTGTAACTGGTGTGCATCTGGTGTGCATCTGGTGTGTAACTGGTGTGTATCTGGTGTGTAACTGGTGTGTATCTGGTGTGTAACTGGTGTGTAACTGTGTGTAAATGGTGTGTAAATATGTGTAACTGGTGTGTAACTGTGTGTAACAGTGTGTAACTGTGTAACTGGTGTGTAACTGGTGTGTATCTGGTGTGTAACTGGTGTGTAACTGGTGTGTTACTAGTGTGTAACTGGTGTGTATCTGGTGTGTAACTGTGTGTAACTGTGTGTAACTGGTGTGTTACTAGTGTGTAACTGTGTGTAACAGTGTGTAACTGTGTGTATCTGGTGTGTAACTGGTGTTTATCTGGTGTGTAACTGGTGTGTATCTGGTGTGTAAGTATGTGTAACTGGTGTGTAACTGGTGTGTATCTGGTGTGTAACTGGTGTGTAACTGGTGGGTATCTGGTGTGTATCTGGTGTGTAACTGGTGTGTATCTGGTGTGTAACTGGTGTGTATCTGGTGTGTAACTGGTGTGTATCTGGTGTGTAACTGTGTGTAACTGGTGTGTATCTGGTGTGTAACTGTGTGTAACTGGTGTGTTACTAGTGTGTAAATGTGTGTAACTGTGTGTAACTGTGTGTAACAGTGTGTAAGAGTGTATAACTGGTGTGTAACAGTGTGTAACTGTGTGCATCTGGTGTGTATCTGGTGTGTAACTGGTGTGTATCTGGTGTGTATCTGGTGTGTAACTGGTGTATATCTGGTGTGTAACTGTGTGTAACTGGTGTGTATCTGGTGTGTAACTGTTTGTAACTGGTGTGTAACTGGTGTGTAACTGGTGTGTAATTGTGTGTAACTGGTGTGTAAATGTGTGTAACAGTGTGTAACAGTGTGTAACTGTGTGTAACTGGTGTGTAACTGTGTTTATCTGGTGTGTAACTGGTGTGTATCTGGTGTGTAACTGGTTTGTAACTGGTGTGCATTTGGTGTGTAACTGTGTGTAATTGTGTGTAACAGTGTGTAACTGTGTGTAATTGTGTGTAACTGGTGTGTAACTGGTGTGTAACTGGTGTGTATCTGGTGTGTAACTGTGTGTAACTGTGTGTAACTGGTGTGTAACTGGTGTGTATCTGGTGTGTAACTGGTGTGTATCTGGTGTGTAACTGGTGTGTTACTGGTGTGTAAGTGTGTTAAACTGGTGTGTAACTGGTGTGTATCTGGTGTGTAACTGGTGTGTAACTTGTGTGTATCTGGTGTGTAACTGGTGTGTATCTGGTATGTAACTGGTGTGTATCTGGTGTGTAACTGGTGAGTAACTGGTGTGTATCTGGTGTGTAACTTGTGTGTAACTGGTGTGTAACTGTTTGTAACAGTGTGTAACAGTGTGTAACTGTTTGTAACAGTGTGTAACAGTGTGTAACTGTGTGTAACTGGTGTGTATCTGGTGTGTAACTGTGTGTAACTGGTGTGTAACTGGTGTGTATCTGGTGTGTATCTGGTGTGTAAGTGTGTGTAACTGGTGTGTATCTGGTGAGTAACTGGTGTGTAACTGGTGTGTAACTGGTGTGTTACTGTGTGTAACAGTGTGTAACTGTGTGTAACTGGTGTGCATCTGATGTGTAACTGGTGTGTAACTGGTGTGTTACTGTGTGTAACAGTGTGTAACTGTGTAACTGGTGTGTAACTGTGTGTAACTGGTGTGTAACTGGTGTGCAACTGATGTGTATCTGGTGTGTAACTGTGTGTAACTGGTGTGTAACCGTATGTAACTGGTGTGTTACTAGTGTGTAACTGTGTTTAACTGTGTGTAACAGTGTGTAACTGTGTGTAACTGGTGAACATCTGGTGTGTAACTGGTGTGTTACTGTGTGTAACTGTGTGTTACTGTGTGTAACTGTGAGTAACAGTGTGTAACGTGTGTAACAGTGTGTAACTGTGTGTAACTGGTGTGTATCTGGTGTGTAACTGTGTGTAACTGTGTGTAACTGGTGTGTAACTGGTGTGTAACTGGTGTGTATCTGGTGTGTAAGTGTGTGTAACTGGTGTGTAACTGGTGGGTATCTGGTGTGTATCTGGTGTGTAACTGGTGTGTATCTGGTGTGTAACTGGTGTGTAACTGTGTGTAACTGGTGTGTAAGTGTGTGTAACTGGTGTGTAACTGGTGGGTATCTGGTGTGTATCTGGTGTGTAACTGGTGTGTATCTGGTGTGTAACTGGTGTGTATCTGGTGTGTAACTGGTGTGTATCTGGTGTGTAACTGTGTGTAACTGGTGTGTATCTGGTGTGTAACTGTGTGTAACTGGTGTGTTACTAGTGTGTAAATGTGTGTAACTGTGTGTAACTGTGTGTAACAGTGTGTAAGAGTGTATAACTGGTGTGTAACAGTGTGTAACTGTGTGCATCTGGTGTGTAACTGGTGTGTATCTGGTGTGTATCTGGTGTGTAACTGGTGTATATCTGGTGTGTAACTGTGTGTAACTGGTGTGTTACTAGTGTGTAACTGTGTGTAACAGTGTGTAACTGTGTGTAACAGTGTGTAACAGTGTGTAACTGGTGTGTAACTGTGTGTATCTGGTGTGTAACTTGTGTGTATCTGGTGTGTAACTGGTGTGTAACTGGTGTGCATTTGGAGTTTAACTGGTGTGAAACTGTGTGTTACTGTGTGTAATTGTGTGTAACAGTGTAACAGTGTTTATCTGTGTGTAATTGTGTGTAACTGGTGTGTAACTGGTGTGTAACTGGTGTGTATCTGGTGTGTAACTGTGTGTAACTGTGTGTAACTGGTGTGTAACTGGTGTGTAACAGGTGTGTATCTGGTGTGTAACTGGTGTGTATCTGGTGTGTAACTGGTGTGTTACTGGTGTGTAACCGTGTGTAACTGTGTGTAACAGTGTGTAACTGTGTGTAACTGGTGTGTATCTGGTGTGTAACTGGTGTGTAACTGGTGTGTATCTGGTGTGTTACTAGTGTGAAACTGTGTGTAACAGTTTGTAACTGTGTGTAACTGGTGTGTAACAGTGTGTATCTGGTGTGTAACTGGTGTGTATCTGGTGTGTATCTGGTGTGTAACTGGTGTGTATCTGGTGTGTAAGTATGTGTAACTGGTGGGTATCTGGTGTGTATCTGGTGTGTAACTGGTGTGTATCTGGTGTGTAACTGGTGTGTAACTGGTGGGTATCTGGTGTGTATCTGGTGTGTAACTGGTGTGTATCTGGTGTGTAACTGGTGTGTATCTGGTGTGTAACTGGTGTGTATCTGGTGTGTAACTGGTGAGTAACTGGTGTGTATCTGGTGTGTAACTGGTGTGTGAGTGGTGTGTATCTGGTGTGTAACGGGTGTGTAACTGGTGTGCATCTGGTGTGCATATGGTGTGTAACTGGTGTGTATCTGGTGTGTAACTGGTGTGTATCTGGTGTGTAACTGGTGTGTAACTGTGTGTAAATGGTGTGTAAATATGTGTAACTGGTGTGTAACTGTGTGTAACAGTGTGTAACTGTGTAACTGGTGTGTAACTGGTGTGTATCTGGTGTGTAACTGGTGTGTAACTGGTGTGTTACTAGTGTGTAACTGGTGTGTATCTGGTGTGTAACTGTGTGTAACTGTGTGTAACTGGTGTGTTACTAGTGTGTAACTGTGTGTAACAGTGTGTAACTGTGTGTATCTGGTGTGTAACTGGTGTTTATCTGGTGTGTAACTGGTGTGTATCTGGTGTGTAAGTATGTGTAACTGGTGTGTAACTGGTGTGTATCTGGTGTGTAACTGGTGTGTAACTGGTGGGTATCTGGTGTGTATCTGGTGTGTAACTGGTGTGTATCTGGTGTGTAACTGGTGTGTATCTGGTGTGTAACTGGTGTGTATCTGGTGTGTAACTGTGTGTAACTGGTGTGTATCTGGTGTGTAACTGTGTGTAACTGGTGTGTTACTAGTGTGTAAATGTGTGTAACTGTGTGTAACTGTGTGTAACAGTGTGTAAGAGTGTATAACTGGTGTGTAACAGTGTGTAACTGTGTGCATCTGGTGTGTAACTGGTGTGTATCTGGTGTGTATCTGGTGTGTAACTGGTGTATATCTGGTGTGTAACTGTGTGTAACTGGTGTGTATCTGGTGTGTAACTGTTTGTAACTGGTGTGTAACTGGTGTGTAACTGGTGTGTAATTGTGTGTAACTGGTGTGTAAATGTGTGTAACAGTGTGTAACAGTGTGTAACTGTGTGTAACTGGTGTGTAACTGTGTTTATCTGGTGTGTAACTGGTGTGTATCTGGTGTGTAACTGGTTTGTAACTGGTGTGCATTTGGTGTGTAACTGTGTGTAATTGTGTGTAACAGTGTGTAACTGTGTGTAATTGTGTGTAACTGGTGTGTAACTGGTGTGTAACTGGTGTGTATCTGGTGTGTAACTGTGTGTAACTGTGTGTAACTGGTGTGTAACTGGTGTGTATCTGGTGTGTAACTGGTGTGTATCTGGTGTGTAACTGGTGTGTTACTGGTGTGTAAGTGTGTTAAACTGGTGTGTAACTGGTGTGTATCTGGTGTGTAACTGGTGTGTAACTTGTGTGTATCTGGTGTGTAACTGGTGTGTATCTGGTATGTAACTGGTGTGTATCTGGTGTGTAACTGGTGAGTAACTGGTGTGTATCTGGTGTGTAACTTGTGTGTAACTGGTGTGTAACTGTGTGTAACAGTGTGTAACTGTGTAACTGGTGTGTAACTGGTGTGTATCTGGTGTGTAACTGGTGTGTAACTGGTGTGTTACTAGTGTGTAACTGGTGTGTATCTGGTGTGTAACTGGTTTGTAACTGGTGTGCATTTGGTGTGTAACTGTGTGTAATTGTGTGTAACAGTGTGTAACTGTGTGTAACTGGTGTGTAACTGGTGTGTAACTGGTGTGTATCTGGTGTGTAACTGTGTGTAACTGTGTGTAACTGGTGTGTAACTGGTGTGTATCTGGTGTGTAACTGGTGTGTATCTGGTGTGTAACTGGTGTGTTACTGGTGTGTAAGTGTGTTAAACTGGTGTGTAACTGGTGTGTATCTGGTGTGTAACTGGTGTGTAACTTGTGTGTATCTGGTGTGTAACTGGTGTGTATCTGGTATGTAACTGGTGTGTATCTGGTGTGTAACTGGTGAGTAACTGGTGTGTATCTGGTGTGTAACTTGTGTGTAACTGGTGTGTAACTGTTTGTAACAGTGTGTAACAGTGTGTAACTGTTTGTAACAGTGTGTAACAGTGTGTAACTGTGTGTAACTGGTGTGTATCTGGTGTGTAACTGTGTGTAACTGGTGTGTAACTGGTGTGTATCTGGTGTGTATCTGGTGTGTAAGTGTGTGTAACTGGTGTGTATCTGGTGAGTAACTGGTGTGTAACTGGTGTGTAACTGGTGTGTTACTGTGTGTAACAGTGTGTAACTGTGTGTAACTGGTGTGCATCTGATGTGTAACTGGTGTGTAACTGGTGTGTTACTGTGTGTAACAGTGTGTAACTGGTGTGTAACTGTGTGTAACTGGTGTGTAACTGGTGTGCAACTGATGTGTATCTGGTGTGTAACTGTGTGTAACTGGTGTGTAACCGTATGTAACTGGTGTGTTACTAGTGTGTAACTGTGTTTAACTGTGTGTAACAGTGTGTAACTGTGTGTAACTGGTGAACATCTGGTGTGTAACTGGTGTGTTACTGTGTGTAACTGTGTGTTACTGTGTGTAACTGTGAGTAACAGTGTGTAACGTGTGTAACAGTGTGTAACTGTGTGTAACTGGTGTGTATCTGGTGTGTAACTGTGTGTAACTGTGTGTAACTGGTGTGTAACTGGTGTGTAACTGGTGTGTATCTGGTGTGTAAGTGTGTGTAACTGGTGTGTATCTGGTGTGTAACTGGTGTGTATCTGGTGTGTAACTGGTGTGTATCTGGTGTGTAACTGGTGTGTATCTGGTGTGTAACTGTGTGTAACTGGTGTGTATCTGGTGTGTAACTGTGTGTAACTGGTGTGTTACTAGTGTGTAAATGTGTGTAACTGTGTGTAACTGTGTGTAACAGTGTGTAAGAGTGTATAACTGGTGTGTAACAGTGTGTAACTGTGTGCATCTGGTGTGTAACTGGTGTGTATCTGGTGTGTATCTGGTGTGTAACTGGTGTATATCTGGTGTGTAACTGTGTGTAACTGGTGTGTTACTAGTGTGTAACTGTGTGTAACAGTGTGTAACTGTGTGTAACTGGTGTGTATCTGGTGTGTAACTGTGTGTAACTGGTGTGTAACTGGTGTGTATCTGGTGTGTATCTGGTGTGTAAGTGTGTGTAACTGGTGTGTATCTGGTGAGTAACTGGTGTGTAACTGGTGTGTAACTGGTGTGTTACTGTGTGTAACAGTGTGTAACTGTGTGTAACTGGTGTGCATCTGATGTGTAACTGGTGTGTAACTGGTGTGTTACTGTGTGTAACAGTGTGTAACTGTGTAACTGGTGTGTAACTGTGTGTAACTGGTGTGTAACTGGTGTGCAACTGATGTGTATCTGGTGTGTAACTGTGTGTAACTGGTGTGTAACCGTATGTAACTGGTGTGTTACTAGTGTGTAACTGTGTTTAACTGTGTGTAACAGTGTGTAACTGTGTGTAACTGGTGAACATCTGGTGTGTAACTGGTGTGTTACTGTGTGTAACTGTGTGTTACTGTGTGTAACTGTGAGTAACAGTGTGTAACGTGTGTAACAGTGTGTAACTGTGTGTAACTGGTGTGTATCTGGTGTGTAACTGTGTGTAACTGTGTGTAACTGGTGTGTAACTGGTGTGTAACTGGTGTGTATCTGGTGTGTAAGTGTGTGTAACTGGTGTGTATCTGGTGTGTAACTGGTGTGTATCTGGTGTGTAACTGGTGTGTATCTGGTGTGTAACTGGTGTGTATCTGGTGTGTAACTGTGTGTAACTGGTGTGTATCTGGTGTGTAACTGTGTGTAACTGGTGTGTTACTAGTGTGTAAATGTGTGTAACTGTGTGTAACTGTGTGTAACAGTGTGTAAGAGTGTATAACTGGTGTGTAACAGTGTGTAACTGTGTGCAACTGGTGTGTAACTGGTGTGTATCTGGTGTGTATCTGGTGTGTAACTGGTGTATATCTGGTGTGTAACTGTGTGTAACTGGTGTGTTACTAGTGTGTAACTGTGTGTAACAGTGTGTAACTGTGTGTAACAGTGTGTAACAGTGTGTAACTGGTGTGTAACTGTGTGTATCTGGTGTGTAACTTGTGTGTATCTGGTGTGTAACTGGTGTGTAACTGGTGTGCATTTGGAGTTTAACTGGTGTGAAACTGTGTGTTACTGTGTGTAATTGTGTGTAACAGTGTAACAGTGTTTATCTGTGTGTAATTGTGTGTAACTGGTGTGTAACTGGTGTGTAACTGGTGTGTATCTGGTGTGTAACTGTGTGTAACTGTGTGTAACTGGTGTGTAACTGGTGTGTAACAGGTGTGTATCTGGTGTGTAACTGGTGTGTATCTGGTGTGTAACTGGTGTGTTACTGGTGTGTAACCGTGTGTAACTGTGTGTAACAGTGTGTAACTGTGTGTAACTGGTGTGTATCTGGTGTGTAACTGGTGTGTAACTGGTGTGTATCTGGTGTGTTACTAGTGTGAAACTGTGTGTAACAGTTTGTAACTGTGTGTAACTGGTGTGTAACAGTGTGTATCTGGTGTGTAACTGGTGTGTATCTGGTGTGTATCTGGTGTGTAACTGGTGTGTATCTGGTGTGTAAGTATGTGTAACTGGTGGGTATCTGGTGTGTATCTGGTGTGTAACTGGTGTGTATCTGGTGTGTAACTGGTGTGTAACTGGTGGGTATCTGGTGTGTATCTGGTGTGTAACTGGTGTGTATCTGGTGTGTAACTGGTGTGTATCTGGTGTGTAACTGGTGTGTATCTGGTGTGTAACTGGTGAGTAACTGGTGTGTATCTGGTGTGTAACTGGTGTGTGAGTGGTGTGTATCTGGTGTGTAACGGGTGTGTAACTGGTGTGCATCTGGTGTGCATCTGGTGTGTAACTGGTGTGTATCTGGTGTGTAACTGGTGTGTATCTGGTGTGTAACTGGTGTGTAACTGTGTGTAAATGGTGTGTAAATATGTGTAACTGGTGTGTAACTGTGTGTAACAGTGTGTAACTGTGTAACTGGTGTGTAACTGGTGTGTATCTGGTGTGTAACTGGTGTGTAACTGGTGTGTTACTAGTGTGTAACTGGTGTGTATCTGGTGTGTAACTGTGTGTAACTGTGTGTAACTGGTGTGTTACTAGTGTGTAACTGTGTGTAACAGTGTGTAACTGTGTGTATCTGGTGTGTAACTGGTGTTTATCTGGTGTGTAACTGGTGTGTATCTGGTGTGTAAGTATGTGTAACTGGTGTGTAACTGGTGTGTATCTGGTGTGTAACTGGTGTGTAACTGGTGGGTATCTGGTGTGTATCTGGTGTGTAACTGGTGTGTATCTGGTGTGTAACTGGTGTGTATCTGGTGTGTAACTGGTGTGTATCTGGTGTGTAACTGTGTGTAACTGGTGTGTATCTGGTGTGTAACTGTGTGTAACTGGTGTGTTACTAGTGTGTAAATGTGTGTAACTGTGTGTAACTGTGTGTAACAGTGTGTAAGAGTGTATAACTGGTGTGTAACAGTGTGTAACTGTGTGCATCTGGTGTGTAACTGGTGTGTATCTGGTGTGTATCTGGTGTGTAACTGGTGTATATCTGGTGTGTAACTGTGTGTAACTGGTGTGTATCTGGTGTGTAACTGTTTGTAACTGGTGTGTAACTGGTGTGTAACTGGTGTGTAATTGTGTGTAACTGGTGTGTAAATGTGTGTAACAGTGTGTAACAGTGTGTAACTGTGTGTAACTGGTGTGTAACTGTGTTTATCTGGTGTGTAACTGGTGTGTATCTGGTGTGTAACTGGTTTGTAACTGGTGTGCATTTGGTGTGTAACTGTGTGTAATTGTGTGTAACAGTGTGTAACTGTGTGTAATTGTGTGTAACTGGTGTGTAACTGGTGTGTAACTGGTGTGTATCTGGTGTGTAACTGTGTGTAACTGTGTGTAACTGGTGTGTAACTGGTGTGTATCTGGTGTGTAACTGGTGTGTATCTGGTGTGTAACTGGTGTGTTACTGGTGTGTAAGTGTGTTAAACTGGTGTGTAACTGGTGTGTATCTGGTGTGTAACTGGTGTGTAACTTGTGTGTATCTGGTGTGTAACTGGTGTGTATCTGGTATGTAACTGGTGTGTATCTGGTGTGTAACTGGTGAGTAACTGGTGTGTATCTGGTGTGTAACTTGTGTGTAACTGGTGTGTAACTGTTTGTAACAGTGTGTAACAGTGTGTAACTGTTCGTAACAGTGTGTAACAGTGTGTAACTGTGTGTAACTGGTGTGTATCTGGTGTGTAACTGTGTGTAACTGGTGTGTAACTGGTGTGTATCTGGTGTGTATCTGGTGTGTAAGTGTGTGTAACTGGTGTGTATCTGGTGAGTAACTGGTGTGTAACTGGTGTGTAACTGGTGTGTTACTGTGTGTAACAGTGTGTAACTGTGTGTAACTGGTGTGCATCTGATGTGTAACTGGTGTGTAACTGGTGTGTTACTGTGTGTAACAGTGTGTAACTGTGTAACTGGTGTGTAACTGTGTGTAACTGGTGTGTAACTGGTGTGCAACTGATGTGTATCTGGTGTGTAACTGTGTGTAACTGGTGTGTAACCGTATGTAACTGGTGTGTTACTAGTGTGTAACTGTGTTTAACTGTGTGTAACAGTGTGTAACTGTGTGTAACTGGTGAACATCTGGTGTGTAACTGGTGTGTTACTGTGTGTAACTGTGTGTTACTGTGTGTAACTGTGAGTAACAGTGTGTAACGTGTGTAACAGTGTGTAACTGTGTGTAACTGGTGTGTATCTGGTGTGTAACTGTGTGTAACTGTGTGTAACTGGTGTGTAACTGGTGTGTAACTGGTGTGTAACTGGTGTGTATCTGGTGTGTAAGTGTGTGTAACTGGTGTATATCTGGTGTGTAACTGTGTGTAACTGGTGTGTTACTAGTGTGTAACTGTGTGTAACAGTGTGTAACTGTGTGTAACTGGTGTGTATCTGGTGTGTAACTGTGTGTAACTGGTGTGTAACTGGTGTGTATCTGGTGTGTATCTGGTGTGTAAGTGTGTGTAACTGGTGTGTATCTGGTGAGTAACTGGTGTGTAACTGGTGTGTAACTGGTGTGTTACTGTGTGTAACAGTGTGTAACTGTGTGTAACTGGTGTGCATCTGATGTGTAACTGGTGTGTAACTGGTGTGTTACTGTGTGTAACAGTGTGTAACTGTGTAACTGGTGTGTAACTGTGTGTAACTGGTGTGTAACTGGTGTGCAACTGATGTGTATCTGGTGTGTAACTGTGTGTAACTGGTGTGTAACCGTATGTAACTGGTGTGTTACTAGTGTGTAACTGTGTTTAACTGTGTGTAACAGTGTGTAACTGTGTGTAACTGGTGAACATCTGGTGTGTAACTGGTGTGTTACTGTGTGTAACTGTGTGTTACTGTGTGTAACTGTGAGTAACAGTGTGTAACGTGTGTAACAGTGTGTAACTGTGTGTAACTGGTGTGTATCTGGTGTGTAACTGTGTGTAACTGTGTGTAACTGGTGTGTAACTGGTGTGTAACTGGTGTGTATCTGGTGTGTAAGTGTGTGTAACTGGTGTGTATCTGGTGTGTAACTGGTGTGTATCTGGTGTGTAACTGTGTGTAACTGGTGTGTATCTGGTGTGTAACTGTGTGTAACTGGTGTGTTACTAGTGTGTAAATGTGTGTAACTGTGTGTAACTGTGTGTAACAGTGTGTAAGAGTGTATAACTGGTGTGTAACAGTGTGTAACTGTGTGCATCTGGTGTGTAACTGGTGTGTATCTGGTGTGTATCTGGTGTGTAACTGGTGTATATCTGGTGTGTAACTGTGTGTAACTGGTGTGTTACTAGTGTGTAACTGTGTGTAACAGTGTGTAACTGTGTGTAACAGTGTGTAACAGTGTGTAACTGGTGTGTAACTGTGTGTATCTGGTGTGTAACTTGTGTGTATCTGGTGTGTAACTGGTGTGTAACTGGTGTGCATTTGGAGTTTAACTGGTGTGAAACTGTGTGTTACTGTGTGTAATTGTGTGTAACAGTGTAACAGTGTTTATCTGTGTGTAATTGTGTGTAACTGGTGTGTAACTGGTGTGTAACTGGTGTGTATCTGGTGTGTAACTGTGTGTAACTGTGTGTAACTGGTGTGTAACTGGTGTGTAACAGGTGTGTATCTGGTGTGTAACTGGTGTGTATCTGGTGTGTAACTGGTGTGTTACTGGTGTGTAACCGTGTGTAACTGTGTGTAACAGTGTGTAACTGTGTGTAACTGGTGTGTATCTGGTGTGTAACTGGTGTGTAACTGGTGTGTATCTGGTGTGTTACTAGTGTGAAACTGTGTGTAACAGTTTGTAACTGTGTGTAACTGGTGTGTAACAGTGTGTATCTGGTGTGTAACTGGTGTGTATCTGGTGTGTATCTGGTGTGTAACTGGTGTGTATCTGGTGTGTAAGTATGTGTAACTGGTGGGTATCTGGTGTGTATCTGGTGTGTAACTGGTGTGTATCTGGTGTGTAACTGGTGTGTAACTGGTGGGTATCTGGTGTGTATCTGGTGTGTAACTGGTGTGTATCTGGTGTGTAACTGGTGTGTATCTGGTGTGTAACTGGTGTGTATCTGGTGTGTAACTGGTGAGTAACTGGTGTGTATCTGGTGTGTAACTGGTGTGTGAGTGGTGTGTATCTGGTGTGTAACGGGTGTGTAACTGGTGTGCATCTGGTGTGCATCTGGTGTGTAACTGGTGTGTATCTGGTGTGTAACTGGTGTGTATCTGGTGTGTAACTGGTGTGTAACTGTGTGTAAATGGTGTGTAAATATGTGTAACTGGTGTGTAACTGTGTGTAACAGTGTGTAACTGTGTAACTGGTGTGTAACTGGTGTGTATCTGGTGTGTAACTGGTGTGTAACTGGTGTGTTACTAGTGTGTAACTGGTGTGTATCTGGTGTGTAACTGTGTGTAACTGTGTGTAACTGGTGTGTTACTAGTGTGTAACTGTGTGTAACAGTGTGTAACTGTGTGTATCTGGTGTGTAACTGGTGTTTATCTGGTGTGTAACTGGTGTGTATCTGGTGTGTAAGTATGTGTAACTGGTGTGTAACTGGTGTGTATCTGGTGTGTAACTGGTGTGTAACTGGTGGGTATCTGGTGTGCATCTGGTGTGTAACTGGTGTGTATCTGGTGTGTAACTGGTGTGTATCTGGTGTGTAACTGGTGTGTATCTGGTGTGTAACTGTGTGTAACTGGTGTGTATCTGGTGTGTAACTGTGTGTAACTGGTGTGTTACTAGTGTGTAAATGTGTGTAACTGTGTGTAACTGTGTGTAACAGTGTGTAAGAGTGTATAACTGGTGTGTAACAGTGTGTAACTGTGTGCATCTGGTGTGTAACTGGTGTGTATCTGGTGTGTATCTGGTGTGTAACTGGTGTATATCTGGTGTGTAACTGTGTGTAACTGGTGTGTATCTGGTGTGTAACTGTTTGTAACTGGTGTGTAACTGGTGTGTAACTGGTGTGTAATTGTGTGTAACTGGTGTGTAAATGTGTGTAACAGTGTGTAACAGTGTGTAACTGTGTGTAACTGGTGTGTAACTGTGTTTATCTGGTGTGTAACTGGTGTGTATCTGGTGTGTAACTGGTTTGTAACTGGTGTGCATTTGGTGTGTAACTGTGTGTAATTGTGTGTAACAGTGTGTAACTGTGTGTAATTGTGTGTATCTGGTGTGTAACGGGTGTGTAACTGGTGTGCATCTGGTGTGCATCTGGTGTGTAACTGGTGTGTATCTGGTGTGTAACTGGTGTGTATCTGGTGTGTAACTGGTGTGTAACTGTGTGTAAATGGTGTGTAAATATGTGTAACTGGTGTGTAACTGTGTGTAACAGTGTGTAACTGTGTAACTGGTGTGTAACTGGTGTGTATCTGGTGTGTAACTGGTGTGTAACTGGTGTGTTACTAGTGTGTAACTGGTGTGTATCTGGTGTGTAACTGTGTGTAACTGTGTGTAACTGGTGTGTTACTAGTGTGTAATTGTGTGTAACAGTGTGTAACTGTGTGTATCTGGTGTGTAACTGGTGTTTATCTGGTGTGTAACTGGTGTGTATCTGGTGTGTAAGTATGTGTAACTGGTGTGTAACTGGTGTGTATCTGGTGTGTAACTGGTGTGTAACTGGTGGGTATCTGGTGTGTATCTGGTGTGTAACTGGTGTGTATCTGGTGTGTAACTGGTGTGTATCTGGTGTGTAACTGGTGTGTATCTGGTGTGTAACTGTGTGTAACTGGTGTGTATCTGGTGTGTAACTGTGTGTAACTGGTGTGTTACTAGTGTGTAAATGTGTGTAACTGTGTGTAACTGTGTGTAACAGTGTGTAAGAGTGTATAACTGGTGTGTAACAGTGTGTAACTGTGTGCATCTGGTGTGTAACTGGTGTGTATCTGGTGTGTATCTGGTGTGTAACTGGTGTATATCTGGTGTGTAACTGTGTGTAACTGGTGTGTATCTGGTGTGTAACTGTTTGTAACTGGTGTGTAACTGGTGTGTAACTGGTGTGTAATTGTGTGTAACTGGTGTGTAAATGTGTGTAACAGTGTGTAACAGTGTGTAACTGTGTGTAACTGGTGTGTAACTGTGTTTATCTGGTGTGTAACTGGTGTGTATCTGGTGTGTAACTGGTTTGTAACTGGTGTGCATTTGGTGTGTAACTGTGTGTAATTGTGTGTAACAGTGTGTAACTGTGTGTAATTGTGTGTAACTGGTGTGTAACTGGTGTGTAACTGGTGTGTATCTGGTGTGTAACTGTGTGTAACTGTGTGTAACTGGTGTGTAACTGGTGTGTATCTGGTGTGTAACTGGTGTGTATCTGGTGTGTAACTGGTGTGTTACTGGTGTGTAAGTGTGTTAAACTGGTGTGTAACTGGTGTGTATCTGGTGTGTAACTGGTGTGTAACTTGTGTGTATCTGGTGTGTAACTGGTGTGTATCTGGTATGTAACTGGTGTGTATCTGGTGTGTAACTGGTGAGTAACTGGTGTGTATCTGGTGTGTAACTTGTGTGTAACTGGTGTGTAACTGTTTGTAACAGTGTGTAACAGTGTGTAACTGTTTGTAACAGTGTGTAACAGTGTGTAACTGTGTGTAACTGGTGTGTATCTGGTGTGTAACTGTGTGTAACTGGTGTGTAACTGGTGTGTATCTGGTGTGTATCTGGTGTGTAAGTGTGTGTAACTGGTGTGTATCTGGTGAGTAACTGGTGTGTAACTGGTGTGTAACTGGTGTGTTACTGTGTGTAACAGTGTGTAACTGTGTGTAACTGGTGTGCATCTGATGTGTAACTGGTGTGTAACTGGTGTGTTACTGTGTGTAACAGTGTGTAACTGTGTAACTGGTGTGTAACTGTGTGTAACTGGTGTGTAACTGGTGTGCAACTGATGTGTATCTGGTGTGTAACTGTGTGTAACTGGTGTGTAACCGTATGTAACTGGTGTGTTACTAGTGTGTAACTGTGTTTAACTGTGTGTAACAGTGTGTAACTGTGTGTAACTGGTGAACATCTGGTGTGTAACTGGTGTGTTACTGTGTGTAACTGTGTGTTACTGTGTGTAACTGTGAGTAACAGTGTGTAACGTGTGTAACAGTGTGTAAGAGTGTATAACTGGTGTGTAACAGTGTGTAACTGTGTGCATCTGGTGTGTAACTGGTGTGTATCTGGTGTGTATCTGGTGTGTAACTGGTGTATATCTGGTGTGTAACTGTGTGTAACTGGTGTGTATCTGGTGTGTAACTGTTTGTAACTGGTGTGTAACTGGTGTGTAACTGGTGTGTAATTGTGTGTAACTGGTGTGTAAATGTGTGTAACAGTGTGTAACAGTGTGTAACTGTGTGTAACTGGTGTGTAACTGTGTTTATCTGGTGTGTAACTGGTGTGTATCTGGTGTGTAACTGGTTTGTAACTGGTGTGCATTTGGTGTGTAACTGTGTGTAATTGTGTGTAACAGTGTGTAACTGTGTGTAATTGTGTGTATCTGGTGTGTAACGGGTGTGTAACTGGTGTGCATCTGGTGTGCATCTGGTGTGTAACTGGTGTGTATCTGGTGTGTAACTGGTGTGTATCTGGTGTGTAACTGGTGTGTAACTGTGTGTAAATGGTGTGTAAATATGTGTAACTGGTGTGTAACTGTGTGTAACAGTGTGTAACTGTGTAACTGGTGTGTAACTGGTGTGTATCTGGTGTGTAACTGGTGTGTAACTGGTGTGTTACTAGTGTGTAACTGGTGTGTATCTGGTGTGTAACTGTGTGTAACTGTGTGTAACTGGTGTGTTACTAGTGTGTAATTGTGTGTAACAGTGTGTAACTGTGTGTATCTGGTGTGTAACTGGTGTTTATCTGGTGTGTAACTGGTGTGTATCTGGTGTGTAAGTATGTGTAACTGGTGTGTAACTGGTGTGTATCTGGTGTGTAACTGGTGTGTAACTGGTGGGTATCTGGTGTGTATCTGGTGTGTAACTGGTGTGTATCTGGTGTGTAACTGGTGTGTATCTGGTGTGTAACTGGTGTGTATCTGGTGTGTAACTGTGTGTAACTGGTGTGTATCTGGTGTGTAACTGTGTGTAACTGGTGTGTTACTAGTGTGTAAATGTGTGTAACTGTGTGTAACTGTGTGTAACAGTGTGTAAGAGTGTATAACTGGTGTGTAACAGTGTGTAACTGTGTGCATCTGGTGTGTAACTGGTGTGTATCTGGTGTGTATCTGGTGTGTAACTGGTGTATATCTGGTGTGTAACTGTGTGTAACTGGTGTGTATCTGGTGTGTAACTGTTTGTAACTGGTGTGTAACTGGTGTGTAACTGGTGTGTAATTGTGTGTAACTGGTGTGTAAATGTGTGTAACAGTGTGTAACAGTGTGTAACTGTGTGTAACTGGTGTGTAACTGTGTTTATCTGGTGTGTAACTGGTGTGTATCTGGTGTGTAACTGGTTTGTAACTGGTGTGCATTTGGTGTGTAACTGTGTGTAATTGTGTGTAACAGTGTGTAACTGTGTGTAATTGTGTGTAACTGGTGTGTAACTGGTGTGTAACTGGTGTGTATCTGGTGTGTAACTGTGTGTAACTGTGTGTAACTGGTGTGTAACTGGTGTGTATCTGGTGTGTAACTGGTGTGTATCTGGTGTGTAACTGGTGTGTTACTGGTGTGTAAGTGTGTTAAACTGGTGTGTAACTGGTGTGTATCTGGTGTGTAACTGGTGTGTAACTTGTGTGTATCTGGTGTGTAACTGGTGTGTATCTGGTATGTAACTGGTGTGTATCTGGTGTGTAACTGGTGAGTAACTGGTGTGTATCTGGTGTGTAACTTGTGTGTAACTGGTGTGTAACTGTTTGTAACAGTGTGTAACAGTGTGTAACTGTTTGTAACAGTGTGTAACAGTGTGTAACTGTGTGTAACTGGTGTGTATCTGGTGTGTAACTGTGTGTAACTGGTGTGTAACTGGTGTGTATCTGGTGTGTATCTGGTGTGTAAGTGTGTGTAACTGGTGTGTATCTGGTGAGTAACTGGTGTGTAACTGGTGTGTAACTGGTGTGTTACTGTGTGTAACAGTGTGTAACTGTGTGTAACTGGTGTGCATCTGATGTGTAACTGGTGTGTAACTGGTGTGTTACTGTGTGTAACAGTGTGTAACTGTGTAACTGGTGTGTAACTGTGTGTAACTGGTGTGTAACTGGTGTGCAACTGATGTGTATCTGGTGTGTAACTGTGTGTAACTGGTGTGTAACCGTATGTAACTGGTGTGTTACTAGTGTGTAACTGTGTTTAACTGTGTGTAACAGTGTGTAACTGTGTGTAACTGGTGAACATCTGGTGTGTAACTGGTGTGTTACTGTGTGTAACTGTGTGTTACTGTGTGTAACTGTGAGTAACAGTGTGTAACGTGTGTAACAGTGTGTAACTGTGTGTAACTGGTGTGTATCTGGTGTGTAACTGTGTGTAACTGTGTGTAACTGGTGTGTAACTGGTGTGTATCTGGTGTGTAAGTGTGTGTAACTGGTGTGTATCTGGTGTGTAACTGGTGTGTATCTGGTGTGTAACTGGTGTGTATCTGGTGTGTAACTGGTGTGTATCTGGTGTGTAACTGTGTGTAACTGGTGTGTATCTGGTGTGTAACTGTGTGTAACTGGTGTGTTACTAGTGTGTAAATGTGTGTAACTGTGTGTAACTGTGTGTAACAGTGTGTAAGAGTGTATAACTGGTGTGTAACAGTGTGTAACTGTGTGCATCTGGTGTGTAACTGGTGTGTATCTGGTGTGTATCTGGTGTGTAACTGGTGTATATCTGGTGTGTAACTGTGTGTAACTGGTGTGTTACTAGTGTGTAACTGTTTGTAACAGTGTGTAACTGTGTGTAACTGGTGTGTATCTGGTGTGTAACTGTGTGTAACTGGTGTGTAACTGGTGTGTATCTGGTGTGTATCTGGTGTGTAAGTGTGTGTAACTGGTGTGTATCTGGTGAGTAACTGGTGTGTAACTGGTGTGTAACTGGTGTGTTACTGTGTGTAACAGTGTGTAACTGTGTGTAACTGGTGTGCATCTGATGTGTAACTGGTGTGTAACTGGTGTGTTACTGTGTGTAACAGTGTGTAACTGTGTAACTGGTGTGTAACTGTGTGTAACTGGTGTGTAACTGGTGTGCAACTGATGTGTATCTGGTGTGTAACTGTGTGTAACTGGTGTGTAACCGTATGTAACTGGTGTGTTACTAGTGTGTAACTGTGTTTAACTGTGTGTAACAGTGTGTAACTGTGTGTAACTGGTGAACATCTGGTGTGTAACTGGTGTGTTACTGTGTGTAACTGTGTGTTACTGTGTGTAACTGTGAGTAACAGTGTGTAACGTGTGTAACAGTGTGTAACTGTGTGTAACTGGTGTGTATCTGGTGTGTAACTGTGTGTAACTGTGTGTAACTGGTGTGTAACTGGTGTGTAACTGGTGTGTATCTGGTGTGTAAGTGTGTGTAACTGGTGTGTATCTGGTGTGTAACTGGTGTGTATCTGGTGTGTAACTGGTGTGTATCTGGTGTGTAACTGGTGTGTATCTGGTGTGTAACTGTGTGTAACTGGTGTGTATCTGGTGTGTAACTGTGTGTAACTGGTGTGTTACTAGTGTGTAAATGTGTGTAACTGTGTGTAACTGTGTGTAACAGTGTGTAAGAGTGTATAACTGGTGTGTAACAGTGTGTAACTGTGTGCATCTGGTGTGTAACTGGTGTGTATCTGGTGTGTATCTGGTGTGTAACTGGTGTATATCTGGTGTGTAACTGTGTGTAACTGGTGTGTTACTAGTGTGTAACTGTGTGTAACAGTGTGTAACTGTGTGTAACAGTGTGTAACAGTGTGTAACTGGTGTGTAACTGTGTGTATCTGGTGTGTAACTTGTGTGTATCTGGTGTGTAACTGGTGTGTAACTGGTGTGCATTTGGATTTTAACTGGTGTGAAACTGTGTGTTACTGTGTGTAATTGTGTGTAACAGTGTAACAGTGTTTATCTGTGTGTAATTGTGTGTAACTGGTGTGTAACTGGTGTGTAACTGGTGTGTATCTGGTGTGTAACTGTGTGTAACTGTGTGTAACTGGTGTGTAACTGGTGTGTAACAGGTGTGTATCTGGTGTGTAACTGGTGTGTATCTGGTGTGTAACTGGTGTGTTACTGGTGTGTAACCGTGTGTAACTGTGTGTAACAGTGTGTAACTGTGTGTAACTGGTGTGTATCTGGTGTGTAACTGGTGTGTAACTGGTGTGTATCTGGTGTGTTACTAGTGTGAAACTGTGTGTAACAGTTTGTAACTGTGTGTAACTGGTGTGTAACAGTGTGTATCTGGTGTGTAACTGGTGTGTATCTGGTGTGTATCTGGTGTGTAACTGGTGTGTATCTGGTGTGTAAGTATGTGTAACTGGTGGGTATCTGGTGTGTATCTGGTGTGTAACTGGTGTGTATCTGGTGTGTAACTGGTGTGTAACTGGTGGGTATCTGGTGTGTATCTGGTGTGTAACTGGTGTGTATCTGGTGTGTAACTGGTGTGTATCTGGTGTGTAACTGGTGTGTATCTGGTGTGTAACTGGTGAGTAACTGGTGTGTATCTGGTGTGTAACTGGTGTGTGAGTGGTGTGTATCTGGTGTGTAACGGGTGTGTAACTGGTGTGCATCTGGTGTGCATCTGGTGTGTAACTGGTGTGTATCTGGTGTGTAACTGGTGTGTATCTGGTGTGTAACTGGTGTGTAACTGTGTGTAAATGGTGTGTAAATATGTGTAACTGGTGTGTAACTGTGTGTAACAGTGTGTAACTGTGTAACTGGTGTGTAACTGGTGTGTATCTGGTGTGTAACTGGTGTGTAACTGGTGTGTTACTAGTGTGTAACTGGTGTGTATCTGGTGTGTAACTGTGTGTAACTGTGTGTAACTGTGTGTAACTGGTGTGTAACTGGTGTGTAACAGGTGTGTATCTGGTGTGTAACTGGTGTGTATCTGGTGTGTAACTGGTGTGTAACTGGTGTGTAACTGTGTGTAACAGTGTGTAAGAGTGTATAACTGGTGTGTAACTGTGTGTAACAGTGTGTAACTGTGTGTATCTGGTGTGTAACTGGTGTTTATCTGGTGTGTAACTGGTGTGTATCTGGTGTGTAAGTATGTGTAACTGGTGTGTAACTGGTGTGTATCTGGTGTGTAACTGGTGTGTAACTGGTGGGTATCTGGTGTGTATCTGGTGTGTAACTGGTGTGTATCTGGTGTGTAACTGGTGTGTATCTGGTGTGTAACTGGTGTGTATCTGGTGTGTAACTGTGTGTAACTGGTGTGTATCTGGTGTGTAACTGTGTGTAACTGGTGTGTTACTAGTGTGTAAATGTGTGTAACTGTGTGTAACAGTGTGTAAGAGTGTATAACTGGTGTGTAACAGTGTGTAACTGTGTGCATCTGGTGTGTAACTGGTGTGTATCTGGTGTGTATCTGGTGTGTAACTGGTGTATATCTGGTGTGTAACTGTGTGTAACTGGTGTGTATCTGGTGTGTAACTGTTTGTAACTGGTGTGTAACTGGTGTGTAACTGGTGTGTAATTGTGTGTAACTGGTGTGTAAATGTGTGTAACAGTGTGTAACAGTGTGTAACTGTGTGTAACTGGTGTGTAACTGTGTTTATCTGGTGTGTAACTGGTGTGTATCTGGTGTGTAACTGGTTTGTAACTGGTGTGCATTTGGTGTGTAACTGTGTGTAATTGTGTGTAACAGTGTGTAACTGTGTGTAATTGTGTGTAACTGGTGTGTAACTGGTGTGTAACTGGTGTGTATCTGGTGTGTAACTGTGTGTAACTGTGTGTAACTGGTGTGTAACTGGTGTGTATCTGGTGTGTAACTGGTGTGTATCTGGTGTGTAACTGGTGTGTTACTGGTGTGTAAGTGTGTTAAACTGGTGTGTAACTGGTGTGTATCTGGTGTGTAACTGGTGTGTAACTTGTGTGTATCTGGTGTGTAACTGGTGTGTATCTGGTATGTAACTGGTGTGTATCTGGTGTGTAACTGGTGAGTAACTGGTGTGTATCTGGTGTGTAACTTGTGTGTAACTGGTGTGTAACTGTTTGTAACAGTGTGTAACAGTGTGTAACTGTTTGTAACAGTGTGTAACAGTGTGTAACTGTGTGTAACTGGTGTGTATCTGGTGTGTAACTGTGTGTAACTGGTGTGTAACTGGTGTGTATCTGGTGTGTATCTGGTGTGTAAGTGTGTGTAACTGGTGTGTATCTGGTGAGTAACTGGTGTGTAACTGGTGTGTAACTGGTGTGTTACTGTGTGTAACAGTGTGTAACTGTGTGTAACTGGTGTGCATCTGATGTGTAACTGGTGTGTAACTGGTGTGTTACTGTGTGTAACAGTGTGTAACTGTGTAACTGGTGTGTAACTGTGTGTAACTGGTGTGTAACTGGTGTGCAACTGATGTGTATCTGGTGTGTAACTGTGTGTAACTGGTGTGTAACCGTATGTAACTGGTGTGTTACTAGTGTGTAACTGTGTTTAACTGTGTGTAACAGTGTGTAACTGTGTGTAACTGGTGAACATCTGGTGTGTAACTGGTGTGTTACTGTGTGTAACTGTGTTACTGTGTGTAACTGTGAGTAACAGTGTGTAACGTGTGTAACAGTGTGTAACTGTGTGTAACTGGTGTGTATCTGGTGTGTAACTGTGTGTAACTGTGTGTAACTGGTGTGTAACTGGTGTGTAACTGGTGTGTATCTGGTGTGTAAGTGTGTGTAACTGGTGTGTAACTGGTGTGTAACTGGTGTGTATCTGGTGTGTAACAGTGTGTAACTGTGTGTAACTGGTGTGTAACTGTGTGTAACTGGTGTGTAACTGTGTGTATCTGGTGTGTAACTTGTGTGTATCTGGTGTGTAACTGGTGTGTAACTGGTGTGCATTTGGAGTTTAACTGGTGTGAAACTGTGTGTTACTGTGTGTAATTGTGTGTAACAGTGTAACAGTGTTTATCTGTGTGTAATTGTGTGTAACTGGTGTGTAACTGGTGTGTAACTGGTGTGTATCTGGTGTGTAACTGTGTGTAACTGTGTGTAACTGGTGTGTAACTGGTGTGTAACAGGTGTGTATCTGGTGTGTAACTGATGTGTATCTGGTGTGTAACTGGTGTGTTACTGGTGTGTAACCGTGTGTAACTGTGTGTAACAGTGTGTAACTGTGTGTAACTGGTGTGTAACTGGTGTGTATCTGGTGTGTAACTGGTGTGTATCTGGTGTGTTACTAGTGTGAAACTGTATGTAACAGTTTGTAACTGTGTGTAACTGGTGTGTAACAGTGTGTATCTGGTGTGTAACTGGTGTGTATCTGGTGTGTATCTGGTGTGTAACTGGTGTGTATCTGGTGTGTAAGTATGTGTAACTGGTGGGTATCTGGTGTGTATCTGGTGTGTAACTGGTGTGTAACTGGTGGGTATCTGGTGTGTATCTGGTGTGTAACTGGTGTGTATCTGGTGTGTAACTGGTGTGTATCTGGTGTGTAACTGGTGTGTATCTGGTGTGTAACTGGTGAGTAACTGGTGTGTATCTGGTGTGTAACTGGTGTGTGAGTGGTGTGTATCTGGTGTGTAACGGGTGTGTAACTGGTGTGCATCTGGTGTGCATCTGGTGTGTAACTGGTGTGTATCTGGTGTGTAACTGGTGTGTATCTGGTGTGTAACTGGTGTGTATCTGGTGTGTAACTGGTGTGTAACTGTGTGTAACTGGTGTGTAAATATGTGTAACTGGTGTGTAACTGTGTGTAACAGTGTGTAACTGTGTAACTGGTGTGTAACTGGTGTGTATCTGGTGTGTAACTGGTGTGTAACTGGTGTGTTACTAGTGTGTAACTGGTGTGTATCTGGTGTGTAACTGTGTGTAACTGTGTGTAACTGGTGTGTTACTAGTGTGTAACTGTGTGTAACAGTGTGTAACTGTGTGTATCTGGTGTGTAACTGGTGTTAATCTGGTGTGTAACTGGTGTGTATCTGGTGTGTAAGTATGTGTAACTGGTGTGTAACTGGTGTGTATCTGGTGTGTAACTGGTGTGTAACTGGTGGGTATCTGGTGTGTATCTGGTGTGTAACTGGTGTGTATCTGGTGTGTAACTGGTGTGTATCTGGTGTGTAACTGGTGTGTATCTGGTGTGTAACTGTGTGTAACTGGTGTGTATCTGGTGTGTAACTGTGTGTAACTGGTGTGTTACTAGTGTGTAAATGTGTGTAACTGTGTGTAACAGTGTGTAAGAGTGTATAACTGGTGTGTAACAGTGTGTAACTGTGTGCATCTGGTGTGTAACTGGTGTGTATCTGGTGTGTATCTGGTGTGTAACTGGTGTATATCTGGTGTGTAACTGTGTGTAACTGGTGTGTTACTAGTGTGTAACTGTGTGTAACAGTGTGTAACTATGTGTAACAGTGTGTAACAGTGTGTAACTGTGTGTAACAGTGTGTAACAGTGTGTAACTGTGTGTAACTGGTGTGTAACTGTGTGTATCTGGTGTGTAACTTGTGTGTATCTGGTGTGTAACTGGTGTGTAACTGGTGTGCATTTGGAGTTTAACTGGTGTGAAACTGTGTGTTACTGTGTGTAATTGTGTGTAATTGTGTGTAACAGTGTAACAGTGTTTATCTGTGTGTAATTGTGTGTAACTGGTGTGTAACTGGTGTGTAACTGGTGTGTAACTGGTGTGTATCTGGTGTGTAACTGTGTGTAACTGTGTGTAACTGGTGTGTAACTGGTGTGTAACAGGTGTGTATCTGGTGTGTAACTGGTGTGTATCTGGTGTGTAACTGGTGTGTTACTGGTGTGTAACCGTGTGTAACTGTGTGTAACAGTGTGTAACTGGTGTGTAACTGGTGTGTATCTGGTGTGTAACTGGTGTGTAACTGGTGTGTATCTGGTGTGTTACTAGTGTGTAACCGTTTGTAACTGTGTGTAACCGTGTGTAACTGTGTGTAACAGTGTGTAACTGGTGTGTAACTGGTGTGTATCTGGTGTGTTACTAGTGTGTAACCGTGTGTAACTGTGTGTAACTGGTGTGTAACAGTGTGTATCTGGTGTGTTACTGGTGTGTATCTGGTGTGTATCTGGTGTGTAAGTATGTGTAACTGGTGTGTATCTGGTGTGTAACTGGTGTGTAACTGGTGGGTATCTGGTGTGTATCTGGTGTGTAACTGGTTTGTATCTGGTGTGTAACTGGTGTGTTTCTGGTGTGTAACTGGTGTGTAAGTGGTGTGTATCTGGTGTGTAACTGGTGTGTAACTGGTGTGTATCTGGTGTGTAACTGGTGTTTAACTGGTGTGTAACTGTGTGTAACTGGTATGTATCTGGTGTGCAACTGGTGTGTATCTGGTGTGTAACTGGTGTGTAACTGGTGTGTAAATATGTGTAACAGTGTGTAACTGTGTGTAACAGTGTGTAACTGTGTGTAACTGGTGTGTAACTGGTGTGTATCTGGTGTGTAACTGGTGTGTAACTGGTGTGTTACTAGTGTGTAACTGGTGTGCATCTGGTGTGTAACTGGTGTGTTACTGTGTGTAACAGTGTGTAACTCAGTGTAACTGTGTAACTGGTGTGTAACTGTGTGTAACTGGTGTGTAACTGTGTGTAACTGGTGTGTATCTGGTGTGTAACTGGTGTGTAACTGGTGTGTATCTGGTGTGTATCTGGTGTGTAACTGGTGTGTATCTGGTGTGTAACTGTTTGTAACTGGTGTGTAACTGGTGTGTAACTGGTGTGTAATTGTGTGTAACTGGTGTGTAAATGTGTGTAACAGTGTGTAACAGTGTGTAACTGTGTGTAACTGGTGTGTAACTGTGTTTATCTGGTGTGTAACTGGTGTGTATCTGGTGTGTAACTGGTTTGTAACTGGTGTGCATTTGGTGTGTAACTGTGTGTAATTGTGTGTAACAGTGTGTAACTGTGTGTAATTGTGTGTAACTGGTGTGTAACTGGTGTGTAACTGGTGTGTATCTGGTGTGTAACTGTGTGTAACTGTGTGTAACTGGTGTGTAACTGGTGTGTATCTGGTGTGTAACTGGTGTGTATCTGGTGTGTAACTGGTGTGTTACTGGTGTGTAAGTGTGTTAAACTGGTGTGTAACTGGTGTGTATCTGGTGTGTAACTGGTGTGTAACTTGTGTGTATCTTGTGTGTATCTGGTGTGTAACTGGTGTGTATCTGGTATGTAACTGGTGTGTATCTGGTGTGTAACTGGTGAGTAACTGGTGTGTATCTGGTGTGTAACTGGTGTGTAACTGGTGTGTAACTGTTTGTAACAGTGTGTAACAGTGTGTAACTGTTTGTAACAGTGTGTAACAGTGTGTAACTGTGTGTAACTGGTGTGTATCTTGTGTGTAACTGTGTGTAACTGGTGTGTAACTGGTGTGTATCTGGTGTGTATCTGGTGTGTAAGTGTGTGTAACTGGTGTGTATCTGGTGAGTAACTGGTGTGTAACTGGTGTGTAACTGGTGTGTTACTGTGTGTAACAGTGTGTAACTGTGTGTAACTGGTGTGCATCTGATGTGTAACTGGTGTGTAACTGGTGTGTTACTGTGTGTAACAGTGTGTAACTGTGTAACTGGTGTGTAACTGTGTGTAACTGGTGTGTAACTGGTGTGCAACTGATGTGTATCTGGTGTGTAAATGTGTGTAACTGGTGTGTAACCGTATGTAACTGGTGTGTTACTAGTGTGTAACTGTGTTTAACTGTGTGTAACAGTGTGTAACTGTGTGTAACTGGTGAACATCTGGTGTGTAACTGGTGTGTTACTGTGTGTAACTGTGTGTTACTGTGTGTAACTGTGAGTAACAGTGTGTAACGTGTGTAACAGTGTGTAACTGTGTGTAACTGGTGTGTATCTGGTGTGTAACTGTGTGTAACTGGTGTGTAACTGGTGTGTATCTGGTGTGTAACAGTGTGTAACTGTGTGTAACTGGTGTGTAACTGGTGTGTAACTGGTGTGTATCTGGTGTGTATCTGGTGTGTAAGTGTGTGTAACTGGTGTGTAACTGGTGTGTAACTGGTGTGTATCTGGTGTGTAACAGTGTGTAACTGTGTGTAACTGGTGTGTAACTGTGTGTAACTGGTGTGTAACTGTGTGTATCTGGTGTGTAACTTGTGTGTATCTGGTGTGTAACTGGTGTGTAACTGGTGTGCATTTGGAGTTTAACTGGTGTGAAACTGTGTGTTACTGTGTGTAATTGTGTGTAACAGTGTAACAGTGTTTATCTGTGTGTAATTGTGTGTAACTGGTGTGTAACTGGTGTGTAACTGGTATGTATCTGGTGTGTAACTGTGTGTAACTGTGTGTAACTGGTGTGTAACTGGTGTGTAACAGGTGTGTATCTGGTGTGTAACTGGTGTGTATCTGGTGTTTTACTGGTGTGTTACTGGTGTGTAACCGTGTGTAACTGTGTGTAACAGTGTGTAACTGTGTGTAACTGGTGTGTAACTGGTGTGTATCTGGTGTGTAACTGGTGTGTAACTGGTGTGTATCTGGTGTGTTACTAGTGTGTAACCGTTTGTAACTGTGTGTAACTGTGTGTAACTGTGTGTAACTGGTGAGCATCTGGTGTGTAACTGGTGTGTTACTGTGTGTAACTGTGTGTTACTGTGTGTAACTGTGAGTAACAGTGTGTAACGTGTGTAACAGTGTGTAACTGTGTGTAACTGGTGTGTATCTGGTGTGTAACTGTGTGTAACTGGTGTGTAACTGGTGTGTATCTGGTGTGTAACAGTGTGTAACTGTGTGTAACTGGTGTGTAACTGGTGTGTAACTGGCGTGTATCTGGTGTGTATCTGGTGTGTACGTGTGTGTATCTGGTGTGTAACTGGTGTGTAACTGGTGTGTATCTGGTGTGTAACAGTGTGTAACTGTGTGTAACTGGTGTGTAACTGGTGTGTAACTGGTGTGTATCTGGTGTGTATCTGGTGTGTAACTGGTGTGTAACTGGTGTGTATCTGGTGTGTTACTAGTGTGTAACTGTGTGTAACAGTGTGTAACTGTGTGTAACTGGTGTGTAACAGTGTGTATCTGGTGTGTAACTGGTGTGTATCTGGTGTGTATCTGGTGTGTAACTGGTGTGTATCTGGTGTGTAAGTATGTGTAACTGGTGTGTAACTGGTGTGTATCTGGTGTGTAACTGTGTGTAACTGGTGTGTAACAGTGTGTAACTGTGTGTAACAGTGTGTAACAGTGTGTAACTGTGTGTAACAGTGTGTAACAGTGTGTAACTGTGTGTAACTGGTGTGTAACTGTGTGTATCTGGTGTGTAACTTGTGTGTATCTGGTGTGTAACTGGTGTGTAACTGGTGTGTAACTGGTGTGTATCTGGTGTGTATCTGGTGTGTAAGTGTGTGTAACTGGTGTGTATCTGGTGAGTAACTGGTGTGTAACTGGTGTGTAACTGGTGTGTTACTGTGTGTAACAGTGTGTAACTGTGTGTAACTGGTGTGCATCTGGTGTGTAACTGGTGTGTAACTGGTGTGTTACTGTGTGTAACAGTGTGTAACTGTGTAACTGGTGTGTAACTGTGTGTAACTGGTGTGTAACTGGTGTGTAACTGATGTGTATATGGTGTGTAACTGTGTGTAACTGGTGTGTAACCGTATGTAACTGGTGTGTTACTAGTGTGTAACTGTGTTTAACTGTGTGTAACAGTGTGTAACTGTGTGTAACTGGTGAGCATCTGGTGTGTAACTGGTGTGTATCTGGTGTGTAACTGGTGTGTAACTGGTGTGCATTTGGTGTGTAACTGGTGTGTAACTGTGTGTAATTGTGTGTAACAGTGTGTAACTGTGTGTAATTGTGTGTAACTGGTGTGTAACTGGTGTTTATCTGGTGTGTAACTGTGTGTAACTGGTGTGTAACTGGTGTGTATCTGGTGTGTAACTGGTGTGTATCTGGTGTGTAACTGGTGTGTTACTGGTGTGTAAGTGTGTTAAACTGGTGTGTAACTGGTGTGTAACTGTTGTGTATCTGGTGTGTAACTGGTGTGTAACTGGTGTGTATCTGGTGTGTATCTGGTGTGTAACTTGTGTGTATCTGGTGTGTAACTGGTGTGTATCTGGTGTGTAACTGGTGAGTAACTGGTGTGTAACTGATGTGTATCTGGTGTGTAACTGGTGTGTAACTCTGTGTAACTGGTGTGTAACTGGTGTGTAACTGGTGTGTATCTGGTGTGTAACTGTGCGTAACTGGTGTGTATCTGGTGTGTAACTGGTGTGTAACTGGTGTGTATCTGGTGTGTAACTGGTGTGTATCTGGTGTGTATCTGGTGTGTTACTGTTGTGTATCTTGTGTGTAACTGGTGTGCAACTGGTGTGTATCTGGTGTGTAACTGGTGTGTAACTGGTGTGTATCTGGTGTGTAACTGGTGTGTATCTTGTGTGTAACTGGTGTGCAACTGGTGTGTATCTGGTGTGTAACTGGTGTGTAACTGGTGTGTAACTGGTGTGTATCTGGTGTGTAACAGTGTGTAACTGTGTGTTACTGTGTGTAACTGTGAGTAACAGTGTGTAACGTGTGTAACAGTGTGTAACTGTGTGTAACTGGTGTGTATCTGGTGTGTAACTGGTGTGTAACTGGTGTGTATCTGGTGTGTATCTGGTGTGTATCTGGTGTGTAAGTGTGTGTAACTGGTGTGTAACTGGTGTGTAACTGGTGTGTATCTGGTGTGTAACAGTGTGTAACTGTGTGTAACTGGTGTGTAACTGTGTGTAACTGGTGTGTAACTGTGTGTATCTGGTGTGTAACTTGTGTGTATCTGGTGTGTAACTGGTGTGTAACTGGTGTGCATTTGGAGTTTAACTGGTGTGAAACTGTGTGTTACTGTGTGTAATTGTGTGTAACAGTGTAACAGTGTTTATCTGTGTGTAATTGTGTGTAACTGGTGTGTAACTGGTGTGTAACTGGTGTGTATCTGGTGTGTAACTGTGTGTAACTGTGTGTAACTGGTGTGTAACTGGTGTGTATCTGGTGTTTTACTGGTGTGTTACTGGTGTGTAACCGTGTGTAACTGTGTGTAACAGTGTGTAACTGTGTGTAACTGGTGTGTAACTGGTGTGTATCTGGTGTGTAACTGGTGTGTAACTGGTGTGTTACTAGTGTGTAACCGTTTGTAACTGTGTGTAACAGTGTGTAACTGTGTGTAACTGGTGAGCATCTGGTGTGTAACTGGTGTGCTACTGTGTGTAACTGTGTGTTACTGTGTGTAACTGTGAGTAACAGTGTGTAACGTGTGTAACAGTGTGTAACTGTGTGTAACTGGTGTGTATCTGGTGTCTAACTGTGTGTAACTGGTGTGTAACTGGTGTGTAACAGTGTGTAACTGTGTGTAACTGGTGTGTAACTGGTGTGTAACTGTTGTGTATCTGGTGTGTATCTGGTGTGTAAGTGTGTGTAACTGGTGTGTAACTGGTGTGTAACTGGTGTGTATCTGGTGTGTAACAGTGTGTAACTGTGTGTAACTGGTGTGTAACTGGTGTGTAACTGGTGTGTATCTGGTGTGTATCTGGTGTGTAACTGGTGTGTATCTGGTGTGTTACTAGTGTGTAACTGTGTGTAACAGTGTGTAACTGTGTGTAACTGGTGTGTAACAGTGTGTATCTGGTGTGTAACTGGTGTGTATCTGGTGTGTATCTGGTGTGTAACTGGTGTGTATCTGGTGTGTAAGTATGTGTAACTGGTGTGTAACTGGTGTGTATCTGGTGTGTAACTGCTGTGTAACTGGTGGGTATCTGGTGTGTATCTGGTGTGTAACTGGTGTGTATCTGGTGTGTAACTGGTGTGTATCTGGTGTGTAACTGGTGTGTATCTGGTGTGTAACTGGTGTGTGAGTGGTGTGTATCTGGTGTGTAACGGGTGTGTAACTGGTGTGTATCTGGTGTGTATCTGGTGTGTAACTGGTGTGTAACTGTGTGTAACTGGTGTGTAAATATGTGTAACTGGTGTGTAACTGTGTGTAACAGTGTGTAACTGTGTAACTGGTGTGTAACTGGTGTGTATCTGGTGTGTAACTGGTGTGTAACTGGTGTGTTACTAGTGTGTAGCTGGTGTGTATCTGGTGTGTAACTGTGTGTAACAGTGTGTAACTGTGTGTATCTGGTGTGTAACTGGTGTTTATCTGGTGTGTAACTGGTGTGTATCTGGTGTGTAAGTATGTGTAACTGGTGTGTAACTGGTGTGTATCTGGTGTGTATCTGGTGTGTAACTGGTGTGTATCTGGTGTGTAACTGGTGTGTATCTGGTGTGTAACTGTGTGTAACTGGTGTGTATCTGGTGTGTAACTGTGTGTAACTGGTGTGTTACTAGTGTGTAAATGTGTGTAACTGTGTGTAACTGTGTGTAACAGTGTGTAAGAGTGTATAACTGGTGTGTAACAGTGTGTAACTGTGTGCATCTGGTGTGTAACTGGTGTGTATCTGGTGTGTATCTGGTGTGTAACTGGTGTATATCTGGTGTGTAACTGTGTGTAACTGGTGTGTAACAGTGTGTAACTGTGTGTAACAGTGTGTAACAGTGTGTAACTGTGTGTAACAGTGTGTAACAGTGTGTAACTGTGTGTAACTGGTGTGTAACTGTGTGTATCTGGTGTGTAACTTGTGTGTATCTGGTGTGTAACTGGTGTGTAACTGGTGTGTAACTGGTGTGTATCTGGTGTGTATCTGGTGTGTAAGTGTGTGTAACTGGTGTGTATCTGGTGAGTAACTGGTGTGTAACTGGTGTGTAACTGGTGTGTTACTGTGTGTAACAGTGTGTAACTGTGTGTAACTGGTGTGCATCTGGTGTGTAACTGGTGTGTAACTGGTGTGTTACTGTGTGTAACAGTGTGTAACTGTGTAACTGGTGTGTAACTGTGTGTAACTGGTGTGTAACTGGTGTGTAACTGATGTGTATCTGGTGTGTAACTGTGTGTAACTGGTGTGTAACCGTATGTAACTGGTGTGTTACTAGTGTGTAACTGTGTTTAACTGTGTGTAACAGTGTGTAACTGTGTGTAACTGGTGAGCATCTGGTGTGTAACTGGTGTGTTACTGTGTGTAACTGTGTGTTACTGTGTGTAACTGTGAGTAACAGTGTGTAACGTGTGTAACAGTGTGTAACTGTGTGTAACTGGTGTGTATCTGGTGTGTAACTGTGTGTAACTGGTGTGTAACTGGTGTGTATCTGGTGTGTAACAGTGTGTAACTGTGTGTAACTGGTGTGTAACTGGTGTGTATCTGGTGTGTATCTGGTGTGTAAGTGTGTGTAACTGGTGTGTAACTGGTGTGTAACTGGTGTGTATCTGGTGTGTAACAGTGTGTAACTGTGTGTAACTGGTGTGTAACTGTGTGTAACTGGTGTGTAACTGTGTGTATCTGGTGTGTAACTTGTGTGTATCTGGTGTGTAACTGGTGTGAAACTGGTGTGCATTTGGAGTTTAACTGGTGTGAAACTGTGTGTTACTGTGTGTAATTGTGTGTAACAGTGTAACAGTGTTTATCTGTGTGTAATTGTGTGTAACTGGTGTGTAACTGGTGTGTAACTGGTGTGTATCTGGTGTGTAACTGTGTGTAACTGTGTGTAACTGGTGTGTAACTGGTGTGTATCTGGTGTTTTACTGGTGTGTTACTGGTGTGTAACCGTGTGTAACTGTGTGTAACAGTGTGTAACTGTGTGTAACTGGTGTGTAACTGGTGTGTATCTGGTGTGTAACTGGTGTGTAACTGGTGTGTATCTGGTGTGTTACTAGTGTGTAACCGTTTGTAACTGTGTGTTACAGTGTGTAACTGTGTGTAACTGGTGAGCATCTGGTGTGTAACTGGTGTGCTACTGTGTGTAACTGTGTGTTACTGTGTGTAACTGTGAGTAACAGTGTGTAACGTGTGTAACAGTGTGTAACTGTGTGTAACTGGTGTGTAACAGTGTGTATCTGGTGTGTAACTGGTGTGTATCTGGTGTGTATCTGGTGTGTAACTGGTGTGTATCTGGTGTGTAAGTATGTGTAACTGGTGGGTATCTGGTGTGTATCTGGTGTGTAACTGGTGTGTATCTGGTGTGTAACTGGTGTGTAACTGGTGGGTATCTGGTGTGTATCTGGTGTGTAACTGGTGTGTATCTGGTGTGTAACTGGTGTGTATCTGGTGTGTAACTGGTGTGTATCTGGTGTGTAACTGGTGAGTAACTGGTGTGTATCTGGTGTGTAACTGGTGTGTGAGTGGTGTGTATCTGGTGTGTAACGGGTGTGTAACTGGTGTGCATCTGGTGTGCATCTGGTGTGTAACTGGTGTGTATCTGGTGTGTAACTGGTGTGTATCTGGTGTGTAACTGGTGTGTAACTGTGTGTAAATGGTGTGTAAATATGTGTAACTGGTGTGTAACTGTGTGTAACAGTGTGTAACTGTGTAACTGGTGTGTAACTGGTGTGTATCTGGTGTGTAACTGGTGTGTAACTGGTGTGTTACTAGTGTGTAACTGGTGTGTATCTGGTGTGTAACTGTGTGTAACTGTGTGTAACTGTGTGTAACTGGTGTGTAACTGGTGTGTAACAGGTGTGTATCTGGTGTGTAACTGGTGTGTATCTGGTGTGTAACTGGTGTGTAACTGGTGTGTAACTGTGTGTAACAGTGTGTAAGAGTGTATAACTGGTGTGTAACTGTGTGTAACAGTGTGTAACTGTGTGTATCTGGTGTGTAACTGGTGTTTATCTGGTGTGTAACTGGTGTGTATCTGGTGTGTAAGTATGTGTAACTGGTGTGTAACTGGTGTGTATCTGGTGTGTAACTGGTGTGTAACTGGTGGGTATCTGGTGTGTATCTGGTGTGTAACTGGTGTGTATCTGGTGTGTAACTGGTGTGTATCTGGTGTGTAACTGGTGTGTATCTGGTGTGTAACTGTGTGTAACTGGTGTGTATCTGGTGTGTAACTGTGTGTAACTGGTGTGTTACTAGTGTGTAAATGTGTGTAACTGTGTGTAACAGTGTGTAAGAGTGTATAACTGGTGTGTAACAGTGTGTAACTGTGTGCATCTGGTGTGTAACTGGTGTGTATCTGGTGTGTATCTGGTGTGTAACTGGTGTATATCTGGTGTGTAACTGTGTGTAACTGGTGTGTATCTGGTGTGTAACTGTTTGTAACTGGTGTGTAACTGGTGTGTAACTGGTGTGTAATTGTGTGTAACTGGTGTGTAAATGTGTGTAACAGTGTGTAACAGTGTGTAACTGTGTGTAACTGGTGTGTAACTGTGTTTATCTGGTGTGTAACTGGTGTGTATCTGGTGTGTAACTGGTTTGTAACTGGTGTGCATTTGGTGTGTAACTGTGTGTAATTGTGTGTAACAGTGTGTAACTGTGTGTAATTGTGTGTAACTGGTGTGTAACTGGTGTGTAACTGGTGTGTATCTGGTGTGTAACTGTGTGTAACTGTGTGTAACTGGTGTGTAACTGGTGTGTATCTGGTGTGTAACTGGTGTGTATCTGGTGTGTAACTGGTGTGTTACTGGTGTGTAAGTGTGTTAAACTGGTGTGTAACTGGTGTGTATCTGGTGTGTAACTGGTGTGTAACTTGTGTGTATCTGGTGTGTAACTGGTGTGTATCTGGTATGTAACTGGTGTGTATCTGGTGTGTAACTGGTGAGTAACTGGTGTGTATCTGGTGTGTAACTTGTGTGTAACTGGTGTGTAACTGTTTGTAACAGTGTGTAACAGTGTGTAACTGTTTGTAACAGTGTGTAACAGTGTGTAACTGTGTGTAACTGGTGTGTATCTGGTGTGTAACTGTGTGTAACTGGTGTGTAACTGGTGTGTATCTGGTGTGTATCTGGTGTGTAAGTGTGTGTAACTGGTGTGTATCTGGTGAGTAACTGGTGTGTAACTGGTGTGTAACTGGTGTGTTACTGTGTGTAACAGTGTGTAACTGTGTGTAACTGGTGTGCATCTGATGTGTAACTGGTGTGTAACTGGTGTGTTACTGTGTGTAACAGTGTGTAACTGTGTAACTGGTGTGTAACTGTGTGTAACTGGTGTGTAACTGGTGTGCAACTGATGTGTATCTGGTGTGTAACTGTGTGTAACTGGTGTGTAACCGTATGTAACTGGTGTGTTACTAGTGTGTAACTGTGTTTAACTGTGTGTAACAGTGTGTAACTGTGTGTAACTGGTGAACATCTGGTGTGTAACTGGTGTGTTACTGTGTGTAACTGTGTTACTGTGTGTAACTGTGAGTAACAGTGTGTAACGTGTGTAACAGTGTGTAACTGTGTGTAACTGGTGTGTATCTGGTGTGTAACTGTGTGTAACTGTGTGTAACTGGTGTGTAACTGGTGTGTAACTGGTGTGTATCTGGTGTGTAAGTGTGTGTAACTGGTGTGTAACTGGTGTGTAACTGGTGTGTATCTGGTGTGTAACAGTGTGTAACTGTGTGTAACTGGTGTGTAACTGTGTGTAACTGGTGTGTAACTGTGTGTATCTGGTGTGTAACTTGTGTGTATCTGGTGTGTAACTGGTGTGTAACTGGTGTGCATTTGGAGTTTAACTGGTGTGAAACTGTGTGTTACTGTGTGTAATTGTGTGTAACAGTGTAACAGTGTTTATCTGTGTGTAATTGTGTGTAACTGGTGTGTAACTGGTGTGTAACTGGTGTGTATCTGGTGTGTAACTGTGTGTAACTGTGTGTAACTGGTGTGTAACTGGTGTGTAACAGGTGTGTATCTGGTGTGTAACTGGTGTGTATCTGGTGTGTAACTGGTGTGTTACTGGTGTGTAACCGTGTGTAACTGTGTGTAACAGTGTGTAACTGTGTGTAACTGGTGTGTAACTGGTGTGTATCTGGTGTGTAACTGGTGTGTATCTGGTGTGTTACTAGTGTGAAACTGTATGTAACAGTTTGTAACTGTGTGTAACTGGTGTGTAACAGTGTGTATCTGGTGTGTAACTGGTGTGTATCTGGTGTGTATCTGGTGTGTAACTGGTGTGTATCTGGTGTGTAAGTATGTGTAACTGGTGGGTATCTGGTGTGTATCTGGTGTGTAACTGGTGTGTAACTGGTGGGTATCTGGTGTGTATCTGGTGTGTAACTGGTGTGTATCTGGTGTGTAACTGGTGTGTATCTGGTGTGTAACTGGTGTGTATCTGGTGTGTAACTGGTGAGTAACTGGTGTGTATCTGGTGTGTAACTGGTGTGTGAGTGGTGTGTATCTGGTGTGTAACGGGTGTGTAACTGGTGTGCATCTGGTGTGCATCTGGTGTGTAACTGGTGTGTATCTGGTGTGTAACTGGTGTGTATCTGGTGTGTAACTGGTGTGTATCTGGTGTGTAACTGGTGTGTAACTGTGTGTAACTGGTGTGTAAATATGTGTAACTGGTGTGTAACTGTGTGTAACAGTGTGTAACTGTGTAACTGGTGTGTAACTGGTGTGTATCTGGTGTGTAACTGGTGTGTAACTGGTGTGTTACTAGTGTGTAACTGGTGTGTATCTGGTGTGTAACTGTGTGTAACTGTGTGTAACTGGTGTGTTACTAGTGTGTAACTGTGTGTAACAGTGTGTAACTGTGTGTATCTGGTGTGTAACTGGTGTTAATCTGGTGTGTAACTGGTGTGTATTTGGTGTGTAAGTATGTGTAACTGGTGTGTAACTGGTGTGTATCTGGTGTGTAACTGGTGTGTAACTGGTGGGTATCTGGTGTGTATCTGGTGTGTAACTGGTGTGTATCTGGTGTGTAACTGGTGTGTATCTGGTGTGTAACTGGTGTGTATCTGGTGTGTAACTGTGTGTAACTGGTGTGTATCTGGTGTGTAACTGTGTGTAACTGGTGTGTTACTAGTGTGTAAATGTGTGTAACTGTGTGTAACAGTGTGTAAGAGTGTATAACTGGTGTGTAACAGTGTGTAACTGTGTGCATCTGGTGTGTAACTGGTGTGTATCTGGTGTGTATCTGGTGTGTAACTGGTGTATATCTGGTGTGTAACTGTGTGTAACTGGTGTGTTACTAGTGTGTAACTGTGTGTAACAGTGTGTAACTATGTGTAACAGTGTGTAACAGTGTGTAACTGTGTGTAACAGTGTGTAACAGTGTGTAACTGTGTGTAACTGGTGTGTAACTGTGTGTATCTGGTGTGTAACTTGTGTGTATCTGGTGTGTAACTGGTGTGTAACTGGTGTGCATTTGGAGTTTAACTGGTGTGAAACTGTGTGTTACTGTGTGTAATTGTGTGTAATTGTGTGTAACAGTGTAACAGTGTTTATCTGTGTGTAATTGTGTGTAACTGGTGTGTAACTGGTGTGTAACTGGTGTGTAACTGGTGTGTATCTGGTGTGTAACTGTGTGTAACTGTGTGTAACTGGTGTGTAACTGGTGTGTAACAGGTGTGTATCTGGTGTGTAACTGGTGTGTATCTGGTGTGTAACTGGTGTGTTACTGGTGTGTAACCGTGTGTAACTGTGTGTAACAGTGTGTAACTGGTGTGTAACTGGTGTGTATCTGGTGTGTAACTGGTGTGTAACTGGTGTGTATCTGGTGTGTTACTAGTGTGTAACCGTTTGTAACTGTGTGTAACCGTGTGTAACTGTGTGTAACAGTGTGTAACTGGTGTGTAACTGGTGTGTATCTGGTGTGTTACTAGTGTGTAACCGTGTGTAACTGTGTGTAACTGGTGTGTAACAGTGTGTATCTGGTGTGTTACTGGTGTGTATCTGGTGTGTATCTGGTGTGTAAGTATGTGTAACTGGTGTGTATCTGGTGTGTAACTGGTGTGTAACTGGTGGGTATCTGGTGTGTATCTGGTGTGTAACTGGTTTGTATCTGGTGTGTAACTGGTGTGTTTCTGGTGTGTAACTGGTGTGTAAGTGGTGTGTATCTGGTGTGTAACTGGTGTGTAACTGGTGTGTATCTGGTGTGTAACTGGTGTTTAACTGGTGTGTAACTGTGTGTAACTGGTATGTATCTGGTGTGCAACTGGTGTGTATCTGGTGTGTAACTGGTGTGTAACTGGTGTGTAAATATGTGTAACAGTGTGTAACTGTGTGTAACAGTGTGTAACTGTGTGTAACTGGTGTGTAACTGGTGTGTATCTGGTGTGTAACTGGTGTGTAACTGGTGTGTTACTAGTGTGTAACTGGTGTGCATCTGGTGTGTAACTGGTGTGTTACTGTGTGTAACAGTGTGTAACTCAGTGTAACTGTGTAACTGGTGTGTAACTGTGTGTAACTGGTGTGTAACTGTGTGTAACTGGTGTGTATCTGGTGTGTAACTGGTGTGTAACTGGTGTGTATCTGGTGTGTATCTGGTGTGTAACTGGTGTGTATCTGGTGTGTAACTGTTTGTAACTGGTGTGTAACTGGTGTGTAACTGGTGTGTAATTGTGTGTAACTGGTGTGTAAATGTGTGTAACAGTGTGTAACAGTGTGTAACTGTGTGTAACTGGTGTGTAACTGTGTTTATCTGGTGTGTAACTGGTGTGTATCTGGTGTGTAACTGGTTTGTAACTGGTGTGCATTTGGTGTGTAACTGTGTGTAATTGTGTGTAACAGTGTGTAACTGTGTGTAATTGTGTGTAACTGGTGTGTAACTGGTGTGTAACTGGTGTGTATCTGGTGTGTAACTGTGTGTAACTGTGTGTAACTGGTGTGTAACTGGTGTGTATCTGGTGTGTAACTGGTGTGTATCTGGTGTGTAACTGGTGTGTTACTGGTGTGTAAGTGTGTTAAACTGGTGTGTAACTGGTGTGTATCTGGTGTGTAACTGGTGTGTAACTTGTGTGTATCTTGTGTGTATCTGGTGTGTAACTGGTGTGTATCTGGTATGTAACTGGTGTGTATCTGGTGTGTAACTGGTGAGTAACTGGTGTGTATCTGGTGTGTAACTGGTGTGTAACTGGTGTGTAACTGTTTGTAACAGTGTGTAACAGTGTGTAACTGTTTGTAACAGTGTGTAACAGTGTGTAACTGTGTGTAACTGGTGTGTATCTTGTGTGTAACTGTGTGTAACTGGTGTGTAACTGGTGTGTATCTGGTGTGTATCTGGTGTGTAAGTGTGTGTAACTGGTGTGTATCTGGTGAGTAACTGGTGTGTAACTGGTGTGTAACTGGTGTGTTACTGTGTGTAACAGTGTGTAACTGTGTGTAACTGGTGTGCATCTGATGTGTAACTGGTGTGTAACTGGTGTGTTACTGTGTGTAACAGTGTGTAACTGTGTAACTGGTGTGTAACTGTGTGTAACTGGTGTGTAACTGGTGTGCAACTGATGTGTATCTGGTGTGTAAATGTGTGTAACTGGTGTGTAACCGTATGTAACTGGTGTGTTACTAGTGTGTAACTGTGTTTAACTGTGTGTAACAGTGTGTAACTGTGTGTAACTGGTGAACATCTGGTGTGTAACTGGTGTGTTACTGTGTGTAACTGTGTGTTACTGTGTGTAACTGTGAGTAACAGTGTGTAACGTGTGTAACAGTGTGTAACTGTGTGTAACTGGTGTGTATCTGGTGTGTAACTGTGTGTAACTGGTGTGTAACTGGTGTGTATCTGGTGTGTAACAGTGTGTAACTGTGTGTAACTGGTGTGTAACTGGTGTGTAACTGGTGTGTATCTGGTGTGTATCTGGTGTGTAAGTGTGTGTAACTGGTGTGTAACTGGTGTGTAACTGGTGTGTATCTGGTGTGTAACAGTGTGTAACTGTGTGTAACTGGTGTGTAACTGTGTGTAACTGGTGTGTAACTGTGTGTATCTGGTGTGTAACTTGTGTGTATCTGGTGTGTAACTGGTGTGTAACTGGTGTGCATTTGGAGTTTAACTGGTGTGAAACTGTGTGTTACTGTGTGTAATTGTGTGTAACAGTGTAACAGTGTTTATCTGTGTGTAATTGTGTGTAACTGGTGTGTAACTGGTGTGTAACTGGTATGTATCTGGTGTGTAACTGTGTGTAACTGTGTGTAACTGGTGTGTAACTGGTGTGTAACAGGTGTGTATCTGGTGTGTAACTGGTGTGTATCTGGTGTTTTACTGGTGTGTTACTGGTGTGTAACCGTGTGTAACTGTGTGTAACAGTGTGTAACTGTGTGTAACTGGTGTGTAACTGGTGTGTATCTGGTGTGTAACTGGTGTGTAACTGGTGTGTATCTGGTGTGTTACTAGTGTGTAACCGTTTGTAACTGTGTGTAACTGTGTGTAACTGTGTGTAACTGGTGAGCATCTGGTGTGTAACTGGTGTGTTACTGTGTGTAACTGTGTGTTACTGTGTGTAACTGTGAGTAACAGTGTGTAACGTGTGTAACAGTGTGTAACTGTGTGTAACTGGTGTGTATCTGGTGTGTAACTGTGTGTAACTGGTGTGTAACTGGTGTGTATCTGGTGTGTAACAGTGTGTAACTGTGTGTAACTGGTGTGTAACTGGTGTGTAACTGGCGTGTATCTGGTGTGTATCTGGTGTGTACGTGTGTGTATCTGGTGTGTAACTGGTGTGTAACTGGTGTGTATCTGGTGTGTAACAGTGTGTAACTGTGTGTAACTGGTGTGTAACTGGTGTGTAACTGGTGTGTATCTGGTGTGTATCTGGTGTGTAACTGGTGTGTAACTGGTGTGTATCTGGTGTGTTACTAGTGTGTAACTGTGTGTAACAGTGTGTAACTGTGTGTAACTGGTGTGTAACAGTGTGTATCTGGTGTGTAACTGGTGTGTATCTGGTGTGTATCTGGTGTGTAACTGGTGTGTATCTGGTGTGTAAGTATGTGTAACTGGTGTGTAACTGGTGTGTATCTGGTGTGTAACTGTGTGTAACTGGTGTGTAACAGTGTGTAACTGTGTGTAACAGTGTGTAACAGTGTGTAACTGTGTGTAACAGTGTGTAACAGTGTGTAACTGTGTGTAACTGGTGTGTAACTGTGTGTATCTGGTGTGTAACTTGTGTGTATCTGGTGTGTAACTGGTGTGTAACTGGTGTGTAACTGGTGTGTATCTGGTGTGTATCTGGTGTGTAAGTGTGTGTAACTGGTGTGTATCTGGTGAGTAACTGGTGTGTAACTGGTGTGTAACTGGTGTGTTACTGTGTGTAACAGTGTGTAACTGTGTGTAACTGGTGTGCATCTGGTGTGTAACTGGTGTGTAACTGGTGTGTTACTGTGTGTAACAGTGTGTAACTGTGTAACTGGTGTGTAACTGTGTGTAACTGGTGTGTAACTGGTGTGTAACTGATGTGTATATGGTGTGTAACTGTGTGTAACTGGTGTGTAACCGTATGTAACTGGTGTGTTACTAGTGTGTAACTGTGTTTAACTGTGTGTAACAGTGTGTAACTGTGTGTAACTGGTGAGCATCTGGTGTGTAACTGGTGTGTATCTGGTGTGTAACTGGTGTGTAACTGGTGTGCATTTGGTGTGTAACTGGTGTGTAACTGTGTGTAATTGTGTGTAACAGTGTGTAACTGTGTGTAATTGTGTGTAACTGGTGTGTAACTGGTGTTTATCTGGTGTGTAACTGTGTGTAACTGGTGTGTAACTGGTGTGTATCTGGTGTGTAACTGGTGTGTATCTGGTGTGTAACTGGTGTGTTACTGGTGTGTAAGTGTGTTAAACTGGTGTGTAACTGGTGTGTAACTGTTGTGTATCTGGTGTGTAACTGGTGTGTAACTGGTGTGTATCTGGTGTGTATCTGGTGTGTAACTTGTGTGTATCTGGTGTGTAACTGGTGTGTATCTGGTGTGTAACTGGTGAGTAACTGGTGTGTAACTGATGTGTATCTGGTGTGTAACTGGTGTGTAACTCTGTGTAACTGGTGTGTAACTGGTGTGTAACTGGTGTGTATCTGGTGTGTAACTGTGCGTAACTGGTGTGTATCTGGTGTGTAACTGGTGTGTAACTGGTGTGTATCTGGTGTGTAACTGGTGTGTATCTGGTGTGTATCTGGTGTGTTACTGTTGTGTATCTTGTGTGTAACTGGTGTGCAACTGGTGTGTATCTGGTGTGTAACTGGTGTGTAACTGGTGTGTAATTGTGTGTAACAGTGTGTAACTGTGTGTAATTGTGTGTAACTGGTGTGTAACTGGTGTTTATCTGGTGTGTAACTGTGTGTAACTGGTGTGTAACTGGTGTGTATCTGGTGTGTAACTGGTGTGTATCTGGTGTGTAACTGGTGTGTTACTGGTGTGTAAGTGTGTTAAACTGGTGTGTAACTGGTGTGTAACTGTTGTGTATCTGGTGTGTAACTGGTGTGTAACTGGTGTGTATCTGGTGTGTATCTGGTGTGTAACTTGTGTGTATCTGGTGTGTAACTGGTGTGTATCTGGTGTGTAACTGGTGAGTAACTGGTGTGTAACTGATGTGTATCTGGTGTGTAACTGGTGTGTAACTCTGTGTAACTGGTGTGTAACTGGTGTGTAACTGGTGTGTATCTGGTGTGTAACTGTGCGTAACTGGTGTGTATCTGGTGTGTAACTGGTGTGTAACTGGTGTGTATCTGGTGTGTAACTGGTGTGTATCTGGTGTGTATCTGGTGTGTTACTGTTGTGTATCTTGTGTGTAACTGGTGTGCAACTGGTGTGTATCTGGTGTGTAACTGGTGTGTAACTGGTGTGTATCTGGTGTGTAACTGGTGTGTATCTTGTGTGTAACTGGTGTGCAACTGGTGTGTATCTGGTGTGTAACTGGTGTGTAACTGGTGTGTAACTGGTGTGTATCTGGTGTGTAACAGTGTGTAACTGTGTGTTACTGTGTGTAACTGTGAGTAACAGTGTGTAACGTGTGTAACAGTGTGTAACTGTGTGTAACTGGTGTGTATCTGGTGTGTAACTGGTGTGTAACTGGTGTGTATCTGGTGTGTATCTGGTGTGTATCTGGTGTGTAAGTGTGTGTAACTGGTGTGTAACTGGTGTGTAACTGGTGTGTATCTGGTGTGTAACAGTGTGTAACTGTGTGTAACTGGTGTGTAACTGTGTGTAACTGGTGTGTAACTGTGTGTATCTGGTGTGTAACTTGTGTGTATCTGGTGTGTAACTGGTGTGTAACTGGTGTGCATTTGGAGTTTAACTGGTGTGAAACTGTGTGTTACTGTGTGTAATTGTGTGTAACAGTGTAACAGTGTTTATCTGTGTGTAATTGTGTGTAACTGGTGTGTAACTGGTGTGTAACTGGTGTGTATCTGGTGTGTAACTGTGTGTAACTGTGTGTAACTGGTGTGTAACTGGTGTGTATCTGGTGTTTTACTGGTGTGTTACTGGTGTGTAACCGTGTGTAACTGTGTGTAACAGTGTGTAACTGTGTGTAACTGGTGTGTAACTGGTGTGTATCTGGTGTGTAACTGGTGTGTAACTGGTGTGTTACTAGTGTGTAACCGTTTGTAACTGTGTGTAACAGTGTGTAACTGTGTGTAACTGGTGAGCATCTGGTGTGTAACTGGTGTGCTACTGTGTGTAACTGTGTGTTACTGTGTGTAACTGTGAGTAACAGTGTGTAACGTGTGTAACAGTGTGTAACTGTGTGTAACTGGTGTGTATCTGGTGTCTAACTGTGTGTAACTGGTGTGTAACTGGTGTGTAACAGTGTGTAACTGTGTGTAACTGGTGTGTAACTGGTGTGTAACTGTTGTGTATCTGGTGTGTATCTGGTGTGTAAGTGTGTGTAACTGGTGTGTAACTGGTGTGTAACTGGTGTGTATCTGGTGTGTAACAGTGTGTAACTGTGTGTAACTGGTGTGTAACTGGTGTGTAACTGGTGTGTATCTGGTGTGTATCTGGTGTGTAACTGGTGTGTATCTGGTGTGTTACTAGTGTGTAACTGTGTGTAACAGTGTGTAACTGTGTGTAACTGGTGTGTAACAGTGTGTATCTGGTGTGTAACTGGTGTGTATCTGGTGTGTATCTGGTGTGTAACTGGTGTGTATCTGGTGTGTAAGTATGTGTAACTGGTGTGTAACTGGTGTGTATCTGGTGTGTAACTGCTGTGTAACTGGTGGGTATCTGGTGTGTATCTGGTGTGTAACTGGTGTGTATCTGGTGTGTAACTGGTGTGTATCTGGTGTGTAACTGGTGTGTATCTGGTGTGTAACTGGTGAGTAACTGGTGTGTATCTGGTGTGTAACTGGTGTGTGAGTGGTGTGTATCTGGTGTGTAACGGGTGTGTAACTGGTGTGTATCTGGTGTGTATCTGGTGTGTAACTGGTGTGTAACTGTGTGTAACTGGTGTGTAAATATGTGTAACTGGTGTGTAACTGTGTGTAACAGTGTGTAACTGTGTAACTGGTGTGTAACTGGTGTGTATCTGGTGTGTAACTGGTGTGTAACTGGTGTGTTACTAGTGTGTAGCTGGTGTGTATCTGGTGTGTAACTGTGTGTAACAGTGTGTAACTGTGTGTATCTGGTGTGTAACTGGTGTTTATCTGGTGTGTAACTGGTGTGTATCTGGTGTGTAAGTATGTGTAACTGGTGTGTAACTGGTGTGTATCTGGTGTGTATCTGGTGTGTAACTGGTGTGTATCTGGTGTGTAACTGGTGTGTATCTGGTGTGTAACTGTGTGTAACTGGTGTGTATCTGGTGTGTAACTGTGTGTAACTGGTGTGTTACTAGTGTGTAAATGTGTGTAACTGTGTGTAACTGTGTGTAACAGTGTGTAAGAGTGTATAACTGGTGTGTAACAGTGTGTAACTGTGTGCATCTGGTGTGTAACTGGTGTGTATCTGGTGTGTATCTGGTGTGTAACTGGTGTATATCTGGTGTGTAACTGTGTGTAACTGGTGTGTAACAGTGTGTAACTGTGTGTAACAGTGTGTAACAGTGTGTAACTGTGTGTAACAGTGTGTAACAGTGTGTAACTGTGTGTAACTGGTGTGTAACTGTGTGTATCTGGTGTGTAACTTGTGTGTATCTGGTGTGTAACTGGTGTGTAACTGGTGTGTAACTGGTGTGTATCTGGTGTGTATCTGGTGTGTAAGTGTGTGTAACTGGTGTGTATCTGGTGAGTAACTGGTGTGTAACTGGTGTGTAACTGGTGTGTTACTGTGTGTAACAGTGTGTAACTGTGTGTAACTGGTGTGCATCTGGTGTGTAACTGGTGTGTAACTGGTGTGTTACTGTGTGTAACAGTGTGTAACTGTGTAACTGGTGTGTAACTGTGTGTAACTGGTGTGTAACTGGTGTGTAACTGATGTGTATCTGGTGTGTAACTGTGTGTAACTGGTGTGTAACCGTATGTAACTGGTGTGTTACTAGTGTGTAACTGTGTTTAACTGTGTGTAACAGTGTGTAACTGTGTGTAACTGGTGAGCATCTGGTGTGTAACTGGTGTGTTACTGTGTGTAACTGTGTGTTACTGTGTGTAACTGTGAGTAACAGTGTGTAACGTGTGTAACAGTGTGTAACTGTGTGTAACTGGTGTGTATCTGGTGTGTAACTGTGTGTAACTGGTGTGTAACTGGTGTGTATCTGGTGTGTAACAGTGTGTAACTGTGTGTAACTGGTGTGTAACTGGTGTGTATCTGGTGTGTATCTGGTGTGTAAGTGTGTGTAACTGGTGTGTAACTGGTGTGTAACTGGTGTGTATCTGGTGTGTAACAGTGTGTAACTGTGTGTAACTGGTGTGTAACTGTGTGTAACTGGTGTGTAACTGTGTGTATCTGGTGTGTAACTTGTGTGTATCTGGTGTGTAACTGGTGTGAAACTGGTGTGCATTTGGAGTTTAACTGGTGTGAAACTGTGTGTTACTGTGTGTAATTGTGTGTAACAGTGTAACAGTGTTTATCTGTGTGTAATTGTGTGTAACTGGTGTGTAACTGGTGTGTAACTGGTGTGTATCTGGTGTGTAACTGTGTGTAACTGTGTGTAACTGGTGTGTAACTGGTGTGTATCTGGTGTTTTACTGGTGTGTTACTGGTGTGTAACCGTGTGTAACTGTGTGTAACAGTGTGTAACTGTGTGTAACTGGTGTGTAACTGGTGTGTATCTGGTGTGTAACTGGTGTGTAACTGGTGTGTATCTGGTGTGTTACTAGTGTGTAACCGTTTGTAACTGTGTGTTACAGTGTGTAACTGTGTGTAACTGGTGAGCATCTGGTGTGTAACTGGTGTGCTACTGTGTGTAACTGTGTGTTACTGTGTGTAACTGTGAGTAACAGTGTGTAACGTGTGTAACAGTGTGTAACTGTGTGTAACTGGTGTGTATCTGGTGTCTAACTGTGTGTAACTGGTGTGTAACTGGTGTGTATCTGGTGTGTAACAGTGTGTAACTGTGTGTAACTGGTGTGTAACTGGTGTGTAACTGGTGTGTATCTGGTGTGTATCTGGTGTGTAAGTGTGTGTAACTGGTGTGTAACTGGTGTGTAACTGGTGTGTATCTGGTGTGTAACAGTGTGTAACTGTGTGTAACTGGTGTGTAACTGGTGTGTAACTGGTGTGTATCTGGTGTGTATCTGGTGTGTAACTGGTGTGTATCTGGTGTGTTACTAGTGTGTAACTGTGTGTAACAGTGTGTAACTGTGTGTAACTGGTGTGTAACAGTGTGTATCTGGTGTGTAACTGGTGTGTATCTGGTGTGTATCTGGTGTTTAACTGGTGTGTATCTGGTGTGTAAGTATGTGTAACTGGTGTGTAACTGGTGTGTATCTGGTGTGTAACTGGTGTGTAACTGGTGGGTATCTGGTGTGTATCTGGTGTGTATCTGGTGTGTAACTGGTGTGTATCTGGTGTGTAACTGGTGTGTATCTGGTGTGTAACTGGTGAGTAACTGGTGTGTATCTGGTGTGTAACTGGTGTGTGAGTGGTGTGTATCTGGTGTGTAACGGGTGTGTAACTGGTGTGTATCTGGTGTGCATCTGGTGTGTAACTGGTGTGTATCTGGTGTGTAACTGGTGTGTATCTGGTGTGTAACTGGTTTGTAACTGTGTGTAACTGGTGTGTAAATATGTGTAACTGGTGTGTAACTGTGTGTAACAGTGTGTAACTGTGTAACTGGTGTGTAACTGGTGTGTATCTGGTGTGTAACTGGTGTGTAACTGGTGTGTTACTAGTGTGTAACTGGTGTGTATCTGGTGTGTAACTGTGTGTAACTGTGTGTAACTGGTGTGTTACTAGTGTGTAACTGTGTGTAACAGTGTGTAACTGTGTGTATCTGGTGTGTAAGTGGTGTTTATCTGGTGTGTAACTGGTGTGTATCTGGTGTGTAAGTATGTGTAACTGGTGTGTAACTGGTGTGTATCTGGTGTGTATCTGGTGTGTAACAGGTGTGTATCTGGTGTGTAACTGGTGTGTATCTGGTGTGTAACTGTGTGTAACTGGTGTGTATCTGGTGTGTAACTGTGTATAACTGGTGTGTTACTAGTGTGTAAATGTGTGTAACTGTGTGTAACTGTGTGTAACAGTGTGTAAGAGTGTATAACTGGTGTGTAACAGTGTGTAACTGTGTGCATCTGGTGTGTAACTGGTGTGTATCTGGTGTGTATCTGGTGTGTAACTGGTGTATATCTGGTGTGTAACTGTTTGTAACTGGTGTGTAACAGTGTGTAACAGTGTGTAACAGTGTGTAACAGTGTGTAACTGTGTGTAACAGTGTGTAACAGTGTGTAACTGTGTGTAACTGGTGTGTAACTGTGTGTATCTGGTGTGTAACTGGTGTGTATCTGGTGTGTAACTGTGTGTAACTGGTGTGTATCTGGTGTGTAACTGTGTGTAACTGGTGTGTTACTAGTGTGTAAATGTGTGTAACTGTGTGTAACTGTGTGTAACAGTGTGTAAGAGTGTATAACTGGTGTGTAACAGTGTGTAACTGTGTGCATCTGGTGTGTAACTGGTGTGTATCTGGTGTGTATCTGGTGTGTAACTGGTGTATATCTGGTGTGTAACTGTGTGTAACTGGTGTGTAACAGTGTGTAACAGTGTGTAACTGTGTGTAACAGTGTGTAACAGTGTGTAACTGTGTGTAACTGGTGTGTAACTGTGTGTAACTGGTGTGTAACTGGTGTGCATTTGGAGTTTAACTGGTGTGAAACTGTGTGTTACTGTGTGTAATTGTGTGTAACAGTGTAACAGTGTTTATCTGTGTGTAATTGTGTGTAACTGGTGTGTAACTGGTGTGTATCTGGTGTGTAACTGTGTGTAACTGTGTGTAACTGGTGTGAAACTGGTGTGTAACAGGTGTGTATCTGGTGTGTAACTGGTGTGTATCTGGTGTGTAACTGGTGTGTATCTGGTGTGTAACCGTGTGTAACTGTGTGTAACAGTGTGTAACTGTGTGTAACTGGTGTGTAACTGGTGTGTATCTGGTGTGTAACTGGTGTGTAACTGGTGTGTATCTGGTGTGTTACTAGTGTGTAACCGTTTGTAACTGTGTGTAACCGTGTGTAACTGTGTGTAACAGTGTGTAACTGGTGTGTATCTGGTGTGTTACTAGTGTGTAACTGTGTGTAACTGTGTGTAACTGGTGTGTAACAGTGTATATCTGGTGTGTAAGTATGTGTAACTGGTGTGTATCTGGTGTGTTACTAGTGTGTAACTGTGTGTAACTGTGTGTTACTGGTGTGTATCTGGTGTGTATCTGGTGTGTAAGTATGTGTAACTGGTGTGTATCTGGTGTGTAACTGGTGTGTAACTGGTGGGTATCTGGTGTGTATCTGGTGTGTAACTGGTGTGTATCTGGTGTGTAACTGGTTTGTATCTGGTGTGTAACTGGTGTGTATCTGGTGTGTAACTGGTGTGTAAGTGGTGTGTATCTGGTGTGTAACTGGTGTGTAACTGGTGTGTATCTGGTGTGTAACTGGTGTTTAACTGGTGTGTAACTGGTGTGTAACTGTGTGTAACTGGTATGTATCTGGTGTGTAACTGGTGTGTATCTGGTATGTAACTGGTGTGTATCTTGTGTGTAACTAGTGTGCAACTGGTGTGTATCTGGTGTGTAACTGGTGTGTAACTGGTGTGTAAATATGTGTAACAGTGTGTAACTGTGTGTAACTGTGTGTAACTGGTGTGTAACTGGTGTGTATCTGGTGTGTAACTGGTGTGTAACTGGTGTGTTACTAGTGTGTAACTGGTGTGCATCTGGTGTGTAACTGGTGTGTTACTGTGTGTAACAGTGTGTAACTCAGTGTAACTGTGTAACTGGTGTGTAACTGTGTGTAACTGGTGTGTAACTGTGTGTAACTGGTGTGTATCTGGTGTGTAACTGTGTGTTACTGTGTGTAACTGTTGTGTTACTAGTGTGTAACAGTGTGTAACTGTGTGTAACTGGTTTGTAACAGTGTGTAACTGTGTGTATCTGGTGTGTATCTGGTGTGTAACTGGTGTGTATCTGGTGTGTAAGTATGTGTAACTGGTGTGTAACTGGTGTGTATCTGGTGTGTAACTGGTGTGTAACTGGTGGGTATCTGGTGTGTATCTGGTGTGTAACTGGTGTGTATCTGGTGTGTAACTGGTGTGTATCTGGTGTGTATCTGGTGTGTAACTGGTGTGTATCTGGTGTGTAACTGTTTGTAACTGGTGTGTAACTGGTGTGTAACTGGTGTGTAATTGTGTGTAACTGGTGTGTAAATGTGTGTAACAGTGTGTAACAGTGTGTAACTGTGTGTAACTGGTGTGTAACTGTGTTTATCTGGTGTGTATCTGGTGTGTAACTGGTGTGTAACTGGTGTGCATTTGGTGTGTAACTGTGTGTAATTGTGTGTAACAGTGTGTAACTGTGTGTAACTGTGTGTAATTGTGTGTAACTGGTGTGTAACTGGTGTGTAACTGGTGTTTATCTGGTGTGTAACTGTGTGTAACTGTGTGTAACTGGTGTGTAACTGGTGTGTAACTGGTGTGTTACTGGTGTGTAAGTGTGTTAAACTGGTGTGTAACTGGTGTGTATCTGGTGTGTAACTGGTGTGTAACTTGTGTGTATCTGGTGTGTATCTGGTGTATAACTGGTGTGTATCTGGTATGTAACTGGTGTGTATCTGGTGTGTAACTGGTGAGTAACTGGTGTGTATCTGGTGTGTAACTGGTGTGTAACTGTTTGTAACAGTGTGTAACAGTGTGTAACTGTTTGTAACAGTGTGTAACAGTGTGTAACTGTGTGTAACTGGTGTGTATCTGGTGTGTAACTGTGTGTAACTGGTGTGTAACTGGTGTGTATCTGGTGTGTATCTGTTGTGTAAGTGTGTGTAACTGGTGTGTATCTGGTGAGTAACTGGTGTGTAACTGGTGTGTAACTGGTGTGTTACTGTGTGTAACAGTGTGTAACTGTGTGTAACTGGTGTGCATCTGGTGTGTAACTGGTGTGTAACTGGTGTGTTACTGTGTGTAACAGTGTGTAACTGTGTAACTGGTGTGTAACTGTGTGTAACTGGTGTGTAACTGGTGTGTATCTGGTGTGTAACTGGTGTGTATCTGGTGTGTAACGGGTGTGTATCTGGTGTGTAACTGGTGAGTAACTGGTGTGTATCTGGTGTGTAACTGGTGTGTGAGTGGTGTGTATCTGGTGTGTAACGGGTGTGTAACTGGTGTGTATCTGGTGTGCATCTGGTGTGTAACTGGTGTGTATCTGGTGTGTAACTGGTGTGTATCTGGTGTGTAACTGGTGTGTAACTGGTGTGTATCTGGTGTGTAACTGGTGTGTAACTGGTGTGTAAATATGTGTAACTGGTGTGTAACTGTGTGTAACAGTGTGTAACTGTGTAACTGGTGTGTAACTGGTGTGTATCTGGTGTGTAACTGGTGTGTAACTGGTGTGTTACTAGTGTGTAACTGGTGTGTATCTGGTGTGTAACTGTGTGTAACTGTGTGTAACTGGTGTGTTACTAGTGTGTAACTGTGTGTAACAGTGTGGTGTGTATCTGGTGTGTAACTGGTGTTTAACTGTGTGTAACTGGTGTGTAAATATGTGTAACTGGTGTGTAACTGTGTGTAACAGTGTGTAACTGTGTAACTGGTGTGTAACTGGTGTGTATCTGGTGTGTAACTGGTGTGTAACTGGTGTGTTACTAGTGTGTAACTGGTGTGTATCTGGTGTGTAACTGTGTGTAACTGTGTGTAACTGGTGTGTTACTAGTGTGTAACTGTGTGTAACAGTTTGTAACTGTGTGTATCTGGTGTGTAACTGGTGTTTATCTGGTGTGTAACTGGTGTGTATCTGGTGTGTAAGTATGTGTAACTGGTGTGTAACTGGTGTGTATCTGGTGTGTAACTGGTGTGTAACTGGTGGGTATCTGGTGTGTATCTGGTGTGTAACTGGTGTGTATCTGGTGTGTAACTGGTGTGTATCTGGTGTGTAACTGGTGTGTATCTGGTGTGTAACTGTGTGTAACTGGTGTGTATCTGATGTGTAACTGTGTGTAACTGGTGTGTTACTAGTGTGTAAATGTGTGTAACTGTGTGTAACAGTGTGTAAGAGTGTATAACTGGTGTGTAACAGTGTGTAACTGTGTGCATCTGGTGTTTAACTGGTGTGTATCTGGTGTGTATCTGGTGTGTAACTGGTGTGTATCTGGTGTGTAACTGTGTGTAACTGGTGTGTTACTAGTGTGTAACTGTGTGTAACAGTGTGTAACTGTGTGTAACAGTGTGTAACAGTGTGTAACTGTGTGTAACAGTGTGTAACAGTGTGTAACTGTGTGTAACTGGTGTGTAACAGTGTATATCTGGTGTGTTACTGGTGTGTATCTGGTGTGTATCTGGTGTGTAACTGGTGGGTATCTGGTGTGTATCTGGTGTGTAACTGGTGTGTAACTGGTGTGCATTTGGAGTTTAACTGGTGTGAAACTGTGTGTTACTGTGTGTAATTGTGTGTAACAGTGTAACAGTGTTTATCTGTGTGAAATTGTGTGTAACTGGTGTGTAACTGGTGTGTAACTGGTGTGTATCTGGTGTGTAACTGTGTGTAACTGTGTGTAACTGGTGTGTAACTGGTGTGTAACAGGTGTGTATCTGGTGTGTAACTGGTGTGTATCTGGTGTGTAACTGGTGTGTTACTGGTGTGTAACCGTGTGTAACTGTGTGTAACAGTGTGTAACTGTGTGTAACTGGTGTGTAACTGGTGTGTATCTGGTGTGTAACTGGTGTGTAACTGGTGTGTATCTGGTGTGTTACTAGTGTGTAACCGTTTGTAACTGTGTGTAACCGTGTGTAACTGTGTGTAACAGTGTGTAACTGGTGTGTAACTGGTGTGTATCTGGTGTGTTACTAGTGTGTAACCGTGTGTAACTGTGTGTAACTGGTGTGTAACAGTGTATATCTGGTGTGTTACTGGTGTGTATCTGGTGTGTATCTGGTGTGTAAGTATGTGTAACTGGTGTGTATCTGGTGTGTAACTGGTGTGTAACTGGTGGGTATCTGGTGTGTATCTGGTGTGTAACTGGTGTGTATCTGGTGTGTAACTGGTTTGTATCTGGTGTGTAACTGGTGTGTATCTGGTGTGTAACTGGTGTGTAAGTGGTGTGTATCTGGTGTGTAACTGGTGTGTATCTGGTGTGTAACTGGTGTTTAACTGGTGTGTAACTGGTGTGTAACTGTGTGTAACTGGTATGTATCTGGTGTGTAACTGGTGTGTATCTGGTATGTAACTGGTGTGTATCTTGTGTGTAACTGTTGTGCAACTGGTGTGTATCTGGTGTGTAACTGGTGTGTAACTGGTGTGTAAATATGTGTAACAGTGTGTAACTGTGTGTAACTGTGTGTAACTGGTGTGTAACTGGTGTGTATCTTGTGTGTAACTGGTGTGTAACTGGTGTGTATCTGGTGTGTTACTAGTGTGTAACTGTGTGTAACAGTGTGTAACTGTGTGTAACTGGTGTGTAACAGTGTGTATCTGGTGTGTAACTGGTGTGTATCTGGTGTGTAACTGGTGTGTAACTGGTGGGTATCTGGTGTGTATCTGGTGTGTAATTGGTGTGTATCTGGTGTGTAACTGGTGTGTATCTGGTGTGTAACTGGTGAGTAACTGGTGTGTATCTGGTGTGTAACTGGTGTGTATCTGGTGTGTAACTGGTGTGTATCTGGTGTGTAACTGGTGTGTATCTGGTGTGTAACTGTGTGTAACTGGTGTGTTTCTGGTGTGTAACTGTTTGTAACTGGTGTGTAACTGGTGTGTAACTGGTGTGTAATTGTGTGTAACTGGTGTGTAAATGTGTGTAACAGTGTGTAACAGTGTGTAACTGTGTGTAACTGGTGTGTAACTGTGTTTATCTGGTGCGTAACTGGTGTGTATCTGGTGTGTAACTGGTGTGCATTTGGTGTGTAACTGTGTGTAATTGTGTGTAACAGTGTGTAACTGTGTGTAATTGTGTGTAACTGGTGTGTAACTGGTGTGTAACTGGTGTGTATCTGGTGTGTAACTGTGCGTAACTGTGTGTAACTGGTGTGTAACTGGTGTGTATCTGGTGTGTAACTGGTCTGTATCTGGTGTGTAACTGGTGTGTTACTGGTGTGTAAGTGTGTTAAACTGGTGTGTAACTGGTGTGTATCTGGTGTGTAACTGGTGTGTAACTTGTGTGTATCTGGTGTGTAACTGGTGTGTATCTGGTATGTAACTGGTGTGTATCTGGTGTGTAACTGGTGAGTGACTGGTGTGTATCTGGTGTGTAACTGGTGTGTAACTGGTGTGTAACTGTTTGTAACAGTGTGTAACAGTGTGTAACAGTGTGTAACTGTGTGTAACTGGTGTGTATCTGGTGTGTAACTGTGTGTAACTGGTGTGTAACTGGTGTGTATCTGGTGTGTATCTGGTGTGTAAGTGTGTGTAACTGGTGTGTAACTGGTGTGTTACTGTGTGTAACAGTGTGTAACTGTGTGTAACTGGTGTGCATCTGGTGTGTAACTGGTGTGTAACTGGTGTGTTACTGTGTGTAACAGTGTGTAACTGGTGTGTAACTGTGTGTAACTGGTGTGTAACTGATGTGTATCTGGTTTGTAACTGTGTGTAACTGGTGTGTAACCGTATGTAACTGGTGTGTTACTAGTGTGTAACTGTGTTTAACTGTGTGTAACAGTGTGTAACTGTGTGTAACTGGTGAGCATCTGGTGTGTAACTGGTGTGTTACTGTGTGTAACTGTGTGTTACTGTGTGTAACTGTGAGTAACAGTGTGTAACGTGTGTAACAGTGTGTAACTGTGTGTAACTGGTGTGTATTTGGTGTGTAACTGTGTGTAACTGGTGTGTAACTGGTGTGTATCTGGTGTGTAACAGTGTGTAACTGTGTGTAACTGGTGTGTAACTGGTGTGTATCTGGTGTGTATCTGGTGTGTAAGTGTGTGTAACTGGTGTGTAACTGGTGTGTAACTGGTGTGTATCTGTGAGTAACTGGTGTGTAACTGGTGTGTAACTGGTGTGTATCTGGTGTGTATCTGGTGTGTACCGGGTGTGTAACTGGTGTGTATCTGGTGTGCATCTGGTGTGTAACTGGTGTGTATCTGGTGTGTAACTGGTGTGTATCTGGTGTGTAACTGGTGTGTATCTTGTGTGTAACTGGTGTGTAACTGTGTGTAACTGGTGTGTAAATATGTGTAACTGGTGTGTAACTGTGTGTAACAGTGTGTAACTGTGTAACTGGTGTGTAACTGGTGTGTATCTGGTGTGTAACTGGTGTGTAACTGGTGTGTTACTAGTGTGTAACTGGTGTGTATCTGGTGTGTAACTGTGTGTAACTGTGTGTAACTGGTGTGTTACTAGTGTGTAACTGTGTGTAACAGTTTGTAACTGTGTGTATCTGGTGTGTAACTGGTGTTTATCTGGTGTGTAACTGGTGTGTATCTGGTGTGTAAGTATGTGTAACTGGTGTGTAACTGGTGTGTATCTGGTGTGTAACTGGTGTGTAACTGGTGGGTATCTGGTGTGTATCTGGTGTGTAACTGGTGTGTATCTGGTGTGTAACTGGTGTGTATCTGGTGTGTAACTGGTGTGTATCTGGTGTGTAACTGTGTGTAACTGGTGTGTATCTGGTGTGTAACTGTGTGTAACTGGTGTGTTACTAGTGTGTAAATGTGTGTAACTGTGTGTAACAGTGTGTAAGAGTGTATAACTGGTGTGTAACAGTGTGTAACTGTGTGCATCTGGTGTGTAACTGGTGTGTATCTGGTGTGTATCTGGTGTGTAACTGGTGTGTATCTGGTGTGTAACTGTGTGTAACTGGTGTGTTACTAGTGTGTAACTGTGTGTAACAGTGTGTAACTGTGTGTAACAGTGTGTAACAGTGTGTAACTGTGTGTAACAGTGTGTAACAGTGTGTAACTGTGTGTAACTGGTGTGTAACAGTGTATATCTGGTGTGTTACTGGTGTGTATCTGGTGTGTATCTGGTGTGTAACTGGTGGGTATCTGGTGTGTATCTGGTGTGTAACTGGTGTGTAACTGGTGTGCATTTGGAGTTTAACTGGTGTGAAACTGTGTGTTACTGTGTGTAATTGTGTGTAACAGTGTAACAGTGTTTATCTGTGTGAAATTGTGTGTAACTGGTGTGTAACTGGTGTGTAACTGGTGTGTATCTGGTGTGTAACTGTGTGTAACTGTGTGTAACTTGTGTGTAACTGGTGTGTAACAGGTGTGTATCTGGTGTGTAACTGGTGTGTATCTGGTGTGTAACTGGTGTGTTACTGGTGTGTAACCGTGTGTAACTGTGTGTAACAGTGTGTAACTGTGTGTAACTGGTGTGTAACTGGTGTGTATCTGGTGTGTAACTGGTGTGTAACTGGTGTGTATCTGGTGTGTTACTAGTGTGTAACCGTTTGTAACTGTGTGTAACCGTGTGTAACTGTGTGTAACAGTGTGTAACTGGTGTGTAACTGGTGTGTATCTGGTGTGTTACTAGTGTGTAACCGTGTGTAACTGTGTGTAACTGGTGTGTAACAGTGTATATCTGGTGTGTTACTGGTGTGTATCTGGTGTGTATCTGGTGTGTAAGTATGTGTAACTGGTGTGTATCTGGTGTGTAACTGGTGTGTAACTGGTGGGTATCTGGTGTGTATCTGGTGTGTAACTGGTGTGTATCTGGTGTGTAACTGGTTTGTATCTGGTGTGTAACTGGTGTGTATCTGGTGTGTAACTGGTGTGTAAGTGGTGTGTATCTGGTGTGTAACTGGTGTGTATCTGGTGTGTAACTGGTGTTTAACTGGTGTGTAACTGGTGTGTAACTGTGTGTAACTGGTATGTATCTGGTGTGTAACTGGTGTGTATCTGGTATGTAACTGGTGTGTATCTTGTGTGTAACTGTTGTGCAACTGGTGTGTATCTGGTGTGTAACTGGTGTGTAACTGGTGTGTAAATATGTGTAACAGTGTGTAACTGTGTGTAACTGTGTGTAACTGGTGTGTAACTGGTGTGTATCTTGTGTGTAACTGGTGTGTAACTGGTGTGTATCTGGTGTGTTACTAGTGTGTAACTGTGTGTAACAGTGTGTAACTGTGTGTAACTGGTGTGTAACAGTGTGTATCTGGTGTGTAACTGGTGTGTATCTGGTGTGTATCTGGTGTGTAACTGGTGTGTATCTGGTGTGTAAGTATGTGTAACTGGTGTGTAACTGGTGTGTATCTGGTGTGTAACTGGTGTGTAACTGGTGGGTATCTGGTGTGTATCTGGTGTGTAACTGGTGTGTATCTGGTGTGTAACTGGTGTGTATCTGGTGTGTAACTGGTGAGTAACTGGTGTGTATCTGGTGTGTAACTGGTGTGTATCTGGTGTGTAACTGGTGTGTATCTGGTGTGTAACTGTGTGTAACTGGTGTGTATCTGGTGTGTAACTGTTTGTAACTGGTGTGTAACTGGTGTGTAACTGGTGTGTAATTGTGTGTAACTGGTGTGTAAATGTGTGTAACAGTGTGTAACAGTGTGTAACTGTGTGTAACTGGTGTGTAACTGTGTTTATCTGGTGTGTAACTGGTGTGTATCTGGTGTGTAACTGGTGTGCATTTGGTGTGTAACTGTGTGTAATTGTGTGTAACAGTGTGTAACTGTGTGTAATTGTGTGTAATTGGTGTGTAACTGGTGTGTAACTGGTGTGTATCTGGTGTGTAACTGTGCGTAACTGTGTGTAACTGGTGTGTAACTGGTGTGTATCTGGTGTGTAACTGGTCTGTATCTGGTGTGTAACTGGTGTGTTACTGGTGTGTAAGTGTGTTAAACTGGTGTGTAACTGGTGTGTATCTGGTGTGTAACTGGTGTGTAACTTGTGTGTATCTGGTGTGTAACTGGTGTGTATCTGGTATGTAACTGGTGTTTATCTGGTGTGTAACTGGTGAGTGACTGGTGTGTATCTGGTGTGTAACTGGTGTGTAACTGGTGTGTAACTGTTTGTAACAGTGTGTAACTGTTTGTAACAGTGTGTAACAGTGTGTAACTGTGTGTAACTGGTGTGTATCTGGTGTGTAACTGTGTGTAACTGGTGTGTAACTGGTGTGTATCTGGTGTGTATCTGGTGTGTAAGTGTGTGTAACTGGTGTGTATCTGGTGAGTAACTGGTGTGTAACTGGTGTGTAACTGGTGTGTTACTGTGTGTAACAGTGTGTAACTGTGTGTAACTGGTGTGCATCTGGTGTGTAACTGGTGTGTAACTGGTGTGTTACTGTGTGTAACAGTGTGTAACTGGTGTGTAACTGTGTGTAACTGGTGTGTAACTGATGTGTATCTGGTTTGTAACTGTGTGTAACTGGTGTGTAACCGTATGTAACTGGTGTGTTACTAGTGTGTAACTGTGTTTAACTGTGTGTAACAGTGTGTAACTGTGTGTAACTGGTGAGCATCTGGTGTGTAACTGGTGTGTTACTGTGTGTAACTGTGTGTTACTGTGTGTAACTGTGAGTAACAGTGTGTAACGTGTGTAACAGTGTGTAACTGTTTGTAACTGGTGTGTATCTGGTGTGTAACTGTGTGTAACTGGTGTGTAACTGGTGTGTATCTGGTGTGTAACAGTGTGTAACTGTGTGTAACTGGTGTGTAACTGGTGTGTAACTGGTGTGTATCTGGTGTGTATCTGGTGTGTAAGTGTGTGTAACTGGTGTGTAACTGGTGTGTAACTGGTGTGTATCTGTGAGTAACTGGTGTGTAACTGGTGTGTAACTGGTGTGTATCTGGTGTGTATCTGGTGTGTACCGGGTGTGTAACTGGTGTGTATCTGGTGTGCATCTGGTGTGTAACTGGTGTGTATCTGGTGTGTAACTGGTGTGTATCTGGTGTGTAACTGGTGTGTATCTTGTGTGTAACTGGTGTGTAACTGTGTGTAACTGGTGTGTAAATATGTGTAACTGGTGTGTAACTGTGTGTAACAGTGTGTAACTGTGTAACTGGTGTGTAACTGGTGTGTATCTGGTGTGTAACTGGTGTGTAACTGGTGTGTTACTAGTGTGTAACTGGTGTGTATCTGGTGTGTAACTGTGTGTAACTGTGTGTAACTGGTGTGTTACAAGTGTGTAACTGTGTGTAACAGTGTGTAACTGTGTGTATCTGGTGTGTAACTGGTGTTTATCTGGTGTGTAACTGGTGTGTATCTGGTGTGTAAGTATGTGTAACTGGTGTGTAACTGGTGTGTATCTAGTGTGTAACTGGTGGGTATCTGGTGTGTATCTGGTGTGTAACTGGTGTGTATCTGGTGTGTAACTGGTGTGTATCTGGTGTGTAACTGGTGTGTATCTGGTGTGTAACTGTGTGTAACTGGTGTGTATCTGGTGTGTAACTGTGTGTAACTGGTGTGTTACTAGTGTGTAAATGTGTGTAACTGTGTGTAACTGTGTGTAACAGTGTGTAAGAGTGTATAACTGGTGTGTAACAGTGTGTAACTGTGTGCATCTGGTGTGTAACTGGTGTGTATCTGGTGTGTATCTGGTGTGTAACTGGTGTATATCTGGTGTGTAACTGTGTGTAACTGGTGTGTTACTAGTGTGTAACTGTGTGTAACAGTGTGTAACTGTGTGTAACAGTGTGTAACAGTGTGTAACTGGTGTGTAACTGTGTGTATCTGGTGTGTAACTTGTGTGTATCTGGTGTGTAACTGGTGTGTAACTGGTGTGCATTTGGAGTTTAACTGGTGTGAAACTGTGTGTTACTGTGTGTAATTGTGTGTAACAGTGTAACAGTGTTTATCTGTGTGTAATTGTGTGTAACTGGTGTGTACCTGGTGTGTAACTGGTGTGTATCTGGTGTGTAACTGTGTGTAACTGTGTGTAACTGGTGTGTAACTGGTGTGTAACAGGTGTGTATCTGGTGTGTAACTGGTGTGTATCTGGTGTGTAACTGGTGTGTTACTGGTGTGTAACCGTGTGTAACTGTGTGTAACAGTTTGTAACTGTGTGTAACTGGTGTGTAACTGGTGTGTATCTGGTGTGCAACTGGTGTGTAACTGGTGTGTATCTGGTGTGTTACTAGTGTGTAACCGTTTGTAACTGTGTGTAACCGTGTGTAACTGTGTGTAACAGTGTATATCTGGTGTGTTACTGGTGTGTATCTGGTGTGTATCTGGTGTGTGAGTATGTGTAACTGGTGTTTAACTGGTGTGTAACTGGTGTGTAACTGTGTGTAACTGTGTGTATCTGGTGTGTATCTGGTGTGTAACTGGTGTGTATCTGGTGTGTAAGTATGTGTAACTGGTGTGTAACTGGTGTGTATCTGGTGTGTAACTGGTGTGTAACTGGTGGGTATCTGGTGTGTATCTGGTGTGTAACTGGTGTGTATCTGGTGTGTAACTGGTGTGTATCTGGTGTGTATCTGGTGTGTAACTGGTGTGTAACTGTGTTTATCTGGTGTGTATCTGGTGTGTAACTGGTGTGTAACTGGTGTGCATTTGGTGTGTAACTGTGTGTAATTGTGTGTAACAGTGTGTAACTGTGTGTAACTGTGTGTAATTGTGTGTAACTGGTGTGTAACTGGTGTGTAACTGGTGTTTATCTGGTGTGTAACTGTGTGTAACTGTGTGTAACTGGTGTGTAACTGGTGTGTAACTGGTGTGTTACTGGTGTGTAAGTGTGTTAAACTGGTGTGTAACTGGTGTGTATCTGGTATGTAACTGGTGTGTATCTGGTGTGTAACTGGTGAGTAACTGGTGTGTATCTGGTGTGTAACTGGTGTGTAACTGTTTGTAACAGTGTGTAACAGTGTGTAACTGTTTGTAACAGTGTGTAACAGTGTGTAACTGTGTGTAACTGGTGTGTATCTGGTGTGTAACTGTGTGTAACTGGTGTGTATCTGGTGTGTATCTGTTGTGTAAGTGTGTGTAACTGGTGTGTATCTGGTGAGTAACTGGTGTGTAACTGGTGTGTAACTGGTGTGTTACTGTGTGTAACAGTGTGTAACTGTGTGTAACTGGTGTGCATCTGGTGTGTAACTGGTGTGTAACTGGTGTGTTACTGTGTGTAACAGTGTGTAACTGTGTAACTGGTGTGTAACTGTGTGTAACTGGTGTGTAACTGGTGTGTATCTGGTGTGTAACTGGTGTGTATCTGGTGTGTAACGGGTGTGTATCTGGTGTGTAACTGGTGAGTAACTGGTGTGTATCTGGTGTGTAACTGGTGTGTGAGTGGTGTGTATCTGGTGTGTAACGGGTGTGTAACTGGTGTGTATCTGGTGTGCATCTGGTGTGTAACTGGTGTGTATCTGGTGTGTAACTGGTGTGTATCTGGTGTGTAACTGGTGTGTAACTGGTGTGTATCTGGTGTGTAACTGGTGTGTAACTGGTGTGTAAATATGTGTAACTGGTGTGTAACTGTGTGTAACAGTGTGTAACTGTGTAACTGGTGTGTAACTGGTGTGTATCTGGTGTGTAACTGGTGTGTAACTGGTGTGTTACTAGTGTGTAACTGGTGTGTATCTGGTGTGTAACTGTGTGTAACTGTGTGTAACTGGTGTGTTACTAGTGTGTAACTGTGTGTAACAGTGTGGTGTGTATCTGGTGTGTAACTGGTGTTTAACTGTGTGTAACTGGTGTGTAAATATGTGTAACTGGTGTGTAACTGTGTGTAACAGTGTGTAACTGTGTAACTGGTGTGTAACTGGTGTGTATCTGGTGTGTAACTGGTGTGTAACTGGTGTGTTACTAGTGTGTAACTGGTGTGTATCTGGTGTGTAACTGTGTGTAATTGTGTGTAACAGTGTAACAGTGTTTATCTGTGTGTAATTGTGTGTAACTGGTGTGTACCTGGTGTGTAACTGGTGTGTATCTGGTGTGTAACTGTGTGTAACTGTGTGTAACTGGTGTGTAACTGGTGTGTAACAGGTGTGTATCTGGTGTGTAACTGGTGTGTATCTGGTGTGTAACTGGTGTGTTACTGGTGTGTAACCGTGTGTAACTGTGTGTAACAGTTTGTAACTGTGTGTAACTGGTGTGTAACTGGTGTGTATCTGGTGTGCAACTGGTGTGTAACTGGTGTGTATCTGGTGTGTTACTAGTGTGTAACCGTTTGTAACTGTGTGTAACCGTGTGTAACTGTGTGTAACAGTGTATATCTGGTGTGTTACTGGTGTGTATCTGGTGTGTATCTGGTGTGTGAGTATGTGTAACTGGTGTTTAACTGGTGTGTAACTGGTGTGTAACTGTGTGTAACTGTGTGTATCTGGTGTGTATCTGGTGTGTAACTGGTGTGTATCTGGTGTGTAAGTATGTGTAACTGGTGTGTAACTGGTGTGTATCTGGTGTGTAACTGGTGTGTAACTGGTGGGTATCTGGTGTGTATCTGGTGTGTAACTGGTGTGTATCTGGTGTGTAACTGGTGTGTATCTGGTGTGTATCTGGTGTGTAACTGGTGTGTAACTGTGTTTATCTGGTGTGTATCTGGTGTGTAACTGGTGTGTAACTGGTGTGCATTTGGTGTGTAACTGTGTGTAATTGTGTGTAACAGTGTGTAACTGTGTGTAATTGTGTGTAACTGGTGTGTAACTGGTGTGTAACTGGTGTTTATCTGGTGTGTAACTGTGTGTAACTGTGTGTAACTGGTGTGTAACTGGTGTGTAACTGGTGTGTTACTGGTGTGTAAGTGTGTTAAACTGGTGTGTAACTGGTGTGTATCTGGTGTGTAACTGGTGTGTAACTTGTGTGTATCTGGTGTGTATCTGGTGTATAACTGGTGTGTATCTGGTATGTAACTGGTGTGTATCTGGTGTGTAACTGGTGAGTAACTGGTGTGTATCTGGTGTGTAACTGGTGTGTAACTGTTTGTAACAGTGTGTAACAGTGTGTAACTGTTTGTAACAGTGTGTAACAGTGTGTAACTGTGTGTAACTGGTGTGTATCTGGTGTGTAACTGTGTGTAACTGGTGTGTAACTGGTGTGTATCTGGTGTGTATCTGTTGTGTAAGTGTGTGTAACTGGTGTGTATCTGGTGAGTAACTGGTGTGTAACTGGTGTGTAACTGGTGTGTTACTGTGTGTAACAGTGTGTAACTGTGTGTAACTGGTGTGCATCTGGTGTGTAACTGGTGTGTAACTGGTGTGTTACTGTGTGTAACAGTGTGTAACTGTGTAACTGGTGTGTAACTGTGTGTAACTGGTGTGTAACTGGTGTGTATCTGGTGTGTAACTGGTGTGTATCTGGTGTGTAACGGGTGTGTATCTGGTGTGTAACTGGTGAGTAACTGGTGTGTATCTGGTGTGTAACTGGTGTGTGAGTGGTGTGTATCTGGTGTGTAACGGGTGTGTAACTGGTGTGTATCTGGTGTGCATCTGGTGTGTAACTGGTGTGTATCTGGTGTGTAACTGGTGTGTATCTGGTGTGTAACTGGTGTGTAACTGGTGTGTATCTGGTGTGTAACTGGTGTGTAACTGGTGTGTAAATATGTGTAACTGGTGTGTAACTGTGTGTAACAGTGTGTAACTGTGTAACTGGTGTGTAACTGGTGTGTATCTGGTGTGTAACTGGTGTGTAACTGGTGTGTTACTAGTGTGTAACTGGTGTGTATCTGGTGTGTAACTGTGTGTAACTGTGTGTAACTGGTGTGTTACTAGTGTGTAACTGTGTGTAACAGTGTGGTGTGTATCTGGTGTGTAACTGGTGTTTAACTGTGTGTAACTGGTGTGTAAATATGTGTAACTGGTGTGTAACTGTGTGTAACAGTGTGTAACTGTGTAACTGGTGTGTAACTGGTGTGTATCTGGTGTGTAACTGGTGTGTAACTGGTGTGTTACTAGTGTGTAACTGGTGTGTATCTGGTGTGTAACTGTGTGTAACTGTGTGTAACTGGTGTGTTACTAGTGTGTAACTGTGTGTAACAGTTTGTAACTGTGTGTAACTGGTGTGTAACTGGTGTTTATCTGGTGTGTAACTGGTGTGTATCTGGTGTGTAAGTATGTGTAACTGGTGTGTAACTGGTGTGTATCTGGTGTGTAACTGGTGTGTAACTGGTGGGTATCTGGTGTGTATCTGGTGTGTAACTGGTGTGTATCTGGTGTGTAACTGGTGTGTATCTGGTGTGTAACTGGTGTGTATCTGGTGTGTAACTGTGTGTAACTGGTGGGTGTGTATCTGGTGTGTAACTGTGTGTAACTGGTGTGTTACTAGTGTGTAAATGTGTGTAACTGTGTGTAACAGTGTGTAAGAGTGTATAACTGGTGTGTAACAGTGTGTAACTGTGTGCATCTGGTGTGTAACTGGTGTGTATCTGGTGTGTATCTGGTGTGTAACTGGTGTGTATCTGGTGTGTAACTGTGTGTAACTGGTGTGTTACTAGTGTGTAACTGTGTGTAACAGTGTGTAACTGTGTGTAACAGTGTGTAACAGTGTGTAACTGTGTGTAACAGTGTGTAACAGTGTGTAACTGTGTGTAACTGGTGTGTAACAGTGTATATCTGGTGTGTTACTGGTGTGTATCTGGTGTGTATCTGGTGTGTAACTGGTGGGTATCTGGTGTGTATCTGGTGTGTAACTGGTGTGTAACTGGTGTGCATTTGGAGTTTAACTGGTGTGAAACTGTGTGTTACTGTGTGTAATTGTGTGTAACAGTGTAACAGTGTTTATCTGTGTGAAATTGTGTGTAACTGGTGTGTAACTGGTGTGTAACTGGTGTGTATCTGGTGTGTAACTGTGTGTAACTGTGTGTAACTGGTGTGTAACTGGTGTGTAACAGGTGTGTATCTGGTGTGTAACTGGTGTGTATCTGGTGTGTAACTGGTGTGTTACTGGTGTGTAACCGTGTGTAACTGTGTGTAACAGTGTGTAACTGTGTGTAACTGGTGTGTAACTGGTGTGTATCTGGTGTGTAACTGGTGTGTAACTGGTGTGTATCTGGTGTGTTACTAGTGTGTTACCGTTTGTAACTGTGTGTAACCGTGTGTAACTGTGTGTAACAGTGTGTAACTGGTGTGTAACTGGTGTGTATCTGGTGTGTTACTAGTGTGTAACCGTGTGTAACTGTGTGTAACTGGTGTGTAACAGTGTATATCTGGTGTGTTACTGGTGTGTATCTGGTGTGTAAGTATGTGTAACTGGTGTGTATCTGGTGTGTAACTGGTGTGTAACTGGTGGGTATCTGGTGTGTATCTGGTGTGTAACTGGTGTGTATCTGGTGTGTAACTGGTTTGTATCTGGTGTGTAACTGGTGTGTATCTGGTGTGTAACTGGTGTGTAAGTGGTGTGTATCTGGTGTGTAACTGGTGTGTATCTGGTGTGTAACTGGTGTTTAACTGGTGTGTAACTGGTGTGTAACTGTGTGTAACTGGTATGTATCTGGTGTGTAACTGGTGTGTATCTGGTATGTAACTGGTGTGTATCTTGTGTGTAACTGTTGTGCAACTGGTGTGTATCTGGTGTGTAACTGGTGTGTAACTGGTGTGTAAATATGTGTAACAGTGTGTAACTGTGTGTAACTGTGTGTAACTGGTGTGTAACTGGTGTGTATCTTGTGTGTAACTGGTGTGTAACTGGTGTGTATCTGGTGTGTTACTAGTGTGTAACTGTGTGTAACAGTGTGTAACTGTGTGTAACTAGTGTGTAACAGTGTGTATCTGGTGTGTAACTGGTGTGTATCTGGTGTGTATCTGGTGTGTAACTGGTGTGTATCTGGTGTGTAAGTATGTGTAACTGGTGTGTAACTGGTGTGTATCTGGTGTGTAACTGGTGTGTAACTGGTGGGTATCTGGTGTGTATCTGGTGTGTAACTGGTGTGTATCTGGTGTGTAACTGGTGTGTATCTGGTGTGTAACTGGTGAGTAACTGGTGTGTATCTGGTGTGTAACTGGTGTGTATCTGGTGTGTAACTGGTGTGTATCTGGTGTGTAACTGGTGTGTATCTGGTGTGTAACTGTGTGTAACTGGTGTGTATCTGGTGTGTAACTGTTTGTAACTGGTGTGTAACTGGTGTGTAACTGGTGTGTAATTGTGTGTAACTGGTGTGTAAATGTGTGTAACAGTGTGTAACAGTGTGTAACTGTGTGTAACTGGTGTGTAACTGTGTTTATCTGGTGTGTAACTGGTGTGTATCTGGTGTGTAACTGGTGTGCATTTGGTGTGTAACTGTGTGTAATTGTGTGTAACAGTGTGTAACTGTGTGTAATTGTGTGTAACTGGTGTGTAACTGGTGTGTAACTGGTGTGTATCTGGTGTGTAACTGTGCGTAACTGTGTGTAACTGGTGTGTAACTGGTGTGTATCTGGTGTGTAACTGGTCTGTATCTGGTGTGTAACTGGTGTGTTACTGGTGTGTAAGTGTGTTAAACTGGTGTGTAACTGGTGTGTATCTGGTGTGTAACTGGTGTGTAACTTGTGTGTATCTGGTGTGTAACTGGTGTGTATCTGGTATGTAACTGGTGTGTATCTGGTGTGTAACTGGTGAGTGACTGGTGTGTATCTGGTGTGTAACTGGTGTGTAACTGGTGTGTAACTGTTTGTAACAGTGTGTAACTGTTTGTAACAGTGTGTAACAGTGTGTAACTGTGTGTAACTGGTGTGTATCTGGTGTGTAACTGTGTGTAACTGGTGTGTAACTGGTGTGTATCTGGTGTGTATCTGGTGTGTAAGTGTGTGTAACTGGTGTGTATCTGGTGAGTAACTGGTGTGTAACTGGTGTGTAACTGGTGTGTTACTGTGTGTAACAGTGTGTAACTGTGTGTAACTGGTGTGCATCTGGTGTGTAACTGGTGTGTAACTGGTGTGTTACTGTGTGTAACAGTGTGTAACTGGTGTGTAACTGTGTGTAACTGGTGTGTAACTGATGTGTATCTGGTTTGTAACTGTGTGTAACTGGTGTGTAACCGTATGTAACTGGTGTGTTACTAGTGTGTAACTGTGTTTAACTGTGTGTAACAGTGTGTAACTGTGTGTAACTGGTGAGCATCTGGTGTGTAACTGGTGTGTTACTGTGTGTAACTGTGTGTTACTGTGTGTAACTGTGAGTAACAGTGTGTAACGTGTGTAACAGTGTGTAACTGTGTGTAACTGGTGTGTATCTGGTGTGTAACTGTGTGTAACTGGTGTGTAACTGGTGTGTATCTGGTGTGTAACAGTGTGTAACTGTGTGTAACTGGTGTGTAACTGGTGTGTAACTGGTGTGTATCTGGTGTGTATCTGGTGTGTAAGTGTGTGTAACTGGTGTGTAACTGGTGTGTAACTGGTGTGTATCTGTGAGTAACTGGTGTGTAACTGGTGTGTAACTGGTGTGTATCTGGTGTGTATCTGGTGTGTACCGGGTGTGTAACTGGTGTGTATCTGGTGTGCATCTGGTGTGTAACTGGTGTGTATCTGGTGTGTAACTGGTGTGTATCTTGTGTGTAACTGGTGTGTATCTTGTGTGTAACTGGTGTGTAACTGTGTGTAACTGGTGTGTAAATATGTGTAACTGGTGTGTAACTGTGTGTAACAGTGTGTAACTGTGTAACTGGTGTGTAACTGGTGTGTATCTGGTGTGTAACTGGTGTGTAACTGGTGTGTTACTAGTGTGTAACTGGTGTGTATCTGGTGTGTAACTGTGTGTAACTGTGTGTAACTGGTGTGTTACAAGTGTGTAACTGTGTGTAACAGTGTGTAACTGTGTGTATCTGGTGTGTAACTGGTGTTTATCTGGTGTGTAACTGGTGTGTATCTGGTGTGTAAGTATGTGTAACTGGTGTGTAACTGGTTTGTATCTAGTGTGTAACTGGTGGGTATCTGGTGTGTATCTGGTGTGTAACTGGTGTGTATCTGGTGTGTAACTGGTGTGTATCTGGTGTGTAACTGGTGTGTATCTGGTGTGTAACTGTGTGTAACTGGTGTGTATCTGGTGTGTAACTGTGTGTAACTGGTGTGTTACTAGTGTGTAAATGTGTGTAACTGTGTGTAACTGTGTGTAACAGTGTGTAAGAGTGTATAACTGGTGTGTAACAGTGTGTAACTGTGTGCATCTGGTGTGTAACTGGTGTGTATCTGGTGTGTATCTGGTGTGTAACTGGTGTATATCTGGTGTGTAACTGTGTGTAACTGGTGTGTTACTAGTGTGTTTCTGTGTGTAACAGTGTGTAACTGTGTGTAACAGTGTGTAACAGTGTGTAACTGGTGTGTAACTGTGTGTATCTGGTGTGTAACTTGTGTGTATCTGGTGTGTAACTGGTGTGTAACTGGTGTGCATTTGGAGTTTAACTGGTGTGAAACTGTGTGTTACTGTGTGTAATTGTGTGTAACAGTGTAACAGTGTTTATCTGTGTGTAATTGTGTGTAACTGGTGTGTACCTGGTGTGTAACTGGTGTGTATCTGGTGTGTAACTGTGTGTAACTGTGTGTAACTGGTGTGTAACTGGTGTGTAACAGGTGTGTATCTGGTGTGTAACTGGTGTGTATCTGGTGTGTAACTGGTGTGTTACTGGTGTGTAACCGTGTGTAACTGTGTGTAACAGTTTGTAACTGTGTGTAACTGGTGTGTAACTGGTGTGTATCTGGTGTGCAACTGGTGTGTAACTGGTGTGTATCTGGTGTGTTACTAGTGTGTAACCGTTTGTAACTGTGTGTAACCGTGTGTAACTGTGTGTAACAGTGTATATCTGGTGTGTTACTGGTGTGTATCTGGTGTGTATCTGGTGTGTAAGTATGTGTAACTGGTGTTTAACTGGTGTGTAACTGGTGTGTAACTGTGTGTAACTGGTATGTATCTGGTGTGTAACTGGTGTGTATCTGGTATGTAACTGGTGTGTATCTTGTGTGTAACTGGTGTGCAACTGGTGTGTATCTGGTGTGTAACTGGTGTGTAACTGGTGTGTAAATATGTGTAACAGTGTGTAACTGTGTGTAACACTGTGTAACTGTGTGTAACTGGTGTGTAACTGGTGTGTATCTGGTGTGTAACTGGTGTGTAACTGGTGTGTTACTAGTGTGTAACTGGTGTGCATCTGGTGTGTAACTGGTGTGTTACTGTGTGTAACAGTGTGTAACTCAGTGTAACTGTGTAACTGGTGTGTAACTGGTGTGTAACTGTGTGTAACTGGTGTGTAACTGTGTGTAACTGGTGTGTAACTGTGTGTTACTGTGTGTAACTGGTTTGTAACAGTGTGTAACTGTGTGTATCTGGTGTGTAACTGGTGTGTATCTGGTGTGTAACTGGTGTGTATCTGGTGTGTAAGTATGTGTAACTGGTGTGTAACTGGTGTGTATCTGGTGTGTAACTGGTGTGTAACTGGTGGGTATCTGGTGTGTATCTGGTGTGTAACTGGTGTGTATCTGGTGTGTAACTGGTGTGTATCTGGTGTGTATCTGGTGTGTAACTGGTGTGTATCTGGTGTGTAACTGTTTGTAACTGGTGTGTAACTGGTGTGTAACTGGTGTGTAATTGTGTGTAACTGGTGTGTAAATGTGTGTAACAGTGTGTAACAGTGTGTAACTGTGTGTAACTGGTGTGTAACTGTGTTTATCTGGTGTGTAACTGGTGTGTATCTGGTGTGTAACTGGTGTGCATTTGGTGTGTAACTGTGTGTAATTGTGTGTAACAGTGTGTAACTGTGTGTAATTGTGTGTAACTGGTGTGTAACTGGTGTGTAACTGGTGTGTATCTGGTGTGTAACTGTGCGTAACTGTGTGTAACTGGTGTGTAACTGGTGTGTATCTGGTGTGTAACTGGTCTGTATCTGGTGTGTAACTGGTGTGTTACTGGTGTGTAAGTGTGTTAAACTGGTGTGTAACTGGTGTGTATCTGGTGTGTAACTGGTGTGTAACTTGTGTGTATCTGGTGTGTAACTGGTGTGTATCTGGTATGTAACTGGTGTGTATCTGGTGTGTAACTGGTGAGTGACTGGTGTGTATCTGGTGTGTAACTGGTGTGTAACTGTTTGTAACAGTGTGTAACTGTTTGTAACAGTGTGTAACAGTGTGTAACTGTGTGTAACTGGTGTGTATCTGGTGTGTAACTGTGTGTAACTGGTGTGTAACTGGTGTGTATCTGGTGTGTATCTGGTGTGTAAGTGTGTGTAACTGGTGTGTATCTGGTGAGTAACTGGTGTGTAACTGGTGTGTAACTGGTGTGTTACTGTGTGTAACAGTGTGTAACTGTGTGTAACTGGTGTGCATCTGGTGTGTAACTGGTGTGTAACTGGTGTGTTACTGTGTGTAACAGTGTGTAACTGGTGTGTAACTGTGTGTAACTGGTGTGTAACTGATGTGTATCTGGTTTGTAACTGTGTGTAACTGGTGTGTAACCGTATGTAACTGGTGTGTTACTAGTGTGTAACTGTGTTTAACTGTGTGTAACAGTGTGTAACTGTGTGTAACTGGTGAGCATCTGGTGTGTAACTGGTGTGTTACTGTGTGTAACTGTGTGTTACTGTGTGTAACTGTGAGTAACAGTGTGTAACGTGTGTAACAGTGTGTAACTGTGTGTAACTGGTGTGTATCTGGTGTGTAACTGTGTGTAACTGGTGTGTAACTGGTGTGTATCTGGTGTGTAACAGTGTGTAACTGTGTGTAACTGGTGTGTAACTGGTGTGTAACTGGTGTGTATCTGGTGTGTATCTGGTGTGTAAGTGTGTGTAACTGGTGTGTAACTGGTGTGTAACTGGTGTGTATCTGTGAGTAACTGGTGTGTAACTGGTGTGTAACTGGTGTGTATCTGGTGTGTAACTGGTGTGTAACTGGTGTGTATCTGGTGTGTAACTGGTGTGTAACTGGTGTGTAACTGTTTGTAACTGGTGTGTAACTGGTGTGTAACTGTGTGTAAATGTGTGTAACAGTGTGTAACTGGTGTGTAACTGGTGTGTTACTAGTGTGTAACTGTGTGTAACAGTGTGTAACTGTGTGTAACTGGTGTGTATCTGGTGTGTAACTGGTGTGTAACTGGTGTGTATCTGGTGTGTTACTAGTGTGTAATTGTGTGTAACTGGTGTGCATCTGGTGTGTAACTGGTGTGTAACTGTGTGTTACTGTGTGTAATTGTGTGTAACTGGTGTGTATCTGGTGTGTAACTGGTGTGTAACTGGTGTGTAACTGATGTGTATCTGGTGTGAAACTGGTGTGTCTGGTGTGTATCTGGTGTGTAACTGGTGTGTATCTGGTGTGTAAGTGTGTGTAACTGGTGTGTAAATGGTGTGTATCTGGTGTGTAACTGGTGTGTAACTGGTGTGTTACTGTGTGTAACTGTGTGTAACTATGTGTAACAGTGTGTAACTGTGTAACTGGTGTGTAACTGTGTGTAACTGATGTGTATCTGGTGTGTAACTGTGTGTAACTGGTGTGTAACTGTATGTAACTGGTGTGTTAATAGTGTGTAACTGTGTGTAACTGTGTATAACAGTGTGTAACTGTGTGTAACTGGTGAGCATATTGTGTGTAACTGGTGTGTTACTGTGTGTAACTGTGTGTTACTGTGAGTAACAGTGTGTAACGTGTGTAACTGGTGTGCATCTGGTGTGTAACTGGTGTGTATCTGGTGTGTAACTGGTGTGTATCTGGTGTGTAAGTATGTGTAACTGGTGTGTAACTGGTGTGTATCTGGTGTGTAACTGGTGTGTAACTGGTGGGTATCTGGTGTGTATCTGGTGTGTAACTGGTGTGTATCTGGTGTGTAACTGGTGTGTATCTGGTGTGTAACTGTTTGTAACTGGTGTGTAACTGGTGTGTAACTGGTGTGTAATTGTGTGTAACTGGTGTGTAAATGTGTGTAACAGTGTGTAACAGTGTGTAACTGTGTGTAACTGGTGTGTAACTGTGTTTATCTGGTGTGTAAGTATGTGTAACTGGTGTGTAACTGGTGTGTATCTGGTGTGTAACTGGTGTGTAACTGGTGGGTATCTGGTGTGTATCTGGTGTGTAACTGGTGTGTATCTGGTGTGTAACTGGTGTGTATCTGGTGTGTAACTGTTTGTAACTGGTGTGTAACTGGTGTGTAATTGTGTGTAACTGGTGTGTAAATGTGTGTAACAGTGTGTAACAGTGTGTAACTGTGTGTAACTGGTGTGTAACTGTGTTTATCTGGTGTGTAACTGGTGTGTATCTGGTGTGTAACTGGTGTGTAACTGGTGTGCATTTGGTGTGTAACTGTGTGTAATTGTGTGTAACAGTGTGTAACTGTGTGTAATTGTGTGTAACTGGTGTGTAACTGGTGTGTAACTGGTGTGTATCTGGTGTGTAACTGTGTGTAACTGTGTGTAACTGGTGTGTAACTGGTGTCTATATGGTGTGTAACTGGTGTGTATCTGGTGTGTAACTGGTGTGTTACTGGTGTGTAAGTGTGTGTAACTGGTGTGTAACTTGTGTGTATCTGGTGTGTAACTGGTGAGTAACTGGTGTGTATCTGGTGTGTAACTGGTGTGTAACTGGTGTGTAACTGTTTGTAACAGTGTGTAACAGTGTGTAACTGTTTGTAACAGTGTGTAACTATGTGTAACTGGTGTGTATCTGGTGTGTAACTGTGTGTAACTGGTGTGTAACTGGTGTGTAGCTGGTGTGTATCTGGTGTGTAAGTGTGTGTAACTGGTGTGTATCTGGTGAGTAACTGGTGTGTAACTGGTGTGTAACTGGTGTGTTACTGTGTGTAACAGTGTGTAACTGTGTGTAACTGGTGTGCTTCTGGTGTGTAACTGGTGTGTAACTGGTGTGTTACTGTGTGTAACAGTGTGTAACTGTGTAACTGGTGTGTAACTGATGTGTATCTGGTGTGCAACTGTGTGTAACTGGTGTGTAACCGTATGTAACTGGTGTGTTACTAGTGTGTAACTGTGTTTAACTGTGTGTAACAGTGTGTAACTGTGTGTAACTGGTGAGCATCTGGTGTGTAACTGGTGTGTTACTGTGTGTAACTGTGTGTTACTGTGTGTAACTGGTGTGTATCTGGTGTGTAACTGTGTGTAACTGGTGTGTAACTGGTGTGTATCTGGTGTGTAACAGTGTGTAACTGTGTGTAACTGGTGTGTAACTGGTGTGTATCTGGTGTGTATCTGGTGTGTAAGTGTGTGTAACTGGTGTGTAACTGGTGTGTAACTGGTGTGTATCTGGTGTGTAACTGGTGTGTATCTGGTGTGTAACTGGTGTGTAACTGGTGTGTAACTGGTGTGTAACTGTGTGTAAATGTGTGTAACAGTGTGTAACTGGTGTGTTACTAGTGTGTAACTGTGTGTAACAGTGTGTAACTGTGTGTAACTGGTGTGTATCTGGTGTGTAACTGGTGTGTAACTGGTGTGTATCTGGTGTGATACTAGTGTGTAATTGTGTGTAACTGGTGTGCATCTGGTGTGTAACTGGTGTGTAACTGTGTGTTACTGTGTGTAATTGTGTGTAACTGGTGTGTATCTGGTGTGTAACTGGTGTGTAACTGATGTGTATCTGGTGTGAAACTGGTGTGTCTGGTGTGTAACTGGTGTGTATCTGGTGTGTAAGTGTGTGTAACTGGCGTGTAACTGGTGTGTAACTGGTGTGTATCTGGTGTGTAACTGGTGAGTAACTGGTGTGTTACTGTGTGTAACTGTGTGTAACTATGTGTAACAGTGTGTAACTGTGTAACTGGTGTGTAACTGTGTGTAACTGATGTGTATCTGGTGTGTAACTGTGTGTAACTGGTGTGTAACTGTATGTAATTGGTGTGTTAATAGTGTGTAACTGTGTGTAACTGTGTAGAACAGTGTGTAACTGTGTGTAACTGGTGAGCATCTGGTGTGTAACTGGTGTGTTACTGTGTGTAACTGTGTGTTACTGTGAGTAACAGTGTGTAACGTGTGTAACTGTGTGTAACTGGTGTGTAACTGGTGTGTATCTGGTGTGTAACAGTGTGTAACTGTGTGTAACTGGTGTGTAACTGGTGTGTAACTGGTGTGTATCTGGTGTGTATCTGGTGTGTAAGTGTGTGTAACTGGTGTGTAACTGGTGTGTAACTGGTGTGTATCTGTGAGTAACTGGTGTGTAACTGGTGTGTAACTGGTGTGTATCTGGTGTGTATCTGGTGTGTAACTGGTGTGTAACTGGTGTGTATCTGGTGTGTAACTGGTGTGTATCTGGTGTGTAACTGGTGTGTAACTGTTTGTTACTGTGTGCAATTGTGTGTAACTGGTGTGTAACTGTGTGTAACTGGTGTGTATCTGGTGTGTAACTGGTGTGTAACTGGTGTGTAACTGGTGTGTATCTGGTGTGTATCTGGTGTGTATCTGGTGTGTAAGTGTGTGTAACTGGTGTGTAACTGGTGTGTAACTGGTGTGTATCTGGTGTGTAACTGGTGTGTAACTGGTGTGTTACTGTGTGTAACTGTGTGTAACTGTGTAACTGGTGTGTAACTGTGTGTAACTGATGTGCATCTGGTGTGTAACTGTGTGTAACTGTGTGTAACAGTGTGTAACTGGTGTGTAACTGTGTGTAACTGATGTGTATCTGGTGTGTAACTGTGTGTAACTGGTGTGTAACTGTATGTAACTGGTGTGTTACTAGTGTGTAACTGTGTGTAACTGTGTATAACAGTGTGTAACTGTGTGTAACTGGTGAGCATCTGGTGTGTAACTGGTGGGTTACTGTGTGTAACTGTGTGTTACTGTGAGTAACAGTGTGTAACGTGTGTAACTTTGTGTAACTGGTGTGTAACTGGTGTGTATCTGGTGTGTAACAGTGTGTAACTGTGTGTAACTGGTGTGTAACTGATGTGTTACTGTGTGTAACTGTGTGTTACTGTGAGTAACAGTGTCTAACGTGTGTAACAGTGTGTAACTGTGTGTAACTGGTGTGTAACTGGTGTGTAACTGGTGTGTATCTGGTGTGTAACTGGTGTGTAACTGGTGTGTATCTGGTGTGTAACTGGTGTGTAACAGTGTGTAACAGGTGTGTAACTGGTGTGTAACTGGTGTGTAACTGGTGTGTATCTGGTGTGTAACTGGTGTGTAACTGGTGTGTAACTGGTTGTAACTGGTGTGTAACTGGTGTGTTACTAGTGTGTAACTGGTGTGTAACAGTGAGTAACAGTGTGTAACTGTGTGTAACTGGTGTGTAACTGGTGTGTATCTGGTGTGTAACAGTGTGTAACTGTGTGTAACTGGTGTGTAACTGGTGTGTATCTGGTGTGTATCTGGTGTGTAAGTGTGTGTAACTGGTGTGTAACTGGTGTGTAACTGGTGTGTATCTGTGAGTAACTGGTGTGTAACTGGTGTGTAACTGGTGTGTATCTGGTGTGTAACTGGTGTGTAACTGGTGTGTATCTGGTGTGTAACTGGTGTGTAACTGGTGTGTAACTGTTTGTTACTGTGTGCAATTGTGTGTAACTGGTGTGTATCTGGTGTGTAACTGGTGTGTAACTGTTGTGTAACTGGTGTGTAACTGGTGTGTATCTGGTGTGTATCTGGTGTGTATCTGGTGTGTAAGTGTGTGTAACTGGTGTGTAACTGGTGTGTAACTGGTGTGTAACTGGTGTGTAACTGTGTGTAACTGGTGTGTAACTGTATGTAACTGGTGTTTTACTAGTGTGTAACTGTGTGTAACTGTGTATAACAGTGTGTAACTGTGTGTAACTGTGTGTAACAGTGTGTAACTGTAACTGGTGTGTAACTGTGTGTAACTGATGTGTATCTGGTGTGTAACTGTGTGTAACTGGTGTGTAACTGTATGTAACTGGTGTTTTACTAGTGTGTAACTGTGTGTAACTGTGTATAACAGTGTGTAACTGTGTGTAACTGGTGAGCATCTGGTGTGTAACTGGTGGGTTACTGTGTGTAACTGTGTGTTACTGTGAGTAACAGTGTGTAACGTGTGTAACTGTGTGTAACTGGTGTGTAACTGGTGTGTATCTGGTGTGTAACAGTGTGTAACAGTGTGTAACTGGTGTGTAACTGGTGTGTTACTGTGTGTAACTGTGTGTTACTGTGAGTAACAGTGTGTAACGTGTGTAACAGTGTGTAACTGTGTGTAACTGGTGTGTAACTGGTGTGTAACTGGTGTGTATCTGGTGTGTAACTGGTGTGTAACTGGTGGGTATCTGGTGTGTATCTGGTGTGTAACTGGTGTGTATCTGGTGTGTAACTGGTGTGTATCTGGTGTGTAACTGTTTGTAACTGGTGTGTAACTGGTGTGTAACTGGTGTGTAATTGTGTGTAACTGGTGTGTAAATGTGTGTAACAGTGTGTAACAGTGTGTAACTGTGTGTAACTGGTGTGTAACTGTGTTTATCTGGTGTGTAACTGGTGTGTATCTGGTGTGTAACTGGTGTGTAACTGGTGTGCATTTGGTGTGTAACTGTGTGTAATTGTGTGTAACAGTGTGTAACTGTGTGTAATTGTGTGTAACTGGTGTGTAACTGGTGTGTAACTGGTGTGTATCTGGTGTGTAACTGTGTGTAACTGTGTGTAACTGGTGTGTAACTGGTGTCTATATGATGTGTAACTGGTGTGTATCTGGTGTGTAACTGGTGTGTTACTGGTGTGTAAGTGTGTTAAACTGGTGTGTAACTGGTGTGTATCTGGTGTGTATCTGGTGTGTAACTGGTGTGTAACTGGTGTGCATTTGGTGTGTAACTGTGTGTAATTGTGTGTAACAGTGTGTAAATGTGTGTAATTGTGTGTAACTGGTGTGTAACTGGTGTGTAACTGGTGTGTATCTGGTGTGTAACTGTGTGTAACTGTGTGTAACTGGTGTGTAACTGGTGTCTATATGGTGTGTAACTGGTGTGTATTTGGTGTGTAACTGGTGTGTTACTGGTGTGTAAGTGTGTTAAACTGGTGTGTAACTGGTGTGTATCTGGTGTGTAACTGGTGTGTAACTTGTGTGTATCTGGTGTGTAACTGGTGAGTAACTGGTGTGTATCTGGTGTGTAACTGGTGTGTAACTGGTGTGTAACTGTTTGTAACAGTGTGTAACAGTGTGTAACTGTTTGTAACAGTGTGTAACAGTGTGTAACTGTGTGTAACTGGTGTGTATCTGGTGTGTAACTGTGTGTAACTGGTGTGTAACTGGTGTGTAGCTGGTGTGTATCTGGTGTGTAAGTGTGTGTAACTGGTGTGTATCTGGTGAGTAACTGGTGTGTAACTGGTGTGTAACTGGTGTGTTACTGTGTGTAACAGTGTGTAACTGTGTGTAACTGGTGTGCTTCTGGTGTGTAACTGGTGTGTAACTGGTATGTTACTGTGTGTAACAGTGTGTAACTGTGTAACTGGTGTGTAACTGTGTGTAACTGGTGTGTAACTGGTGTGTAACTGGTGTGTAACTGATGTGTATCTGGTGTGCAACTGTGTGTAACTGGTGTGTAACCGTATGTAACTGGTGTGTTACTAGTGTGTAACTGTGTTTAACTGTGTGTAACAGTGTGTAACTGTGTGTAACTGGTGAGCATCTGGTGTGTAACTGGTGTGTTACTGTGTGTAACTGTGTGTTACTGTGTGTAACTGGTGTGTATCTGGTGTGTAACTGTGTGTAACTGGTGTGTAACTGGTGTGTATCTGGTGTGTAACAGTGTGTAACTGTGTGTAACTGGTGTGTAACTGGTGTGTATCTGGTGTGTATCTGGTGTGTAAGTGTGTGTAACTGGTGTGTAACTGGTGTGTAACTGGTGTGTATCTGGTGTGTAACTGGTGTGTATCTGGTGTGTAACTGGTGTGTAACTGGTGTGTAACTGGTGTGTAACTGTGTGTAAATGTGTGTAACAGTGTGTAACTGGTGTGTTACTAGTGTGTAACTGTGTGTAACAGTGTGTAACTGTGTGTAACTGGTGTGTATCTGGTGTGTAACTGGTGTGTAACTGGTGTGTATCTGGTGTGTTACTAGTGTGTAATTGTGTGTAACTGGTGTGCATCTGGTGTGTAACTGGTGTGTAACTGTGTGTTACTGTGTGTAATTGTGTGTAACTGGTGTGTATCTGGTGTGTAACTGGTGTGTAACTGATGTGTATCTGGTGTGAAACTGGTGTGTCTGGTGTGTAACTGGTGTGTATCTGGTGTGTAAGTGTGTGTAACTGGCGTGTAACTGGTGTGTAACTGGTGTGTATCTGGTGTGTAACTGGTGAGTAACTGGTGTGTTACTGTGTGTAACTGTGTGTAACTATGTGTAACAGTGTGTAACTGTGTAACTGGTGTGTAACTGTGTGTAACTGATGTGTATCTGGTGTGTAACTGTGTGTAACTGGTGTGTAACTGTATGTAACTGGTGTGTTAATAGTGTGTAACTGTGTGTAACTGTGTATAACAGTGTGTAACTGTGTGTAACTGGTGAGCATCTGGTGTGTAACTGGTGTGTTACTGTGTGTAACTGTGTGTTACTGTGAGTAACAGTGTGTAACGTGTGTAACTGTGTGTAATTGGTGTGTAACTGGTGTGTATCTGGTGTGTAACAGTGTGTAACTGTGTGTAACTGGTGTGTAACTGGTGTGTATCTGGTGTGTATCTGGTGTGTAAGTGTGTGTAACTGGTGTGTATCTGGTGTGTAACTGGTGTGTAACTGGTGTGTATCTGGTGTGTAACTGGTGTGTATCTGGTGTGTAACTGGTGTGTAACTGTTTGTTACTGTGTGCAATTGTGTGTAACTGGTGTGTAACTGTGTGTAACTGGTGTGTATCTGGTGTGTAACTGGTGTGTAACTGGTGTGTAACTGGTGTGTATCTGGTGTGTATCTGGTGTGTATCTGGTGTGTAAGTGTGTGTAACTGGTGTGTAACTGGTGTGTAACTGGTGTGTATCTGGTGTGTAACTGGTGTGTAACTGGTGTGTTACTGTGTGTAACTGAGTGTAACTGTGTGTAACAGTGTGTAACTGTGTAACTGGTGTGTAACTGTGTGTAACTGATGTGTATCTGGTGTGTAACTGGTGTGTAACTGGTGTGTAACTGTTTGTAACAGTGTGTAACTGTTTGTAACAGTGTGTAACTGTGTGTAACTGTGTGTAACTGGTGTGTATCTGGTGTGTAAGTGTGTGTAACTGGTGTGTAACTGGTGTGTAACTGGTGTGTATCTGTGAGTAACTGGTGTGTAACTGGTGTGTAACTGGTGTGTATCTGGTGTGTAACTGGTGTGTAACTGGTATGTATCTGGTGTGTAACTGGTGTGTAACTGGTGTGTAACTGTTTGTTACTGTGTGCAATTGTGTGTAACTGGTGTGTATCTGGTGTGTAACTGGTGTGTAACTGTTGTGTAACTGGTGTGTAACTGGTGTGTATCTGGTGTGTATCTGGTGTGTATCTGGTGTGTAAGTGTGTGTAACTGGTGTGTAACTGGTGTGTAACTGGTGTGTAACTGGTGTGTAACTGTGTGTAACTGGTGTGTAACTGTATGTAACTGGTGTTTTACTAGTGTGTAACTGTGTGTAACTGTGTATAACAGTGTGTAACTGTGTGTAACTGTGTGTAACAGTGTGTAACTGTAACTGGTGTGTAACTGTGTGTAACTGATGTGTATCTGGTGTGTAACTGTGTGTAACTGGTGTGTAACTGTATGTAACTGGTGTTTTACTAGTGTGTAACTGTGTGTAACTGTGTATAACAGTGTGTAACTGTGTGTAACTGGTGAGCATCTGGTGTGTAACTGGTGGGTTACTGTGTGTAACTGTGTGTTACTGTGAGTAACAGTGTGTAACGTGTGTAACTGTGTGTAACTGGTGTGTAACTGGTGTGTATCTGGTGTGTAACAGTGTGTAACAGTGTGTAACTGGTGTGTAACTGGTGTGTTACTGTGTGTAACTGTGTGTTACTGTGAGTAACAGTGTGTAACGTGTGTAACAGTGTGTAATTGTGTGTAACTGGTGTGTAACTGGTGTGTAACTGGTGTGTATCTGGTGTGTAACTGTGTGTAACTGTGTGTAACTGGTGTGTAACTGGTGTCTATATGATGTGTAACTGGTGTGTATCTGGTGTGTAACTGGTGTGTTACTGGTGTGTAAGTGTGTTAAACTGGTGTGTAACTGGTGTGTATCTGGTGTGTATCTGGTGTGTAACTGGTGTGTAACTGGTGTGCATTTGGTGTGTAACTGTGTGTAATTGTGTGTAACAGTGTGTAACTGTGTGTAATTGTGTGTAACTGGTGTGTAACTGGTGTGTAACTGGTGTGTATCTGGTGTGTAACTGTGTGTAACTGTGTGTAACTGGTGTGTAACTGGTGTCTATATGGTGTGTAACTGGTGTGTATCTGGTGTGTAACTGGTGTGTTACTGGTGTGTAAGTGTGTTAAACTGGTGTGTAACTGGTGTGTATCTGGTGTGTAACTGGTGTGTAACTTGTGTGTATCTGGTGTGTAACTGGTGAGTAACTGGTGTGTATCTGGTGTGTAACTGGTGTGTAACTGGTGTGTAACTGTTTGTAACAGTGTGTAACAGTGTGTAACTGTTTGTAACAGTGTGTAACAGTGTGTAACTGTGTGTAACTGGTGTGTATCTGGTGTGTAACTGTGTGTAACTGGTGTGTAACTGGTGTGTAGCTGGTGTGTATCTGGTGTGTAAGTGTGTGTAACTGGTGTGTATCTGGTGAGTAACTGGTGTGTAACTGGTGTGTAACTGGTGTGTTACTGTGTGTAACAGTGTGTAACTGTGTGTAACTGGTGTGCTTCTGGTGTGTAACTGGTGTGTAACTGGTATGTTACTGTGTGTAACAGTGTGTAACTGTGTAACTGGTGTGTAACTGTGTGTAACTGGTGTGTAACTGGTGTGTAACTGGTGTGTAACTGATGTGTATCTGGTGTGCAACTGTGTGTAACTGGTGTGTAACCGTATGTAACTGGTGTGTTACTAGTGTGTAACTGTGTTTAACTGTGTGTAACAGTGTGTAACTGTGTGTAACTGGTGAGCATCTGGTGTGTAACTGGTGTGTTACTGTGTGTAACTGTGTGTTACTGTGTGTAACTGGTGTGTATCTGGTGTGTAACTGTGTGTAACTGGTGTGTAACTGGTGTGTATCTGGTGTGTAACAGTGTGTAACTGTGTGTAACTGGTGTGTAACTGGTGTGTATCTGGTGTGTATCTGGTGTGTAAGTGTGTGTAACTGGTGTGTAACTGGTGTGTAACTGGTGTGTATCTGGTGTGTAACTGGTGTGTATCTGGTGTGTAACTGGTGTGTAACTGGTGTGTAACTGGTGTGTAACTGTGTGTAAATGTGTGTAACAGTGTGTAACTGGTGTGTTACTAGTGTGTAACTGTGTGTAACAGTGTGTAACTGTGTGTAACTGGTGTGTATCTGGTGTGTAACTGGTGTGTAACTGGTGTGTATCTGGTGTGTTACTAGTGTGTAATTGTGTGTAACTGGTGTGCATCTGGTGTGTAACTGGTGTGTAACTGTGTGTTACTGTGTGTAATTGTGTGTAACTGGTGTGTATCTGGTGTGTAACTGGTGTGTAACTGATGTGTATCTGGTGTGAAACTGGTGTGTCTGGTGTGTAACTGGTGTGTATCTGGTGTGTAAGTGTGTGTAACTGGCGTGTAACTGGTGTGTAACTGGTGTGTATCTGGTGTGTAACTGGTGAGTAACTGGTGTGTTACTGTGTGTAACTGTGTGTAACTATGTGTAACAGTGTGTAACTGTGTAACTGGTGTGTAACTGTGTGTAACTGATGTGTATCTGGTGTGTAACTGTGTGTAACTGGTGTGTAACTGTATGTAACTGGTGTGTTAATAGTGTGTAACTGTGTGTAACTGTGTATAACAGTGTGTAACTGTGTGTAACTGGTGAGCATCTGGTGTGTAACTGGTGTGTTACTGTGTGTAACTGTGTGTTACTGTGAGTAACAGTGTGTAACGTGTGTAACTGTGTGTAATTGGTGTGTAACTGGTGTGTATCTGGTGTGTAACAGTGTGTAACTGTGTGTAACTGGTGTGTAACTGGTGTGTATCTGGTGTGTATCTGGTGTGTAAGTGTGTGTAACTGGTGTGTAACTGGTGTGTAACTGGTGTGTATCTGTGAGTAACTGGTGTGTAACTGGTGTGTATCTGGTGTGTATCTGGTGTGTAACTGGTGTGTAACTGGTGTGTATCTGGTGTGTAACTGGTGTGTATCTGGTGTGTAACTGGTGTGTAACTGTTTGTTACTGTGTGCAATTGTGTGTAACTGGTGTGTAACTGTGTGTAACTGGTGTGTATCTGGTGTGTAACTGGTGTGTAACTGGTGTGTAACTGGTGTGTATCTGGTGTGTATCTGGTGTGTATCTGGTGTGTAAGTGTGTGTAACTGGTGTGTAACTGGTGTGTAACTGGTGTGTATCTGGTGTGTAACTGGTGTGTAACTGGTGTGTTACTGTGTGTAACTGAGTGTAACTGTGTGTAACAGTGTGTAACTGTGTAACTGGTGTGTAACTGTGTGTAACTGATGTGTATCTGGTGTGTAACTGGTGTGTAACTGGTGTGTAACTGTTTGTAACAGTGTGTAACTGTTTGTAACAGTGTGTAACAGTGTGTAACTGTGTGTAACTGGTGTGTATCTGGTGTGTAACTGTGTGTAACTGGTGTGTAACTGGTGTGTATCTGGTGTGTATCTGGTGTGTAAGTGTGTGTAACTGGTGTGTATCTGGTGAGTAACTGGTGTGTAACTGGTGTGTAACTGGTGTGTTACTGTGTGTAACAGTGTGTAACTGTGTGTAACTGGTGTGCATCTGGTGTGTAACTGGTGTGTTACTGTGTGTAACAGTGTGTAACTGGTGTGTAACTGTGTGTAACTGGTGTGTAACTGATGTGTATCTGGTTTGTAACTGTGTGTAACTGGTGTGTAACCGTATGTAACTGGTGTGTTACTAGTGTGTAACTGTGTTTAACTGTGTGTAACAGTGTGTAACTGTGTGTAACTGGTGAGCATCTGGTGTGTAACTGGTGTGTTACTGTGTGTAACTGTGTGTTACTGTGTGTAACTGTGAGTAACAGTGTGTAACGTGTGTAACAGTGTGTAACTGTGTGTAACTGGTGTGTATCTGGTGTGTAACTGTGTGTAACTGGTGTGTAACTGGTGTGTATCTGGTGTGTAACAGTGCGTAACTGTGTGTAACTGGTGTGTAACTGGTGTGTAACTGGTGTGTCTGGTGTGTAACTGGTGTGTATCTGGTGTGTAAGTGTGTGTAACTGGCGTGTAACTGGTGTGTAACTGGTGTGTATCTGGTGTGTAACTGGTGAGTAACTGGTGTGTTACTGTGTGTAACTGTGTGTAACTATGTGTAACAGTGTGTAACTGTGTAACTGGTGTGTAACTGTGTGTAACTGATGTGTATCTGGTGTGTAACTGTGTGTAACTGGTGTGTAACTGTATGTAACTGGTGTGTTAATAGTGTGTAACTGTGTGTAACTGTGTATAACAGTGTGTAACTGTGTGTAACTGGTGAGCATCTGGTGTGTAACTGGTGTGTTACTGTGTGTAACTGTGTGTTACTGTGAGTAACAGTGTGTAACGTGTGTAACTGTGTGTAATTGGTGTGTAACTGGTGTGTATCTGGTGTGTAACAGTGTGTAACTGTGTGTAACTGGTGTGTAACTGGTGTGTATCTGGTGTGTATCTGGTGTGTAAGTGTGTGTAACTGGTGTGTAACTGGTGTGTAACTGGTGTGTATCTGTGAGTAACTGGTGTGTAACTGGTGTGTATCTGGTGTGTATCTGGTGTGTAACTGGTGTGTAACTGGTGTGTATCTGGTGTGTAACTGGTGTGTATCTGGTGTGTAACTGGTGTGTAACTGTTTGTTACTGTGTGCAATTGTGTGTAACTGGTGTGTAACTGTGTGTAACTGGTGTGTATCTGGTGTGTAACTGGTGTGTAACTGGTGTGTAACTGGTGTGTATCTGGTGTGTATCTGGTGTGTATCTGGTGTGTAAGTGTGTGTAACTGGTGTGTAACTGGTGTGTAACTGGTGTGTATCTGGTGTGTAACTGGTGTGTAACTGGTGTGTTACTGTGTGTAACTGAGTGTAACTGTGTGTAACAGTGTGTAACTGTGTAACTGGTGTGTAACTGTGTGTAACTGATGTGTATCTGGTGTGTAACTGGTGTGTAACTGGTGTGTAACTGTTTGTAACAGTGTGTAACTGTTTGTAACAGTGTGTAACAGTGTGTAACTGTGTGTAACTGGTGTGTATCTGGTGTGTAACTGTGTGTAACTGGTGTGTAACTGGTGTGTATCTGGTGTGTATCTGGTGTGTAAGTGTGTGTAACTGGTGTGTATCTGGTGAGTAACTGGTGTGTAACTGGTGTGTAACTGGTGTGTTACTGTGTGTAACAGTGTGTAACTGTGTGTAACTGGTGTGCATCTGGTGTGTAACTGGTGTGTAACTGGTGTGTTACTGTGTGTAACAGTGTGTAACTGGTGTGTAACTGTGTGTAACTGGTGTGTAACTGATGTGTATCTGGTTTGTAACTGTGTGTAACTGGTGTGTAACCGTATGTAACTGGTGTGTTACTAGTGTGTAACTGTGTTTAACTGTGTGTAACAGTGTGTAACTGTGTGTAACTGGTGAGCATCTGGTGTGTAACTGGTGTGTTACTGTGTGTAACTGTGTGTTACTGTGTGTAACTGTGAGTAACAGTGTGTAACGTGTGTAACAGTGTGTAACTGTGTGTAACTGGTGTGTATCTGGTGTGTAACTGTGTGTAACTGGTGTGTAACTGGTGTGTATCTGGTGTGTAACAGTGCGTAACTGTGTGTAACTGGTGTGTAACTGGTGTGTAACTGGTGTGTATCTGGTGTGTATCTGGTGTGTAAGTGTGTGTAACTGGTGTGTAACTGGTGTGTAACTGGTGTGTATCTGGTGTGTATCTGGTGTGTAACTGGTGTGTAACTGGTGTGTAACTGTTTGTAACAGTGTGTAACTGTTTGTAACAGTGTGTAACAGTGTGTAACTGTGTGTAACTGGTGTGTATCTGGTGTGTAACTGTGTGTAACTGGTGTGTAACTGGTGTGTATCTGGTGTGTATCTGGTGTGTAAGTGTGTGTAACTGGTGTGTATCTGGTGAGTAACTGGTGTGTAACTGGTGTGTAACTGGTGTGTTACTGTGTGTAACAGTGTGTAACTGTGTGTAACTGGTGTGCATCTGGTGTGTAACTGGTGTGTAACTGGTGTGTTACTGTGTGTAACAGTGTGTAACTGGTGTGTAACTGTGTGTAACTGGTGTGTAACTGATGTGTATCTGGTTTGTAACTGTGTGTAACTGGTGTGTAACCGTATGTAACTGGTGTGTTACTAGTGTGTAACTGTGTTTAACTGTGTGTAACAGTGTGTAACTGTGTGTAACTGGTGAGCATCTGGTGTGTAACTGGTGTGTTACTGTGTGTAACTGTGTGTTACTGTGTGTAACTGTGAGTAACAGTGTGTAACGTGTGTAACAGTGTGTAACTGTGTGTAACTGGTGTGTATCTGGTGTGTAACTGTGTGTAACTGGTGTGTAACTGGTGTGTATCTGGTGTGTAACAGTGTGTAACTGTGTGTAACTGGTGTGTAACTGGTGTGTAACTGGTGTGTATTTGGTGTGTATCTGGTGTGTAAGTGTGTGTAACTGGTGTGTAACTGGTGTGTAACTGGTGTGTATCTGTGAGTAACTGGTGTGTAACTGGTGTGTAACTGGTGTGTATCTGGTGTGTAACTGGTGTGTAACTGGTGTGTATCTGGTGTGTAACTGGTGTGTAACTGGTGTGTAACTGTTTGTAACTGGTGTGTAACTGGTGTGTAACTGTGTGTAAATGTGTGTAACAGTGTGTAACTGGTGTGTAACTGGTGTGTTACTAGTGTGTAACTGTGTGTAACAGTGTGTAACTGTGTGTAACTGGTGTGTATCTGGTGTGTAACTGGTGTGTAACTGGTGTGTATCTGGTGTGTTACTAGTGTGTAATTGTGTGTAACTGGTGTGCATCTGGTGTGTAACTGGTGTGTAACTGTGTGTTACTGTGTGTAATTGTGTGTAACTGGTGTGTATCTGGTGTGTAACTGGTGTGTAACTGGTGTGTAACTGTGTGTTACTGTGTGTAATTGTGTGTAACTGATGTGTATCTGGTGTGAAACTGGTGTGTCTGGTGTGTATCTGGTGTGTAACTGGTGTGTATCTGGTGTGTAAGTGTGTGTAACTGGTGTGTAAATGGTGTGTATCTGGTGTGTAACTGGTGTGTAACTGGTGTGTTACTGTGTGTAACTGTGTGTAACTATGTGTAACAGTGTGTAACTGTGTAACTGGTGTGTAACTGTGTGTAACTGATGTGTATCTGGTGTGTAACTGTGTGTAACTGGTGTGTAACTGTATGTAACTGGTGTGTTAATAGTGTGTAACTGTGTGTAACTGTGTATAACAGTGAGTAACTGTGTGTAACTGGTGAGCATATTGTGTGTAACTGGTGTGTTACTGTGTGTAACTGTGTGTTACTGTGAGTAACAGTGTGTAACGTGTGTAACTGGTGTGCATCTGGTGTGTAACTGGTGTGTATCTGGTGTGTAACTGGTGTGTATCTGGTGTGTAAGTATGTGTAACTGGTGTGTAACTGGTGTGTATCTGGTGTGTAACTGGTGTGTAACTGGTGGGTATCTGGTGTGTATCTGGTGTGTAACTGGTGTGTATCTGGTGTGTAACTGGTGTGTATCTGGTGTGTAACTGTTTGTAACTGGTGTGTAACTGGTGTGTAACTGGTGTGTAATTGTGTGTAACTGGTGTGTAAATGTGTGTAACAGTGTGTAACAGTGTGTAACTGTGTGTAACTGGTGTGTAACTGTGTTTATCTGGTGTGTAAGTATGTGTAACTGGTGTGTAACTGGTGTGTATCTGGTGTGTAACTGGTGTGTAACTGGTGGGTATCTGGTGTGTATCTGGTGTGTAACTGGTGTGTATCTGGTGTGTAACTGGTGTGTATCTGGTGTGTAACTGTTTGTAACTGGTGTGTAACTGGTGTGTAATTGTGTGTAACTGGTGTGTAAATGTGTGTAACAGTGTGTAACAGTGTGTAACTGTGTGTAACTGGTGTGTAACTGTGTTTATCTGGTGTGTAACTGGTGTGTATCTGGTGTGTAACTGGTGTGTAACTGGTGTGCATTTGGTGTGTAACTGTGTGTAATTGTGTGTAACAGTGTGTAACTGTGTGTAATTGTGTGTAACTGGTGTGTAACTGGTGTGTAACTGGTGTGTATCTGGTGTGTAACTGTGTGTAACTGTGTGTAACTGGTGTGTAACTGGTGTCTATATGGTGTGTAACTGGTGTGTATCTGGTGTGTAACTGGTGTGTTACTGGTGTGTAAGTGTGTGTAACTGGTGTGTAACTTGTGTGTATCTGGTGTGTAACTGGTGAGTAACTGGTGTGTATCTGGTGTGTAACTGGTGTGTAACTGGTGTGTAACTGTTTGTAACAGTGTGTAACAGTGTGTAACTGTTTGTAACAGTGTGTAACAGTGTGTAACTATGTGTAACTGGTGTGTATCTGGTGTGTAACTGTGTGTAACTGGTGTGTAACTGGTGTGTAGCTGGTGTGTATCTGGTGTGTAAGTGTGTGTAACTGGTGTGTATCTGGTGAGTAACTGGTGTGTAACTGGTGTGTAACTGGTGTGTTACTGTGTGTAACATTGTGTAACTGTGTGTAACTGGTGTGCTTCTGGTGTGTAACTGGTGTGTAACTGGTGTGTAACTGGTGTGTTACTGTGTGTAACAGTGTGTAACTGGTGTGTAACTGTGTGTGTAACTGGTGTGTTACTGTGTGTAACAGTGTGTAACTGTGTGTAACTGGTGTGCATCTGGTGTGTAACTGGTGTGTAACTGGTGTGTTACTGTGTGTAACAGTGTGTAACTGGTGTGTAACTGTGTGTAACTGGTGTGTAACTGATGTGTATCTGGTTTGTAACTGTGTGTAACTGGTGTGTAACCGTATGTAACTGGTGTGTTACTAGTGTGTAACTGTGTTTAACTGTGTGTAACAGTGTGTAACTGTGTGTAACTGGTGAGCATCTGGTGTGTAACTGGTGTGTTACTGTGTGTAACTGTGTGTTACTGTGTGTAACTGTGAGTAACAGTGTGTAACGTGTGTAACAGTGTGTAACTGTGTGTAACTGGTGTGTATCTGGTGTGTAACTGTGTGTAACTGGTGTGTAACTGGTGTGTATCTGGTGTGTAACAGTGTGTAACTGTGTGTAACTGGTGTGTAACTGGTGTGTAACTGGTGTGTATCTGGTGTGTATCTGGTGTGTAAGTGTGTGTAACTGGTGTGTAACTGGTGTGTAACTGGTGTGTATCTGTGAGTAACTGGTGTGTAACTGGTGTGTAACTGGTGTGTATCTGGTGTGTAACTGGTGTGTAACTGGTGTGTATCTGGTGTGTAACTGGTGTGTAACTGGTGTGTAACTGTTTGTAACTGGTGTGTAACTGGTGTGTAACTGTGTGTAAATGTGTGTAACAGTGTGTAACTGGTGTGTAACTGGTGTGTTACTAGTGTGTAACTGTGTGTAACAGTGTGTAACTGTGTGTAACTGGTGTGTATCTGGTGTGTAACTGGTGTGTAACTGGTGTGTATCTGGTGTGTTACTAGTGTGTAATTGTGTGTAACTGGTGTGCATCTGGTGTGTAACTGGTGTGTAACTGTGTGTTACTGTGTGTAATTGTGTGTAACTGGTGTGTATCTGGTGTGTAACTGGTGTGTAACTGGTGTGTAACTGATGTGTATCTGGTGTGAAACTGGTGTGTCTGGTGTGTATCTGGTGTGTAACTGGTGTGTATCTGGTGTGTAAGTGTGTGTAACTGGTGTGTAAATGGTGTGTATCTGGTGTGTAACTGGTGTGTAACTGGTGTGTTACTGTGTGTAACTGTGTGTAACTATGTGTAACAGTGTGTAACTGTGTAACTGGTGTGTAACTGTGTGTAACTGATGTGTATCTGGTGTGTAACTGTGTGTAACTGGTGTGTAACTGTATGTAACTGGTGTGTTAATAGTGTGTAACTGTGTGTAACTGTGTATAACAGTGTGTAACTGTGTGTAACTGGTGAGCATATTGTGTGTAACTGGTGTGTTACTGTGTGTAACTGTGTGTTACTGTGAGTAACAGTGTGTAACGTGTGTAACTGGTGTGCATCTGGTGTGTAACTGGTGTGTATCTGGTGTGTAACTGGTGTGTATCTGGTGTGTAAGTATGTGTAACTGGTGTGTAACTGGTGTGTATCTGGTGTGTAACTGGTGTGTAACTGGTGGGTATCTGGTGTGTATCTGGTGTGTAACTGGTGTGTATCTGGTGTGTAACTGGTGTGTATCTGGTGTGTAACTGTTTGTAACTGGTGTGTAACTGGTGTGTAACTGGTGTGTAATTGTGTGTAACTGGTGTGTAAATGTGTGTAACAGTGTGTAACAGTGTGTAACTGTGTGTAACTGGTGTGTAACTGTGTTTATCTGGTGTGTAAGTATGTGTAACTGGTGTGTAACTGGTGTGTATCTGGTGTGTAACTGGTGTGTAACTGGTGGGTATCTGGTGTGTATCTGGTGTGTAACTGGTGTGTATCTGGTGTGTAACTGGTGTGTATCTGGTGTGTAACTGTTTGTAACTGGTGTGTAACTGGTGTGTAATTGTGTGTAACTGGTGTGTAAATGTGTGTAACAGTGTGTAACAGTGTGTAACTGTGTGTAACTGGTGTGTAACTGTGTTTATCTGGTGTGTAACTGGTGTGTATCTGGTGTGTAACTGGTGTGTAACTGGTGTGCATTTGGTGTGTAACTGTGTGTAATTGTGTGTAACAGTGTGTAACTGTGCGTAACTGTGTGTAACTGGTGTGTAACTGGTGTGTATCTGGTGTGTAACTGGTCTGTATCTGGTGTGTAACTGGTGTGTTACTGGTGTGTAAGTGTGTTAAACTGGTGTGTAACTGGTGTGTATCTGGTGTGTAACTGGTGTGTAACTTGTGTGTATCTGGTGTGTAACTGGTGAGTGACTGGTGTGTATCTGGTGTGTAACTGGTGTGTAACTGGTGTGTAACTGTTTGTAACAGTGTGTAACTGTTTGTAACAGTGTGTAACAGTGTGTAACTGTGTGTAACTGGTGTGTATCTGGTGTGTAACTGTGTGTAACTGGTGTGTAACTGGTGTGTATCTGGTGTGTATCTGGTGTGTAAGTGTGTGTAACTGGTGTGTATCTGGTGAGTAACTGGTGTGTAACTGGTGTGTAACTGGTGTGTTACTGTGTGTAACAGTGTGTAACTGTGTGTAACTGGTGTGCATCTGGTGTGTAACTGGTGTGTAACTGGTGTGTTACTGTGTGTAACAGTGTGTAACTGGTGTGTAACTGTGTGTAACTGGTGTGTAACTGATGTGTATCTGGTTTGTAACTGTGTGTAACTGGTGTGTAACCGTATGTAACTGGTGTGTTACTAGTGTGTAACTGTGTTTAACTGTGTGTAACAGTGTGTAACTGTGTGTAACTGGTGAGCATCTGGTGTGTAACTGGTGTGTTACTGTGTGTAACTGTGTGTTACTGTGTGTAACTGTGAGTAACAGTGTGTAACGTGTGTAACAGTGTGTAACTGTGTGTAACTGGTGTGTATCTGGTGTGTAACTGTGTGTAACTGGTGTGTAACTGGTGTGTATCTGGTGTGTAACAGTGTGTAACTGTGTGTAACTGGTGTGTAACTGGTGTGTAACTGGTGTGTATCTGGTGTGTATCTGGTGTGTAAGTGTGTGTAACTGGTGTGTAACTGGTGTGTAACTGGTGTGTATCTGTGAGTAACTGGTGTGTAACTGGTGTGTAACTGGTGTGTATCTGGTGTGTAACTGGTGTGTATCTGGTGTGTAACAGTGTGTAACTGTGTGTAACTGGTGTGTAACTGGTGTGTAACTGGTGTGTATCTGGTGTGTATCTGGTGTGTAAGTGTGTGTAACTGGTGTGTAACTGGTGTGTATCTGTGAGTAACTGGTGTGTAACTGGTGTGTAACTGGTGTGTATCTGGTGTGTAACTGGTGTGTAACTGGTGGGTATCTGGTGTGTATCTGGTGTGTAACTGGTGTGTATCTGGTGTGTAACTGGTGTGTATCTGGTGTGTAACTGTTTGTAACTGGTGTGTAACTGGTGTGTAATTGTGTGTAACTGGTGTGTAAATGTGTGTAACAGTGTGTAACAGTGTGTAACTGTGTGTAACTGGTGTGTAACTGTGTTTATCTGGTGTGTAACTGGTGTGTATCTGGTGTGTAACTGGTGTGTAACTGGTGTGCATTTGGTGTGTAACTGTGTGTAATTGTGTGTAACAGTGTGTAACTGTGTGTAATTGTGTGTAACTGGTGTGTAACTGGTGTGTAACTGGTGTGTATCTGGTGTGTAACTGTGTGTAACTGTGTGTAACTGGTGTGTAACTGGTGTCTATATGGTGTGTAACTGGTGTGTATCTGGTGTGTAACTGGTGTGTTACTGGTGTGTAAGTGTGTGTAACTGGTGTGTAACTTGTGTGTATCTGGTGTGTAACTGGTGAGTAACTGGTGTGTATCTGGTGTGTAACTGGTGTGTAACTGGTGTGTAACTGTTTGTAACAGTGTGTAACAGTGTGTAACTGTTTGTAACAGTGTGTAACTATGTGTAACTGGTGTGTATCTGGTGTGTAACTGTGTGTAACTGGTGTGTAACTGGTGTGTAGCTGGTGTGTATCTGGTGTGTAAGTGTGTGTAACTGGTGTGTATCTGGTGAGTAACTGGTGTGTAACTGGTGTGTAACTGGTGTGTTACTGTGTGTAACAGTGTGTAACTGTGTGTAACTGGTGTGCTTCTGGTGTGTAACTGGTGTGTAACTGGTGTGTTACTGTGTGTAACAGTGTGTAACTGTGTAACTGGTGTGTAACTGATGTGTATCTGGTGTGCAACTGTGTGTAACTGGTGTGTAACCGTATGTAACTGGTGTGTTACTAGTGTGTAACTGTGTTTAACTGTGTGTAACAGTGTGTAACTGTGTGTAACTGGTGAGCATCTGGTGTGTAACTGGTGTGTTACTGTGTGTAACTGTGTGTTACTGTGTGTAACTGGTGTGTATCTGGTGTGTAACTGTGTGTAACTGGTGTGTAACTGGTGTGTATCTGGTGTGTAACAGTGTGTAACTGTGTGTAACTGGTGTGTAACTGGTGTGTATCTGGTGTGTATCTGGTGTGTAAGTGTGTGTAACTGGTGTGTAACTGGTGTGTAACTGGTGTGTATCTGGTGTGTAACTGGTGTGTATCTGGTGTGTAACTGGTGTGTAACTGGTGTGTAACTGGTGTGTAACTGTGTGTAAATGTGTGTAACAGTGTGTAACTGGTGTGTTACTAGTGTGTAACTGTGTGTAACAGTGTGTAACTGTGTGTAACTGGTGTGTATCTGGTGTGTAACTGGTGTGTAACTGGTGTGTATCTGGTGTGATACTAGTGTGTAATTGTGTGTAACTGGTGTGCATCTGGTGTGTAACTGGTGTGTAACTGTGTGTTACTGTGTGTAATTGTGTGTAACTGGTGTGTATCTGGTGTGTAACTGGTGTGTAACTGATGTGTATCTGGTGTGAAACTGGTGTGTCTGGTGTGTAACTGGTGTGTATCTGGTGTGTAAGTGTGTGTAACTGGCGTGTAACTGGTGTGTAACTGGTGTGTATCTGGTGTGTAACTGGTGAGTAACTGGTGTGTTACTGTGTGTAACTGTGTGTAACTATGTGTAACAGTGTGTAACTGTGTAACTGGTGTGTAACTGTGTGTAACTGATGTGTATCTGGTGTGTAACTGTGTGTAACTGGTGTGTAACTGTATGTAATTGGTGTGTTAATAGTGTGTAACTGTGTGTAACTGTGTAGAACAGTGTGTAACTGTGTGTAACTGGTGAGCATCTGGTGTGTAACTGGTGTGTTACTGTGTGTAACTGTGTGTTACTGTGAGTAACAGTGTGTAACGTGTGTAACTGTGTGTAACTGGTGTGTAACTGGTGTGTATCTGGTGTGTAACAGTGTGTAACTGTGTGTAACTGGTGTGTAACTGGTGTGTAACTGGTGTGTATCTGGTGTGTATCTGGTGTGTAAGTGTGTGTAACTGGTGTGTAACTGGTGTGTAACTGGTGTGTATCTGTGAGTAACTGGTGTGTAACTGGTGTGTAACTGGTGTGTATCTGGTGTGTATCTGGTGTGTAACTGGTGTGTAACTGGTGTGTATCTGGTGTGTAACTGGTGTATATCTGGTGTGTAACTGGTGTGTAACTGTTTGTTACTGTGTGCAATTGTGTGTAACTGGTGTGTAACTGTGTGTAACTGGTGTGTATCTGGTGTGTAACTGGTGTGTAACTGGTGTGTAACTGGTGTGTATCTGGTGTGTATCTGGTGTGTATCTGGTGTGTAAGTGTGTGTATCTGGTGTGTAACTGGTGTGTATCTGGTGTGTAACTGGTGTGTAACTGGTGTGTAACTGGTGTGTAACTGTGTGTAAATGTGTGCAACTGATGTGCATCTGGTGTGTAACTGTGTGTAACTGTGTGTAACAGTGTGTAACTGGTGTGTAACTGTGTGTAACTGATGTGTATCTGGTGTGTAACTGGTGTGTATCTGGTGTGTATCTGGTGTGTAAGTGTGTGTAACTGGTGTGTAACTGGTGTGTAACTGGTGTGTATCTGGTGTGTAACTGGTGTGTATCTGGTGTGTAACTGGTGTGTAACTGGTGTGTAACTGGTGTGTAACTGTGTGTAAATGTGTGTAACAGTGTGTAACTGGTGTGTTACTAGTGTGTAACTGTGTGTAACAGTGTGTAACTGTGTGTAACTGGTGTGTATCTGGTGTGTAACTGGTGTGTAACTGGTGTGTATCTGGTGTGTTACTAGTGTGTAATTGTGTGTAACTGGTGTGCATCTGGTGTGTAACTGGTGTGTAACTGTGTGTTACTGTGTGTAATTGTGTGTAACTGGTGTGTATCTGGTGTGTAACTGGTGTGTAACTGATGTGTATCTGGTGTGAAACTGGTGTGTCTGGTGTGTAACTGGTGTGTATCTGGTGTGTAAGTGTGTGTAACTGGCGTGTAACTGGTGTGTAACTGGTGTGTATCTGGTGTGTAACTGGTGAGTAACTGGTGTGTTACTGTGTGTAACTGTGTGTAACTATGTGTAACAGTGTGTAACTGTGTAACTGGTGTGTAACTGTGTGTAACTGATGTGTATCTGGTGTGTAACTGTGTGTAACTGGTGTGTAACTGTATGTAACTGGTGTGTTAATAGTGTGTAACTGTGTGTAACTGTGTATAACAGTGTGTAACTGTGTGTAACTGGTGAGCATCTGGTGTGTAACTGGTGTGTTACTGTGTGTAACTGTGTGTTACTGTGAGTAACAGTGTGTAACGTGTGTAACTGTGTGTAATTGGTGTGTAACTGGTGTGTATCTGGTGTGTAACAGTGTGTAACTGTGTGTAACTGGTGTGTAACTGGTGTGTATCTGGTGTGTATCTGGTGTGTAAGTGTGTGTAACTGGTGTGTAACTGGTGTGTAACTGGTGTGTATCTGTGAGTAACTGGTGTGTAACTGGTGTGTATCTGGTGTGTATCTGGTGTGTAACTGGTGTGTAACTGGTGTGTATCTGGTGTGTAACTGGTGTGTATCTGGTGTGTAACTGGTGTGTAACTGTTTGTTACTGTGTGCAATTGTGTGTAACTGGTGTGTAACTGTGTGTAACTGGTGTGTATCTGGTGTGTAACTGGTGTGTAACTGGTGTGTAACTGGTGTGTATCTGGTGTGTATCTGGTGTGTATCTGGTGTGTAAGTGTGTGTAACTGGTGTGTAACTGGTGTGTAACTGGTGTGTATCTGGTGTGTAACTGGTGTGTAACTGGTGTGTTACTGTGTGTAACTGAGTGTAACTGTGTGTAACAGTGTGTAACTGTGTAACTGGTGTGTAACTGTGTGTAACTGATGTGTATCTGGTGTGTAACTGGTGTGTAACTGGTGTGTAACTGTTTGTAACAGTGTGTAACTGTTTGTAACAGTGTGTAACAGTGTGTAACTGTGTGTAACTGGTGTGTATCTGGTGTGTAACTGTGTGTAACTGGTGTGTAACTGGTGTGTTACTGTGTGTAACAGTGTGTAACTGTGTGTAACTGGTGTGCATCTGGTGTGTAACTGGTGTGTAACTGGTGTGTTACTGTGTGTAACAGTGTGTAACTGGTGTGTAACTGTGTGTAACTGGTGTGTAACTGATGTGTATCTGGTTTGTAACTGTGTGTAACTGGTGTGTAACCGTATGTAACTGGTGTGTTACTAGTGTGTAACTGTGTTTAACTGTGTGTAACAGTGTGTAACTGTGTGTAACTGGTGAGCATCTGGTGTGTAACTGGTGTGTTACTGTGTGTAACTGTGTGTTACTGTGTGTAACTGTGAGTAACAGTGTGTAACGTGTGTAACAGTGTGTAACTGTGTGTAACTGGTGTGTATCTGGTGTGTAACTGTGTGTAACTGGTGTGTAACTGGTGTGTATCTGGTGTGTAACAGTGCGTAACTGTGTGTAACTGGTGTGTAACTGGTGTGTAACTGGTGTGTATCTGGTGTGTATCTGGTGTGTAAGTGTGTGTAACTGGTGTGTAACTGGTGTGTCTGGTGTGTAACTGGTGTGTATCTGGTGTGTAAGTGTGTGTAACTGGCGTGTAACTGGTGTGTAACTGGTGTGTATCTGGTGTGTAACTGGTGAGTAACTGGTGTGTTACTGTGTGTAACTGTGTGTAACTATGTGTAACAGTGTGTAACTGTGTAACTGGTGTGTAACTGTGTGTAACTGATGTGTATCTGGTGTGTAACTGTGTGTAACTGGTGTGTAACTGTATGTAACTGGTGTGTTAATAGTGTGTAACTGTGTGTAACTGTGTATAACAGTGTGTAACTGTGTGTAACTGGTGAGCATCTGGTGTGTAACTGGTGTGTTACTGTGTGTAACTGTGTGTTACTGTGAGTAACAGTGTGTAACGTGTGTAACTGTGTGTAATTGGTGTGTAACTGGTGTGTATCTGGTGTGTAACAGTGTGTAACTGTGTGTAACTGGTGTGTAACTGGTGTGTATCTGGTGTGTATCTGGTGTGTAAGTGTGTGTAACTGGTGTGTAACTGGTGTGTAACTGGTGTGTATCTGTGAGTAACTGGTGTGTAACTGGTGTGTATCTGGTGTGTATCTGGTGTGTAACTGGTGTGTAACTGGTGTGTATCTGGTGTGTAACTGGTGTGTATCTGGTGTGTAACTGGTGTGTAACTGTTTGTTACTGTGTGCAATTGTGTGTAACTGGTGTGTAACTGTGTGTAACTGGTGTGTATCTGGTGTGTAACTGGTGTGTAACTGGTGTGTAACTGGTGTGTATCTGGTGTGTATCTGGTGTGTATCTGGTGTGTAAGTGTGTGTAACTGGTGTGTAACTGGTGTGTAACTGGTGTGTATCTGGTGTGTAACTGGTGTGTAACTGGTGTGTTACTGTGTGTAACTGAGTGTAACTGTGTGTAACAGTGTGTAACTGTGTAACTGGTGTGTAACTGTGTGTAACTGATGTGTATCTGGTGTGTAACTGGTGTGTAACTGGTGTGTAACTGTTTGTAACAGTGTGTAACTGTTTGTAACAGTGTGTAACAGTGTGTAACTGTGTGTAACTGGTGTGTATCTGGTGTGTAACTGTGTGTAACTGGTGTGTAACTGGTGTGTATCTGGTGTGTATCTGGTGTGTAAGTGTGTGTAACTGGTGTGTATCTGGTGAGTAACTGGTGTGTAACTGGTGTGTAACTGGTGTGTTACTGTGTGTAACAGTGTGTAACTGTGTGTAACTGGTGTGCATCTGGTGTGTAACTGGTGTGTAACTGGTGTGTTACTGTGTGTAACAGTGTGTAACTGGTGTGTAACTGTGTGTAACTGGTGTGTAACTGATGTGTATCTGGTTTGTAACTGTGTGTAACTGGTGTGTAACCGTATGTAACTGGTGTGTTACTAGTGTGTAACTGTGTTTAACTGTGTGTAACAGTGTGTAACTGTGTGTAACTGGTGAGCATCTGGTGTGTAACTGGTGTGTTACTGTGTGTAACTGTGTGTTACTGTGTGTAACTGTGAGTAACAATGTGTAACGTGTGTAACAGTGTGTAACTGTGTGTAACTGGTGTGTATCTGGTGTGTAACTGTGTGTAACTGGTGTGTAACTGGTGTGTATCTGGTGTGTAACAGTGCGTAACTGTGTGTAACTGGTGTGTAACTGGTGTGTAACTGGTGTGTATCTGGTGTGTATCTGGTGTGTAAGTGTGTGTAACTGGTGTGTAACTGGTGTGTAACTGGTGTGTATCTGGTGTGTATCTGGTGTGTAACTGGTGTGTAACTGGTGTGTAACTGTTTGTAACAGTGTGTAACTGTTTGTAACAGTGTGTAACAGTGTGTAACTGTGTGTAACTGGTGTGTATCTGGTGTGTAACTGTGTGTAACTGGTGTGTAACTGGTGTGTATCTGGTGTGTATCTGGTGTGTAAGTGTGTGTAACTGGTGTGTATCTGGTGAGTAACTGGTGTGTAACTGGTGTGTAACTGGTGTGTTACTGTGTGTAACAGTGTGTAACTGGTGTGTAACTGTGTGTGTAACTGGTGTGTTACTGGTGTGTAAGTGTGTGTAACTGGTGTGTAACTTGTGTGTATCTGGTGTGTAACTGGTGAGTAACTGGTGTGTATCTGGTGTGTAACTGGTGTGTAACTGGTGTGTAACTGTTTGTAACAGTGTGTAACAGTGTGTAACTGTTTGTAACAGTGTGTAACAGTGTGTAACTATGTGTAACTGGTGTGTATCTGGTGTGTAACTGTGTGTAACTGGTGTGTAACTGGTGTGTTACTGTGTGTAACATTGTGTAACTGTGTGTAACTGGTGTGCTTCTGGTGTGTAACTGGTGTGTAACTGGTGTGTAACTGGTGTGTTACTGTGTGTAACAGTGTGTAACTGGTGTGTAACTGTGTGTGTAACTGGTGTGTTACTGTGTGTAACAGTGTGTAACTGTGTGTAACTGGTGTGCATCTGGTGTGTAACTGGTGTGTAACTGGTGTGTTACTGTGTGTAACAGTGTGTAACTGGTGTGTAACTGTGTGTAACTGGTGTGTAACTGATGTGTATCTGGTTTGTAACTGTGTGTAACTGGTGTGTAACCGTATGTAACTGGTGTGTTACTAGTGTGTAACTGTGTTTAACTGTGTGTAACAGTGTGTAACTGTGTGTAACTGGTGAGCATCTGGTGTGTAACTGGTGTGTTACTGTGTGTAACTGTGTGTTACTGTGTGTAACTGTGAGTAACAGTGTGTAACGTGTGTAACAGTGTGTAACTGTGTGTAACTGGTGTGTATCTGGTGTGTAACTGTGTGTAACTGGTGTGTAACTGGTGTGTATCTGGTGTGTAACAGTGTGTAACTGTGTGTAACTGGTGTGTAACTGGTGTGTAACTGGTGTGTATCTGGTGTGTATCTGGTGTGTAAGTGTGTGTAACTGGTGTGTAACTGGTGTGTAACTGGTGTGTATCTGTGAGTAACTGGTGTGTAACTGGTGTGTAACTGGTGTGTATCTGGTGTGTAACTGGTGTGTAACTGGTGTGTATCTGGTGTGTAACTGGTGTGTAACTGGTGTGTAACTGTTTGTAACTGGTGTGTAACTGGTGTGTAACTGTGTGTAAATGTGTGTAACAGTGTGTAACTGGTGTGTAACTGGTGTGTTACTAGTGTGTAACTGTGTGTAACAGTGTGTAACTGTGTGTAACTGGTGTGTATCTGGTGTGTAACTGGTGTGTAACTGGTGTGTATCTGGTGTGTTACTAGTGTGTAATTGTGTGTAACTGGTGTGCATCTGGTGTGTAACTGGTGTGTAACTGTGTGTTACTGTGTGTAATTGTGTGTAACTGGTGTGTATCTGGTGTGTAACTGGTGTGTAACTGGTGTGTAACTGATGTGTATCTGGTGTGAAACTGGTGTGTCTGGTGTGTATCTGGTGTGTAACTGGTGTGTATCTGGTGTGTAAGTGTGTGTAACTGGTGTGTAAATGGTGTGTATCTGGTGTGTAACTGGTGTGTAACTGGTGTGTTACTGTGTGTAACTGTGTGTAACTATGTGTAACAGTGTGTAACTGTGTAACTGGTGTGTAACTGTGTGTAACTGATGTGTATCTGGTGTGTAACTGTGTGTAACTGGTGTGTAACTGTATGTAACTGGTGTGTTAATAGTGTGTAACTGTGTGTAACTGTGTATAACAGTGTGTAACTGTGTGTAACTGGTGAGCATATTGTGTGTAACTGGTGTGTTACTGTGTGTAACTGTGTGTTACTGTGAGTAACAGTGTGTAACGTGTGTAACTGGTGTGCATCTGGTGTGTAACTGGTGTGTATCTGGTGTGTAACTGGTGTGTATCTGGTGTGTAAGTATGTGTAACTGGTGTGTAACTGGTGTGTATCTGGTGTGTAACTGGTGTGTAACTGGTGGGTATCTGGTGTGTATCTGGTGTGTAACTGGTGTGTATCTGGTGTGTAACTGGTGTGTATCTGGTGTGTAACTGTTTGTAACTGGTGTGTAACTGGTGTGTAACTGGTGTGTAATTGTGTGTAACTGGTGTGTAAATGTGTGTAACAGTGTGTAACAGTGTGTAACTGTGTGTAACTGGTGTGTAACTGTGTTTATCTGGTGTGTAAGTATGTGTAACTGGTGTGTAACTGGTGTGTATCTGGTGTGTAACTGGTGTGTAACTGGTGGGTATCTGGTGTGTATCTGGTGTGTAACTGGTGTGTATCTGGTGTGTAACTGGTGTGTATCTGGTGTGTAACTGTTTGTAACTGGTGTGTAACTGGTGTGTAATTGTGTGTAACTGGTGTGTAAATGTGTGTAACAGTGTGTAACAGTGTGTAACTGTGTGTAACTGGTGTGTAACTGTGTTTATCTGGTGTGTAACTGGTGTGTATCTGGTGTGTAACTGGTGTGTAACTGGTGTGCATTTGGTGTGTAACTGTGTGTAATTGTGTGTAACAGTGTGTAACTGTGCGTAACTGTGTGTAACTGGTGTGTAACTGGTGTGTATCTGGTGTGTAACTGGTCTGTATCTGGTGTGTAACTGGTGTGTTACTGGTGTGTAAGTGTGTTAAACTGGTGTGTAACTGGTGTGTATCTGGTGTGTAACTGGTGTGTAACTTGTGTGTATCTGGTGTGTAACTGGTGTGTATCTGGTATGTAACTGGTGTGTATCTGGTGTGTAACTGGTGAGTGACTGGTGTGTATCTGGTGTGTAACTGGTGTGTAACTGGTGTGTAACTGTTTGTAACAGTGTGTAACTGTTTGTAACAGTGTGTAACAGTGTGTAACTGTGTGTAACTGGTGTGTATCTGGTGTGTAACTGTGTGTAACTGGTGTGTAACTGGTGTGTATCTGGTGTGTATCTGGTGTGTAAGTGTGTGTAACTGGTGTGTATCTGGTGAGTAACTGGTGTGTAACTGGTGTGTAACTGGTGTGTTACTGTGTGTAACAGTGTGTAACTGTGTGTAACTGGTGTGCATCTGGTGTGTAACTGGTGTGTAACTGGTGTGTTACTGTGTGTAACAGTGTGTAACTGGTGTGTAACTGTGTGTAACTGGTGTGTAACTGATGTGTATCTGGTTTGTAACTGTGTGTAACTGGTGTGTAACCGTATGTAACTGGTGTGTTACTAGTGTGTAACTGTGTTTAACTGTGTGTAACAGTGTGTAACTGTGTGTAACTGGTGAGCATCTGGTGTGTAACTGGTGTGTTACTGTGTGTAACTGTGTGTTACTGTGTGTAACTGTGAGTAACAGTGTGTAACGTGTGTAACAGTGTGTAACTGTGTGTAACTGGTGTGTATCTGGTGTGTAACTGTGTGTAACTGGTGTGTAACTGGTGTGTATCTGGTGTGTAACAGTGTGTAACTGTGTGTAACTGGTGTGTAACTGGTGTGTAACTGGTGTGTATCTGGTGTGTATCTGGTGTGTAAGTGTGTGTAACTGGTGTGTAACTGGTGTGTAACTGGTGTGTATCTGTGAGTAACTGGTGTGTAACTGGTGTGTAACTGGTGTGTATCTGGTGTGTAACTGGTGTGTAACTGGTGTGTATCTGGTGTGTAACTGGTGTGTAACTGGTGTGTAACTGTTTGTAACTGGTGTGTAACTGGTGTGTAACTGTGTGTAAATGTGTGTAACAGTGTGTAACTGGTGTGTAACTGGTGTGTTACTAGTGTGTAACTGTGTGTAACAGTGTGTAACTGTGTGTAACTGGTGTGTATCTGGTGTGTAACTGGTGTGTAACTGGTGTGTATCTGGTGTGTTACTAGTGTGTAATTGTGTGTAACTGGTGTGCATCTGGTGTGTAACTGGTGTGTAACTGTGTGTTACTGTGTGTAATTGTGTGTAACTGGTGTGTATATGGTGTGTAACTGGTGTGTAACTGGTGTGTAACTGATGTGTATCTGGTGTGAAACTGGTGTGTCTGGTGTGTATCTGGTGTGTAACTGGTGTGTATCTGGTGTGTAAGTGTGTGTAACTGGTGTGTAAATGGTGTGTATCTGGTGTGTAACTGGTGTGTAACTGGTGTGTTACTGTGTGTAACTGTGTGTAACTATGTGTAACAGTGTGTAACTGTGTAACTGGTGTGTAACTGTGTGTAACTGATGTGTATCTGGTGTGTAACTGTGTGTAACTGGTGTGTAACTGTATGTAACTGGTGTGTTAATAGTGTGTAACTGTGTGTAACTGTGTATAACAGTGTGTAACTGTGTGTAACTGGTGAGCATATTGTGTGTAACTGGTGTGTTACTGTGTGTAACTGTGTGTTACTGTGAGTAACAGTGTGTAACGTGTGTAACTGGTGTGCATCTGGTGTGTAACTGGTGTGTATCTGGTGTGTAACTGGTGTGTATCTGGTGTGTAAGTATGTGTAACTGGTGTGTATCTGGTGTGTAACTGTGTGTAACTGGTGTGTAACTGGTGTGTATCTGGTGTGTATCTGGTGTGTAAGTGTGTGTAACTGGTGTGTATCTGGTGAGTAACTGGTGTGTAACTGGTGTGTAACTGGTGTGTTACTGTGTGTAACAGTGTGTAACTGTGTGTAACTGGTGTGCATCTGGTGTGTAACTGGTGTGTAACTGGTGTGTTACTGTGTGTAACAGTGTGTAACTGGTGTGTAACTGTGTGTAACTGGTGTGTAACTGATGTGTATCTGGTTTGTAACTGTGTGTAACTGGTGTGTAACCGTATGTAACTGGTGTGTTACTAGTGTGTAACTGTGTTTAACTGTGTGTAACAGTGTGTAACTGTGTGTAACTGGTGAGCATCTGGTGTGTAACTGGTGTGTTACTGTGTGTAACTGTGTGTTACTGTGTGTAACTGTGAGTAACAGTGTGTAACGTGTGTAACAGTGTGTAACTGTGTGTAACTGGTGTGTATCTGGTGTGTAACTGTGTGTAACTGGTGTGTAACTGGTGTGTATCTGGTGTGTAACAGTGTGTAACTGTGTGTAACTGGTGTGTAACTGGTGTGTAACTGGTGTGTATCTGGTGTGTATCTGGTGTGTAAGTGTGTGTAACTGGTGTGTAACTGGTGTGTAACTGGTGTGTATCTGTGAGTAACTGGTGTGTAACTGGTGTGTAACTGGTGTGTATCTGGTGTGTAACTGGTGTGTAACTGGTGTGTATCTGGTGTGTAACTGGTGTGTAACTGGTGTGTAACTGTTTGTAACTGGTGTGTAACTGGTGTGTAACTGTGTGTAAATGTGTGTAACAGTGTGTAACTGGTGTGTAACTGGTGTGTTACTAGTGTGTAACTGTGTGTAACAGTGTGTAACTGTGTGTAACTGGTGTGTATCTGGTGTGTAACTGGTGTGTAACTGGTGTGTATCTGGTGTGTTACTAGTGTGTAATTGTGTGTAACTGGTGTGCATCTGGTGTGTAACTGGTGTGTAACTGTGTGTTACTGTGTGTAATTGTGTGTAACTGGTGTGTATATGGTGTGTAACTGGTGTGTAACTGGTGTGTAACTGATGTGTATCTGGTGTGAAACTGGTGTGTCTGGTGTGTATCTGGTGTGTAACTGGTGTGTATCTGGTGTGTAAGTGTGTGTAACTGGTGTGTAAATGGTGTGTATCTGGTGTGTAACTGGTGTGTAACTGGTGTGTTACTGTGTGTAACTGTGTGTAACTATGTGTAACAGTGTGTAACTGTGTAACTGGTGTGTAACTGTGTGTAACTGATGTGTATCTGGTGTGTAACTGTGTGTAACTGGTGTGTAACTGTATGTAACTGGTGTGTTAATAGTGTGTAACTGTGTGTAACTGTGTATAACAGTGTGTAACTGTGTGTAACTGGTGAGCATATTGTGTGTAACTGGTGTGTTACTGTGTGTAACTGTGTGTTACTGTGAGTAACAGTGTGTAACGTGTGTAACTGGTGTGCATCTGGTGTGTAACTGGTGTGTATCTGGTGTGTAACTGGTGTGTATCTGGTGTGTAAGTATGTGTAACTGGTGTGTAACTGGTGTGTATCTGGTGTGTAACTGGTGTGTAACTGGTGGGTATCTGGTGTGTATCTGGTGTGTAACTGGTGTGTATCTGGTGTGTAACTGGTGTGTATCTGGTGTGTAACTGTTTGTAACTGGTGTGTAACTGGTGTGTAACTGGTGTGTAATTGTGTGTAACTGGTGTGTAAATGTGTGTAACAGTGTGTAACAGTGTGTAACTGTGTGTAACTGGTGTGTAACTGTGTTTATCTGGTGTGTAAGTATGTGTAACTGGTGTGTAACTGGTGTGTATCTGGTGTGTAACTGGTGTGTAACTGGTGGGTATCTGGTGTGTATCTGGTGTGTAACTGGTGTGTATCTGGTGTGTAACTGGTGTGTATCTGGTGTGTAACTGTTTGTAACTGGTGTGTAACTGGTGTGTAATTGTGTGTAACTGGTGTGTAAATGTGTGTAACAGTGTGTAACAGTGTGTAACTGTGTGTAACTGGTGTGTAACTGTGTTTATCTGGTGTGTAACTGGTGTGTATCTGGTGTGTAACTGGTGTGTAACTGGTGTGCATTTGGTGTGTAACTGTGTGTAATTGTGTGTAACAGTGTGTAACTGTGTGTAATTGTGTGTAACTGGTGTGTAACTGGTGTGTATCTGGTGTGTAACTGTGTGTAACTGTGTGTAACTGGTGTGTAACTGGTGTCTATATGGTGTGTAACTGGTATGTATCTGGTGTGTAACTGGTGTGTTACTGGTGTGTAAGTGTGTGTAACTGGTGTGTAACTTGTGTGTATCTGGTGTGTAACTGGTGAGTAACTGGTGTGTATCTGGTGTGTAACTGGTGTGTAACTGGTGTGTAACTGTTTGTAACAGTGTGTAACAGTGTGTAACTGTTTGTAACAGTGTGTAACAGTGTGTAACTATGTGTAACTGGTGTGTATCTGGTGTGTAACTGTGTGTAACTGGTGTGTAACTGGTGTGTAGCTGGTGTGTATCTGGTGTGTAAGTGTGTGTAACTGGTGTGTATCTGGTGAGTAACTGGTGTGTAACTGGTGTGTAACTGGTGTGTTACTGTGTGTAACAGTGTGTAACTGTGTGTAACTAGTGTGCTTCTGGTGTGTAACTGGTGTGTAACTGGTGTGTTACTGTGTGTAACAGTGTGTAACTGTGTAACTGGTGTGTAACTGATGTGTATCTGGTGTGCAACTGTGTGTAACTGGTGTGTAACCGTATGTAACTGGTGTGTTACTAGTGTGTAACTGTGTTTAACTGTGTGTAACAGTGTGTAACTGTGTGTAACTGGTGAGCATCTGGTGTGTAACTGGTGTGTTACTGTGTGTAACTGTGTGTTACTGTGTGTAACTGGTGTGTATCTGGTGTGTAACTGTGTGTAACTGGTGTGTAACTGGTGTGTATCTGGTGTGTAACAGTGTGTAACTGTGTGTAACTGGTGTGTAACTGGTGTGTATCTGGTGTGTATCTGGTGTGTAAGTGTGTGTAACTGGTGTGTAACTGGTGTGTAACTGGTGTGTATCTGGTGTGTAACTGGTGTGTATCTGGTATGTAACTGGTGTGTAACTGGTGTGTAACTGGTGTGTAACTGTGTGTAAATGTGTGTAACAGTGTGTAACTGGTGTGTTACTAGTGTGTAACTGTGTGTAACAGTGTGTAACTGTGTGTAACTGGTGTGTATCTGGTGTGTAACTGGTGTGTAACTGGTGTGTATCTGGTGTGATACTAGTGTGTAATTGTGTGTAACTGGTGTGCATCTGGTGTGTAACTGGTGTGTAACTGTGTGTTACTGTGTGTAATTGTGTGTAACTGGTGTGTATCTGGTGTGTAACTGGTGTGTAACTGATGTGTATCTGGTGTGAAACTGGTGTGTCTGGTGTGTAACTGGTGTGTATCTGGTGTGTAAGTGTGTGTAACTGGCGTGTAACTGGTGTGTAACTGGTGTGTATCTGGTGTGTAACTGGTGAGTAACTGGTGTGTTACTGTGTGTAACTGTGTGTAACTATGTGTAACAGTGTGTAACTGTGTAACTGGTGTGTAACTGTGTGTAACTGATGTGTATCTGGTGTGTAACTGTGTGTAACTGGTGTGTAACTGTATGTAATTGGTGTGTTAATAGTGTGTAACTGTGTGTAACTGTGTAGAACAGTGTGTAACTGTGTGTAACTGGTGAGCATCTGGTGTGTAACTGGTGTGTTACTGTGTGTAACTGTGTGTTACTGTGAGTAACAGTGTGTAACGTGTGTAACTGTGTGTAACTGGTGTGTAACTGGTGTGTATCTGGTGTGTAACAGTGTGTAACTGTGTGTAACTGGTGTGTAACTGGTGTGTAACTGGTGTGTATCTGGTGTGTATCTGGTGTGTAAGTGTGTGTAACTGGTGTGTAACTGGTGTGTAACTGGTGTGTATCTGTGAGTAACTGGTGTGTAACTGGTGTGTAACTGGTGTGTATCTGGTGTGTATCTGGTGTGTAACTGGTGTGTAACTGGTGTGTATCTGGTGTGTAACTGGTGTGTATCTGGTGTGTAACTGGTGTGTAACTGTTTGTTACTGTGTGCAATTGTGTGTAACTGGTGTGTAACTGTGTGTAACTGGTGTGTATCTGGTGTGTAACTGGTGTGTAACTGGTGTGTAACTGGTGTGTATCTGGTGTGTATCTGGTGTGTATCTGGTGTGTAAGTGTGTGTAACTGGTGTGTAACTGGTGTGTAACTGGTGTGTATCTGGTGTGTAACTGGTGTGTAACTGGTGTGTTACTGTGTGTAACTGTGTGTAACAGTGTGTAACTGTGTAACTGGTGTGTAACTGTGTGTAACTGATGTGTATCTGGTGTGTAACTGTGTGTAACTGGTGTGTAACTGTATGTAACTGGTGTGTTACTAGTGTGTAACTGTGTGTAACTGTGTATAACAGTGTGTAACTGTGTGTAACTGGTGAGCATCTGGTGTGTAACTGGTGGGTTACTGTGTGTAACTGTGTGTTACTGTGAGTAACAGTGTGTAACGTGTGTAACTTTGTGTAACTGGTGTGTAACTGGTGTGTATCTGGTGTGTAACAGTGTGTAACTGTGTGTAACTGGTGTGTAACTGATGTGTTACTGTGTGTAACTGTGTGTTACTGTGAGTAACAGTGTCTAACGTGTGTAACAGTGTGTAACTGTGTGTAACTGGTGTGTAACTGGTGTGTAACTGGTGTGTATCTGGTGTGTAACTGGTGTGTAACTGGTGTGTATCTGGTGTGTAACTGGTGTGTAACAGTGTGTAACTGGTGTGTAACTGGTGTGTAACTGGTGTGTAACTGGTGTGTATCTGGTGTGTAACTGGTGTGTAACTGGTGTGTAACTGGTTGTAACTGGTGTGTAACTGGTGTGTTACTAGTGTGTAACTGGTGTGTAACAGTGAGTAACAGTGTGTAACTGTGTGTAACTGGTGTGTAACTGGTGTGTATCTGGTGTGTAACAGTGTGTAACTGTGTGTAACTGGTGTGTATCTGGTGTGTATCTGGTGTGTAAGTGTGTGTAACTGGTGTGTAACTGGTGTGTAACTGGTGTGTATCTGTGAGTAACTGGTGTGTAACTGGTGTGTAACTGGTGTGTATCTGGTGTGTAACTGGTGTGTAACTGGTGTGTATCTGGTGTGTAACTGGTGTGTAACTGGTGTGTAACTGTTTGTTACTGTGTGCAATTGTGTGTAACTGGTGTGTAACTGTGTGTAACTGGTGTGTATCTGGTGTGTAACTGGTGTGTAACTGTTGTGTAACTGGTGTGTAACTGGTGTGTATCTGGTGTGTATCTGGTGTGTATCTGGTGTGTAAGTGTGTGTAACTGGTGTGTAACTGGTGTGTAACTGGTGTGTAACTGGTGTGTAACTGGTGTGTAACTGTGTGTAACTGGTGTGTAACTGTATGTAACTGGTGTTTTACTAGTGTGTAACTGTGTGTAACTGTGTATAACAGTGTGTAACTGTGTGTAACTGTGTGTAACAGTGTGTAACTGTAACTGGTGTGTAACTGTGTGTAACTGATGTGTATCTGGTGTGTAACTGTGTGTAACTGGTGTGTAACTGTATGTAACTGGTGTTTTACTAGTGTGTAACTGTGTGTAACTGTGTATAACAGTGTGTAACTGTGTGTAACTGGTGAGCATCTGGTGTGTAACTGGTGGGTTACTGTGTGTAACTGTGTGTTACTGTGAGTAACAGTGTGTAACGTGTGTAACTGTGTGTAACTGGTGTGTAACTGGTGTGTATCTGGTGTGTAACAGTGTGTAACAGTGTGTAACTGGTGTGTAACTGGTGTGTTACTGTGTGTAACTGTGTGTTACTGTGAGTAACAGTGTGTAACGTGTGTAACAGTGTGTAACTGTGTGTAACTGGTGTGTAACTGGTGTGTAACTGGTGTGTATCTGGTGTGTAACTGGTGTGTAACTGGTGGGTATCTGGTGTGTATCTGGTGTGTAACTGGTGTGTATCTGGTGTGTAACTGGTGTGTATCTGGTGTGTAACTGTTTGTAACTGGTGTGTAACTGGTGTGTAACTGGTGTGTAATTGTGTGTAACTGGTGTGTAAATGTGTGTAACAGTGTGTAACAGTGTGTAACTGTGTGTAACTGGTGTGTAACTGTGTTTATCTGGTGTGTAACTGGTGTGTATCTGGTGTGTAACTGGTTTGTAACTGGTGTGCATTTGGTGTGTAACTGTGTGTAATTGTGTGTAACAGTGTGTAACTGTGTGTAATTGTGTGTAACTGGTGTGTAACTGGTGTGTAACTGGTGTGTATCTGGTGTGTAACTGTGTGTAACTGTGTGTAACTGGTGTGTAACTGGTGTCTATATGATGTGTAACTGGTGTGTATCTGGTGTGTAACTGGTGTGTTACTGGTGTGTAAGTGTGTTAAACTGGTGTGTAACTGGTGTGTATCTGGTGTGTATCTGGTGTGTAACTGGTGTGTAACTGGTGTGCATTTGGTGTGTAACTGTGTGTAATTGTGTGTAACAGTGTGTAACTGTGTGTAATTGTGTGTAACTGGTGTGTAACTGGTGTGTAACTGGTGTGTATCTGGTGTGTAACTGTGTGTAACTGTGTGTAACTGGTGTGTAACTGGTGTCTATATGGTGTGTAACTGGTGTGTATCTGGTGTGTAACTGGTGTGTTACTGGTGTGTAAGTGTGTTAAACTGGTGTGTAACTGGTGTGTATCTGGTGTGTAACTGGTGTGTAACTTGTGTGTATCTGGTGTGTAACTGGTGAGTAACTGGTGTGTATCTGGTGTGTAACTGGTGTGTAACTGGTGTGTAACTGTTTGTAACAGTGTGTAACAGTGTGTAACTGTTTGTAACAGTGTGTAACAGTGTGTAACTGTGTGTAACTGGTGTGTATCTGGTGTGTAACTGTGTGTAACTGGTGTGTAACTGGTGTGTAGCTGGTGTGTATCTGGTGTGTAAGTGTGTGTAACTGGTGTGTATCTGGTGAGTAACTGGTGTGTAACTGGTGTGTAACTGGTGTGTTACTGTGTGTAACAGTGTGTAACTGTGTGTAACTGGTGTGCTTCTGGTGTGTAACTGGTGTGTAACTGGTATGTTACTGTGTGTAACAGTGTGTAACTGTGTAACTGGTGTGTAACTGTGTGTAACTGGTGTGTAACTGGTGTGTAACTGGTGTGTAACTGATGTGTATCTGGTGTGCAACTGTGTGTAACTGGTGTGTAACCGTATGTAACTGGTGTGTTACTAGTGTGTAACTGTGTTTAACTGTGTGTAACAGTGTGTAACTGTGTGTAACTGGTGAGCATCTGGTGTGTAACTGGTGTGTTACTGTGTGTAACTGTGTGTTACTGTGTGTAACTGGTGTGTATCTGGTGTGTAACTGTGTGTAACTGGTGTGTAACTGGTGTGTATCTGGTGTGTAACAGTGTGTAACTGTGTGTAACTGTGTGTAAATGTGTATAACAGTGTGTAACTGGTGTGTTACTAGTGTGTAACTGTGTGTAACAGTGTGTAACTGTGTGTAACTGGTGTGTATCTGGTGTGTAACTGGTGTGTAACTGGTGTGTATCTGGTGTGTTACTAGTGTGTAATTGTGTGTAACTGGTGTGCATCTGGTGTGTAACTGGTGTGTAACTGTGTGTTACTGTGTGTAATTGTGTGTAACTGGTGTGTATCTGGTGTGTAACTGGTGTGTAACTGATGTGTATCTGGTGTGAAACTGGTGTGTCTGGTGTGTAACTGGTGTGTATCTGGTGTGTAAGTGTGTGTAACTGGCGTGTAACTGGTGTGTAACTGGTGTGTATCTGGTGTGTAACTGGTGAGTAACTGGTGTGTTACTGTGTGTAACTGTGTGTAACTATGTGTAACAGTGTGTAACTGTGTAACTGGTGTGTAACTGTGTGTAACTGATGTGTATCTGGTGTGTAACTGTGTGTAACTGGTGTGTAACTGTATGTAACTGGTGTGTTAATAGTGTGTAACTGTGTGTAACTGTGTATAACTGGTGAGCATCTGGTGTGTAACTGGTGTGTTACTGTGTGTAACTGTGTGTTACTGTGAGTAACAGTGTGTAACGTGTGTAACTGTGTGTAATTGGTGTGTAACTGGTGTGTATCTGGTGTGTAACAGTGTGTAACTGTGTGTAACTGGTGTGTAACTGGTGTGTAACTGGTGTGTATCTGGTGTGTATCTGGTGTGTAAGTGTGTGTAACTGGTGTGTAACTGGTGTGTAACTGGTGTGTATCTGTGAGTAACTGGTGTGTAACTGGTGTGTATCTGGTGTGTATCTGGTGTGTAACTGGTGTGTAACTGGTGTGTATCTGGTGTGTAACTGGTGTGTATCTGGTGTGTAACTGGTGTGTAACTGTTTGTTACTGTGTGCAATTGTGTGTAACTGGTGTGTAACTGTGTGTAACTGGTGTGTATCTGGTGTGTAACTGGTGTGTAACTGGTGTGTAACTGGTGTGTATCTGGTGTGTATCTGGTGTGTATCTGGTGTGTAAGTGTGTGTAACTGGTGTGTAACTGGTGTGTAACTGGTGTGTATCTGGTGTGTAACTGGTGTGTAACTGGTGTGTTACTGTGTGTAACTGAGTGTAACTGTGTGTAACAGTGTGTAACTGTGTAACTGGTGTGTAACTGTGTGTAACTGATGTGTATCTGGTGTGTAACTGTGTGTAACTGGTGTGTAACTGTATGTAACTGGTGTGTTACTAGTGTGTAACTGTGTGTAACTGTGTATAACAGTGTGTAACTGTGTGTAACTGGTGAGCATCTGGTGTGTAACTGGTGGGTTACTGTGTGTAACTGTGTGTTACTGTGAGTAACAGTGTGTAACGTGTGTAACTTTGTGTAACTGGTGTGTAACTGGTGTGTATCTGGTGTGTAACAGTGTGTAACTGTGTGTAACTGGTGTGTAACTGATGTGTTACTGTGTGTAACTGTGTGTTACTGTGAGTAACAGTGTCTAACGTGTGTAACAGTGTGTAACTGTGTGTAACTGGTGTGTAACTGGTGTGTAACTGGTGTGTATCTGGTGTGTAACTGGTGTGTAACTGGTGTGTATCTGGTGTGTAACTGGTGTGTAACAGTGTGTAACTGGTGTGTAACTGGTGTGTAACTGGTGTGTATCTGGTGTGTAACTGGTGTGTAACTGGTGTGTAACTGGTTGTAACTGGTGTGTAACTGGTGTGTTACTAGTGTGTAACTGTGTGTAACAGTGAGTAACAGTGTGTAACTGTGTGTAACTGGTGTGTAACTGGTGTGTATCTGGTGTGTAACAGTGTGTAACTGTGTGTAACTGGTGTGTAACTGGTGTGTATCTGGTGTGTATCTGGTGTGTAAGTGTGTGTAACTGGTGTGTAACTGGTGTGTAACTGGTGTGTATCTGTGAGTAACTGGTGTGTAACTGGTGTGTATCTGGTGTGTAACTGGTGTGTAACTGGTGTGTATCTGGTGTGTAACTGGTGTGTAACTGGTGTGTAACTGTTTGTTACTGTGTGCAATTGTGTGTAACTGGTGTGTAACTGTGTGTAACTGGTGTGTATCTGGTGTGTAACTGGTGTGTAACTGTTGTGTAACTGGTGTGTAACTGGTGTGTATCTGGTGTGTATCTGGTGTGTATCTGGTGTGTAAGTGTGTGTAACTGGTGTGTAACTGGTGTGTATCTGGTGTGTAACTGGTGTGTAACTGGTGTGTTACTGTGTGTAACTGTGTGTAACTGTGTGTAACAGTGTGTAACTGTAACTGGTGTGTAACTGTGTGTAACTGATGTGTATCTGGTGTGTAACTGTGTGTAACTGGTGTGTAACTGTATGCAACTGGTGTTTTACTAGTGTGTAACTGTGTGTAACTGTGTATAACAGTGTGTAACTGTGTGTAACTGGTGAGCATCTGGTGTGTAACTGGTGGGTTACTGTGTGTAACCGTGTGTTACTGTGAGTAACAGTGTGTAACGTGTGTAACTGTGTGTAACTGGTGTGTAACTGGTGTGTATCTGGTGTGTAACAGTGTGTAACAGTGTGTAACTGGTGTGTAACTGGTGTGTTACTGTGTGTAACTGTGTGTTACTGTGAGTAACAGTGTGTAACGTGTGTAACAGATTGTAACTGTGTGTAACTGGTGTGTAACTGGTGTGTAACTGGTGTGTATCTGGTGTGTAACTGGTGTGTATCTGGTGTGTAACTGGTGTGTAACTGGTGTGTAACTGTTTGTAACTGGTGTGTAACTGGTGTGTAACTGTTTGTAACTGGTGTGTAACTGGTGTGTATCTGGTGCGTAACTGGTGTGTATATGGTGTGTAACTGGTGTGTATCTGGTGTGTAACTGGTGTGTAACTGGTGTGTAACTGTTTGTAACTGGTGTGTATCTGGTGTGTAACTGTGTGTAACTGTGTGTAACTGGTGTGTTACTAGTGTGTAACTGTGTGTAACAGTGTGTAACTGTGTGTATCTGGTGTGTAACTGGTGTTTATCTGGTGTGTAACTGGTTTGTATCTGGTGTGTAAGTATGTGTAACTGGTGTGTAACTGGTGTGTATCTAGTGTGTAACTGGTGTGTAACTGGTGGGTATCTGGTGTGTATCTGGTGTGTAACTGGTGTGTATCTGGTGTGTAACTGGTGTGTATCTGGTGTGTAACTGTGTGTAACTGGTGTGTATCTGGTGTGTAACTGGTGTGTTACTAGTGTGTAAATGTGTGTAACTGTGTGTAACTGTGTGTAACAGTGTGTAAGAGTGTATAACTGGTGTGTAACTGTGTGTATCTGGTGTGTAACTTGTGTGTATCTGGTGTGCATTTGGAGTTTAACTGGTGTGAAACTGTGTGTTACTGTGTGTAATTGTGTGTAACAGTGTAACAGTGTGTAACTGTGTGTAACAGTGTGTAACAGTGTGTAACTGTGTGTAACAGTGTGTAACTAAGTGTAACTGTGTAACTGGTGTGTAACTGTGTGTAACTGGTGTGTAACTGTGTGTAACTGGTGTGTATCTGGTGTGTAACTGGTGTGTAACTGTGTGTAACTGGTTTGTAACAGTGTGTAACTGTGTGTATCTGGTGTGTAACTGGTGTGTATCTGGTGTGTAACTGGTGTGTATCTGGTGTGTAAGTATGTGTAACTGGTGTGTAACTGGTGTGTATCTGGTGTGTAACTGGTGTGTAACTGGTGGGTATCTGGTGTGTATCTGGTGTGTAACTGGTGTGTATCTGGTGTGTAACTGGTGTGTATCTGGTGTGTATCTGGTGTGTAACTGGTGTGTATCTGGTGTGTAACTGTTTGTAACTGGTGTATAACTGGTTTGTAACTGGTGTGTAATTGTGTGTAACTGGTGTGTAAATGTGTGTGACAGTGTGTAACAGTGTGTAACTGTGTGTAACTGGTGTGTAACTGGTGTGCATTTGGTGTGTAACTGTGTGTAATTGTGTGTAACAGTGTGTAACTGTGTGTAATTGTGTGTAACTGGTGTGTAACTGGTGTGTAACTGGTGTGTATCTGGTGTGTAACTGTGCGTAACTGTGTGTAACTGGTGTGTAACTGGTGTGTATCTGGTTTGTAACAGGTGTGTATCTGGTGTGTAACTGGTGTGTAACAGTGTGTAACTGTGCGTAACTGTGTGTAACTGGTGTGTAACTGGTGTGTAACTGGTGTGTATCTGGTGTGTAACTGGTGTGTAACTTGTGTGTATCTGGTGTGTAACTGGTGTGTATCTGGTATGTAACTGGTGTGTATCTGGTGTCTAACTGGTGAGTGACTGGTGTGTATCTGGTGTGTAACTGGTGTGTAACTGTTTGTAACAGTGTGTAACAGTGTGTAACTGTGTGTAACTGGTGTGTATCTGGTGTGTAACTGTGTGTAACTGGTGTGTAACTGGTGTGTATCTGGTGTGTATCTGGTGTGTAAGTGTGTGTAACTGGTGTGTATCTGGTGAGTAACTGGTGTGTAACTGGTGTGTAACTGGTGTGTTACTGTGTGTAACAGTGTGTAACTGTGTGTAACTGGTGTGCATCTGGTGTGTAACTGGTGTGTAACTGGTGTGTTACTGTGTGTAACAGTGTGTAACTGGTATGTAACTGTGTGTAACTGGTGTGTAACTGGTGTGTAACTGATGTGTATCTGGTTTGTAACTGTGTGTAACTGGTGTGTAACCGTATGTAACTGGTGTGTTACTAGTGTGTAACTGTGTTTAACTGTGTGTAACAGTGTGTAACTGTGTGTAACTGGTGAGCATCTGGTGTGTAACTGGTGTGTTACTGTGTGTAACTGTGTGTTACTGTGTGTAACTGTGAGTAACAGTGTGTAACGTGTGTAACAGTGTGTAACTGTGTGTAACTGGTGTGTATCTGGTGTGTAACTGTGTGTAACTGGTGTGTAACTGGTGTGTATCTGGTGTGTAACAGTGTGTAACTGTGTGTAACTGGTGTGTAACTGGTGTGTAACTGGTGTGTATCTGGTGTGTATCTGGTGTGTAAGTGTGTGTAACTGGTGTGTAACTGGTGTGTAACTGGTGTGTATCTGTGAGTAACTGGTGTGTAACTGGTGTGTAACTGGTGTGTATCTGGTGTGTAACTGGTGTGTAACTGGTGTGTATCTGGTGTGTAACTGGTGTGTAACTGTTTGTAACTGGTGTGTAACTGGTGTGTAACTGTGTGTAAATGTGTGTAACAGTGTGTAACTGGTGTGTAACTGGTGTGTTACTAGTGTGTAACTGTATGTAACAGTGTGTAACTGTGTGTAACTGGTGTGTATCTGGTGTGTAACTGGTGTGTAACTGGTGTGTATCTGGTGTGTTACTAGTGTGTAATTGTGTGTAACTGGTGTGCATCTGGTGTGTAACTGGTGTGTAACTGTGTGTTACTGTGTGTAATTGTGTGTAACTGGTGTGTATCTGGTGTGTAACTGGTGTGTAACTGGTGTGTAACTGATGTGTATCTTGTGTGAAACTGGTGTGTCTGGTGTGTATCTGGTGTGTAACTGGTGTGTATCTGGTGTGTAAGTGTGTGTAACTGGTGTGTAACTGGTGTGTAACTGGTGTGTATCTGGTGTGTAACTGGTGTGTAACTGGTGTGTTACTGTGTGTAACTGTGTGTAACTATGTGTAACAGTGTGTAACTGTGTAACTGGTGTGTAACTATGTGTAACTGATGTGTATCTGGTGTGTAACTGTGTGTAACTGGTGTGTAACTGTATGTAACTGGTGTGTTAATAGTGTGTAACTGTGTGTAACTGTGTATAACAGTGTGTAACTGGTGAGCATATGGTGTGTAACTGGTGTGTTACTGTGTGTAACTGTGTGTTACTGTGAGTAACAGTGTGTAACGTGTGTAACTGGTGTGCATCTGGTGTGTAACTGGTGTGTAACTGGTGTGTATCTGGTGTGTAACTGGTGTGTAACTGGTGTGTTACTGTGTGTAACTGTGTGTAACTGTGTGTAACAGTGTGTAACTGTAACTGGTGTGTAACTGTGTGTAACTGATGTGTATCTGGTGTGTAACTGTGTGTAACTGGTGTGTAACTGTATGCAACTGGTGTTTTACTAGTGTGTAACTGTGTGTAACTGTGTATAACAGTGTGTAACTGTGTGTAACTGGTGAGCATCTGGTGTGTAACTGGTGGGTTACTGTGTGTAACTGTGTGTTACTGTGAGTAACAGTGTGTAACGTGTGTAACTGTGTGTAACTGGTGTGTAACTGGTGTGTATCTGGTGTGTAACAGTGTGTAACAGTGTGTAACTGGTGTGTAACTGGTGTGTTACTGTGTGTAACTGTGTGTTACTGTGAGTAACAGTGTGTAACGTGTGTAACAGTGTGTAACTGTGTGTAACTGGTGTGTAACTGGTGTGTAACTGGTGTGTATCTGGTGTGTAACTGGTGTGTATCTGGTGTGTAACTGGTGTGTAACTGGTGTGTAACTGTTTGTAACTGGTGTGTAACTGGTGTGTAACTGTTTGTAACTGGTGTGTAACTGGTGTGTATCTGGTGCGTAACTGGTGTGTATATGGTGTGTAACTGGTGTGTAACTGGTGTGTATCTGGTGTGTAACTGGTGTGTAACTGGTGTGTAACTGTTTGTAACTGGTGTGTATCTGGTGTGTAACTGTGTGTAACTGTGTGTAACTGGTGTGTTACTAGTGTGTAACTGTGTGTAACAGTGTGTAACTGTGTGTATCTGGTGTGTAACTGGTGTTTATCTGGTGTGTAACTGGTTTGTATCTGGTGTGTAAGTATGTGTAACTGGTGTGTAACTGGTGTGTATCTAGTGTGTAACTGGTGTGTAACTGGTGGGTATCTGGTGTGTATCTGGTGTGTAACTGGTGTGTATCTGGTGTGTAACTGGTGTGTATCTGGTGTGTAACTGGTGTGTATCTGGTGTGTAACTGTGTGTAACTGGTGTGTATCTGGTGTGTAACTGTGTGTAACTGGTGTGTTACTAGTGTGTAAATGTGTGTAACTGTGTGTAACTGTGTGTAACAGTGTGTAAGAGTGTATAACTGGTGTGTAACAGTGTGTAACTGTGTGCATCTGGTGTGTAACTGGTGTGTATCTGGTGTGTATCTGGTGTGTAACTGGTGTATATCTGGTGTGTAACTGTGTGTAACTGGTGTGTTACTAGTGTGTAACTGTGTGTAACAGTGTGTAACTGTGTGTAACAGTGTGTAACTGTGTGTAACAGTGTGTAACAGTGTGTAACTGTGTGTAACTGGTGTGTAACTGTGTGTATCTGGTGTGTAACTTGTGTGTATCTGGTGTGCATTTGGAGTTTAACTGGTGTGAAACTGTGTGTTACTGTGTGTAATTGTGTGTAACAGTGTAACAGTGTGTAACTGTGTGTAACAGTGTGTAACAGTGTGTAACTGTGTGTAACAGTGTGTAACTAAGTGTAACTGTGTAACTGGTGTGTAACTGTGTGTAACTGGTGTGTAACTGTGTGTAACTGGTGTGTATCTGGTGTGTAACTGGTGTGTAACTGTGTGTAACTGGTTTGTAACAGTGTGTAACTGTGTGTATCTGGTGTGTAACTGGTGTGTATCTGGTGTGTAACTGGTGTGTATCTGGTGTGTAAGTATGTGTAACTGGTGTGTAACTGGTGTGTATCTGGTGTGTAACTGGTGTGTAACTGGTGGGTATCTGGTGTGTATCTGGTGTGTAACTGGTGTGTATCTGGTGTGTAACTGGTGTGTATCTGGTGTGTATCTGGTGTGTAACTGGTGTGTATCTGGTGTGTAACTGTTTGTAACTGGTGTGTAACTGGTTTGTAACTGGTGTGTAATTGTGTGTAACTGGTGTGTAAATGTGTGTGACAGTGTGTAACAGTGTGTAACTGTGTGTAACTGGTGTGTAACTGGTGTGCATTTGGTGTGTAACTGTGTGTAATTGTGTGTAACAGTGTGTAACTGTGTGTAATTGTGTGTAACTGGTGTGTAACTGGTGTGTAACTGGTGTGTATCTGGTGTGTAACTGTGCGTAACTGTGTGTAACTGGTGTGTAACTGGTGTGTATCTGGTGTGTAACAGGTGTGTATCTGGTGTGTAACTGGTGTGTTACTGGTGTGTAAGTGTGTTAAACTGGTGTGTAACTGGTGTGTATCTGGTGTGTAACTGGTGTGTAACTTGTGTGTATCTGGTGTGTAACTGGTGTGTATCTGGTATGTAACTGGTGTGTATCTGGTGTCTAACTGGTGAGTGACTGGTGTGTATCTGGTGTGTAACTGGTGTGTAACTGTTTGTAACAGTGTGTAACAGTGTGTAACTGTGTGTAACTGGTGTGTATCTGGTGTGTAACTGTGTGTAACTGGTGTGTAACTGGTGTGTATCTGGTGTGTATCTGGTGTGTAAGTGTGTGTAACTGGTGTGTATCTGGTGAGTAACTGGTGTGTAACTGGTGTGTAACTGGTGTGTTACTGTGTGTAACAGTGTGTAACTGTGTGTAACTGGTGTGCATCTGGTGTGTAACTGGTGTGTAACTGGTGTGTTACTGTGTGTAACAGTGTGTAACTGGTATGTAACTGTGTGTAACTGGTGTGTAACTGGTGTGTAACTGATGTGTATCTGGTTTGTAACTGTGTGTAACTGGTGTGTAACCGTATGTAACTGGTGTGTTACTAGTGTGTAACTGTGTTTAACTGTGTGTAACAGTGTGTAACTGTGTGTAACTGGTGAGCATCTGGTGTGTAACTGGTGTGTTACTGTGTGTAACTGTGTGTTACTGTGTGTAACTGTGAGTAACAGTGTGTAACGTGTGTAACAGTGTGTAACTGTGTGTAACTGGTGTGTATCTGGTGTGTAACTGTGTGTAACTGGTGTGTAACTGGTGTGTATCTGGTGTGTAACAGTGTGTAACTGTGTGTAACTGGTGTGTAACTGGTGTGTAACTGGTGTGTATCTAGTGTGTATCTGGTGTGTAAGTGTGTGTAACTGGTGTGTAACTGGTGTGTAACTGGTGTGTATCTGTGAGTAACTGGTGTGTAACTGGTGTGTATCTGGTGTGTAACTGGTGTGTAACTGGTGTGTATCTGGTGTGTAACTGGTGTGTAACTGTTTGTAACTGGTGTGTAACTGGTGTGTAACTGTGTGTAAATGTGTGTAACAGTGTGTAACTGGTGTGTAACTGGTGTGTTACTAGTGTGTAACTGTATGTAACAGTGTGTAACTGTGTGTAACTGGTGTGTATCTGGTGTGTAACTGGTGTGTAACTGGTGTGTATCTGGTGTGTTACTAGTGTGTAATTGTGTGTAACTGGTGTGCATCTGGTGTGTAACTGGTGTGTAACTGTGTGTTACTGTGTGTAATTGTGTGTAACTGGTGTGTATCTGGTGTGTAACTGGTGTGTAACTGGTGTGTAACTGATGTGTATCTTGTGTGAAACTGGTGTGTCTGGTGTGTATCTGGTGTGTAACTGGTGTGTATCTGGTGTGTAAGTGTGTGTAACTGGTGTGTAACTGGTGTGTAACTGGTGTGTATCTGGTGTGTAACTGGTGTGTTACTGTGTGTAACTGTGTGTAACTATGTGTAACAGTGTGTAACTGTGTAACTGGTGTGTAACTGTGTGTAACTGATGTGTATCTGGTGTGTAACTGTGTGTAACTGGTGTGTAACTGTATGTAACTGGTGTGTTAATAGTGTGTAACTGTGTGTAACTGTGTATAACAGTGTGTAACTGTGTGTAACTGGTGAGCATATGGTGTGTAACTGGTGTGTTACTGTGTGTAACTGTGTGTTACTGTGAGTAACAGTGTGTAACGTGTGTAACTGGTGTGCATCTGGTGTGTAACTGGTGTGTATCTGGTGTGTAACTGGTGTGTATCTGGTGTGTAAGTATGTGTAACTGGTGTGTAACTGGTGTGTATCTGGTGTGTAACTGGTGTGTAACTGGTGGGTATCTGGTGTGTATCTGGTGTGTAACTGGTGTGTATCTGGTGTGTAACTGGTGTGTATCTGGTGTGTAACTGTTTGTAACTGGTGTGTAACTGGTGTGTAACTGGTGTGTAATTGTGTGTAACTGGTGTGTAAATGTGTGTAACAGTGTGTAACAGTGTGTAACTGTGTGTAACTGGTGTGTAACTGTGTTTATCTGGTGTGTAACTGGTGTGTATCTGGTGTGTAACTGGTGTGTAACTGGTGTGCATTTGGTGTGTAACTGTGTGTAATTGTGTGTAACAGTGTGTAACTGTGTGTAATTGTGTGTAACTGGTGTGTAACTGGTGTGTAACTGGTGTGTATCTGGTGTGTAACTGTGTGTAACTGTGTGTAACTGGTGTGTAACTGGTGTGTATCTGGTGTGTAACTGGTGTGTATCTGGTGTGTAACTGGTGTGTTACTGGTGTGTAAGTGTGTTAAACTGGTGTGTAACTGGTGTGTATCTGGTGTGTAACTGGTGTGTAACTTGTGTGTATCTGGTGTGTATCTGGTGTGTAACTGGTGTGTATCTGGTATGTAACTGGTGTGTATCTGGTGTGTAACTGGTGAGTAACTGGTGTGTATCTGGTGTGTAACTGGTGTGTAACTGGTGTGTAACTGTTTGTAACAGTGTGTAACAGTGTGTAACAGTGTGTAACTGTTTGTAACAGTGTGTAACTGTGTGTAACTGGTGTGTATCTGGTGTGTAACTGTGTGTAACTGGTGTGTAACTGGTGTGTATCTGGTGTGTATCTGGTGTGTAAGTGTGTGTAACTGGTGTGTATCTGGTGAGTAACTGGTGTGTAACTGGTGTGTAACTGGTGTGTTACTGTGTGTAACAGTGTGTAACTGTGTGTAACTGGTGTGCATCTGGTGTGTAACTGGTGTGTAACTGATGTGAATCTGGTGTGTAACTGTGTGTAACTGGTGTGTAACCGTATGTAACTGGTGTGTTACTAGTGTGTAACTGTGTTTAACTGTGTGTAACAGTGTGTAACTGGTGAGCATCTGGTGTGTAACTGGTGTGCATCTGGTGTGTAACTGGTGTGTAACTGCTGTGTTACTGTGTGTAACAGTGTGTAACTGTGTAACTGGTGTGTAACTGGTGTGTAACTGGTGTGTAACTGGTGTGTAACCGATGTGTATCTGGTGTGTAACTGTGTGTAACTGGTGTGTAACCGTATGTAACTGGTGTGTTACTAGTGTGTAACTGTGTTTAACTGTGTGTAACAGTGTGTAACTGTGTGTAACTGGTGAGCATCTGGTGTGTAACTGGTGTGTTACTGTGTGTAACTGTGTGTTACTGTGTGTAACTGGTGTGTATCTGGTGTGTAACTGTGTGTAACTGGTGTGTAACTGGTGTGTATCTGGTGTGTAACAGTGTGTAACTGTGTGTAACTGGTGTGTAACTGGTGTGTATCTGGTGTATATCTGGTGTGTAAGTGTGTGTAACTGGTGTGTAACTGGTGTGTAACTGGTGTGTATCTGGTGTGTAACTGGTGTGTATCTGGTGTGTAACTGGTGTGTAACTGGTGTGTAACTGTTTGTAACTGGTGTGTAACTGGTGTGTAACTGTGTGTAAATGTGTGTAACAGTGTGTAACTGGTGTGTAACTGGTGTGTTACTAGTGTGTAACTGTGTGTAACAGTGTGTAACTGTGATGTGTAACTGGTGTGTATCTGGTGTGTAACTGGTGTGTATCTGGTGTGTTACTAGTGTGTAATTGTGTGTAACTGGTGTGCATCTGGTGTGTAACTGGTGTGTAACTGTGTGTTACTGTGTGTAATTTTGTGTAACTGGTGTGTATCTGGTGTGTAACTGGTGAGTAACTGATGTGTATCTGGTGTGAAACTGGTGTGTCTGGTGTGTAACTGGTGTGTACCTGGTGTGTAAGTGTGTGTAACTGGTGTGTAACTGGTGTGTAACTGGTGTGTATCTGGTGTGTAACTGGTGTGTAACTGGTGTGTTACTGTGTGTAACTGTGTGTAACTATGTGTAACAGTGTGTAACTGGTGTGTAACTGTGTGTAACTGATGTGTATCTGGTGTGTAACTGTGTGTAACTGGTGTGTAACTGTATGTAACTGGTGTGTTAATAGTGTGTAACTGTGTGTAACTGTGTATAACGGTGTGTAACTGTGTGTAACTGGTGAGCATCTGGTGTGTAACTGGTGTGTTACTGTGTGTAACTGTGTGTTACTGTGAGTAACAGTGTGTAACGTGTGTAACTGTGTGTTACTGTGTGTAACTGGTGTGTATCTGGTGTGTAACTGTGTGTAACTGGTGTGTAACTGGTGTGTATCTGGTGTGTAACAGTGTGTAACTGTGTGTAACTGGTGTGTATCTGGTGTGTATCTGGTGTGTAAGTGTGTGTAACTGGTGTGTAACTGGTGTGTAACTGGTGTGTATCTGGTGTGTAACTGGTGTGTAACTGGTGTGTAACTGTTTGTAACTGGTGTGTAACTGGTGTGTAACTGTGTGTAAATGTGTGTAACAGTGTGTAACTGGTGTGTAACTGGTGTGATACTAGTGTGTAACTGTGTGTAACAGTGTGTAACTGTGTGTAACTGGTGTGTATCTGGTGTGTAACTGGTGTGTAACTGGTGTGTATCTGGTGTGTTACTAGTGTGTAATTGTGTGTAACTGGTGTGCATCTGGTGTGTAACTGGTGTGTAACTGTGTGTTACTGTGTGTAATTTTGTGTAACTGGTGTGTATTTGGTGTGTAACTGGTGAGTAACTGATGTGTATCTGGTGTGAAACTGGTGTGTCTGGTGTGTAACTGGTGTGTACCTGGTGTGTAAGTGTGTGTAACTGGTGTGTAACTGGTGTGTAACTGGTGTGTATCTGGTGTGTAACTGGTGTGTAACTGGTGTGTTACTGTGTGTAACTGTGTGTAACTATGTGTAACAGTGTGTAACTGGTGTGTATCTGGTGTGTAACTGGTGTGTAACTTGTGTGTATCTGGTGTGTATCTGGTGTGTAACTGGTGTGTATCTGGTATGTAACTGGTGTGTATCTGGTGTGTAACTGGTGAGTAACTGGTGTGTATCTGGTGTGTAACTGGTGTGTAACTGGTGTGTAACTGTTTGTAACAGTGTGTAACAGTGTGTAACAGTGTGTAACAGTGTGTAACTGTTTGTAACAGTGTGTAACTGTGTGTAACTGGTGTGTATCTGGTGTGTAACTGTGTGTAACTGGTGTGTATCTGGTGTGTATCTGGTGTGTAAGTGTGTGTAACTGGTGTGTATCTGGTGAGTAACTGGTGTGTAACTGGTGTTTAACTGGTGTGTTACTGTGTGTAACAGTGTGTAACTGTGTGTAACTGGTGTGCATCTGGTGTGTAACTGGTGTGTAACTGATGTGAATCTGGTGTGTAACTGTGTGTAACTGGTGTGTAACCGTATGTAACTGGTGTGTTACTAGTGTGTAACTGTGTTTAACTGTGTGTAACAGTGTGTAACTGGTGAGCATCTGGTGTGTAACTGGTGTGCATCTGGTGTGTAACTGGTGTGTAACTGCTGTGTTACTGTGTGTAACAGTGTGTAACTGGTGTGTAACTGGTGTGTAACTGGTGTGTAACTGGTGTGTAACTGATGTGTATCTGGTGTGTAACTGTGTGTAACTGGTGTGTAACCGTATGTAACTGGTGTGTTACTAGTGTGTAACTGTGTTTAACTGTGTGTAACAGTGTGTAACTGTGTGTAACTGGTGAGCATCTGGTGTGTAACTGGTGTGTTACTGTGTGTAACTGTGTGTTACTGTGTGTAACTGGTGTGTATCTGGTGTGTAACAGTGTGTAACTGGTGTGTAACTGGTGTGTATCTGGTGTGTAACAGTGTGTAACAGTGTGTAACTGGTGTGTAACTGGTGTGTATCTGGTGTGTATCTGGTGTGTAAGTGTGTGTAACTGGTGTGTAACTGGTGTGTAACTGGTGTGTATCTGGTGTGTAACTGGTGTGTAACTGGTGTGTAACTGGTGTGTATCTGGTGTGTAACTGGTGTGTATCTGGTGTGTAACTGGTGTGTAACTGGTGTGTAACTGTTTGTAACTGGTGTGTAACTGGTGTGTAACTGTGTGTAAATGTGTGTAACAGTGTGTAACTGGTGTGTAACTGGTGTGTTACTAGTGTGTAATTGTGTGTAACTGGTGTGCATCTGGTGTGTAACTGGTGTGTAACTGTGTGTTACTGTGTGTAATTTTGTGTAACTGGTGTGTATCTGGTGTGTAACTGGTGAGTAACTGATGTGTATCTGGTGTGAAACTGGTGTGTCTGGTGTGTAACTGGTGTGTACCTGGTGTGTAAGTGTGTGTAACTGGTGTGTAACTGGTGTGTAACTGGTGTGTATCTGGTGTGTAACTGGTGTGTAACTGGTGTGTTACTGTGTGTAACTGTGTGTAACTATGTGTAACAGTGTGTAACTGGTGTGTAACTGTGTGTAACTGATGTGTATCTGGTGTGTAACTGTGTGTAACTGGTGTGTAACTGTATGTAACTGGTGTGTTAATAGTGTGTAACTGTGTGTAACTGTGTATAACGGTGTGTAACTGTGTGTAACTGGTGAGCATCTGGTGTGTAACTGGTGTGTTACTGTGTGTAACTGTGTGTTACTGTGAGTAACAGTGTGTAACGTGTGTAACTGTGTGTTACTGTGTGTAACTGGTGTGTATCTGGTGTGTAACTGTGTGTAACTGGTGTGTAACTGGTGTGTATCTGGTGTGTAACAGTGTGTAACTGTGTGTAACTGGTGTGTAACTGGTGTGTATCTGGTGTGTATCTGGTGTGTAAGTGTGTGTAACTGGTGTGTAACTGGTGTGTAACTGGTGTGTATCTGGTGTGTAACTGGTGTGTATCTGGTGTGTAACTGGTGTGTAACTGGTGTGTAACTGTTTGTAACTGGTGTGTAACTGGTGTGTAACTGTGTGTAAATGTGTGTAACAGTGTGTAACTGGTGTGTAACTGGTGTGTAACTGGTGTGTAACTGGTGTGTATCTGGTGTGTTACTAGTGTGTAATTGTGTGTAACTGGTGTGCATCTGGTGTGTAACTGGTGTGTAACTGTGTGTTACTGTGTGTAATTTTGTGTAACTGGTGTGTATCTGGTGTGTAACTGGTGAGTAACTGATGTGTATCTGGTGTGAAACTGGTGTGTCTGGTGTGTAACTGGTGTGTACCTGGTGTGTAAGTGTGTGTAACTGGTGTGTAACTGGTGTGTAACTGGTGTGTATCTGGTGTGTAACTGGTGTGTAACTGGTGTGTTACTGTGTGTAACTGTGTGTAACTATGTGTAACAGTGTGTAACTGGTGTGTATCTGGTGTGTAACTGGTGTGTAACTTGTGTGTATCTGGTGTGTATCTGGTGTGTAACTGGTGTGTATCTGGTATGTAACTGGTGTGTATCTGGTGTGTAACTGGTGAGTAACTGGTGTGTATCTGGTGTGTAACTGGTGTGTAACTGGTGTGTAACTGTTTGTAACAGTGTGTAACAGTGTGTAACAGTGTGTAACTGTTTGTAACAGTGTGTAACTGTGTGTAACTGGTGTGTATCTGGTGTGTAACTGTGTGTAACTGGTGTGTAACTGGTGTGTATCTGGTGTGTATCTGGTGTGTAAGTGTGTGTAACTGGTGTGTATCTGGTGAGTAACTGGTGTGTAACTGGTGTGTAACTGGTGTGTAACTGGTGTGTAACTGATGTGTATCTGGTGTGTAACTGTGTGTAACTGGTGTGTAACCGTATGTAACTGGTGTGTTACTAGTGTGTAACTGTGTTTAACTGTGTGTAACAGTGTGTAACTGTGTGTAACTGGTGAGCATCTGGTGTGTAACTGGTGTGTTACTGTGTGTAACTGTGTGTTACTGTGTGTAACTGGTGTGTATCTGGTGTGTAACTGTGTGTAACTGGTGTGTAACTGGTGTGTATCTGGTGTGTAACAGTGTGTAACTGTGTGTAACTGGTGTGTAACTGGTGTGTATCTGGTGTGTATCTGGTGTGTAAGTGTGTGTAACTGGTGTGTAACTGGTGTGTAACTGGTGTGTATCTGGTGTGTAACTGGTGTGTATCTGGTGTGTAACTGGTGTGTAACTGGTGTGTAACTGTTTGTAACTGGTGTGTAACTGGTGTGTAACTGTGTGTAAATGTGTGTAACAGTGTGTAACTGGTGTGTAACTGGTGTGTTACTAGTGTGTAACTGTGTGTAACAGTGTGTAACTGTGTGTAACTGGTGTGTATCTGGTGTGTAACTGGTGTGTAACTGGTGTGTATCTGGTGTGTTACTAGTGTGTAATTGTGTGTAACTGGTGTGCATCTGGTGTGTAACTGGTGTGTAACTGTGTGTTACTGTGTGTAATTTTGTGTAACTGGTGTGTATCTGGTGTGTAACTGGTGAGTAACTGATGTGTATCTGGTGTGAAACTGGTGTGTCTGGTGTGTAACTGGTGTGTACCTGGTGTGTAAGTGTGTGTAACTGGTGTGTAACTGGTGTGTAACTGGTGTGTATCTGGTGTGTAACTGGTGTGTAACTGGTGTGTTACTGTGTGTAACTGTGTGTAACTATGTGTAACAGTGTGTAACATGTGTGTAACTGTGTGTAACTGATGTGTATCTGGTGTGTAACTGTGTGTAACTGGTGTGTAACTGTATGTAACTGGTGTGTTAATAGTGTGTAACTGTGTGTAACTGTGTATAACAGTGTGTAACTGTGTGTAACTGGTGAGCATCTGGTGTGTAACTGGTGTGTTACTGTGTGTAACTGTGTGTTACTGTGAGTAACAGTGTGTAACGTGTGTAACTGTGTGTAACTGGTGTGTAACTGGTGTGTATCTGGTGTGTAACAGTGTGTAACTGTGTGTAACTGGTGTGTAACTGGTGTTTAACTGGTGTGTATCTGGTGTGTATCTGGTGTGTATCTGGTGTGTAAGTGTGTGTAACTGGTGTGTAACTGGTGTGTAACTGGTGTGTATCTGTGAGTAACTGGTGTGTAACTGGTGTGTATCTGGTGTGTATCTGGTGTGTAACTGGTGTGTAACTGGTGTGTATCTGGTGTGTAACTGGTGTGTAACTGGTGTGTATCTGGTGTGTAACTGGTGTGTAACTGTTTGTTACTGTGTGCAATTGTGTGTAACTGGTGTGTAACTGTGTGTAACTGGTGTGTATCTGGTGTGTAACTGGTGTGTAACTGTTGTGTAACTGGTGTGTAACTGGTGTGTAACTGTTGTGTTACTGTGTGTAACTGTGTGTAACTGTGTGTAACAGTGTGTAACTGTGTAACTGGTGTGTAACTGTGTGTAACTGATGTGTATCTGGTGTGTAACTGTGTGTAACTGGTGTGTAACTGTATGTAACTGGTGTGTTACTAGTGTGTAACTGTGTGTAACTGTGTATAACAGTGTGTAACTGGTGAGCATCTGGTGTGTAACTGGTGTGCATCTGGTGTGTAACTGGTGTGTAACTGCTGTGTTACTGTGTGTAACAGTGTGTAACTGTGTAACTGGTGTGTAACTGGTGTGTAACTGGTGTGTAACTGGTGTGTAACCGATGTGTATCTGGTGTGTAACTGTGTGTAACTGGTGTGTAACCGTATGTAACTGGTGTGTTACTAGTGTGTAACTGTGTTTAACTGTGTGTAACAGTGTGTAACTGTGTGTAACTGGTGAGCATCTGGTGTGTAACTGGTGTGTTACTGTGTGTAACTGTGTGTTACTGTGTGTAACTGGTGTGTATCTGGTGTGTAACTGTGTGTAACTGGTGTGTAACTGGTGTGTATCTGGTGTGTAACAGTGTGTAACTGTGTGTAACTGGTGTGTAACTGGTGTGTATCTGGTGTATATCTGGTGTGTAAGTGTGTGTAACTGGTGTGTAACTGGTGTGTAACTGGTGTGTATCTGGTGTGTAACTGGTGTGTATCTGGTGTGTAACTGGTGTGTAACTGGTGTGTAACTGTTTGTAACTGGTGTGTAACTGGTGTGTAACTGTGTGTAAATGTGTGTAACAGTGTGTAACTGGTGTGTAACTGGTGTGTTACTAGTGTGTAACTGTGTGTAACAGTGTGTAACTGTGATGTGTAACTGGTGTGTATCTGGTGTGTAACTGGTGTGTATCTGGTGTGTTACTAGTGTGTAATTGTGTGTAACTGGTGTGCATCTGGTGTGTAACTGGTGTGTAACTGTGTGTTACTGTGTGTAATTTTGTGTAACTGGTGTGTATCTGGTGTGTAACTGGTGAGTAACTGATGTGTATCTGGTGTGAAACTGGTGTGTCTGGTGTGTAACTGGTGTGTACCTGGTGTGTAAGTGTGTGTAACTGGTGTGTAACTGGTGTGTAACTGGTGTGTATCTGGTGTGTAACTGGTGTGTAACTGGTGTGTTACTGTGTGTAACTGTGTGTAACTATGTGTAACAGTGTGTAACTGGTGTGTAACTGTGTGTAACTGATGTGTATCTGGTGTGTAACTGTGTGTAACTGGTGTGTAACTGTATGTAACTGGTGTGTTAATAGTGTGTAACTGTGTGTAACTGTGTATAACGGTGTGTAACTGTGTGTAACTGGTGAGCATCTGGTGTGTAACTGGTGTGTTACTGTGTGTAACTGTGTGTTACTGTGAGTAACAGTGTGTAACGTGTGTAACTGTGTGTTACTGTGTGTAACTGGTGTGTATCTGGTGTGTAACTGTGTGTAACTGGTGTGTAACTGGTGTGTATCTGGTGTGTAACAGTGTGTAACTGTGTGTAACTGGTGTGTATCTGGTGTGTATCTGGTGTGTAAGTGTGTGTAACTGGTGTGTAACTGGTGTGTAACTGGTGTGTATCTGGTGTGTAACTGGTGTGTAACTGGTGTGTAACTGTTTGTAACTGGTGTGTAACTGGTGTGTAACTGTGTGTAAATGTGTGTAACAGTGTGTAACTGGTGTGTAACTGGTGTGATACTAGTGTGTAACTGTGTGTAACAGTGTGTAACTGTGTGTAACTGGTGTGTATCTGGTGTGTAACTGGTGTGTAACTGGTGTGTATCTGGTGTGTTACTAGTGTGTAATTGTGTGTAACTGGTGTGCATCTGGTGTGTAACTGGTGTGTAACTGTGTGTTACTGTGTGTAATTTTGTGTAACTGGTGTGTATTTGGTGTGTAACTGGTGAGTAACTGATGTGTATCTGGTGTGAAACTGGTGTGTCTGGTGTGTAACTGGTGTGTACCTGGTGTGTAAGTGTGTGTAACTGGTGTGTAACTGGTGTGTAACTGGTGTGTATCTGGTGTGTAACTGGTGTGTAACTGGTGTGTTACTGTGTGTAACTGTGTGTAACTATGTGTAACAGTGTGTAACTGGTGTGTATCTGGTGTGTAACTGGTGTGTAACTTGTGTGTATCTGGTGTGTATCTGGTGTGTAACTGGTGTGTATCTGGTATGTAACTGGTGTGTATCTGGTGTGTAACTGGTGAGTAACTGGTGTGTATCTGGTGTGTAACTGGTGTGTAACTGGTGTGTAACTGTTTGTAACAGTGTGTAACAGTGTGTAACAGTGTGTAACAGTGTGTAACTGTTTGTAACAGTGTGTAACTGTGTGTAACTGGTGTGTATCTGGTGTGTAACTGTGTGTAACTGGTGTGTATCTGGTGTGTATCTGGTGTGTAAGTGTGTGTAACTGGTGTGTATCTGGTGAGTAACTGGTGTGTAACTGGTGTTTAACTGGTGTGTTACTGTGTGTAACAGTGTGTAACTGTGTGTAACTGGTGTGCATCTGGTGTGTAACTGGTGTGTAACTGATGTGAATCTGGTGTGTAACTGTGTGTAACTGGTGTGTAACCGTATGTAACTGGTGTGTTACTAGTGTGTAACTGTGTTTAACTGTGTGTAACAGTGTGTAACTGGTGAGCATCTGGTGTGTAACTGGTGTGCATCTGGTGTGTAACTGGTGTGTAACTGCTGTGTTACTGTGTGTAACAGTGTGTAACTGGTGTGTAACTGGTGTGTAACTGGTGTGTAACTGGTGTGTAACTGATGTGTATCTGGTGTGTAACTGTGTGTAACTGGTGTGTAACCGTATGTAACTGGTGTGTTACTAGTGTGTAACTGTGTTTAACTGTGTGTAACAGTGTGTAACTGTGTGTAACTGGTGAGCATCTGGTGTGTAACTGGTGTGTTACTGTGTGTAACTGTGTGTTACTGTGTGTAACTGGTGTGTATCTGGTGTGTAACAGTGTGTAACTGGTGTGTAACTGGTGTGTATCTGGTGTGTAACAGTGTGTAACTGTGTGTAACTGGTGTGTAACTGGTGTGTATCTGGTGTGTATCTGGTGTGTAAGTGTGTGTAACTGGTGTGTAACTGGTGTGTAACTGGTGTGTATCTGGTGTGTAACTGGTGTGTAACTGGTGTGTAACTGGTGTGTATCTGGTGTGTAACTGGTGTGTATCTGGTGTGTAACTGGTGTGTAACTGGTGTGTAACTGTTTGTAACTGGTGTGTAACTGGTGTGTAACTGTGTGTAAATGTGTGTAACAGTGTGTAACTGGTGTGTAACTGGTGTGTTACTAGTGTGTAATTGTGTGTAACTGGTGTGCATCTGGTGTGTAACTGGTGTGTAACTGTGTGTTACTGTGTGTAATTTTGTGTAACTGGTGTGTATCTGGTGTGTAACTGGTGAGTAACTGATGTGTATCTGGTGTGAAACTGGTGTGTCTGGTGTGTAACTGGTGTGTACCTGGTGTGTAAGTGTGTGTAACTGGTGTGTAACTGGTGTGTAACTGGTGTGTATCTGGTGTGTAACTGGTGTGTAACTGGTGTGTTACTGTGTGTAACTGTGTGTAACTATGTGTAACAGTGTGTAACTGGTGTGTAACTGTGTGTAACTGATGTGTATCTGGTGTGTAACTGTGTGTAACTGGTGTGTAACTGTATGTAACTGGTGTGTTAATAGTGTGTAACTGTGTGTAACTGTGTATAACGGTGTGTAACTGTGTGTAACTGGTGAGCATCTGGTGTGTAACTGGTGTGTTACTGTGTGTAACTGTGTGTTACTGTGAGTAACAGTGTGTAACGTGTGTAACTGTGTGTTACTGTGTGTAACTGGTGTGTATCTGGTGTGTAACTGTGTGTAACTGGTGTGTAACTGGTGTGTATCTGGTGTGTAACAGTGTGTAACTGTGTGTAACTGGTGTGTAACTGGTGTGTATCTGGTGTGTATCTGGTGTGTAAGTGTGTGTAACTGGTGTGTAACTGGTGTGTAACTGGTGTGTATCTGGTGTGTAACTGGTGTGTATCTGGTGTGTAACTGGTGTGTAACTGGTGTGTAACTGTTTGTAACTGGTGTGTAACTGGTGTGTAACTGTGTGTAAATGTGTGTAACAGTGTGTAACTGGTGTGTAACTGGTGTGTAACTGGTGTGTAACTGGTGTGTATCTGGTGTGTTACTAGTGTGTAATTGTGTGTAACTGGTGTGCATCTGGTGTGTAACTGGTGTGTAACTGTGTGTTACTGTGTGTAATTTTGTGTAACTGGTGTGTATCTGGTGTGTAACTGGTGAGTAACTGATGTGTATCTGGTGTGAAACTGGTGTGTCTGGTGTGTAACTGGTGTGTACCTGGTGTGTAAGTGTGTGTAACTGGTGTGTAACTGGTGTGTAACTGGTGTGTATCTGGTGTGTAACTGGTGTGTAACTGGTGTGTTACTGTGTGTAACTGTGTGTAACTATGTGTAACAGTGTGTAACTGGTGTGTATCTGGTGTGTAACTGGTGTGTAACTTGTGTGTATCTGGTGTGTATCTGGTGTGTAACTGGTGTGTATCTGGTATGTAACTGGTGTGTATCTGGTGTGTAACTGGTGAGTAACTGGTGTGTATCTGGTGTGTAACTGGTGTGTAACTGGTGTGTAACTGTTTGTAACAGTGTGTAACAGTGTGTAACAGTGTGTAACTGTTTGTAACAGTGTGTAACTGTGTGTAACTGGTGTGTATCTGGTGTGTAACTGTGTGTAACTGGTGTGTAACTGGTGTGTATCTGGTGTGTATCTGGTGTGTAAGTGTGTGTAACTGGTGTGTATCTGGTGAGTAACTGGTGTGTAACTGGTGTGTAACTGGTGTGTAACTGGTGTGTAACTGATGTGTATCTGGTGTGTAACTGTGTGTAACTGGTGTGTAACCGTATGTAACTGGTGTGTTACTAGTGTGTAACTGTGTTTAACTGTGTGTAACAGTGTGTAACTGTGTGTAACTGGTGAGCATCTGGTGTGTAACTGGTGTGTTACTGTGTGTAACTGTGTGTTACTGTGTGTAACTGGTGTGTATCTGGTGTGTAACTGTGTGTAACTGGTGTGTAACTGGTGTGTATCTGGTGTGTAACAGTGTGTAACTGTGTGTAACTGGTGTGTAACTGGTGTGTATCTGGTGTGTATCTGGTGTGTAAGTGTGTGTAACTGGTGTGTAACTGGTGTGTAACTGGTGTGTATCTGGTGTGTAACTGGTGTGTATCTGGTGTGTAACTGGTGTGTAACTGGTGTGTAACTGTTTGTAACTGGTGTGTAACTGGTGTGTAACTGTGTGTAAATGTGTGTAACAGTGTGTAACTGGTGTGTAACTGGTGTGTTACTAGTGTGTAACTGTGTGTAACAGTGTGTAACTGTGTGTAACTGGTGTGTATCTGGTGTGTAACTGGTGTGTAACTGGTGTGTATCTGGTGTGTTACTAGTGTGTAATTGTGTGTAACTGGTGTGCATCTGGTGTGTAACTGGTGTGTAACTGTGTGTTACTGTGTGTAATTTTGTGTAACTGGTGTGTATCTGGTGTGTAACTGGTGAGTAACTGATGTGTATCTGGTGTGAAACTGGTGTGTCTGGTGTGTAACTGGTGTGTACCTGGTGTGTAAGTGTGTGTAACTGGTGTGTAACTGGTGTGTAACTGGTGTGTATCTGGTGTGTAACTGGTGTGTAACTGGTGTGTTACTGTGTGTAACTGTGTGTAACTATGTGTAACAGTGTGTAACATGTGTGTAACTGTGTGTAACTGATGTGTATCTGGTGTGTAACTGTGTGTAACTGGTGTGTAACTGTATGTAACTGGTGTGTTAATAGTGTGTAACTGTGTGTAACTGTGTATAACAGTGTGTAACTGTGTGTAACTGGTGAGCATCTGGTGTGTAACTGGTGTGTTACTGTGTGTAACTGTGTGTTACTGTGAGTAACAGTGTGTAACGTGTGTAACTGTGTGTAACTGGTGTGTAACTGGTGTGTATCTGGTGTGTAACAGTGTGTAACTGTGTGTAACTGGTGTGTAACTGGTGTTTAACTGGTGTGTATCTGGTGTGTATCTGGTGTGTATCTGGTGTGTAAGTGTGTGTAACTGGTGTGTAACTGGTGTGTAACTGGTGTGTATCTGTGAGTAACTGGTGTGTAACTGGTGTGTATCTGGTGTGTATCTGGTGTGTAACTGGTGTGTAACTGGTGTGTATCTGGTGTGTAACTGGTGTGTAACTGGTGTGTATCTGGTGTGTAACTGGTGTGTAACTGTTTGTTACTGTGTGCAATTGTGTGTAACTGGTGTGTAACTGTGTGTAACTGGTGTGTATCTGGTGTGTAACTGGTGTGTAACTGTTGTGTAACTGGTGTGTAACTGGTGTGTAACTGTTGTGTTACTGTGTGTAACTGTGTGTAACTGTGTGTAACAGTGTGTAACTGTGTAACTGGTGTGTAACTGTGTGTAACTGATGTGTATCTGGTGTGTAACTGTGTGTAACTGGTGTGTAACTGTATGTAACTGGTGTGTTACTAGTGTGTAACTGTGTGTAACTGTGTATAACAGTGTGTAACTGTGTGTAACTGGTGAGCATCTGGTGTGTAAATGGTGGGTTACTGTGTGTAACTGTGTGTTACTGTGAGTAACAGTGTGTAACGTGTGTAACTGTGTGTAACTGGTGTGTAACTGGTGTGTATCTGGTGTGTAACTGGTGTGTATCTGGTGTGTAAGTATGTGTAACTGGTGTGTAACTGGTGTGTATCTGGTGTGTAACTGGTGTGTAACTGGTGTGTAACTGGTGGGTATCTGGTGTGTATCTGGTGTGTAACTGGTGTGTATCTGGTGTGTAACTGGTGTGTATCTGGTGTGTAACTGTTTGTAACTGGTGTGTAACTGGTGTGTAACTGGTGTGTAATTGTGTGTAACTGGTGTGTAAATGTGTGTAACAGTGTGTAACAGTGTGTAACTGTGTGTAACTGGTGTGTAACTGTGTTTATCTGGTGTGTAACTGGTGTGTATCTGGTGTGTAACTGGTGTGTAACTGGTGTGCATTTGGTGTGTAACTGTGTGTAATTGTGTGTAACAGTGTGTAACTGTGTGTAATTGTGTGTAACTGGTGTGTAACTGGTGTGTAACTGGTGTGTATCTGGTGTGTAACTGTGTGTAACTGTGTGTAACTGGTGTGTAACTGGTGTGTATCTGGTGTGTAACTGGTGTGTATCTGGTGTGTAACTGGTGTGTTACTGGTGTGTAAGTGTGTTAAACTGGTGTGTAACTGGTGTGTATCTGGTGTGTAACTTGTGTGTATCTGGTGTGTATCTGGTGTGTAACTGGTGTGTATCTGGTATGTAACTGGTGTGTATCTGGTGTGTAACTGGTGAGTAACTGGTGTGTATCTGGTGTGTAACTGGTGTGTAACTGGTGTGTAACTGTTTGTAACAGTGTGTAACAGTGTGTAACTGTTTGTAACAGTGTGTAACAGTGTGTAACTGTGTGTAACTGGTGTGTATCTGGTGTGTAACTGTGTGTAACTGGTGTGTAACTGGTGTGTATCTGGTGTGTATCTGGTGTGTAAGTGTGTGTAACTGGTGTGTATCTGGTGAGTAACTGGTGTGTAACTGGTGTGTAACTGGTGTGTTACTGTGTGTAACAGTGTGTAACTGTGTGTAACTGGTGTGCATCTGGTGTGTAACTGGTGTGTAACTGGTGTGTTACTGTGTGTAACAGTGTGTAACTGTGTAACTGGTGTGTAACTGTGTGTAACTGGTGTGTAACTGGTGTGTAACTGATGTGTATCTGGTGTGTAACTGTGTGTAACTGGTGTGTAACCGTATGTAACTGGTGTGTTACTAGTGTGTAACTGTGTGTTACTGTGTGTAATTTTGTGTAACTGGTGTGTATCTGGTGTGTAACTGGTGTGTAACTGATGTGTATCTGGTGTGAAACTGGTGTGTCTGGTGTGTAACTGGTGTGTATCTGGTGTGTAAGTGTGTGTAACTGGTGTGTAACTGGTGTGTAACTGGTGTGTATCTGGTGTGTAACTGGTGTGTAACTGGTGTGTTACTGTGTGTAACTGTGTGTAACTATGTGTAACAGTGTGTAACTGGTGTGTAACTGTGTGTAACTGATGTGTATCTGGTGTGTAACTGTGTGTAACTGGTGTGTAACTGGTGTGTAACTGTATGTAACTGGTGTGTTAATAGTGTGTAACTGTGTGTAACTGGTGAGCATCTGGTGTGTAACTGGTGTGTTACTGTGTGTAACTGGTGTATATCTGTGAGTAACTGGTGTGTAACTGGTGTGTAACTGGTGTGTATCTGGTGTGTATCTGGTGTGTAACTGGTGTGTAACTGGTGTGTATCTGGTGTGTAACTGGTGTGTAACTGGTGTGTATCTGGTGTGTATCTGGTGTGTAACTGTGTGTAACTGGTGTGTATCTGGTGTGTAACTGGTGTGTAACTGGTGTGTATCTGGTGTGTATCTGGTGTGTATCTGGTGTGTAAGTGTGTGTAACTGGTGTGTAACTGGTGTGTAACTGGTGTGTATCTGGTGTGTAACTGGTGTGTAACTGGTGTGTTACTGTGTGTAACTGTGTGTAACTGTGTGTAACAGTGTGTAACTGTGTAACTGGTGTGTAACTGTGTGTAACTGATGTGTATCTGGTGTGTAACTGTGTGTAACTGGTGTGTAACTGTATGTAACTGGTGTGTTACTAGTGTGTAACTGTGTGTAACTGTGTATAAAAGTGTGTAACTGTGTGTAACTGGTGAGCATCTGGTGTGTAACTGGTGGGTTACTGTGTGTAACTGTGTGTTACTGTGAGTAACAGTGTGTAACGTGTGTAACTGTGTGTAACTGGTGTGTAACTGGTGTGTATCTGGTGTGTAACTGGTGTGTATCTGGTGTGTAAGTATGTGTAACTGGTGTGTATCTGGTGTGTAACTGGTGTGTAACTGGTGGGTATCTGGTGTGTATCTGGTGTGTAACTGGTGTGTATCTGGTGTGTAACTGGTGTGTATCTGGTGTGTAACTGTTTGTAACTGGTGTGTAACTGGTGTGTAACTGGTGTGTAATTGTGTGTAACTGGTGTGTAAATGTGTGTAACAGTGTGTAACAGTGTGTAACTGGTGTGTAACTGTGTTTATCTGGTGTGTAACTGGTGTGTATCTGGTGTGTAACTGGTGTTTAACTGGTGTGCATTTGGTGTGTAACTGTGTGTAATTGTGTGTGACAGTGTGTAACTGTGTGTAATTGTGTGTAACTGGTGTGTAACTGGTGTGTAACTGGTGTGTATCTGGTGTGTAACTGTGTGTAACTGTGTGTAACTGGTGTGTAACTGGTGTGTATCTGGTGTGTAACTGGTGTGTATCTGGTGTGTAACTGGTGTGTTACTGGTGTGTAAGTGTGTTAAACTGGTGTGTAACTGGTGTGTATCTGGTGTGTAACTGGTGTGTAACTTGTGTGTATCTGGTGTGTATCTGGTGTGTAACTGGTGTGTATCTGGTATGTAACTGGTGTGTATCTGGTGTGTAACTGGTGAGTAACTGGTGTGTATCTGGTGTGTAACTGGTGTGTAACTGGTGTGTAACTGTTTGTAACAGTGTGTAACAGTGTGTAACAGTGTGTAACTGTTTGTAACAGTGTGTAACAGTGTGTAACTGTGTGTAACTGGTGTGTATCTGGTGTGTAACTGTGTGTAACTGGTGTGTAACTGGTGTGTATCTGGTGTGTATCTGGTGTGTAAGTGTGTGTAACTGGTGTGTATCTGGTGAGTAACTGGTGTGTAACTGGTGTGTAACTGGTGTGTTACTGTGTGTAACAGTGTGTAACTGTGTGTAACTGGTGTGCATCTAGTGTGTAACTGGTGTGTAACTGGTGTGTTACTGTGTATAACAGTGTGTAACTGTGTAACTGGTGTGTAACTGTGTGTAACTTGTGTGTAACTGGTGTGTAACTGGTGTGTAACTGATGTGTATCTGGTGTGTAACTGTGTGTAACTGGTGTGTAACCGTATGTAACTGGTGTGTTACTAGTGTGTAACTGTGTGTAACTGGTGAGCATCTGGTGTGTAACTGGTGTGTTACTGTGTGTAACTGTGTGTTACTGTGTGTAACTGGTGTGTATCTGGTGTGTAACTGTGTGTAACTGGTGTGTAACTGGTGTGTATCTGGTGTGTAACAGTGTGTAACTGTGTGTAACTGGTGTGTAACTGGTGTGTATCTGGTGTGTAACTGGTGTGTATCTGGTGTGTAACTGGTGTGTAACTGGTGTGTAACTGTTTGTAACTGGTGTGTAACTGGTGTGTAACTGTGTGCAAATGTGTGTAACAGTGTGTAACTGGTGTGTAACTGGTGTGTTACTAGTGTGTAACTGTGTGTAACAGTGTGTAACTGTGTGTAACTGGTGTGTAACTGGTGTGTAACTGGTGTGTATCTGGTGTGTTACTAGTGTGTAATTGTGTGTAACTGGTGTGCATCTGGTGTGTAACTGGTGTGTAACTGTGTGTTACTGTGTGTAATTGTGTGTAACTGGTGTGTATCTGGTGTGTAACTGGTGTGTAACTGATGTGTATCTGGTGTGAAACTGGTGTGTCTGGTGTGTAACTGGTGTGTATCTGGTGTGTAAGTGTGTGTAACTGGTGTGTAACTGGTGTGTAACTGGTGTGTATCTGGTGTGTAACTGGTGTGTAACTGGTGTGTTACTGTGTGTAACTGTGTGTAACTATGTGTAACAGTGTGTAACTGTGTAACTGGTGTGTAACTGTGTGTAACTGATGTGTATCTGGTGTGTAACTGTGTGTAACTGGTGTGTAACTGTATGTAACTGGTGTGTTAATAGTGTGTAACTGTGTGTAACTGTGTATAACAGTGTGTAACTGTGTGTAACTGGTGAGCATCTGGTGTGTAACTTGTGTGTTACTGTGTGTAACTGTGTGTTACTGTGAGTAACAGTGTGTAACGTGTGTAACTGTGTGTAACTGGTGTGTAACTGGTGTGTATCTGGTGTGTAACAGTGTGTAACTGTGTGTAACTGGTGTGTAACTGGTGTGTAACTGGTGTGTATCTGGTGTGTATCTGGTGTGTAAGTGTGTGTAACTGGTGTGTAACTGGTGTGTAACTGGTGTGTATCTGTGAGTAACTGGTGTGTAACTGGTGTGTAACTGGTGTGTATCTGGTGTGTATCTGGTGTGTAACTGGTGTGTAACTGGTGTGTATCTGGTGTGTAACTGGTGTGTAACTGGTGTGTATCTGGTGTGTAACTGGTGTGTATCTGGTGTGTATCTGGTGTGTATCTGGTGTGTATCTGGTGTGTAAGTGTGTGTAACTGGTGTGTAACTGGTGTGTATCTGGTGTGTAACTGGTGTGTTACTGTGTGTAACTGTGTGTAACTGTGTGTAACAGTGTATAACTGTGTAACTGGTGTGTAACTGTGTGTAACTGATGTGTGTCTGGTGTGTAACTGTGTGTAACTGGTGTGTAACTGTATGTAACTGGTGTGTTACTAGTGTGTAACTGTGTATAACAGTGTGTAACTGTGTGTAACTGGTGAGCATCTGGTGTGTAACTGGTGGGTTACTGTGCGTAACTGTGTGTTACTGTGAGTAACAGTGTGTAACGTGTGTAACTGTGTGTAACTGGTGTGTAACTGGTGTGTATCTGGTGTGTAACAGTGTGTAACTGTGTGTAACTGGTGTGTAACTGGTGTGTTACTGTGTGTAACTGTGTGTTACTGTGAGTAACAGTGTCTAACGTGTGTAACAGTGTGTAACTGTGTGTTACTGTGAGTAACAGTGTCTAACGTGTGTAACAGTGTGTAACTGTGTGTAACTGGTGTGTAACTGGTGTGTAACTGGTGTGTATCTGGTTTGTAACTGGTGTGTAACTGGTGTGTATCTGGTGTGTAACTGGTGTGTATCTGGTTTGTAACTGGTTTGTAACTGGTGTGTATCTGGTGTGTAACTGGTGTGTAACAGTGTGTAACTGTGTGTAACTGGTGTGTAACTGGTGTGTATCTGGTGTGTATCTGGTGTGTAAGTGTGTGTAACTGGTGTGTAACTGGTGTGTAACTGGTGTGTATCTGTGAGTAACTGGTGTGTAACTGGTGTGTAACTGGTGTGTATCTGGTGTGTAACTGGTGTGTAACTGGTGTGTATCTGGTGTGTAACTGGTTTGTAACTGGTGTGTAACTGTTTGTAACTGGTGTGTAACTGGTGTGTAACTGTGTGCAAATGTGTGTAACAGTGTGTAACTGGTGTGTAACTGGTGTGTTACTAGTGTGTAACTGTGTGTAACAGTGTGTAACTGTGTGTAACTGGTGTGTATCTGGTGTGTAACTGGTGTGTAACTGGTGTGTATCTGGTGTGTTACTAGTGTGTAATTGTGTGTAACTGGTGTGCATCTGGTGTGTAACTGGTGTGTAACTGTGTGTTACTGTGTGTAATTGTGTGTAACTGGTGTGTATCTGGTGTGTAACTGGTGTGTAACTGATGTGTATCTGGTGTGAAACTGGTGTGTCTGGTGTGTAACTGGTGTGTATCTGGTGTGTAACTGGTGTGTAACTGATGTGTATCTGGTGTGTAACTGGTGTGTAACTGGTGTGTATCTGGTGTGTAACTGGTGTGTAACTGGTGTGTAACTGGTGTGTTACTGTGTGTAACTGTGTGTAACTATGTGTAACAGTGTGTAACTGTGTAACTGGTGTGTAACTGTGTGTAACTGATGTGTATCTGGTGTGTAACTGTGTGTAACTGGTGTGTAACTGTATGTAACTGGTGTGTTAATAGTGTGTAACTGTGTGTAACTGTGTATAACAGTGTGTAACTGTGTGTAACTGGTGAGCATCTGGTGTGTAACTTGTGTGTTACTGTGTGTAACTGTGTGTTACTGTGAGTAACAGTGTGTAACTGTGTGTAACTGGTGTGTAACTGGTGTGTAACTGGTGTGTATCTGGTGTGTATCTGGTGTGTAAGTGTGTGTAACTGGTGTGTAACTGGTGTGTAACTGGTGTGTATCTGTGAGTAACTGGTGTGTAACTGGTGTGTAACTGGTGTGTATCTGGTGTGTATCTGGTGTGTAACTGGTGTGTAACTGGTGTGTATCTGGTGTGTAACTGGTGTGTAACTGGTGTGTATCTGGTGTGTAACTGGTGTGTAACTGTTTGTTACTGTGTGCAATTGTGTGTAACTGGTGTGTAACTGTGTGTAACTGGTGTGTATCTGGTGTGTAACTGGTGTGTAACTGGTGTGTAACTGGTGTGTATCTGGTGTGTATCTGGTGTGTATCTGGTGTGTATCTGGTGTGTAAGTGTGTGTAACTGGTGTGTAACTGGTGTGTATCTGGTGTGTAACTGGTGTGTTACTGTGTGTAACTGTGTGTAACTGTGTGTAACAGTGTATAACTGTGTAACTGGTGTGTAACTGTGTGTAACTGATGTGTGTCTGGTGTGTAACTGTGTGTAACTGGTGTGTAACTGTATGTAACTGGTGTGTTACTAGTGTGTAACTGTGTATAACAGTGTGTAACTGTGTGTAACTGGTGAGCATCTGGTGTGTAACTGGTGGGTTACTGTGCGTAACTGTGTGTTACTGTGAGTAACAGTGTGTAACGTGTGTAACTGTGTGTAACTGGTGTGTAACTGGTGTGTATCTGGTGTGTAACAGTGTGTAACTGTGTGTAACTGGTGTGTAACTGGTGTGTTACTGTGTGTAACTGTGTGTTACTGTGAGTAACAGTGTCTAACGTGTGTAACAGTGTGTAACTGTGTGTTACTGTGAGTAACAGTGTCTAACGTGTGTAACAGTGTGTAACTGTGTGTAACTGGTGTGTAACTGGTGTGTAACTGGTGTGTATCTGGTTTGTAACTGGTGTGTAACTGGTGTGTATCTGGTGTGTAACTGGTGTGTATCTGGTTTGTAACTGGTGTGTAACTGGTGTGTATCTGGTGTGTAACTGGTGTGTAACAGTGTGTAACTGTGTGTAACTGGTGTGTAACTGGTGTGTATCTGGTGTGTATCTGGTGTGTAAGTGTGTGTAACTGGTGTGTAACTGGTGTGTAACTGGTGTGTATCTGTGAGTAACTGGTGTGTAACTGGTGTGTAACTGGTGTGTATCTGGTGTGTAACTGGTGTGTAACTGGTGTGTATCTGGTGTGTAACTGGTTTGTAACTGATGTGTAACTGGTTGTAACTGGTGTGTAACTGGTGTGTAACTGTGTGTAAATGTGTGTAACAGTGTGTAACTGGTGTGTAACTGGTGTGTTACTAGTGTGTAACTGTGTGTAACAGTGTGTAACTGTGTGTAACCGGTGTGTATCTGGTGTGTAACTGGTGTGTAACTGGTGTGTATCTGGTGTGTAACTGGTGTGTAACTGTGTGTTACTGTGTGTAATTGTGTGTAACTGGTGTGTATCTGGTGTGTAACTGGTGTGTAACTGGTGTGTAACTGGTGTGTAACTGATGTGTATCTGGTGTGAAACTGGTGTGTCTGGTGTGTATCTGGTGTGTAACTGGTGTGTATCTGGTGTGTAAGTGTGTGTAACTGGTGTGTAACTGGTGTGTATCTGGTGTGTAACTGGTGTGTAACTGGTGTGTTACTGTGTGTAACTGTGTGTAACTATGTGTAACAGTGTGTAACTGTGTAACTGGTGTGCAACTGTGTGTAACTGGTGAGTATCTGGTGTGTAACTGTGTGTAACTGGTGTGTAACTGTATGTAACTGGTGTGTTAATAGTGTGTAACTGTGTGTAACTGTGTATAACAGTGTGTAACTGTGTGTAACTGGTGAGCATCTGGTGTGTAACTGGTGTGTTACTGTGTGTAACTGTGTGTTACTGTGAGTAACAGTGTGTAACTGTGTGTAACTGGTGTGTAACTGGTGTGTATCTGGTGTGTAACAGTGTGTAACTGTTTGTAACTGGTGTGTAACTGGTGTGTAACTGGTGTGTATCTGGTGTGTATCTGGTGTGTAAGTGTGTGTAACTGGTGTGTAACTGGTGTGTATCTGTGAGTAACTGGTGTGTAACTGGTGTGTAACTGGTGTGTATCTGGTGTGTAACTGGTGTGTAACTGGTGTGTATCTGGTGTGTAACTGGTGTGTAACTGGTGTGTAACTGTTTGTTACTGTGTGCAATTGTGTGTAACTGGTGTGTAACTGTGTGTAACTGGTGTGTATCTGGTGTGTAACTGGTGTGTAACTGTTGTGTAACTGGTGTGTAACTGGTGTGTATCTGGTGTGTATCTGGGGTGTATCTGGTGTGTATCTGGTGTGTAAGTGTGTGTAACTGGTGTGTAACTGTTGTGTAACTGGTGTGTATCTGGTGTGTAACTGGTGTGTAACTGGTGTGTTACTGTGTGTAACTGTGTGTAACTGTGTGTAACAGTGTGTAACTGTAACTGGTGTGTAACTGTGTGTAACTGATGTGTATCTGGTGTGTAACTGTGTGTAACTGGTGTGTAACTGTATGTAACTGGTGTGTTACTAGTGTGTAACTGTGTGTAACTGTGTATAACAGTGTGTAACTGTGTGTAACTGGTGAGCATCTGGTGTGTAACTGGTGGGTTACTGTGTGTAACTGTGTGTTACTGTGTGTAACTGGTGTGTATCTGGTGTGTAACTGGTGTGTAACTGGTGTGTAACTGTTTGTAACTGGTGTGTAACTGGTGTGTAACTGTTTGTAACTGGTGTGTAACTGGTGTGTATCTGGTGCGTAACTGGTGTGTATATGGTGTGTAACTGGTGTGTAACTGGTGTGTATCTGGTGTGTAACTGGTGTGTAACTGGTGTGTAACTGTTTGTAACTGGTGTGTAACTGGTCTGTAACTGTGTGTAAATGTGTGTAACAGTGTGTAACTGTGTGTAACTGGTGTGTATCTGGTGTGTAACTGGTGAGCATCTGGTGTGTAACTGGTGTGTTACTGTGTGTAACTGTGTGTTACTGTGTGTAACTGGTGTGTATCTGGTGTGTAACTGTGTGTAACTGGTGTGTAACTGGTGTGTATCTGGTGTGTATCTGGTGTGTAAGTGTGTGTAACTGGTGTGTAACTGGTGTGTAACTGGTGTGTATCTGTGAGTAACTGGTGTGTAACTGGTGTGTATCTGGTGTGTAACTGGTGTGTAACTGGTGTGTATCTGGTGTGTAACTGGTGTGTAACTGGTGTGTAACTGTTTGTAACTGGTGTGTAACTGGTGTGTAACTGTGTGTAAATGTGTGTAACAGTGTGTAACTGGTGTGTAACTGGTGTGTTACTAGTGTGTAACTGTGTGTAACAGTGTGTAACTGTGTGTAACTGGTGTGTATCTGGTGTGTAACTGGTGTGTATCTGGTGTGTTACTAGTGTGTAATTGTGTGTAACTGGTGTGCATCTGGTGTGTAGCTGGTGTGTAACTGTGTGTTACTGTGTGTAATTGTGTGTAACTGGTGTGTATCTGGTGTGTAACTGGTGTGTAACTGATGTGTATCTGGTGTGAAACTGGTGTGTCTGGTGTGTATCTGGTGTGTAACTGGTGTGTATCTGGTGTGTAAGTGTGTGTAACTGGTGTGTAACTGGTGTGTAACTGGTGTGTATCTGGTGTGTAACTGGTGTGTAACTGGTGTGTTACTGTGTGTAACTGTGTGTAACTATGTGTAACAGTGTGTAACTGTGTAACTGGTGTGTAACTGTGTGTAACTGATGTGTATCTGGTGTGTAACTGTGTGTAACTGTATGTAACTGGTGTGTTAATAGTGTGTAACTGTGTGTAACTGTGTATAACAGTGTGTAACTGTGTGTAACTGGTGAGCATCTGGTGTGTAACTGGTGTGTTACTGTGTGTAACTGTGTGTTACTGTGAGTAACAGTGTGTAACGTGTGTAACTGGTGTGTAACTGGTGTGTAAATGGTGTGTATCTGGTGTGTAACAGTGTGTAACTGTGTGTAACTGGTGTGTAACTGGTGTGTATCTGGTTTGTATCTGGTGTGTAAGTGTGTGTAACTGGTGTGTAACTGGTGTGTAACTGGTGTGTATCTGTGAGTAACTGGTGTGTAACTGGTGTGTAACTGGTGTGTATCTGGTGTGTATCTGGTGTGTAACTGGTGTGTAACTGGTGTGTATCTGGTGTGGAACTGGTGTGTATCTGGTGTGTAACTGGTGTGTAACTGTTTGTTACTGTGTGCAATTGTGTGTAACTGGTGTGTAACTGTGTGTAACTGGTGTGTATCTGGTGTGTAACTGGTGTGTAACTGGTGTGTAACTGGTGTGTATCTGGTGTGTATCTGGTGTGTATCTGGTGTGTATCTGGTGTGTAAGTGTGTGTAACTGGTGTGTAACTGGTGTGTAACTGGTGTGTAACTGGTGTGTATCTGGTGTGTAACTGGTGTGTAACTGGTATGTTACTGTGTGTAACTGTGTGTAACTGTGTGTAACAGTGTGTAACTGTGTAACTGGTGTGTAACTGTGTGTAACTTATGTGTATCTGGTGTGTAACTGTGTGTAACTGAAGTGTAACTGTATGTAACTGGTGTGTTACTAGTGTGTAACTGTGTGTAACTGTGTATAACAGTGTGTAACTGTGTGTAACTGGTGAGCATCTGGTGTGTAACTGGTGGGTTACTGTGTGTAACTGTGTGTTACTGTGAGTAACAGTGTGTAACGTGTGTAACTGTGTGTAACTGGTGTGTAACTGGTGTGTATCTGGTGTGTAACAGTGTGTAACTGTGTGTAACTGGTGTGTAACTGGTGTGTTACTGTGTGTAACTGTGTGTTACTGTGAGTAACAGTGTCTAACGTGTGTAACAGTGTGTAACTGTGTGTAACTGTGTGTAACTGGTGTGTAACTGGTGTGTAACTGGTGTGTATCTGGTGTGTAAATGGTGTGTAACTGGTGTGTATCTGGTGTGTAACTGGTGTGTAACAGTGTGTAACTGTGTGTAACTGGTGTGTAACTGGTGTGTAACTGGTGTGTATCTAGTGTGTATCTGGTGTGTAAGTGTGTGTAACTGGTGTGTAACTGGTGTGTAACTGGTGTGTATCTGTGAGTAACTGGTGTGTAACTGGTGTGTATCTGGTGTGTAACTGGTGTGTAACTGGTGTGTAACTGGTGTGTATCTGGTGTGTAACTGGTGTGTAACTGGTGTGTATCTGGTGTGTAACTGGTGTGTAACTGGTGTGTAACTGGTTGTAACTGGTGTGTAACTGGTGTGTTACTAGTGTGTAACTGTGTGTAACAGTGTGTAACAGTGTGTAACTGTGTGTAACTGGTGTGTATCTGGTGTGTAACTGGTGTGTAACTGGTGTGTATCTGGTGTGTTACTAGTGTGTAATTGTGTGTAACTGGTGTACATCTGGTGTGTAACTGGTGTGTAACTGTGTGTTACTGTGTGTAATTGTGTGTAACTGCTGTGTATCTGGTGTGTAACTGGTGTGTAACTGGTGTGTAACTGATGTGTATCTGGTGTGAAACTGGTGTGTCTGGTGTGTATCTGGTGTGTAACTGGTGTGTATCTGGTGTGTAAGTGTGTGTAACTGGTGTGTAACTGGTGTGTATCTGGTGTGTAACTGGTGTGTAACTGGTGTGTTACTGTGTGTAACTGTGTGTAACTATGTGTAACAGTGTGTAACTGTGTAACTGGTGTGTAACTGTGTGTAACTGATGTGTATCTGGTGTGTAACTGTGTGTAACTGGTGTGTAACTGTATGTAACTGGTGTGTTAATAGTGTGTAACTGTGTGTAACTGTGTATAACAGTGTGTAACTGTGTGTAACTGGTGAGCATCTGGTGTGTAACTGGTGTGTTACTGTGTGTAACTGTGTGTTACTGTGAGTAACAGTGTGTAACTGTGTGTAACTGGTGTGTAACTGGTGTGTATCTGGTGTGTAACAGTGTGTAACTGTGTGTAACTGGTGTGTAACTGGTGTGTAACTGGTGTGTATCTGGTGTGTATCTGGTGTGTAAGTGTGTGTAACTGGTGTGTAACTGGTGTGTATCTGTGAGTAACTGGTGTGTAACTGGTGTGTATCTGGTGTGTAACTGGTGTGTAACTGGTGTGTATCTGGTGTGTAACTGGTGTGTAACTGTTTGTTACTGTGTGCAATTGTGTGTAACTGGTGTGTAACTGTGTGTAACTGGTGTGTATCTGGTGTGTAACTGGTGTGTAACTGTTGTGTAACTGGTGTGTAACTGGTGTGTATCTGGTGTGTATCTGGTGTGTATCTGGTGTGTATCTGGTGTGTAAGTGTGTGTAACTGGTGTGTAACTGGTGTGTATCTGGTGTGTAACTGGTGTGTAACTGGTGTGTTACTGTGTGTAACTGTGTGTAACAGTGTGTAACTGTAACTGGTGTGTAACTGTGTGTAACTGATGTGTATCTGGTGTGTAACTGTGTGTAACTGGTGTGTAACTGTATGTAACTGGTGTGTTACTAGTGTGTAACTGTGTGTAACTGTGTATAACAGTGTGTAACTGTGTGTAACTGGTGAGCATCTGGTGTGTAACTGGTGGGTTACTGTGTGTAACTGTGTGTTACTGTGAGTAACAGTGTGTAACGTGTGTAACTGTGTGTAACTGGTGTGTAACTGGTGTGTATCTGGTGTGTAACAGTGTGTAACTGTGTGTAACTGGTGTGTAACTGGTGTGTTACTGTGTGTAACTGTGTGTTACTGTGAGTAACAGTGTGTAACGTGTGTAACGTGTGTAACAGTGTGTAACTGTGTGTAACTGGTGTGTAACTGGTGTGTAACTGGTGTGTATCTGGTGTGTAACTGGTGTGTAACTGGTGTGTATCTGGAGTGTAACTGGTGTGTAACTGGTGTGTAACTGTTTGTAACTGGTGTGTAACTGGTGGGTAACTGTTTGTAACTGGTGTGTAACTGATGTGTATCTGGTGTGAAACTGGTGTGTCTGGTGTGTATCTGGTGTGTAACTGGTGTGTATCTGGTGTGTAAGTGTGTGTAACTGGTGTGTAACTGGTGTGTATCTGGTGTGTAACTGGTGTGTAACTGGTGTGTTACTGTGTGTAACTGTGTGTAACTATGTGTAACAGTGTGTAACTGTGTAACTGGTGTGTAACTGTGTGTAACTGATGTGTATCTGGTGTGTAACTGGTGTGTAACTGTATGTAACTGGTGTGTTAATAGTGTGTAACTGTGTGTAACTGTGTATAACAGTGTGTAACTGTGTGTAACTGGTGAGCATCTGGTGTGTAACTGGTGTGTTACTGTGTGTAACTGTGTGTTACTGTGAGTAACAGTGTGTAACTGTGTGTAACTGGTGTGTAACTGGTGTGTATCTGGTGTGTAACAGTGTGTAACTGTGTGTAACTGGTGTGTAACTGGTGTGTAACTGGTGTGTATCTGGTGTGTATCTGGTGTGTAAGTGTGTGTAACTGGTGTGTAACTGGTGTGTAACTGGTGTGTATCTGTGAGTAACTGGTGTGTAACTGGTGTGTAACTGGTGTGTATCTGGTGTGTAACTGGTGTGTAACTGGTGTGTATCTGGTGTGTAACAGTGTGTAACTGTGTGTAACTGGTGTGTAACTGGTGGGTAACTGGTGTGTATCTGGTGTGTATCTGGTGTGTAAGTGTGTGTAACTGGTGTGTAACTGGTGTGTAACTGGTGTGTATCTGTGAGTAACTGGTGTGTAACTGGTGTGTATCTGGTGTGTAACTGGTGTGTAACTGGTGTGTATCTGGTGTGTAACTGGTGTGTAACTGGTGTGTAACTGTTTGTTACTGTGTGCAATTGTGTGTAACTGGTGTGTAACTGTGTGTAACTGGTGTGTATCTGGTGTGTAACTGGTGTGTAACTGTTGTGTAACTGGTGTGTAACTGGTGTGTATCTGGTGTGTATCTGGTGTGTATCTGGTGTGTAAGTGTGTGTAACTGGTGTGTAACTGGTGTGTAACTGGTGTGTATCTGGTGTGTAACTGGTGTGTAACTGGTGTTTTACTGTGTGTAACTGTGTGTAACTGTGTGTAACAGTGTGTAACTGTAACTGGTGTGTAACTGTGTGTAACTGATGTGTATCTGGTGTGTAACTGTGTGTAACTGGTGTGTAACTGTATGTAACTGGTGTGTTACTAGTGTGTAACTGTGTGTAACTGTGTATAACAGTGTGTAACTGTGTGTAACTGGTGAGCATCTGGTGTGTAACTGGTGGGTTACTGTGTCGCTGTGTGTTACTGTGAGTAACAGTGTGTAACGTGTGTAACTGTGTGTAACTGGTGTGTAACTGGTGTGTATCTGGTGTGTAACAGTGTGTAACTGTGTGTAACTGGTGTTTAACTGGTGTGTTACTGTGTGTAACTGTGTGTTACTGTGAGTAACAGTGTGTAACGTGTGTAACAGTGTGTAACTGTGTGTAACTGTGTGTAACTGGTGTGTAACTGGTGTGTAACTGGTGTGTATCTGGTGTGTAACTGGTGTGTAACTGGTGTGTATCTGGAGTGTAACTGGTGTGTAACTGGTGTGTAACTGTTTGTAACTGGTGTGTAACTGGTGTGTAACTGTTTGTAACTGGTGTGTAACTGGTGTGTATCTGGTGCGTAACTGGTGTGTATATGGTGTGTAACTGGTGTGTAACTGGTGTGTATCTGGTGTGTAACTGGTGTGTAACTGGTGTGTAACTGTTTGTAACTGGTGTGTAACTGGTCTGTAACTGTGTGTAAATGTGTGTAACAGTGTGTAACTGGTGTGTAACTGGTGTGTTACTAGTGTGTAACTGTGTGTAACAGTGTGTAACAGTGTGTAACTGTGTGTAACTGGTGTGTATCTGGTGTGTAACTGGTGAGCATCTGGTGTGTAACTGGTGTGTTACTGTGTGTAACTGTGTGTTACTGTGTGTAACTGGTGTGTATCTGGTGTGTAACTGTGTGTAACTGGTGTGTAACTGGTGTGTATCTGGTGTGTAACAGTGTGTAACTGTGTGTAACTGGTGTGTAACTGGTGTGTATCTGGTGTGTATCTGGTGTGTAAGTGTGTGTAACTGGTGTGTAACTGGTGTGTATCTGTGAGTAACTGGTGTGTAACTGGTGTGTAACTGGTGTGTATCTGGTGTGTATCTGTGAGTAACTGGTGTGTAACTGGTGTGTAACTGGTGTGTATCTGGTGTGTAACTGGTGTGTATCTGGTGTGTAACTGGTGTGTAACTGGTGTGTAACTGTTTGTAACTGGTGTGTAACTGGTGTGTAACTGTGTGTAAATGTGTGTAACAGTGTGTAACTGGTGTGTAACTGGTGTGTTACTAGTGTGTAACTGTGTGTAACAGTGTGTAACTGTGTGTAACTGGTGTGTATCTGGTGTGTAACTGGTGTGTAACTGGTGTGTATCTGGTGTGTTACTAGTGTGTAATTGTGTGTAACTGGTGTGCATCTGGTGTGTAACTGGTGTGTAACTGTGTGTTACTGTGTGTAATTGTGTGTAACTGGTGTGTAACTGGTGTGTAACTGATGTGTATCTGGTGTGAAACTGGTGTGTCTGGTGTGTATCTGGTGTGTAACTGGTGTGTATCTGGTGTGTAAGTGTGTGTAACTGGTGTGTAACTGGTGTGTAACTGGTGTGTATCTGGTGTGTAACTGGTGTGTAACTGGTGTGTTACTGTGTGTAACTGTATGTAACTATGTGTAACAGTGTGTAACTGTGTAACTGGTGTGTAACTGTGTGTAACTGATGTGTATCTGGTGTGTAACTGTGTGTAACTGGTGTGTAACTGTATGTAACTGGTGTGTTAATAGTGTGTAACTGTGTGTAACTGTGTCTAACAGTGTGTAACTGTGTGTAACTGGTGAGCATCTGGTGTTTAACTGGTGTGTTACTGTGTGTAACTGTGTGTTACTGTGAGTAACAGTGTGTAACGTGTGTAACTGGTGTGTAACTGGTGTGTATCTGGTGTGTAACAGTGTGTAACTGTGTGTAACTGGTGTGTAACTGGTGTGTAACTGGTGTGTATCTGGTGTGTATCTGGTGTGTAAGTGTGTGTAACTGGTGTGTAACTGGTGTGTATCTGTGAGTAACTGGTGTGTAACTGGTGTGTATCTGGTGTGTATCTGGTGTGTAACTGGTGTGTAACTGGTGTGTATCTGGTGTGTAACTGGTGTGTAACTGGTGTGTAACTGTTTGTTACTGTGTGCAATTGTGTGTAACTGGTGTGTAACTGTGTGTAACTGGTGTGTATCTGGTGTGTAACTGGTGTGTAACTGGTGTGTAACTGCTGTGTATCTGGTGTGTATCTGGTGTGTATCTGGTGTGTATCTGGTGTGTAAGTGTGTGTAACTGGTGTGTAACTGGTGTGTAACTGGTGTGTATCTGGTGTGTAACTGGTGTGTAACTGGTGTGTTACTGTGTGTAACTGTGTGTAACTGTGTGTAACAGTGTGTAACTGTGTAACTGGTGTGTAACTGTGTGTAACTGATGTGTATCTGGTGTGTAACTGTGTGTAACTGGTGTGTAACTGTATGTAACTGGTGTGTTACTAGTGTGTAACTGTGTGTAACTGGTGAGCATCTGGTGTGTAACTGGTGGGTTACTGTGTGTAACTGTGTGTTACTGTGAGTAACAGTGTGTAACGTGTGTAACTGGTGTGTAACTGGTGTGTATCTGGTGTGTAACAGTGTGTAACTGTGTGTAACTGGTGTGTAACTGGTGTGTTACTGTGTGTAACAGTGTCTAACGTGTGTAACAGTGTGTATCTGGTAACTGGTGTGTAACTGGTGTGTAACTGGTGTGTATCTGGTGTGTAACTGGTGTGTAACTGGTGTGTATCTGGTGTGTAACTGGTGTGTAACAGTGTGTAACTGTGTGTAACTGGTGTGTAACTGGTGTGTAACTGGTGTGTGTCTGGTGTGTATCTGGTGTGTAAGTGTGTGTAACTGGTGTGTAACTGGTGTGTAACTGGTGTGTAACTGGTGTGTGTCTGGTGTGTATCTGGTGTGTAAGTGTGTGTAACTGGTGTGTAACTGGTGTGTAACTGGTGTGTAACTGGTGTGTAACTGGTGTGTAACTTTTTGTAACTGGTGTGTAACTGGTGTGTAACTGTTTGTAACTGGTGTGTAACTGGTGTGTATCTGGTGCGTAACTGGTGTGTATATGGTGTGTAACTGGTGTGTAACTGGTGTGTATCTGGTGTGTAACTGGTGTGTAACTGGTGTGTAACTGTTTGTAACTGGTGTGTAACTGGTCTGTAACTGTGTGTAAATGTGTGTAACAGTGTGTAACTGGTGTGTAACTGGTGTGTTACTAGTGTGTAACTGTGTGTAACAGTGTGTAACAGTGTGTAACTGTGTGTAACTGGTGTGTATCTGGTGTGTAACTGGTGAGCATCTGGTGTGTAACTGGTGTGTTACTGTGTGTAACTGTGTGTTACTGTGTGTAACTGGTGTGTATCTGGTGTGTAACTGTGTGTAACTGGTGTGTAACTGGTGTGTATCTGGTGTGTAACAGTGTGTAACTGTGTGTAACTGGTGTGTAACTGGTGTGTATCTGGTGTGTATCTGGTGTGTAAGTGTGTGTAACTGGTGTGTAACTGGTGTGTATCTGTGAGTAACTGGTGTGTAACTGGTGTGTAACTGGTGTGTATCTGGTGTGTATCTGTGAGTAACTGGTGTGTAACTGGTGTGTAACTGGTGTGTATCTGGTGTGTAACTGGTGTGTATCTGGTGTGTAACTGGTGTGTAACTGGTGTGTAACTGTTTGTAACTGGTGTGTAACTGGTGTGTAACTGTGTGTAAATGTGTGTAACAGTGTGTAACTGGTGTGTAACTGGTGTGTTACTAGTGTGTAACTGTGTGTAACAGTGTGTAACTGTGTGTAACTGGTGTGTATCTGGTGTGTAACTGGTGTGTAACTGGTGTGTATCTGGTGTGTTACTAGTGTGTAATTGTGTGTAACTGGTGTGCATCTGGTGTGTAACTGGTGTGTAACTGTGTGTTACTGTGTGTAATTGTGTGTAACTGGTGTGTAACTGGTGTGTAACTGATGTGTATCTGGTGTGAAACTGGTGTGTCTGGTGTGTATCTGGTGTGTAACTGGTGTGTATCTGGTGTGTAAGTGTGTGTAACTGGTGTGTAACTGGTGTGTAACTGGTGTGTATCTGGTGTGTAACTGGTGTGTAACTGGTGTGTTACTGTGTGTAACTGTATGTAACTATGTGTAACAGTGTGTAACTGTGTAACTGGTGTGTAACTGTGTGTAACTGATGTGTATCTGGTGTGTAACTGTGTGTAACTGGTGTGTAACTGTATGTAACTGGTGTGTTAATAGTGTGTAACTGTGTGTAACTGTGTCTAACAGTGTGTAACTGTGTGTAACTGGTGAGCATCTGGTGTTTAACTGGTGTGTTACTGTGTGTAACTGTGTGTTACTGTGAGTAACAGTGTGTAACGTGTGTAACTGGTGTGTAACTGGTGTGTATCTGGTGTGTAACAGTGTGTAACTGTGTGTAACTGGTGTGTAACTGGTGTGTAACTGGTGTGTATCTGGTGTGTATCTGGTGTGTAAGTGTGTGTAACTGGTGTGTAACTGGTGTGTATCTGTGAGTAACTGGTGTGTAACTGGTGTGTATCTGGTGTGTATCTGGTGTGTAACTGGTGTGTAACTGGTGTGTATCTGGTGTGTAACTGGTGTGTAACTGGTGTGTAACTGTTTGTTACTGTGTGCAATTGTGTGTAACTGGTGTGTAACTGTGTGTAACTGGTGTGTATCTGGTGTGTAACTGGTGTGTAACTGGTGTGTAACTGCTGTGTATCTGGTGTGTATCTGGTGTGTATCTGGTGTGTATCTGGTGTGTAAGTGTGTGTAACTGGTGTGTAACTGGTGTGTAACTGGTGTGTATCTGGTGTGTAACTGGTGTGTAACTGGTGTGTTACTGTGTGTAACTGTGTGTAACTGTGTGTAACAGTGTGTAACTGTGTAACTGGTGTGTAACTGTGTGTAACTGATGTGTATCTGGTGTGTAACTGTGTGTAACTGGTGTGTAACTGTATGTAACTGGTGTGTTACTAGTGTGTAACTGTGTGTAACTGGTGAGCATCTGGTGTGTAACTGGTGGGTTACTGTGTGTAACTGTGTGTTACTGTGAGTAACAGTGTGTAACGTGTGTAACTGGTGTGTAACTGGTGTGTATCTGGTGTGTAACAGTGTGTAACTGTGTGTAACTGGTGTGTAACTGGTGTGTTACTGTGTGTAACAGTGTCTAACGTGTGTAACAGTGTGTATCTGGTAACTGGTGTGTAACTGGTGTGTAACTGGTGTGTATCTGGTGTGTAACTGGTGTGTAACTGGTGTGTATCTGGTGTGTAACTGGTGTGTAACAGTGTGTAACTGTGTGTAACTGGTGTGTAACTGGTGTGTAACTGGTGTGTGTCTGGTGTGTATCTGGTGTGTAAGTGTGTGTAACTGGTGTGTAACTGGTGTGTAACTGGTGTGTAACTGGTGTGTGTCTGGTGTGTATCTGGTGTGTAAGTGTGTGTAACTGGTGTGTAACTGGTGTGTAACTGGTGTGTAACTGGTGTGTATCTGTGAGTAACTGGTGTGTAACTGGTGTGTAACTGGTGTGTATCTGGTGTGTAACTGGTGTGTAACTGGTGTGTATCTGGTGTGTAACTGGTGTGTAACTGGTGTGTAACTGGTTGTAACTGGTGTGTAACTGGTGTGTAACTGTGTGTAAATGTGTGTAACAGTGTGTAACTGGTGTGTAACTGGTGTGTAACTGGTGTGTATCTGTGAGTAACTGGTGTGTAACTGGTGTGTAACTGGTGTGTATCTGGTGTGTAACTGGTATGTAACTGGTGTGTATCTGGTGTGTAACTGGTGAGTATCTGGTGTGTAACTGGTGTGTAACTGGTGCGTATGTGGTGTGTTACTAGTGTGTAATTGTGTGTAACTGGTGTGCATCTGGTGTGTAACTGGTGTGTAACTGTGTGTTACTGTGTGTAATTGTGTGTAACTGGTGTGTATCTGGTGTGTAACTGGTGTGTAACTGGTGTGTAACTGATGTGTATCTGGTGTGAAACTGGTGTGTCTGGTGTGTATCTGGTGTGTAACTGGTGTGTATCTGGTGTGTAAGTGTGTGTAACTGGTGTGTAACTGGTGTGTATCTGGTGTGTAACTGGTGTGTAACTGGTGTGTTACTGTGTGTAACTGTGTGTAACTATGTGTAACAGTGTGTAACTGTGTAACTGGTGTGTAACTGTGTGTAACTGATGTGTATCTGGTGTGTAACTGTGTGTAACTGGTGTGTAACTGTATGTAACTGGTGTGTTAATAGTGTGTAACTGTGTGTAACTGTGTATAACAGTGTGTAACTGTGTGTAACTGGTGAGCATCTGGTGTGTAACTGGTGTGTTACTGTGTGTAACTGTGTGTTACTGTGAGTAACAGTGTGTAACTGTGTGTAACTGGTGTGTAACTGGTGTGTATCTGGTGTGTAACAGTGTGTAACTGTGTGTAACTGGTGTGTAACTGGTGTGTAACTGGTGTGTATCTTGTGTGTATCTGGTGTGTAAGTGTGTGTAACTGGTGTGTAACTGGTGTGTAACTGGTGTGTATCTGTGAGTAACTGGTGTGTAACTGGTGTGTAACTGGTGTGTATCTGGTGTGTAACTGGTGTGTAACTGGTGTGTATCTGGTGTGTAACTGGTGTGTAACTGGTGTGTAACTGTTTGTTACTGTGTGCAATTGTGTGTAACTGGTTTGTAACTGTGTGTAACTGGTGTGTATCTGGTGTGTAACTGGTGTGTAACTGTTGTGTAACTGGTGTGTAACTGGTGTGTATCTGGTGTGTATCTGGTGTGTATCTGGTGTGTAAGTGTGTGTAACTGGTGTGTAACTGGTGTGTAACTGGTGTGTATCTGGTGTGTAACTGGTGTGTAACTGGTGTGTTACTGTGTGTAACTGTGTGTAACTGTGTGTAACAGTGTGTAACTGTAACTGGTGTGTAACTGTGTGTAACTGATGTGTATCTGGTGTGTAACTGTGTGTAACTGGTGTGTAACTGTATGTAACTGGTGTGTTACTAGTGTGTAACTGTGTGTAACTGTGTATAACAGTGTGTAACTGTGTGTAACTGGTGAGCATCTGGTGTGTAACTGGTGGGTTACTGTGGGTAACTGTGTGTTACTGTGAGTAACAGTGTGTAACGTGTGTAACTGTGTGTAACTGGTGTGTAACTGGTGTGTATCTGGTGTGTAACAGTGTGTAACTGTGTGTAACTGGTGTGTAACTGGTGTGTTACTGTGTGTAACTGTGTGTTACTGTGAGTAACAGTGTGTAACGTGTGTAACAGTGTGTAACTGGTGTGTAACTGGTGTGTAACTGGTGTGTATCTGGTGTGTAACTGGTGTGTAACTGGTGTGTATCTGGTGTGTAACTGGTGTGTAACTGGTGTGTAACTGTTTGTAACTGGTGTGTAACTGGTGTGTAACTGTTTGTAACTGGTGTGTAACTGGTGTGTATCTGGTGTGTAACTGGTGTGTAACTGGTGTGTTACTGTGTGTAACTGTGTGTAACTGTGTGTAACAGTGTGTAACTGTAACTGGTGTGTAACTGTGTGTAACTGATGTGTATCTGGTGTGTAACTGTGTGTAACTGGTGTGTAACTGTATGTAACTGGTGTGTTACTAGTGTGTAACTGTGTGTAACTGTGTATAACAGTGTGTAACTGTGTGTAACTGGTGAGCATCTGGTGTGTAACTGGTGGGTTACTGTGGGTAACTGTGTGTTACTGTGAGTAACAGTGTGTAACGTGTGTAACTGTGTGTAACTGGTGTGTAACTGTGTGTATCTGGTGTGTAACAGTGTGTAACTGTGTGTAACTGGTGTGTAACTGGTGTGTTACTGTGTGTAACTGTGTGTTACTGTGAGTAACAGTGTGTAACGTGTGTAACAGTGTGTAACTGGTGTGTAACTGGTGTGTAACTGGTGTGTATCTGGTGTGTAACTGGTGTGTAACTGGTGTGTATCTGGTGTGTAACTGGTGTGTAACTGGTGTGTAACTGGTGTGTATCTGGTGTGTAACAGTGTGTAACTGTGTGTAACTGGTGTGTAACTGGTGTGTTACTGTGTGTAACAGTGTCTAACGTGTGTAACAGTGTGTATCTGGTAACTGGTGTGTAACTGGTGTGTAACTGGTGTGTATCTGGTGTGTAACTGGTGTGTAACTGGTGTGTATCTGGTGTGTAACAGTGTGTAACTGTGTGTAACTGGTGTGTAACTGGTGTGTAACTGGTGTGTATCTGGTGTGTATCTGGTGTGTAAGTGTGTGTAACTGGTGTGTAACTGGTGTGTATCTGTGAGTAACTGGTGTGTAACTGGTGTGTAACTGGTGTGTATCTGGTGTGTAACTGGTGTGTAACTGGTGTGTATCTGGTGTGTAACTGGTGTGTAACTGGTGTGTAACAGTTTGTTACTTTGTGCAATTGTGTGTAACTGGTTTGTAACTGTGTGTAACTGGTTTGTATCTGGTGTGTAACTGGTGTGTAACTGTTGTGTAACTGGTGTGTAACTGGTGTGTATCTGGTGTGTAAGTGTGTGTAACTGGTGTGTAACTGGTGTGTAACTGGTGTGTATCTGGTGTGTAACTGGTGTGTAACTGGTGTTTTACTGTGTGTAACTGTGTGTAACTGTGTGTAACAGTGTGTAACTGTAACTGGTGTGTAACTGTGTGTAACTGATGTGTATCTGGTGTGTAACTGTGTGTAACTGGTGTGTTACTAGTGTGTAACTGTGTGTAACTGTGTATAACAGTGTGTAACTGTGTGTAACTGGTGAGCATCTGGTGTGTAACTGGTGGGTTACTGTGTCGCTGTGTGTTACTGTGAGTAACAGTGTGTAACGTGTGTAACTGTGTGTAACTGGTGTGTAACTGGTGTGTATCTGGTGTGTAACAGTGTGTAACTGTGTGTAACTGGTGTGTAACTGGTGTGTTACTGTGTGTAACTGTGTGTAACTGGTGAGCATCTGGTGTGTAACTGGTGGGTTACTGTGGGTAACTGTGTGTTACTGTGAGTAACAGTGTGTAACGTGTGTAACTGTGTGTAACTGGTGTGTAACTGGTGTGTATCTGGTGTGTAACAGTGTGTAACTGTGTGTAACTGGTGTGTAACTGGTGTGTTACTGTGTGTAACTGTGTGTTACTGTGAGTAACAGTGTGTAACGTGTGTAACAGTGTGTAACTGGTGTGTAACTGGTGTGTAACTGGTGTGTATCTGGTGTGTAACTGGTGTGTAACTGGTGTGTAACTGGTGTGTAACTGTGTGTAAATGTGTGTAACAGTGTGTAACTGGTGTGTAACTGGTGTGTTACTAGTGTGTAACTGTGTGTAACTGGTGGGTTACTGTGTGTAACTGTGTGTTACTGTGAGTAACAGTGTGTAACGTGTGTAACTGTGTGTAACTGGTGTGTAACTGGTGTGTATCTGGTGTGTAACAGTGTGTAACTGTGTGTAACTGGTGTGTAACTGGTGTGTTACTGTGTGTAACTGTGTGTTACTGTGAGTAACAGTGTCTAACGTGTGTAACAGTGTGTATCTGGTGTGTAACTGGTGTGTAACTGGTGTGTAACTGGTGTGTATCTGGTGTGTAACTGGTGTGTATCTGGTGTGTAACTGGTGTGTAACAGTGTGTAACTGTGTGTAACTGGTGTGTAACTGGTGTGTAACTGGTGTGTGTCTGGTGTGTATCTGGTGTGTAAGTGTGTGTAACTGGTGTGTAACTGGTGTGTAACTGGTGTGTAACTGGTGTGTATCTGTGAGTAACTGGTGTGTAACTGGTGTGTAACTGGTGTGTATCTGGTGTGTAACTGGTGTGTAACTGGTGTGTATCTGGTGTGTAACTGGTGTGTAACTGGTGTGTAACTGGTTGTAACTGGTGTGTAACTGGTGTGTAACTGTGTGTAAATGTGTGTAACAGTGTGTAACTGGTGTGTAACTGGTGTGTTACTAGTGTGTAACTGTGTGTAACAGTGTGTAACTGTGTGTAACTGGTGTGTATCGGGTGTGTAACTGGTGTGTAACTGGTGCGTATCTGGTGTGTTACTAGTGTGTAATTGTGTGTAACTGGTGTGCATCTGGTGTGTAACTGGTGTGTAACTGGTGCGTATCTGGTGTGTTACTAGTGTGTAATTGTGTGTAACTGGTGTGTATCTGGTGTGTAACTGGTGTGTAACTGGTGCGTATCTGGTGTGTTACTAGTGTGTAATTGTGTGTAACTGGTGTGTATCTGGTGTGTAACTGGTGTGTAACTGGTGTGTAACTGATGTGTATCTGGTGTGAAACTGGTGTGTCTGGTGTGTATCTGGTGTGTAACTGGTGTGTATCTGGTGTGTAAGTGTGTGTAACTGGTGTGTAACTGGTGTGTATCTGGTGTGTAACTGGTGTGTAACTGGTGTGTTACTGTGTGTAACTGTGTGTAACTATGTGTAACAGTGTGTAACTGTGTAACTGGTGTGTAACTGTGTGTAACTGATGTGTATCTGGTGTGTAACTGTGTGTAACTGGTGTGTAACTGTATGTAACTGGTGTGTTAATAGTGTGTAACTGTGTGTAACTGTGTATAACAGTGTGTAACTGTGTGTAACTGGTGAGCATCTGGTGTGTAACTGGTGTGTTACTGTGTGTAACTGTGTGTTACTGTGAGTAACAGTGTGTAACTGTGTGTAACTGGTGTGTAACTTGTGTGTATCTGGTGTGTAACAGTGTGTAACTGTGTGTAACTGGTGTGTAACTGGTGTGTAACTGGTGTGTATCTGGTGTGTATCTGGTGTGTAAGTGTGTGTAACTGGTGTGTAACTGGTGTGTATCTGTGAGTAACTGGTGTGTAACTGGTGTGTAACTGGTGTGTATCTGGTGTGTAACTGGTGTGTAACTGGTGTGTATCTGGTGTGTAACTGGTGTGTAACTGGTGTGTAACAGTTTGTTACTTTGTGCAATTGTGTGTAACTGGTTTGTAACTGTGTGTAACTGGTTTGTATCTGGTGTGTAACTGGTGTGTAACTGTTGTGTAACTGGTGTGTAACTGGTGTGTATCTGGTGTGTAAGTGTGTGTAACTGGTGTGTAACTGGTGTGTAACTGGTGTGTATCTGGTGTGTAACTGGTGTGTAACTGGTGTTTTACTGTGTGTAACTGTGTGTAACTGTGTGTAACAGTGTGTAACTGTAACTGGTGTGTAACTGTGTGTAACTGATGTGTATCTGGTGTGTAACTGTGTGTAACTGGTGTGTTACTAGTGTGTAACTGTGTGTAACTGTGTATAACAGTGTGTAACTGTGTGTAACTGGTGAGCATCTGGTGTGTAACTGGTGGGTTACTGTGTCGCTGTGTGTTACTGTGAGTAACAGTGTGTAACGTGTGTAACTGTGTGTAACTGGTGTGTAACTGGTGTGTATCTGGTGTGTAACAGTGTGTAACTGTGTGTAACTGGTGTGTAACTGGTGTGTTACTGTGTGTAACTGTGTGTAACTGGTGAGCATCTGGTGTGTAACTGGTGGGTTACTGTGGGTAACTGTGTGTTACTGTGAGTAACAGTGTGTAACGTGTGTAACTGTGTGTAACTGGTGTGTAACTGGTGTGTATCTGGTGTGTAACAGTGTGTAACTGTGTGTAACTGGTGTGTAACTGGTGTGTTACTGTGTGTAACTGTGTGTTACTGTGAGTAACAGTGTGTAACGTGTGTAACAGTGTGTAACTGGTGTGTAACTGGTGTGTAACTGGTGTGTATCTGGTGTGTAACTGGTGTGTAACTGGTGTGTATCTGGTGTGTAACTGGTGTGTAACTGGTGTGTAACTGGTGTGTATCTGGTGTGTAACAGTGTGTAACTGTGTGTAACTGGTGTGTAACTGGTGTGTTACTGTGTGTAACAGTGTCTAACGTGTGTAACAGTGTGTATCTGGTAACTGGTGTGTAACTGGTGTGTAACTGGTGTGTATCTGGTGTGTAACTGGTGTGTAACTGGTGTGTATCTGGTGTGTAACTGGTGTGTAACAGTGTGTAACTGTGTGTAACTGGTGTGTAACTGGTGTGTAACTGGTGTGTGTCTGGTGTGTATCTGGTGTGTAAGTGTGTGTAACTGGTGTGTAACTGGTGTGTATCTGGTGTGTAACTGGTGTGTAACTGGTGTGTATCTGGTGTGTAACTGGTGTGTAACTGGTGTGTAACTGGTTGTAACTGGTGTGTAACTGGTGTGTAACTGTGTTAATGTGTGTAACAGTGTGTAACTGGTGTGTAACTGGTGTGTAACTGTGTGTAACAGTGTGTAACTGTGTGTAACTGGTGTGTATCTGGTGTGTAACTGGTGTGTAACTGGTGCGTATCTGGTGTGTTACTAGTGTGTAATTGTGTGTAACTGGTGTGCATCTGGTGTGTAACTGGTGTGTAACTGTGTGTTACTGTGTGTAATTGTGTGTAACTGGTGTGTATCTGGTGTGTAACTGGTGTGTAGCTGGTGTGTAACTGATGTGTATCTGGTGTGAAACTGGTGTGTCTGGTGTGTATCTGGTGTGTAACTGGTGTGTATCTGGTGTGTAAGTGTGTGTAACTGGTGTGTAACTGGTGTGTATCTGGTGTGTAACTGTGTGTAACTGGTGTGTAACTGTATGTAACTGGTGTGTTAATAGTGTGTAACTGTGTGTAACTGTGTATAACAGTGTGTAACTGTGTGTAACTGGTGAGCATCTGGTGTGTAACTGGTGTGTTACTGTGTGTAACTGTGTGTTACTGTGAGTAACAGTGTGTAACTGTGTGTAACTGGTGTGTAACTGGTGTGTATCTGGTGTGTAACAGTGTGTAACTGTGTGTAACTGGTGTGTAACTGGTGTGTAACTGGTGTGTATCTTGTGTGTATCTGGTGTGTAAGTGTGTGTAACTGGTGTGTAACTGGTGTGTATCTGTGAGTAATTGGTGTGTAACTGGTGTGTAACTGGTGTGTATCTGGTGTGTAACTGGTGTGTAACTGGTGTGTATCTGGTGTGTAACTGGTGTGTAACTGGTGTGTAACTGTTTGTTACTGTGTGCAATTGTGTGTAACTGGTTTGTAACTGTGTGTAACTGGTGTGTATCTGGTGTGTAACTGGTGTGTAACTGTTGTGTAACTGGTGTGTAACTGGTGTGTAATTGTGTGTAACTGGTGTGTATCTGGTGTGTAACTGGTGTGTAACTGATGTGTATCTGGTGTGAAACTGGTGTGTCTGGTGTGTATCTGGTGTGTAACTGGTGTGTATCTGGTGTGTAAGTGTGTGTAACTGGTGTGTAACTGGTGTGTAACTGGTGTGTATCTGGTGTGTAACTGGTGTGTAACTGGTGTGTTACTGTGTGTAAATGTGTGTAACTATGTGTAACAGTGTGTAACTGTGTAACTGGTGTGTAACTGTGTGTAACTGATGTGTATCTGGTGTGTAACTGTGTGTAACTGGTGTGTAACTGTATGTAACTGGTGTGTTAATAGTGTGTAACTGTGTGTAACTGTGTATAACAGTGTGTAACTGTGTGTAACTGGTGAGCATCTGGTGTTTAACTGGTGTGTTACTGTGTGTAACTGTGTGTTACTGTGAGTAACAGTGTGTAACGTGTGTAACTGTGTGTAACTGGTGTGTAACTGGTGTGTATCTGGTGTGTAACAGTGTGTAACTGTGTGTAACTGGTGTGTAACTGGTGTGTAACTGGTGTGTATCTGGTGTGTATCTGGTGTGTAAGTGTGTGTAACTGGTGTGTAACTGGTGTGTAACTGGTGTGTATCTGTGAGTAACTGGTGTGTAACTGGTGTGTATCTGGTGTGTATCTGGTGTGTAACTGGTGTGTAACTGGTGTGTATCTGGTGTGTAACTGGTGTGTAACTGGTGTGTAACTGTTTGTTACTGTGTGCAATTGTGTGTAACTGGTGTGTAACTGTGTGTAACTGGTGTGTATCTGGTGTGTAACTGGTGTGTAACTGGTGTGTAACTGGTGTGTATCTGGTGTGTATCTGGTGTGTATCTGGTGTGTAAGTGTGTGTAACTGGTGTGTAACTGGTGTGTAACTGGTGTGTATCTGGTGTGTAACTGGTGTGTAACTGGTGTGTTACTGTGTGTAACTGTGTGTAACTGTGTGTAACAGTGTGTAACTGTGTAACTGGTGTGTAACTGTGTGTAACTGATGTGTATCTGGTGTGTAACTGTGTGTAACTGGTGTGTAACTGTATGTAACTGGTGTGTTACTAGTGTGTAACTGTGTGTAACTGGTGAGCATCTGGTGTGTAACTGGTGGGTTACTGTGTGTAACTATGTGTTACTGTGAGTAACAGTGTGTAACGTGTGTAACTGTGTGTAACTGGTGTGTAACTGGTGTGTATCTGGTGTGTAACAGTGTGTAACTGTGTGTAACTGGTGTGTAACTGGTGTGTTACTGTGTGTAACTGTGTGTTACTGTGAGTAACAGTGTCTAACGTGTGTAACAGTGTGTATCTGGTGTGTAACTGGTGTGTAACTGGTGTGTAACTGGTGTGTATCTGGTGTGTAACTGGTGTGTATCTGGTGTGTAACTGGTGTGTAACAGTGTGTAACTGTGTGTAACTGGTGTGTAACTGGTGTGTAACTGGTGTGTGTGTGGTGTGTATCTGGTGTGTAAGTGTGTGTAACTGGTGTGTAACTGGTGTGTAACTGGTGTGTAACTGGTGTGTATCTGTGAGTAACTGGTGTGTAACTGGTGTGTAACTGGTGTGTATCTGGTGTGTAACTGGTGTGTAACTGGTGTGTATCTGGTGTGTAACTGGTGTGTAACTGGTGTGTAACTGGTTGTAACTGGTGTGTAACTGGTGTGTAACTGTGTGTAAATGTGTGTAACAGTGTGTAACTGGTGTGTAACTGGTGTGTTACTAGTGTGTAACTGTGTGTAACAGTGTGTAACTGTGTGTAACTGGTGTGTATCTGGTGTGTAACTGGTGTGTAACTGGTGCGTATCTGGTGTGTTACTAGTGTGTAATTGTGTGTAACTGGTGTGCATCTGGTGTGTAACTGGTGTGTAACTGGTGCGTATCTGGTGTGTTACTAGTGTGTAATTGTGTGTAACTGGTGTGTATCTGGTGTGTAACTGGTGTGTAACTGGTGCGTATATGGTGTGTTACTAGTGTGTAATTGTGTGTAACTGGTGTGTATCTGGTGTGTAACTGGTGTGTAACTGGTGTGTAACTGATGTGTATCTGGTGTGAAACTGGTGTGTCTGGTGTGTATCTGGTGTGTAACTGGTGTGTATCTGGTGTGTAAGTGTGTGTAACTGGTGTGTAACTGGTGTGTATCTGGTGTGTAACTGGTGTGTAACTGGTGTGTTACTGTGTGTAACTGTGTGTAACTATGTGTAACAGTGTGTAACTGTGTAACTGGTGTGTAACTGTGTGTAACTGATGTGTATCTGGTGTGTAACTGGTGTGTAACTGTATGTAACTGGTGTGTTAATAGTGTGTAACTGTGTATAACAGTGTGTAACTGTGTGTAACTGGTGAGCATCTGGTGTGTAACTGGTGTGTTACTGTGTGTAACTGTGCTTTACTGTGAGTAACAGTGTGTAACTGTGTGTAACTGGTGTGTAACTTGTGTGTATCTGGTGTGTAACAGTGTGTAACTGTGTGTAACTGGTGTGTAACTGGTGTGTAACTGGTGTGTATCTGGTGTGTATCTGGTGTGTAAGTGTGTGTAACTGGTGTGTAACTGGTGTGTATCTGTGAGTAACTGGTGTGTAACTGGTGTGTAACTGGTGTGTATCTGGTGTGTAACTGGTGTGTAACTGGTGTGTATCTGGTGTGTAACTGGTGTGTAACTGGTGTGTAACAGTTTGTTACTGTGTGCAATTGTGTGTAACTGGTTTGTAACTGTGTGTAACTGGTTTGTATCTGGTGTGTAACTGGTGTGTAACTGTTGTGTAACTGGTGTGTAACTGGTGTGTATCTGGTGTGTATCTGGTGTGTAAGTGTGTGTAACTGGTGTGTAACTGGTGTGTAACTGGTGTGTATCTGGTGTGTAACTGGTGTGTAACTGGTGTTTTACTGTGTGTAACTGTGTGTAACTGTGTGTAACAGTGTGTAACTGTAACTGGTGTGTAACTGTGTGTAACTGATGTGTATCTGGTGTGTAACTGTGTGTAACTGGTGTGTTACTAGTGTGTAACTGTGTGTAACTGTGTATAACAGTGTGTAACTGTGTGTAACTGGTGAGCATCTGGTGTGTAACTGGTGGGTTACTGTGTCGCTGTGTGTTACTGTGAGTAACAGTGTGTAACGTGTGTAACTGTGTGTAACTGGTGTGTAACTGGTGTGTATCTGGTGTGTAACAGTGTGTAACTGTGTGTAACTGGTGTGTAACTGGTGTGTTACTGTGTGTAACTGTGTGTTACTGTGAGTAACAGTGTGTAACGTGTGTAACAGTGTGTAACTGTGTGTAACTGTGTGTAACTGGTGTGTAACTGGTGTGTAACTGGTGTGTATCTGGTGTGTAACTGGTGTGTAACTGGTGTGTATCTGGAGTGTAACTGGTGTGTAACTGGTGTGTAACTGTTTGTAACTGGTGTGTAACTGGTGTGTAACTGTTTGTAACTGGTGTGTAACTGGTGTGTATCTGGTGCGTAACTGGTGTGTATATGGTGTGTAACTGGTGTGTAACTGGTGTGTATCTGGTGTGTAACTGGTGTGTAACTGGTGTGTAACTGTTTGTAACTGGTGTGTAACTGGTCTGTAACTGTGTGTAAATGTGTGTAACAGTGTGTAACTGGTGTGTAACTGGTGTGTTACTAGTGTGTAACTGTGTGTAACAGTGTGTAACAGTGTGTAACTGTGTGTAACTGGTGTGTATCTGGTGTGTAACTGGTGAGCATCTGGTGTGTAACTGGTGTGTTACTGTGTGTAACTGTGTGTTACTGTGTGTAACTGGTGTGTATCTGGTGTGTAACTGTGTGTAACTGGTGTGTAACTGGTGTGTATCTGGTGTGTAACAGTGTGTAACTGTGTATAACTGGTGTGTAACTGGTGTGTATCTGGTGTGTATCTGGTGTGTAAGTGTGTGTAACTGGTGTGTAACTGGTGTGTATCTGTGAGTAACTGGTGTGTAACTGGTGTGTAACTGGTGTGTATCTGGTGTGTAACTGGTGTGTAACTGGTGTGTATCTGGTGTGTAACTGGTGTGTAACTGGTGTGTAACTGTTTGTAACTGGTGTGTAACTGGTGTGTAACTGTGTGTAAATGTGTGTAACAGTGTGTAACTGGTGTGTAACTGGTGTGTTACTAGTGTGTAACTGTGTGTAACAGTGTGTAACTGTGTGTAACTGGTGTGTAACTGGTGTGTAACTGGTGTGTAACTGTGTGTTACTGTGTGTAATTGTGTGTAACTGGTGTGTAACTGGTGTGTAACTGATGTGTATCTGGTGTGAAACTGGTGTGTCTGGTGTGTATCTGGTGTGTAACTGGTGTGTATCTGGTGTGTAAGTGTGTGTAACTGGTGTGTAACTGGTGTGTAACTGGTGTGTATCTGGTGTGTAACTGGTGTGTAACTGGTGTGTTACTGTGTGTAACTGTATGTAACTATGTGTAACAGTGTGTAACTGTGTAACTGGTGTGTAACTGTGTGTAACTGATGTGTATCTGGTGTGTAACTGTGTGTAACTGGTGTGTAACTGTATGTAACTGGTGTGTTAATAGTGTGTAACTGTGTGTAACTGTGTCTAACAGTGTGTAACTGTGTGTAACTGGTGAGCATCTGGTGTTTAACTGGTGTGTTACTGTGTGTAACTGTGTGTTACTGTGAGTAACAGTGTGTAACGTGTGTAACTGGTGTGTAACTGGTGTGTATCTGGTGTGTAACAGTGTGTAACTGTGTGTAACTGGTGTGTAACTGGTGTGTAACTGGTGTGTATCTGGTGTGTATCTGGTGTGTAAGTGTGTGTAACTGGTGTGTAACTGGTGTGTAACTGGTGTGTATCTGTGAGTAACTGGTGTGTAACTGGTGTGTAACTGGTGTGTATCTGGTGTGTATCTGGTGTGTAACTGGTGTGTAACTGGTGTGTATCTGGTGTGTAACTGGTGTGTAACTGGTGTGTAACTGTTTGTTACTGTGTGCAATTGTGTGTAACTGGTGTGTAACTGTGTGTAACTGGTGTGTATCTGGTGTGTAACTGGTGTGTAACTGGTGTGTAACTGCTGTGTATCTGGTGTGTATCTGGTGTGTATCTGGTGTGTAAGTGTGTGTAACTGGTGTGTAACTGGTGTGTAACTGGTGTGTATCTGGTGTGTAACTGGTGTGTAACTGGTGTGTTACTGTGTGTAACTGTGTGTAACTGTGTGTAACTGTGTGTAACAGTGTGTAACTGTGTAACTGGTGTGTAACTGTGTGTAACTGATGTGTATCTGGTGTGTAACTGGTGTGTAACTGGTGTGTAACTGTATGTAACTGGTGTGTTACTAGTGTGTAACTGTGTGTAACTGGTGAGCATCTGGTGTGTAACTGGTGGGTTACTGTGTGTAACTGTGTGTTACTGTGAGTAACAGTGTGTAACGTGTGTAACTGTGTGTAACTGGTGTGTAACTGGTGTGTATCTGGTGTGTAACAGTGTGTAACTGTGTGTAACTGGTGTGTAACTGGTGTGTTACTGTGTGTAACAGTGTCTAACGTGTGTAACAGTGTGTATCTGGTAACTGGTGTGTAACTGGTGTGTAACTGGTGTGTATCTGGTGTGTAACTGGTGTGTAACTGGTGTGTATCTGGTGTGTAACTGGTGTGTAACAGTGTGTAACTGTGTGTAACTGGTGTGTAACTGGTGTGTAACTGGTGTGTGTCTGGTGTGTATCTGGTGTGTAAGTGTGTGTAACTGGTGTGTAACTGGTGTGTAACTGGTGTGTGTCTGGTGTGTATCTGGTGTGTAAGTGTGTGTAACTGGTGTGTAACTGGTGTGTAACTGGTGTGTAACTGGTGTGTATCTGTGAGTAACTGGTGTGTAACTGGTGTGTAACTGGTGTGTATCTGGTGTGTAACTGGTGTGTAACTGGTGTGTATCTGGTGTGTAACTGGTGTGTAACTGGTGTGTAACTGGTGTGTAACTGGTTGTAACTGGTGTGTAACTGGTGTGTAACTGTGTGTAAATGTGTGTAACAGTGTGTAACTGGTGTGTAACTGGTGTGTTACTAGTGTGTAACTGTGTGTAAAAGTGTGTAACTGTGTGTAACTGGTGTGTATCTGGTGTGTAACTGGTGTGTAACTGGTGCGTATCTGGTGTGTTACTAGTGTGTAATTGTGTGTAACTGGTGTGCATCTGGTGTGTAACTGGTGTGTAACTGTGTGTTACTGTGTGTAATTGTGTGTAACTGGTGTGTATCTGGTGTGTAACTGGTGTGTAACTGATGTGTATCTGGTGTGAAACTGGTGTGTCTGGTGTGTATCTGGTGTGTAACTGGTGTTTATCTGGTGTGTAAGTGTGTGTAACTGGTGTGTAACTGGTGTGTATCTGGTGTGTAACTGGTGTGTAACTGGTGTGTTACTGTGTGTAACTGTGTGTAACTATGTGTAACAGTGTGTAACTGTGTAACTGGTGTGTAACTGTGTGTAACTGATGTGTATCTGGTGTGTAACTGTGTGTAACTGGTGTGTAACTGTATGTAACTGGTGTGTTAATAGTGTGTAACTGTGTGTAACTGTGTATAACAGTGTGTAACTGTGTGTAACTGGTGAGCATCTGGTGTGTAACTGGTGTGTTACTGTGTGTAACTGTGTGTTACTGTGAGTAACAGTGTGTAACTGTGTGTAACTGGTGTGTAACTGGTGTGTATCTGGTGTGTAACAGTGTGTAACTGTGTGTAACTGGTGTGTAACTGGTGTGTAACTGGTGTGTATCTTGTGTGTATCTGGTGTGTATCTGTGAGTAACTGGTGTGTAACTGGTGTGTAACTGGTGTGTATGTGGTGTGTAACTGGTGTGTAACTGGTGTGTATCTGGTGTGTAACTGGTGTGTAACTGGTGTGTAACTGTTTGTTACTGTGTGCAATTGTGTGTAACTGGTTTGTAACTGTGTGTAACTGGTGTGTATCTGGTGTGTAACTGGTGTGTAACTGTTGTGTAACTGGTGTGTAACTGGTGTGTATCTGGTGTGTATCTGGTGTGTATCTGGTGTGTATCTGGTGTGTAAGTGTGTGTAACTGGTGTGTAACTGGTGTGTAACTGGTGTGTATCTGGTGTGTAACTGGTGTGTAACTGGTGTGTTACTGTGTGTAACTGTGTGTAACTGTGTGTAACAGTGTGTAACGTGTGTAACTGTGTGTAACTGGTGTGTAACTGGTGTGTATCTGGTGTGTAACAGTGTGTAACTGTGTGTAACTGGTGTGTAACTGGTGTGTTACTGTGTGTAACAGTGTCTAACGTGTGTAACAGTGTGTATCTGGTAACTGGTGTGTAACTGGTGTGTAACTGGTGTGTATCTGGTGTGTAACTGGTGTGTAACTGGTGTGTATCTGGTGTGTAACTGGTGTGTAACAGTGTGTAACTGTGTGTAACTGGTGTGTAACTGGTGTGTAACTGGTGTGTGTCTGGTGTGTATCTGGTGTGTAAGTGTGTGTAACTGGTGTGTAACTGGTGTGTAACTGGTGTGTAACTGGTGTGTGTCTGGTGTGTATCTGGTGTGTAAGTGTGTGTAACTGGTGTGTAACTGGTGTGTAACTGGTGTGTAACTGGTGTGTATCTGTGAGTAACTGGTGTGTAACTGGTGTGTATCTGGTGTGTAACTGGTGTGTAACTGGTGTGTATCTGGTGTGTAACTGGTGTGTAACTGGTGTGTAACTGGTGTGTAACTGGTTGTAACTGGTGTGTAACTGGTGTGTAACTGTGTGTAAATGTGTGTAACAGTGTGTAACTGGTGTGTAACTGGTGTGTTACTAGTGTGTAACTGTGTGTAAAAGTGTGTAACTGTGTGTAACTGGTGTGTATCTGGTGTGTAACTGGTGTGTAACTGGTGCGTATCTGGTGTGTTACTAGTGTGTAATTGTGTGTAACTGGTGTGCATCTGGTGTGTAACTGGTGTGTAACTGTGTGTTACTGTGTGTAATTGTGTGTAACTGGTGTGTATCTGGTGTGTAACTGGTGTGTAACTGATGTGTATCTGGTGTGAAACTGGTGTGTCTGGTGTGTATCTGGTGTGTAACTGGTGTGTATCTGGTGTGTAAGTGTGTGTAACTGGTGTGTAACTGGTGTGTATCTGGTGTGTAACTGGTGTGTAACTGGTGTGTTACTGTGTGTAACTGTGTGTAACTATGTGTAACAGTGTGTAACAGTGTAACTGGTGTGTAACTGTGTGTAACTGATGTGTATCTGGTGTGTAACTGTGTGTAACTGGTGTGTAACTGTATGTAACTGGTGTGTTAATAGTGTGTAACTGTGTGTAACTGTGTATAACAGTGTGTAACTGTGTGTAACTGGTGAGCATCTGGTGTGTAACTGGTGTGTTACTGTGTGTAACTGTGTGTTACTGTGAGTAACAGTGTGTAACTGTGTGTAACTGGTGTGTAACTGGTGTGTATCTGGTGTGTAACAGTGTGTAACTGTGTGTAACTGGTGTGTAACTGGTGTGTAACTGGTGTGTATCTTGTGTGTATCTGGTGTGTATCTGTGAGTAACTGGTGTGTAACTGGTGTGTAACTGGTGTGTATGTGGTGTGTAACTGGTGTGTAACTGGTGTGTATCTGGTGTGTAACTGGTGTGTAACTGGTGTGTAACTGTTTGTTACTGTGTGCAATTGTGTGTAACTGGTTTGTAACTGTGTGTAACTGGTGTGTATCTGGTGTGTAACTGGTGTGTAACTGTTGTGTAACTGGTGTGTAACTGGTGTGTATCTGGTGTGTATCTGGTGTGTATCTGGTGTGTATCTGGTGTGTAAGTGTGTGTAACTGGTGTGTAACTGGTGTGTAACTGGTGTGTATCTGGTGTGTAACTGGTGTGTAACTGGTGTGTTACTGTGTGTAACTGTGTGTAACTGTGTGTAACAGTGTGTAACTGTAACTGGTGTGTAACTGTGTGTAACTGATGTGTATCTGGTGTGTAACTGTGTGTAACTGGTGTGTAACTGTATGTAACTGGTGTGTTACTAGTGTGTAACTGTGTGTAACTGTGTATAACAGTGTGTAACTGTGTGTAACTGGTGAGCATCTGGTGTGTAACTGGTGGGTTACTGTGGGTAACTGTGTGTTACTGTGAGTAACAGTGTGTAACGTGTGTAACTGTGTGTAACTGGTGTGTAACTGGTGTGTATCTGGTGTGTAACAGTGTGTAACTGTGTGTAACTGGTGTGTAACTGGTGTGTTACTGTGTGTAACTGTGTGTTACTTTGAGTAACAGTGTGTAACGTGTGTAACAGTGTGTAACTGGTGTGTAACTGGTGTGTAACTGGTGTGTATCTGGTGTGTAACTGGTGTGTAACTGGTGTGTATCTGGTGTGTAACTGGTGTGTAACTGGTGTGTAACTGTTTGTAACTGGTGTGTAACTGGTGTGTAACTGTTTGTAACTGGTGTGTAACTGGTGTGTATCTGGTGTGTAACTGGTGTGTAACTGGTGTGTTACTGTGTGTAACTGTGTGTAACTGTGTGTAACAGTGTGTAACTGTAACTGGTGTGTAACTGTGTGTAACTGATGTGTATCTGGTGTGTAACTGTGTGTAACTGGTGTGTAACTGTATGTAACTGGTGTGTTACTAGTGTGTAACTGTGTGTAACTGTGTATAACAGTGTGTAACTGTGTGTAACTGGTGAGCATCTGGTGTGTAACTGGTGGGTTACTGTGGGTAACTGTGTGTTACTGTGAGTAACAGTGTGTAACGTGTGTAACTGTGTGTAACTGGTGTGTAACTGTGTGTATCTGGTGTGTAACAGTGTGTAACTGTGTGTAACTGGTGTGTAACTGGTGTGTTACTGTGTGTAACTGTGTGTTACTGTGAGTAACAGTGTGTAACGTGTGTAACAGTGTGTAACTGGTGTGTAACTGGTGTGTAACTGGTGTGTATCTGGTGTGTAACTGGTGTGTAACTGGTGTGTATCTGGTGTGTAACTGGTGTGTAACTGGTGTGTAACTGGTGTGTATCTGGTGTGTAACAGTGTGTAACTGTGTGTAACTGGTGTGTAACTGGTGTGTTACTGTGTGTAACAGTGTCTAACGTGTGTAACAGTGTGTATCTGGTAACTGGTGTGTAACTGGTGTGTAACTGGTGTGTATCTGGTGTGTAACTGGTGTGTAACTGGTGTGTATCTGGTGTGTAACTGGTGTGTAACAGTGTGTAACTGTGTGTAACTGGTGTGTAACTGGTGTGTAACTGGTGTGTGTCTGGTGTGTATCTGGTGTGTAAGTGTGTGTAACTGGTGTGTAACTGGTGTGTAACTGGTGTGTAACTGGTGTGTATCTGGTGTGTAACTGGTGTGTAACTGGTGTGTAACTGTTTGTAACTGGTGTGTAACTGGTGTGTAACTGTTTGTAACTGGTGTGTAACTGGTGTGTTACTGTGTGTAACTGTGTGTAACTGTGTGTAACAGTGTGTAACTGTAACTGGTGTGTAACTGTGTGTAACTGATGTGTATCTGGTGTGTAACTGTGTGTAACTGGTGTGTAACTGTATGTAACTGGTGTGTTACTAGTGTGTAACTGTGTGTAACTGTGTATAACAGTGTGTAACTGTGTGTAACTGGTGAGCATCTGGTGTGTAACTGGTGGGTTACTGTGGGTAACTGTGTGTTACTGTGAGTAACAGTGTGTAACGTGTGTAACTGTGTGTAACTGGTGTGTAACTGGTGTGTATCTGGTGTGTAACAGTGTGTAACTGTGTGTAACTGGTGTGTAACTGGTGTGTTACTGTGTGTAACTGTGTGTTACTGTGAGTAACAGTGTGTAACGTGTGTAACAGTGTGTAACTGGTGTGTAACTGGTGTGTATCTGGTGTGTAACTGGTGTGTAACTGGTGTGTATCTGGTGTGTAACTGGTGTGTAACTGGTGTGTAACTGGTGTGTATCTGGTGTGTAACAGTGTGTAACTGTGTGTAACTGGTGTGTAACTGGTGTGTTACTGTGTGTAACAGTGTCTAACGTGTGTAACAGTGTGTATCTGGTAACTGGTGTGTAACTGGTGTGTAACTGGTGTGTATCTGGTGTGTAACTGGTGTGTAACTGGTGTTTATCTGGTGTGTAACTGGTGTGTAACAGTGTGTAACTGTGTGTAACTGGTGTGTAACTGGTGTGTAACTGGTGTGTGTCTGGTGTGTATCTGGTGTGTAAGTGTGTGTAACTGGTGTGTAACTGGTGTGTAACTGGTGTGTATCTGTGAGTAACTGGTGTGTAACTGGTGTGTAACTGGTGTGTATCTGGTGTGTAACTGGTGTGTAACTGGTGTGTATCTGGTGTGTAACTGGTGTGTAACTGGTGTGTAACTGGTTGTAACTGGTGTGTAACTGGTGTGTAACTGTGTGTAACTGGTGTGTATCTGTGAGTAACTGGTGTGTAACTGGTGTGTAACTGGTGTGTATCTGGTGTGTAACTGGTGTGTAACTGGTGTGTATCTGGTGTGTAACTGGTGTGTAACTGGTGTGTAACTGGTTGTAACTGGTGTGTAACTGGTGTGTAACTGTGTGTAACTGTGTGTAACTGTGTGTAACAGTGTGTAACTGTGTGTAACTGGTGTGTATCTGGTGTGTAACTGGTGTGTAACTGGTGCGTATCTGGTGTGTTACTAGTGTGTAATTGTGTGTAACTGGTGTGCATCTGGTGTGTAACTGGTGTGTAACTGTGTGTTACTGTGTGTAATTGTGTGTAACTGGTGTGTATCTGGTGTGTAACTGGTGTGTAGCTGGTGTGTAACTGATGTGTATCTGGTGTGAAACTGGTGTGTCTGGTGTGTATCTGGTGTGTAACTGGTGTGTATCTGGTGTGTAAGTGTGTGTAACTGGTGTGTAACTGGTGTGTATCTGGTGTGTAACTGGTGTGTAACTGGTGTGTTACTGTGTGTAACTGTGTGTAACTATGTGTAACAGTGTGTAACTGTGTAACTGGTGTGTAACTGTGTGTAACTGATGTGTATCTGGTGTGTAACTGTGTGTAACTGGTGTGTAACTGTATGTAACTGGTGTGTTAATAGTGTGTAACTGTGTGTAACTGTGTATAACAGTGTGTAACTGTGTGTAACTGGTGAGCATCTGGTGTGTAACTGGTGTGTTACTGTGTGTAACTGTGTGTTACTGTGAGTAACAGTGTGTAACTGTGTGTAACTGGTGTGTAACTGGTGTGTATCTGGTGTGTAACAGTGTGTAACTGTGTGTAACTGGTGTGTAACTGGTGTGTATCTTGTGTGTATCTGGTGTGTAAGTGTGTGTAACTGGTGTGTAACTGGTGTGTATCTGTGAGTAACTGGTGTGTAACTGGTGTGTAACTGGTGTGTATCTGGTGTGTAACTGGTGTGTAACTGGTGTGTATCTGGTGTGTAACTGGTGTGTAACTGGTGTGTAACTGTTTGTTACTGTGTGCAATTGTGTGTAACTGGTTTGTAACTGTGTGTAACTGGTGTGTATCTGGTGTGTAACTGGTGTGTAACTGTTGTGTAACTGGTGTGTAACTGGTGTGTATCTGGTGTGTATCTGGTGTGTATCTGGTGTGTAAGTGTGTGTAACTGGTGTGTAACTGGTGTGTAACTGGTGTGTATCTGGTGTGTAACTGGTGTGTAACTGGTGTGTTACTGTGTGTAACTGTGTGTAACTGTGTGTAACAGTTTGTAACTGTAACTGGTGTGTAACTGTGTGTAACTGATGTGTATCTGGTGTGTAACTGTGTGTAACTGGTGTGTAACTGTATGTAACTGGTGTGTTACTAGTGTGTAACTGTGTGTAACTGTGTATAACAGTGTGTAACTGTGTGTAACTGGTGAGCATCTGGTGTGTAACTGGTGGGTTACTGTGGGTAACTGTGTGTTACTGTGAGTAACAGTGTGTAACGTGTGTAACTGTGTGTAACTGGTGTGTAACTGGTGTGTATCTGGTGTGTAACAGTGTGTAACTGTGTGTAACTGGTGTGTAACTGGTGTGTAACTGGTGTGTTACTGTGTGTAACTGTGTGTTACTGTGAGTAACAGTGTGTAACGTGTGTAACAGTGTGTAACTGGTGTGTAACTGGTGTGTAACTGGTGTGTATCTGGTGTGTAACTGGTGTGTAACTGGTGTGTATCTGGTGTGTAACTGGTGTGTAACTGGTGTGTAACTGTTTGTAACTGGTGTGTAACTGGTGTGTAACTGTTTGTAACTGGTGTGTAACTGGTGTGTATCTGGTGCGTAACTGGTGTGTATATGGTGTGTAACTGCTGTGTAACTGGTGTGTATCTGGTGTGTAACTGGTGTGTAACTGGTGTGTAACTGTTTGTAACTGGTGTGTAACTGGTCTGTAACTGTGTGTAAATGTGTGTAACAGTGTGTAACTGGTGTGTAACTGGTGTGTTACTAGTGTATAACTGTGTGTAACAGTGTGTAACTGTGTGTAACTGGTGTGTATCTGGTGTGAAACTGGTGTGTAACTGGTGTGTATCTGGTGTGTTACTAGTGTGTAATTGTGTGTAACTGGTGTGCATCTGGTGTGTAACTGGTGTGTAACTGTGTGTTACTGTGTGTAATTGTGTGTAACTGGTGTGTATCTGGTGTGTAACTGGTGTGTAACTGATGTGTATCTGGTGTGAAACTGGTGTGTCTGGTGTGTATCTGGTGTGTAACTGGTGTGTATCTGGTGTGTAAGTGTGTGTAACTGGTGTGTAACTGGTGTGTAACTGGTGTGTATCTGGTGTGTAACTGGTGTGTAACTGGTGTGTTACTGTGTGTAACTGTGTGTAACTATGTGTAACAGTGTGTAACTGTGTAACTGGTGTGTAACTGTGTGTAACTGATGTGTATCTGGTGTGTAACTGGTGTGTAACTGGTGTGTTACTGTGTGTAACTGTGTGTAACTGTGTGTAACAGTGTGTAACTGTAACTGGTGTGTAACTGTGTGTAACTGATGTGTATCTGGTGTGTGACTGTGTGTAACTGGTGTGTAACTGTATGTAACTGGTGTGTTACTAGTGTGTAACTGTGTGTAACTGTGTGTAACAGTGTGTAACTGTGTGTAACTGGTGAGCATCTGGTGTGTAACTGGTGGGTTACTGTGGGTAACTGTGTGTTACTGTGAGTAACAGTGTGTAACGTGTGTAACTGTGTGTAACTTGTGTGTAACTGGTGTGTATCTGGTGTGTAACAGTGTGTAACTGTGTGTAACTGGTGTGTAACTGGTGTGTTACTGTGTGTAACTGTGTGTTACTGTGAGTAACAGTGTGTAACGTGTGTAACAGTGTGTAACTGGTGTGTAACTGGTGTGTAACTGGTGTGTATCTGGTGTGTAACTGGTGTGTAACTGGTGTGTATCTGGTGTGTAACTGGTGTGTAACTGGTGTGTAACTGTTTGTAACTGGTGTGTAACTGGTGTGTAACTGTTTGTAACTGGTGTGTAACTGGTGTGTATCTGGTGCGTAACTGGTGTGTATATGGTGTGTAACTGGTGTGTAACTGGTGTGTATCTGGTGTGTAACTGGTGTGTAACTGGTGTGTAACTGTTTGTAATTGGTGTGTAACTGGTCTGTAACTGTGTGTAAATGTGTGTAACAGTGTGTAACTGGTGTGTAACTGGTGTGTTACTAGTGTGTAACTGTGTGTAACAGTGTGTAACTGTGTGTAACTGGTGTGTATCTGGTGTGTAACTGGTGTGTAACTGGTGTGTATCTGGTGTGTTACTAGTGTGTAATTGTGTGTAACTGGTGTGCATATGGTGTGTAACTGGTGTGTAACTGTGTGTTACTGTGTGTAATTGTGTGTAACTGGTGTGTATCTGGTGTGTAACTGGTGTGTAACTGATGTGTATCTGGTGTGAAACTGGTGTGTCTGGTGTGTATCTGGTGTGTAACTGGTGTTTATCTGGTGTGTAAGTGTGTGTAACTGGTGTGTAACTGGTGTGTAACTGGTGTGTATCTGGTGTGTAACTGGTGTGTAACTGGTGTGTTACTGTGTGTAACTGTGTGTAACTATGTGTAACAGTGTGTAACTGTGTAACTGGTGTGTAACTGTGTGTAACTGATGTGTATCTGGTGTGTAACTGTGTGTAACTGGTGTGTAACTGTATGTAACTGGTGTGTTAATAGTGTGTAACTGTGTGTAACTGTGTATAACAGTGTGTAACTGTGTGTAACTGGTGAGCATCTGGTGTTTAACTGGTGTGTTACTGTGTGTAACTGTGTGTTACTGTGAGTAACAGTGTGTAACGTGTGTAACTGTGTGTAACTGGTGTGTAACTGGTGTGTATCTGGTGTGTAACAGTGTGTAACTGTGTGTAACTGGTGTGTAACTGGTGTGTAACTGGTGTGTATCTGGTGTGTATCTGGTGTGTAAGTGTGTGTAACTGGTGTGTAACTGGTGTGTAACTGGTGTGTATCTGTGAGTAACTGGTGTGTAACTGGTGTGTAACTGGTGTGTATCTGGTGTGTATCTGGTGTGTAACTGGTGTGTAACTGGTGTGTATCATGTGTGTAACTGGTGTGTAACTGGTGTGTAACTGTTTGTTACTGTGTGCAATTGTGTGTAACTGGTGTGTAACTGTGTGTAACTGGTGTGTATCTGGTGTGTAACTGGTGTGTAACTGGTGTGTAACTGGTGTGTATCTGGTGTGTATCTGGTGTGTATCTGGTGTGTATCTGGTGTGTAAGTGTGTGTAACTGGTGTGTAACTGGTGTGTAACTGGTGTGTATCTGGTGTGTAACTGGTGTGTAACTGGTGTGTTACTGTGTGTAACTGTGTGTAACTGTGTGTAACAGTGTGTAACTGTGTAACTGGTGTGTAACTGTGTGTAACTGATGTGTATCTGGTGTGTAACTGTGTGTAACTGGTGTGTAACTGTATGTAACTGGTGTGTTACTAGTGTGTAACTGTGTGTAACTGGTGAGCATCTGGTGTGTAACTGGTGGGTTACTGTGTGTAACTGTGTGTTACTGTGAGTAACAGTGTGTAACGTGTGTAACTGTGTGTAACTGGTGTGTAACTGGTGTGTATCTGGTGTGTAACAGTGTGTAACTGTGTGTAACTGGTGTGTAACTGGTGTGTTACTGTGTGTAACTGTGTGTTACTGTGAGTAACAGTGTCTAACGTGTGTAACAGTGTGTATCTGGTGTGTAACTGGTGTGTAACTGGTGTGTAACTGGTGTGTATCTGGTGTGTAACTGGTGTGTATCTGGTGTGTAACTGGTGTGTAACAGTGTGTAACTGTGTGTAACTGGTGTGTAACTGGTGTGTGTCTGGTGTGTATCTGGTGTGTAAGTGTGTGTAACTGGTGTGTAACTGGTGTGTAACTGGTGTGTAACTGGTGTGTATCTGTGAGTAACTGGTGTGTAACTGGTGTGTAACTGGTGTGTATCTGGTGTGTAACTGGTGTGTAACTGGTGTGTATCTGGTGTGTAACTGGTGTGTAACTGGTGTGTAACTGGTTGTAACTGGTGTGTAACTGGTGTGTAACTGTGTGTAAATGTGTGTAACAGTGTGTAACTGGTGTGTAACTGGTGTGTTACTAGTGTGTAACTGTGTGTAACAGTGTGTAACTGTGTGTAACTGGTGTGTATCTGGTGTGTAACTGGTGTGTAACTGGTGCGTATCTGGTGTGTTACTAGTGTGTAATTGTGTGTAACTGGTGTGCATCTGGTGTGTAACTGGTGTGTAACTGGTGCGTATCTGGTGTGTTACTAGTGTGTAATTGTGTGTAACTGGTGTGTATCTGGTGTGTAACTGGTGTGTAACTGGTGCGTATCTGGTGTGTTACTAGTGTGTAATTGTGTGTAACTGGTGTGTATCTGGTGTGTAACTGGTGTGTAACTGGTGTGTAACTGATGTGTATCTGGTGTGAAACTGGTGTGTCTGGTGTGTATCTGGTGTGTAACTGGTGTGTATCTGGTGTGTAAGTGTGTGTAACTGGTGTGTAACTGGTGTGTATCTGGTGTGTAACTGGTGTGTAACTGGTGTGTTACTGTGTGTAACTGTGTGTAACTATGTGTAACAGTGTGTAACTGTGTAACTGGTGTGTAACTGTGTGTAACTGATGTGTATCTGGTGTGTAACTGTGTGTAACTGGTGTGTGACTGTGTGTAACTGGTGTGTAACTGTATGTAACTGGTGTGTTACTAGTGTGTAACTGTGTGTAACTGTGTGTAACAGTGTGTAACTGTGTGTAACTGGTGAGCATCTGGTGTGTAACTGGTGGGTTACTGTGGGTAACTGTGTGTTACTGTGAGTAACAGTGTGTAACGTGTGTAACTGTGTGTAACTGGTGTGTAACTGGTGTGTATCTGGTGTGTAACAGTGTGTAACTGTGTGTAACTGGTGTGTAACTGGTGTGTTACTGTGTGTAACTGTGTGTTACTGTGAGTAACAGTGTGTAACGTGTGTAACAGTGTGTAACTGGTGTGTAACTGGTGTGTAACTGGTGTGTATCTGGTGTGTAACTGGTGTGTAACTGGTGTGTATCTGGTGTGTAACTGGTGTGTAACTGGTGTGTAACTGTTTGTAACTGGTGTGTAACTGGTGTGTAACTGTTTGTAACTGGTGTGTAACTGGTGTGTATCTGGTGCGTAACTGGTGTGTATATGGTGTGTAACTGGTGTGTAACTGGTGTGTATCTGGTGTGTAACTGGTGTGTAACTGGTGTGTAACTGTTTGTAATTGGTGTGTAACTGGTCTGTAACTGTGTGTAAATGTGTGTAACAGTGTGTAACTGGTGTGTAACTGGTGTGTTACTAGTGTGTAACTGTGTGTAACAGTGTGTAACAGTGTGTAACTGTGTGTAACTGGTGTGTATCTGGTGTGTAACTGGTGTGTAACTGGTGTGTATCTGGTGTGTTACTAGTGTGTAATTGTGTGTAACTGGTGTGCATATGGTGTGTAACTGGTGTGTAACTGTGTGTTACTGTGTGTAATTGTGTGTAACTGGTGTGTATCTGGTGTGTAACTGGTGTGTAACTGATGTGTATCTGGTGTGAAACTGGTGTGTCTGGTGTGTATCTGGTGTGTAACTGGTGTTTATCTGGTGTGTAAGTTTGTGTAACTGGTGTGTAACTGGTGTGTAACTGGTGTGTATCTGGTGTGTAACTGGTGTGTAACTGGTGTGTTACTGTGTGTAACTGTGTGTAACTATGTGTAACAGTGTGTAACTGTGTAACTGGTGTGTAACTGTGTGTAACTGATGTGTATCTGGTGTGTAACTGTGTGTAACTGGTGTGTAACTGTATGTAACTGGTGTGTTAATAGTGTGTAACTGTGTGTAACTGTGTATAACAGTGTGTAACTGTGTGTAACTGGTGAGCATCTGGTGTTTAACTGGTGTGTTACTGTGTGTAACTGTGTGTTACTGTGAGTAACAGTGTGTAACGTGTGTAACTGTGTGTAACTGGTGTGTAACTGGTGTGTATCTGGTGTGTAACAGTGTGTAACTGTGTGTAACTGGTGTGTAACTGGTGTGTAACTGGTGTGTATCTGGTGTGTATCTGGTGTGTAAGTGTGTGTAACTGGTGTGTAACTGGTGTGTAACTGGTGTGTATCTGTGAGTAACTGGTGTGTAACTGGTGTGTAACTGGTGTGTATCTGGTGTGTATCTGGTGTGTAACTGGTGTGTAACTGGTGTGTATCTGGTGTGTAACTGGTGTGTAACTGGTGTGTAACTGTTTGTTACTGTGTGCAATTGTGTGTAACTGGTGTGTAACTGTGTGTAACTGGTGTGTATCTGGTGTGTAACTGGTGTGTAACTGGTGTGTAACTGGTGTGTATCTGGTGTGTATCTGGTGTGTATCTGGTGTGTATCTGGTGTGTAAGTGTGTGTAACTGGTGTGTAACTGGTGTGTAACTGGTGTGTATCTGGTGTGTAACTGGTGTGTAACTGGTGTGTTACTGTGTGTAACTGTGTGTAACTGTGTGTAACAGTGTGTAACTGTGTAACTGGTGTGTAACTGTGTGTAACTGATGTGTATCTGGTGTGTAACTGTGTGTAACTGGTGTGTAACTGTATGTAACTGGTGTGTTACTAGTGTGTAACTGTGTGTAACTGGTGAGCATCTGGTGTGTAACTGGTGGGTTACTGTGTGTAACTGTGTGTTACTGTGAGTAACAGTGTGTAACGTGTGTAACTGTGTGTAACTGGTGTGTAACTGGTGTGTATCTGGTGTGTAACAGTGTGTAACTGTGTGTAACTGGTGTGTAACTGGTGTGTTACTGTGTGTAACTGTGTGTTACTGTGAGTAACAGTGTCTAACGTGTGTAACAGTGTGTATCTGGTGTGTAACTGGTGTGTAACTGGTGTGTAACTGGTGTGTATCTGGTGTGTAACTGGTGTGTATCTGGTGTGTAACTGGTGTGTAACAGTGTGTAACTGTGTGTAACTGGTGTGTAACTGGTGTGTAACTGGTGTGTGTCTGGTGTGTATCTGGTGTGTAAGTGTGTGTAACTGGTGTGTAACTGGTGTGTAACTGGTGTGTATCTGTGAGTAACTGGTGTGTAACTGGTGTGTAACTGGTGTGTATCTGGTGTGTAACTGGTGTGTAACTGGTGTGTATCTGGTGTGTAACTGGTGTGTAACTGGTGTGTAACTGGTTGTAACTGGTGTGTAACTGGTGTGTAACTGTGTGTAAATGTGTGTAACAGTGTGTAACTGGTGTGTAACTGGTGTGTTACTAGTGTGTAACTGTGTGTAACAGTGTGTAACTGTGTGTAACTGGTGTGTATCTGGTGTGTAACTGGTGTGTAACTGGTGCGTATCTGGTGTGTTACTAGTGTGTAATTGTGTGTAACTGGTGTGCATCTGGTGTGTAACTGGTGTGTAACTGGTGCGTATCTGGTGTGTTACTAGTGTGTAATTGTGTGTAACTGGTGTGTATCTGGTGTGTAACTGGTGTGTAACTGGTGCGTATCTGGTGTGTTACTAGTGTGTAATTGTGTGTAACTGGTGTGCATCTGGTGTGTAACTGGTGTGTAACTGGTGCGTATCTGGTGTGTTACTAGTGTGTAATTGTGTGTAACTGGTGTGTATCTGGTGTGTAACTGGTGTGTAACTGGTGCGTATCTGGTGTGTTACTAGTGTGTAATTGTGTGTAACTGGTGTGTATCTGGTGTGTAACTGGTGTGTAACTGGTGTGTAACTGATGTGTATCTGGTGTGAAACTGGTGTGTCTGGTGTGTATCTGGTGTGTAACTGGTGTGTATCTGGTGTGTAAGTGTGTGTAACTGGTGTGTATCTGGTGTGTAACTGGTGTGTAACTGGTGTGTTACTGTGTGTAACTGTGTGTAACTATGTGTAACAGTGTGTAACTGTGTAACTGGTGTGTAACTGTGTGTAACTGATGTGTATCTGGTGTGTAACTGTGTGTAACTGGTGTGTAACTGTATGTAACTGGTGTGTTAATAGTGTGTAACTGTGTGTAACTGTGTATAACAGTGTGTAACTGTGTGTAACTGGTGAGCATCTGGTGTGTAACTGGTGTGTTACTGTGTGTAACTGTGTGTTACTGTGAGTAACAGTGTGTAACTGTGTGTAAATGGTGTGTAACTTGTGTGTTACTAGTGTGTAATTGTGTGTAACTGGTGTGCATCTGGTGTGTAACTGGTGTGTAACTGGTGCGTATCTGGTGTGTTACTAGTGTGTAATTGTGTGTAACTGGTGTGTATCTGGTGTGTAACTGGTGTGTAACTGGTGCGTATCTGGTGTGTTACTAGTGTGTAATTGTGTGTAACTGGTGTGTATCTGGTGTGTAACTGGTGTGTAACTGGTGTGTAACTGATGTGTATCTGGTGTGAAACTGGTGTGTCTGGTGTGTATCTGGTGTGTAACTGGTGTGTATCTGGTGTGTAAGTGTGTGTAACTGGTGTGTATCTGGTGTGTAACTGGTGTGTAACTGGTGTGTTACTGTGTGTAACTGTGTGTAACTATGTGTAACAGTGTGTAACTGTGTAACTGGTGTGTAACTGTGTGTAACTGATGTGTATCTGGTGTGTAACTGTGTGTAACTGGTGTGTAACTGTATGTAACTGGTGTGTTAATAGTGTGTAACTGTGTGTAACTGTGTATAACAGTGTGTAACTGTGTGTAACTGGTGAGCATCTGGTGTGTAACTGGTGTGTTACTGTGTGTAACTGTGTGTTACTGTGAGTAACAGTGTGTAACTGTGTGTAAATGGTGTGTAACTTGTGTGTATCTGGTGTGTAACAGTGTGTAACTGTGTGTAACTGGTGTGTAACTGGTGTGTAACTGGTGTGTATCTGGTGTGTATCTGGTGTGTAAGTGTGTGTAACTGGTGTGTAACTGGTGTGTATCTGTGAGTAACTGGTGTGTAACTGGTGTGTAACTGGTGTGTATCTGGTGTGTAACTGGTGTGTAACTGGTGTGTATCTGGTGTGTAACTGGTGTGTAACTGGTGTGTAACAGTTTGTTACTGTGTGCAATTGTGTGTAACTGGTTTGTAACTGTGTGTAACTGGTTTGTATCTGGTGTGTAACTGGTGTGTAACTGTTGTGTAACTGGTGTGTAACTGGTGTGTATCTGGTGTGTATCTGGTGTGTATCTGGTGTGTAAGTGTGTGTAACTGGTGTGTAACTGGTGTGTAACTGGTGTGTATCTGGTGTGTAACTGGTGTGTAACTGGTGTGTTACTGTGTGTAACTGTGTGTAACTGTGTGTAACAGTGTGTAACTGTAACTGGTGTGTAACTGTGTGTAACTGATGTGTATCTGGTGTGTAACTGTGTGTAACTGGTGTGTAACTGTATGTAACTGGTGTGTTACTAGTGTGTAACTGTGTGTAACTGTGTATAACAGTGTGTAACTGTGTGTAACTGGTGAGCATCTGGTGTGTAACTGGTGGGTTACTGTGTGTAACTGTGTGTTACTGTGAGTAACAGTGTGTAACGTGTGTAACTGTGTGTAACTGGTGTGTAACTGGTGTGTATCTGGTGTGTAACAGTGTGTAACTGTGTGTAACTGGTGTGTTACTGTGTGTAACTGTGTGTTACTGTGAGTAACAGTGTGTAACGTGTGTAACAGTGTGTAACTGGTGTGTAACTGGTGTGTAACTGGTGTGTATCTGGTGTGTAACTGGTGTGTAACTGGTGTGTATCTGGTGTGTAACTGGTGTGTAACTGGTGTGTAACTGGTGTGTAACTGTTTGTAACTGGTGTGTAACTGGTGTGTATCTGGTGCGTAACTGGTGTGTATATGGTGTGTAACTGGTGTGTAACTGGTGTGTATCTGGTGTGTATCTGGTGTGTAACTGGTGTGTAACTGATGTGTATCTGGTGTGAAACTGGTGTGTCTGGTGTGTATCTGGTGTGTAACTGGTGTTTATCTGGTGTGTAAGTGTGTGTAACTGGTGTGTAACTGGTGTGTAACTGGTGTGTATCTGGTGTGTAACTGGTGTGTAACTGGTGTGTTACTGTGTGTAACTGTGTGTAACTATGTGTAACAGTGTGTAACTGTGTAACTGGTGTGTAACTGTGTGTAACTGATGTGTATCTGGTGTGTAACTGTGTGTAACTGGTGTGTAACTGTATGTAACTGGTGTGTTAATAGTGTGTAACTGTGTGTAACTGTGTATAACAGTGTGTAACTGTGTGTAACTGGTGAGCATCTGGTGTTTAACTGGTGTGTTACTGTGTGTAACTGTGTGTTACTGTGAGTAACAGTGTGTAACGTGTGTAACTGTGTGTAACTGGTGTGTAACTGGTGTGTATCTGGTGTGTAACAGTGTGTAACTGTGTGTAACTGGTGTGTAACTGGTGTGTAACTGGTGTGTATCTGGTGTGTATCTGGTGTGTAAGTGTGTGTAACTGGTGTGTAACTGGTGTGTAACTGGTGTGTATCTGTGAGTAACTGGTGTGTAACTGGTGTGTAACTGGTGTGTATCTGGTGTGTATCTGGTGTGTAACTGGTGTGTAACTGGTGTGTATCTGGTGTGTAACTGGTGTGTAACTGGTGTGTAACTGTTTGTTACTGTGTGCAATTGTGTGTAACTGGTGTGTAACTGTGTGTAACTGGTGTGTATCTGGTGTGTAACTGGTGTGTAACTGGTGTGTAACTGGTGTGTATCTGGTGTGTATCTGGTGTGTATCTGGTGTGTATCTGGTGTGTAAGTGTGTGTAACTGGTGTGTAACTGGTGTGTAACTGGTGTGTATCTGGTGTGTAACTGGTGTGTAACTGGTGTGTTACTGTGTGTAACTGTGTGTAACTGTGTGTAACAGTGTGTAACTGTGTAACTGGTGTGTAACTGTGTGTAACTGATGTGTATCTGGTGTGTAACTGTGTGTAACTGGTGTGTAACTGTATGTAACTGGTGTGTTACTAGTGTGTAACTGTGTGTAACTGGTGAGCATCTGGTGTGTAACTGGTGGGTTACTGTGTGTAACTGTGTGTTACTGTGAGTAACAGTGTGTAACGTGTGTAACTGTGTGTAACTGGTGTGTAACTGGTGTGTATCTGGTGTGTAACAGTGTGTAACTGTGTGTAACTGGTGTGTAACTGGTGTGTTACTGTGTGTAACTGTGTGTTACTGTGAGTAACAGTGTCTAACGTGTGTAACAGTGTGTATCTGGTGTGTAACTGGTGTGTAACTGGTGTGTAACTGGTGTGTATCTGGTGTGTAACTGGTGTGTATCTGGTGTGTAACTGGTGTGTAACAGTGTGTAACTGTGTGTAACTGGTGTGTAACTGGTGTGTAACTGGTGTGTGTCTGGTGTGTATCTGGTGTGTAAGTGTGTGTAACTGGTGTGTAACTGGTGTGTAACTGGTGTGTATCTGTGAGTAACTGGTGTGTAACTGGTGTGTAACTGGTGTGTATCTGGTGTGTAACTGGTGTGTAACTGGTGTGTATCTGGTGTGTAACTGGTGTGTAACTGGTGTGTAACTGGTTGTAACTGGTGTGTAACTGGTGTGTAACTGTGTGTAAATGTGTGTAACAGTGTGTAACTGGTGTGTAACTGGTGTGTTACTAGTGTGTAACTGTGTGTAACAGTGTGTAACTGTGTGTAACTGGTGTGTATCTGGTGTGTAACTGGTGTGTAACTGGTGCGTATCTGGTGTGTTACTAGTGTGTAATTGTGTGTAACTGGTGTGCATCTGGTGTGTAACTGGTGTGTAACTGGTGCGTATCTGGTGTGTTACTAGTGTGTAATTGTGTGTAACTGGTGTGTATCTGGTGTGTAACTGGTGTGTAACTGGTGCGTATCTGGTGTGTTACTAGTGTGTAATTGTGTGTAACTGGTGTGCATCTGGTGTGTAACTGGTGTGTAACTGGTGCGTATCTGGTGTGTTACTAGTGTGTAATTGTGTGTAACTGGTGTGTATCTGGTGTGTAACTGGTGTGTAACTGGTGCGTATCTGGTGTGTTACTAGTGTGTAATTGTGTGTAACTGGTGTGTATCTGGTGTGTAACTGGTGTGTAACTGGTGTGTAACTGATGTGTATCTGGTGTGAAACTGGTGTGTCTGGTGTGTATCTGGTGTGTAACTGGTGTGTATCTGGTGTGTAAGTGTGTGTAACTGGTGTGTATCTGGTGTGTAACTGGTGTGTAACTGGTGTGTTACTGTGTGTAACTGTGTGTAACTATGTGTAACAGTGTGTAACTGTGTAACTGGTGTGTAACTGTGTGTAACTGATGTGTATCTGGTGTGTAACTGTGTGTAACTGGTGTGTAACTGTATGTAACTGGTGTGTTAATAGTGTGTAACTGTGTGTAACTGTGTATAACAGTGTGTAACTGTGTGTAACTGGTGAGCATCTGGTGTGTAACTGGTGTGTTACTGTGTGTAACTGTGTGTTACTGTGAGTAACAGTGTGTAACTGTGTGTAAATGGTGTGTAACTTGTGTGTTACTAGTGTGTAATTGTGTGTAACTGGTGTGCATCTGGTGTGTAACTGGTGTGTAACTGGTGCGTATCTGGTGTGTTACTAGTGTGTAATTGTGTGTAACTGGTGTGTATCTGGTGTGTAACTGGTGTGTAACTGGTGCGTATCTGGTGTGTTACTAGTGTGTAATTGTGTGTAACTGGTGTGTATCTGGTGTGTAACTGGTGTGTAACTGGTGTGTAACTGATGTGTATCTGGTGTGAAACTGGTGTGTCTGGTGTGTATCTGGTGTGTAACTGGTGTGTATCTGGTGTGTAAGTGTGTGTAACTGGTGTGTATCTGGTGTGTAACTGGTGTGTAACTGGTGTGTTACTGTGTGTAACTGTGTGTAACTATGTGTAACAGTGTGTAACTGTGTAACTGGTGTGTAACTGTGTGTAACTGATGTGTATCTGGTGTGTAACTGTGTGTAACTGGTGTGTAACTGTATGTAACTGGTGTGTTAATAGTGTGTAACTGTGTGTAACTGTGTATAACAGTGTGTAACTGTGTGTAACTGGTGAGCATCTGGTGTGTAACTGGTGTGTTACTGTGTGTAACTGTGTGTTACTGTGAGTAACAGTGTGTAACTGTGTGTAAATGGTGTGTAACTTGTGTGTATCTGGTGTGTAACAGTGTGTAACTGTGTGTAACTGGTGTGTAACTGGTGTGTAACTGGTGTGTATCTGGTGTGTATCTGGTGTGTAAGTGTGTGTAACTGGTGTGTAACTGGTGTGTATCTGTGAGTAACTGGTGTGTAACTGGTGTGTAACTGGTGTGTATCTGGTGTGTAACTGGTGTGTAACTGGTGTGTATCTGGTGTGTAACTGGTGTGTAACTGGTGTGTAACAGTTTGTTACTGTGTGCAATTGTGTGTAACTGGTTTGTAACTGTGTGTAACTGGTTTGTATCTGGTGTGTAACTGGTGTGTAACTGTTGTGTAACTGGTGTGTAACTGGTGTGTATCTGGTGTGTATCTGGTGTGTATCTGGTGTGTAAGTGTGTGTAACTGGTGTGTAACTGGTGTGTAACTGGTGTGTATCTGGTGTGTAACTGGTGTGTAACTGGTGTGTTACTGTGTGTAACTGTGTGTAACTGTGTGTAACAGTGTGTAACTGTAACTGGTGTGTAACTGTGTGTAACTGATGTGTATCTGGTGTGTAACTGTGTGTAACTGGTGTGTAACTGTATGTAACTGGTGTGTTACTAGTGTGTAACTGTGTGTAACTGTGTATAACAGTGTGTAACTGTGTGTAACTGGTGAGCATCTGGTGTGTAACTGGTGGGTTACTGTGTGTAACTGTGTGTTACTGTGAGTAACAGTGTGTAACGTGTGTAACTGTGTGTAACTGGTGTGTAACTGGTGTGTATCTGGTGTGTAACAGTGTGTAACTGTGTGTAACTGGTGTGTTACTGTGTGTAACTGTGTGTTACTGTGAGTAACAGTGTGTAACGTGTGTAACAGTGTGTAACTGGTGTGTAACTGGTGTGTAACTGGTGTGTATCTGGTGTGTAACTGGTGTGTAACTGGTGTGTATCTGGTGTGTAACTGGTGTGTAACTGGTGTGTAACTGGTGTGTAACTGTTTGTAACTGGTGTGTAACTGGTGTGTATCTGGTGCGTAACTGGTGTGTATATGGTGTGTAACTGGTGTGTAACTGGTGTGTATCTGGTGTGTAACTGGTGTGTAACTGGTGTGTAACTGTTTTTAACTGGTGTGTAACTGGTGTGTATCTGGTGTGTAACTGGTGTGTAACTGGTGTGTATCTGGTGTGTTACTAGTGTGTATTTGTGTGTAACTGGTGTGCATCTGGTGTGTAACTGGTGTGTAACTGTGTGTTACTGTGTGTAATTGTGTGTAACTGGTGTGTAACTGTATGTAACTGGTGTGTTACTAGTGTGTAACTGTGTGTAACTGTGTATAACAGTGTGTAACTGTGTGTAACTGGTGAGCATCTGGTGTGTAACTGGTGGGTTACTGTGTGTAACTGTGTGTTACTGTGAGTAACAGTGTGTAACGTGTGTAACTGTGTGTAACTGGTGTGTATCTGGTGTGTAACAGTGTGTAACTGTGTGTAACTGGTGTGTAACTGGTGTGTTACTGTGTGTAACTGTGTGTTACTGTGAGTAACAGTGTCTAACGTGTGTAACAGTGTGTAACTGTGTGAAACTGGTGTGTAACTGGTGTGTAACTGGTGTGTATCTGGTGTGTAACTGGTGTGTATCTGGTGTGTAACTGGTGTGTAACAGTGTGTAACTGTGTGTAACTGGTGTGTAACTGGTGTGTATCTGGTGTGTATCTGGTGTGTAAGTGTGTGTAACTGGTGTGTAACTGGTGTGTAACTGGTGTGTAACTGGTGTGTATCTGTGAGTAACTGGTGTGTAACTGGTGTGTAACTGGTGTGTATCCGGTGTGTAACTGTGTGTAACTGGTGTGTATCTGGTGTGTAACTGGTGTGTAACTGGTGTGTAACTGGTTGTAACTGGTGTGTAACTGGTGTGTAACTGTGTGTAAATGTGTGTAACAGTGTGTAACTGGTGTGTAACTGGTGTGTAACTGGTGTGTAACTGGTGTGTATCTGGTGTGTAACTGTGTGTAACTGGTGTGTATCTGGTGTGTAACTGGTGTGTAACTGGTGTGTAACTGGTGTGTAACTGGTGTGTAACTGTGTGTAAATGTGTGTAACAGTGTGTAACTGTGTGTAACTGGTGTGTATCTGGTGTGTAACTGGTGTGTAACTGGTGTGTATCTGGTGTGTTACTAGTGTGTAATTGTGTGTAACTGGTGTGCATCTGGTGTGTAACTGGTGTGTAACTGTGTGTTACTGTGTGTAATTGTGTGTAACTGGTGTGTATCTGGTGTGTAACTGGTGTGTAAGTGATGTGTATCTGGTGTGAAACTGGTGTGTCTGGTGTGTATCTGGTGTGTAACTGGTGTGTAACTGTATGTAACTGGTGTGTTAATAGTGTGTAACTGTGTGTAACTGTGTATAACAGTGTGTAACTGTGTGTAACTGGTGTGTAACTGGTGTGTAACTGGTGTGTATCTGGTGTGTATCTGGTGTGTAAGTGTGTGTAACTGGTGTGTAACTGGTGTGTAACTGGTGTGTATCTGTGAGTAACTGGTGTGTAACTGGTGTGTAACTGGTGTGTATCTGGTGTGTATCTGGTGTGTAACTGGTGTGTAACTGGTGTGTATCTGGTGTGTAACTGGTGTGTAACTGGTGTGTAACTGTTTGTTACTGTGTGCAATTGTGTGTAACTGGTGTGTAACTGTGTGTAACTGGTGTGTATCTGGTGTGTAACTGGTGTGTAACTGGTGTGTAACTGGTGTGTATCTGGTGTGTATCTGGTGTGTATCTGGTGTGTATCTGGTGTGTAAGTGTGTGTAACTGGTGTGTAACTGGTGTGTAACTGGTGTGTATCTGGTGTGTAACTGGTGTGTAACTGGTGTGTTACTGTGTGTAACTGTGTGTAACTGTGTGTAACAGTGTGTAACTGTGTAACTGGTGTGTAACTGTGTGTAACTGATGTGTATCTGGTGTGTAACTGTGTGTAACTGGTGTGTAACTGTATGTAACTGGTGTGTTACTAGTGTGTAACTGTGTGTAACTGGTGAGCATCTGGTGTGTAACTGGTGGGTTACTGTGTGTAACTGTGTGTTACTGTGAGTAACAGTGTGTAACGTGTGTAACTGTGTGTAACTGGTGTGTAACTGGTGTGTATCTGGTGTGTAACAGTGTGTAACTGTGTGTAACTGGTGTGTAACTGGTGTGTTACTGTGTGTAACTGTGTGTTACTGTGAGTAACAGTGTCTAACGTGTGTAACAGTGTGTATCTGGTGTGTAACTGGTGTGTAACTGGTGTGTAACTGGTGTGTATCTGGTGTGTAACTGGTGTGTATCTGGTGTGTAACTGGTGTGTAACAGTGTGTAACTGTGTGTAACTGGTGTGTAACTGGTGTGTAACTGGTGTGTGTCTGGTGTGTATCTGGTGTGTAAGTGTGTGTAACTGGTGTGTAACTGGTGTGTAACTGGTGTGTATCTGTGAGTAACTGGTGTGTAACTGGTGTGTAACTGGTGTGTATCTGGTGTGTAACTGGTGTGTAACTGGTGTGTATCTGGTGTGTAACTGGTGTGTAACTGGTGTGTAACTGGTTGTAACTGGTGTGTAACTGGTGTGTAACTGTGTGTAAATGTGTGTAACAGTGTGTAACTGGTGTGTAACTGGTGTGTTACTAGTGTGTAACTGTGTGTAACAGTGTGTAACTGTGTGTAACTGGTGTGTATCTGGTGTGTAACTGGTGTGTAACTGGTGCGTATCTGGTGTGTTACTAGTGTGTAATTGTGTGTAACTGGTGTGCATCTGGTGTGTAACTGGTGTGTAACTGGTGCGTATCTGGTGTGTTACTAGTGTGTAATTGTGTGTAACTGGTGTGTATCTGGTGTGTAACTGGTGTGTAACTGGTGCGTATCTGGTGTGTTACTAGTGTGTAATTGTGTGTAACTGGTGTGCATCTGGTGTGTAACTGGTGTGTAACTGGTGCGTATCTGGTGTGTTACTAGTGTGTAATTGTGTGTAACTGGTGTGTATCTGGTGTGTAACTGGTGTGTAACTGGTGCGTATCTGGTGTGTTACTAGTGTGTAATTGTGTGTAACTGGTGTGTATCTGGTGTGTAACTGGTGTGTAACTGGTGTGTAACTGATGTGTATCTGGTGTGAAACTGGTGTGTCTGGTGTGTATCTGGTGTGTAACTGGTGTGTATCTGGTGTGTAAGTGTGTGTAACTGGTGTGTATCTGGTGTGTAACTGGTGTGTAACTGGTGTGTTACTGTGTGTAACTGTGTGTAACTATGTGTAACAGTGTGTAACTGTGTAACTGGTGTGTAACTGTGTGTAACTGATGTGTATCTGGTGTGTAACTGTGTGTAACTGGTGTGTAACTGTATGTAACTGGTGTGTTAATAGTGTGTAACTGTGTGTAACTGTGTATAACAGTGTGTAACTGTGTGTAACTGGTGAGCATCTGGTGTGTAACTGGTGTGTTACTGTGTGTAACTGTGTGTTACTGTGAGTAACAGTGTGTAACTGTGTGTAAATGGTGTGTAACTTGTGTGTTACTAGTGTGTAATTGTGTGTAACTGGTGTGCATCTGGTGTGTAACTGGTGTGTAACTGGTGCGTATCTGGTGTGTTACTAGTGTGTAATTGTGTGTAACTGGTGTGTATCTGGTGTGTAACTGGTGTGTAACTGGTGCGTATCTGGTGTGTTACTAGTGTGTAATTGTGTGTAACTGGTGTGTATCTGGTGTGTAACTGGTGTGTAACTGGTGTGTAACTGATGTGTATCTGGTGTGAAACTGGTGTGTCTGGTGTGTATCTGGTGTGTAACTGGTGTGTATCTGGTGTGTAAGTGTGTGTAACTGGTGTGTATCTGGTGTGTAACTGGTGTGTAACTGGTGTGTTACTGTGTGTAACTGTGTGTAACTATGTGTAACAGTGTGTAACTGTGTAACTGGTGTGTAACTGTGTGTAACTGATGTGTATCTGGTGTGTAACTGTGTGTAACTGGTGTGTAACTGTATGTAACTGGTGTGTTAATAGTGTGTAACTGTGTGTAACTGTGTATAACAGTGTGTAACTGTGTGTAACTGGTGAGCATCTGGTGTGTAACTGGTGTGTTACTGTGTGTAACTGTGTGTTACTGTGAGTAACAGTGTGTAACTGTGTGTAAATGGTGTGTAACTTGTGTGTATCTGGTGTGTAACAGTGTGTAACTGTGTGTAACTGGTGTGTAACTGGTGTGTAACTGGTGTGTATCTGGTGTGTATCTGGTGTGTAAGTGTGTGTAACTGGTGTGTAACTGGTGTGTATCTGTGAGTAACTGGTGTGTAACTGGTGTGTAACTGGTGTGTATCTGGTGTGTAACTGGTGTGTAACTGGTGTGTATCTGGTGTGTAACTGGTGTGTAACTGGTGTGTAACAGTTTGTTACTGTGTGCAATTGTGTGTAACTGGTTTGTAACTGTGTGTAACTGGTTTGTATCTGGTGTGTAACTGGTGTGTAACTGTTGTGTAACTGGTGTGTAACTGGTGTGTATCTGGTGTGTATCTGGTGTGTATCTGGTGTGTAAGTGTGTGTAACTGGTGTGTAACTGGTGTGTAACTGGTGTGTATCTGGTGTGTAACTGGTGTGTAACTGGTGTGTTACTGTGTGTAACTGTGTGTAACTGTGTGTAACAGTGTGTAACTGTAACTGGTGTGTAACTGTGTGTAACTGATGTGTATCTGGTGTGTAACTGTGTGTAACTGGTGTGTAACTGTATGTAACTGGTGTGTTACTAGTGTGTAACTGTGTGTAACTGTGTATAACAGTGTGTAACTGTGTGTAACTGGTGAGCATCTGGTGTGTAACTGGTGGGTTACTGTGTGTAACTGTGTGTTACTGTGAGTAACAGTGTGTAACGTGTGTAACTGTGTGTAACTGGTGTGTAACTGGTGTGTATCTGGTGTGTAACAGTGTGTAACTGTGTGTAACTGGTGTGTTACTGTGTGTAACTGTGTGTTACTGTGAGTAACAGTGTGTAACGTGTGTAACAGTGTGTAACTGGTGTGTAACTGGTGTGTAACTGGTGTGTATCTGGTGTGTAACTGGTGTGTAACTGGTGTGTATCTGGTGTGTAACTGGTGTGTAACTGGTGTGTAACTGTTTGTAACTGGTGTGTAACTGGTGTGTAACTGTTTGTAACTGGTGTGTAACTGGTGTGTATCTGGTGCGTAACTGGTGTGTATATGGTGTGTAACTGGTGTGTAACTGGTGTGTATCTGGTGTGTAACTGGTGTGTATCTGGTGCGTAACTGGTGTGTATATGGTGTGTAACTGGTGTGTATCTGGTGTGTAACTGGTGTGTAACTGGTGTGTATCTGGTGTGTTACTAGTGTGTATTTGTGTGTAACTGGTGTGCATCTGGTGTGTAACTGGTGTGTAACTGTGTGTTACTGTGTGTAATTGTGTGTAACTGGTGTGTAACTGTATGTAACTGGTGTGTTACTAGTGTGTAACTGTGTGTAACTGTGTATAACAGTGTGTAACTGTGTGTAACTGGTGAGCATCTGGTGTGTAACTGGTGGGTTACTGTGTCTAACTGTGTTATACTGTGAGTAACAGTGTGTAACGTGTGTAACTGTGTGTAACTGGTGTGTATCTGGTGTGTAACAGTGTGTAACTGTGTGTAACTGGTGTGTAACTGGTGTGTTACTGTGTGTAACTGTGTGTTACTGTGAGTAACAGTGTCTAACGTGTGTAACAGTGTGTAACTGTGTGAAACTGGTGTGTAACTGGTGTGTAACTGGTGTGTATCTGGTGTGTAACTGGTGTGTATCTGGTGTGTAACTGGTGTGTAACAGTGTGTAACTGTGTGTAACTGGTGTGTAACTGGTGTGTATCTGGTGTGTATCTGGTGTGTAAGTGTGTGTAACTGGTGTGTAACTGGTGTGTAACTGGTGTGTAACTGGTGTGTATCTGTGAGTAACTGGTGTGTAACTGGTGTGTAACTGGTGTGTATCCGGTGTGTAACTGTGTGTAACTGGTGTGTATCTGGTGTGTAACTGGTGTGTAACTGGTGTGTAACTGGTTGTAACTGGTGTGTAACTGGTGTGTAACTGTGTGTAAATGTGTGTAACAGTGTGTAACTGGTGTGTAACTGGTGTGTAACTGGTGTGTAACTGGTGTGTATCTGGTGTGTAACTGTGTGTAACTGGTGTGTATCTGGTGTGTAACTGGTGTGTAACTGGTGTGTAACTGGTGTGTAACTGGTGTGTAACTGTGTGTAAATGTGTGTAACAGTGTGTAACTGTGTGTAACTGGTGTGTATCTGGTGTGTAACTGGTGTGTAACTGGTGTGTATCTGGTGTGTTACTAGTGTGTAATTGTGTGTAACTGGTGTGCATCTGGTGTGTAACTGGTGTGTAACTGTGTGTTACTGTGTGTAATTGTGTGTAACTGGTGTGTATCTGGTGTGTAACTGGTGTGTAAGTGATGTGTATCTGGTGTGAAACTGGTGTGTCTGGTGTGTATCTGGTGTGTAACTGGTGTGTATCTGGTGTGTAAGTGTGTGTAACTGGTGTGTAACTGGTGTGTATCTGGTGTGTAACTGGTGTGTAACTGGTGTGTTACTGTGTGTAACTGTGTGTAACTATGTGTAACAGTGTGTAACTGTGTAACTGGTGTGTAACTGTGTGTAACTGATGTGTATCTGGTGTGTAACTGTGTGTAACTGGTGTGTAACTGTATGTAACTGGTGTGTTAATAGTGTGTAACTGTGTGTAACTGTGTATAACAGTGTGTAACTGTGTGTAACTGGTGAGCATCTGGTGTGTAACTGGTGTGTTACTGTGTGTAACTGTGTGTTACTGTTAGTAACAGTGTGTAACGTGTGTAACTGGTGTGTATCTGGTGTGTAACAGTGTGTAACTGTGTGTAACTGGTGTGTAACTGGTGTGTAACTGGTGTGTATCTGGTGTGTATCTGGTGTGTAAGTGTGTTTAACTGGTGTGTAACTGGTGTGTAACTGGTTTGTATCTGTGAGTAACTGGTGTGTAACTGGTGTGTAACTGGTGTGTATCTGGTGTGTAACTGGTGTGTAACTGGTGTGTATCTGGTGTGTAACTGGTGTGTAACTGGTGTGTAACTGTTTGTTACTGTGTGCAATTGTGTGTAACTGGTGTGTAACTGTGTGTAACTGGTGTGTATCTGGTGTGTAACTGGTGTGTAACTGTTGTGTAACTGGTGTGTAACTGGTGTGTATCTGGTGTGTCTCTGGTGTGTATCTGGTGTGTATCTGGTGTGTAAGTGTGTGTAACTGGTGTGTAACTGGTGTGTAACTGGTGTGTATCTGGTGTGTAACGGGTGTGTAACTGGTGTGTTACTGTGTGTAACTGTGTGTAACTGTGTGTAACTGTGTGTAACTGTGTGTAACAGTGTGTAACTGTGTAACTGGTGTGTAACTGTGTGTAACTGGTGTGTAACTGTATGTAACTGGTGTGTTACTAGTGTGTAACTGTGTGTAACTGTGTATAACAGTGTGTAACTGTGTGTAACTGGTGAGCATCTGGTGTGTAACTGGTGGGTTACTGTGTGTAACTGTGTGTTACTGTGAGTAACAGTGTGTAACGTGTGTAACTGTGTGTAACTGGTGTGTAACTGGTGTGTATCTGGTGTGTAACAGTGTGTAACTGTGTGTAACTGGTGTGTAACTGGTGTGTTACTGTGTGTAACTGTGTGTTACTGTGAGTAACAGTGTGTAACGTGTGTAACAGTGTGTAACTGGTGTGTAACTGGTGTGTATCTGGTGTGTAACTGGTGTGTAACTGGTGTGTATCTGGTGTGTAACTGGTGTGTAACTGGTGTGTAACTGTTTGTAACTGGTGTGTAACTGGTGTGTAACTGTTTGTAACTGGTGTGTAACTGGTGTGTATCTGGTGCGTAACTGGTGTGTATATGGTGTGTAACTGGTGTGTAACTGGTGTGTATCTGGTGTGTAACTGGTGTGTAACTGTTTTTAACTGGTGTGTAACTGGTCTGTAACTGTGTGTAAATGTGTGTAACAGTGTGTAACTGGTGTGTAACTGTATGTAACTGGTGTGTTACTAGTGTGTAACTGTGTGTAACTGTGTATAACAGTGTGTAACTGTGTGTAACTGGTGAGCATCTGGTGTGTAACTGGTGGGTTACTGTGTGTAACTGTGTGTTACTGTGAGTAACAGTGTGTAACGTGTGTAACTGTGTGTAACTGGTGTGTATCTGGTGTGTAACAGTGTGTAACTGTGTGTAACTGGTGTGTAACTGGTGTGTTACTGTGTGTAACTGTGTGTTACTGTGAGTAACAGTGTCTAACGTGTGTAACAGTGTGTAACTGTGTGAAACTGGTGTGTAACTGGTGTGTAACTGGTGTGTATCTGGTGTGTAACTGGTGTGTATCTGGTGTGTAACTGGTGTGTAACAGTTTGTAACTGTGTGTAACTGGTGTGTAACTGGTGTGTAACTGGTGTGTATCTGGTGTGTATCTGGTGTGTAAGTGTGTGTAACTGGTGTGTAACTGGTGTGTAACTGGTGTGTATCTGTGAGTAACTGGTGTGTAACTGGTGTGTAACTGGTGTGTATCTGGTGTGTAACTGTGTGTAACTGGTGTGTATCTGGTGTGTAACTGGTGTGTAACTGGTGTGTAACTGGTTGTAACTGGTGTGTAACTGGTGTGTAACTGTGTGTAAATGTGTGTAACAGTGTGTAACTGGTGTGTAACTGGTGTGTTACTAGTGTGTAACTGTGTGTAACAGTGTGTAACTGTGTGTAACTGGTGTGTATCTGGTGTGTAACTGGTGTGTAACTGGTGTGTATCTGGTGTGTTACTAGTGTGTAATTGTGTGTAACTGGTGTGCATCTGGTGTGTAACTGGTGTGTAACTGTGTGTTACTGTGTGTAATTGTGTGTAACTGGTGTGTATCTGGTGTGTAACTGGTGTGTAAGTGATGTGTATCTGGTGTGAAACTGGTGTGTCTGGTGTGTATCTGGTGTGTAACTGGTGTGTATCTGGTGTGTAAGTGTGTGTAACTGGTGTGTAACTGGTGTGTATCTGGTGTGTAACTGGTGTGTAACTGGTGTGTTACTGTGTGTAACTGTGTGTAACTATGTGTAACAGTGTGTAACTGTGTAACTGGTGTGTAACTGTGTGTAACTGATGTGTATCTGGTGTGTAACTGTGTGTAACTGGTGTGTAACTGTATGTAACTGGTGTGTTAATAGTGTGTAACTGTGTGTAACTGTGTCTAACAGTGTGTAACTGTGTGTAACTGGTGAGCATCTGGTGTTTAACTGGTGTGTTACTGTGTGTAACTGTGTGTTACTGTGAGTAACAGTGTGTAACGTGTGTAACTGGTGTGTAACTGGTGTGTATCTGGTGTGTAACAGTGTGTAACTGTGTGTAACTGGTGTGTAACTGGTGTGTAACTGGTGTGTATCTGGTGTGTATCTGGTGTGTAAGTGTGTGTAACTGGTGTGTAACTGGTGTGTAACTGGTGTGTATCTGTGAGTAACTGGTGTGTAACTGGTGTGTAACTGGTGTGTATCTGGTGTGTATCTGGTGTGTAACTGGTGTGTAACTGGTGTGTATCTGGTGTGTAACTGGTGTGTAACTGTGTGTAACTGTGTATAACAGTGTGTAACTGTGTGTAACTGGTGAGCATCTGGTGTGTAACTGGTGTGTTACTGTGTGTAACTGTGTGTTACTGTTAGTAACAGTGTGTAACGTGTGTAACTGGTGTGTATCTGGTGTGTAACAGTGTGTAACTGTGTGTAACTGGTGTGTAACTGGTGTGTAACTGGTGTGTATCTGGTGTGTATCTGGTGTGTAAGTGTGTTTAACTGGTGTGTAACTGGTGTGTAACTGGTTTGTATCTGTGAGTAACTGGTGTGTAACTGGTGTGTAACTGGTGTGTATCTGGTGTGTAACTGGTGTGTAACTGGTGTGTATCTGGTGTGTAACTGGTGTGTAACTGGTGTGTAACTGTTTGTTACTGTGTGCAATTGTGTGTAACTGGTGTGTAACTGTGTGTAACTGGTGTGTATCTGGTGTGTAACTGGTGTGTAACTGTTGTGTAACTGGTGTGTAACTGGTGTGTATCTGGTGTGTCTCTGGTGTGTATCTGGTGTGTATCTGGTGTGTAAGTGTGTGTAACTGGTGTGTAACTGGTGTGTAACTGGTGTGTATCTGGTGTGTAACTGGTGTGTAACTGGTGTGTTACTTTGTGTAACTGGTGTGTAACTGTGTGTAACTGGTGTGTATCTGGTGTGTAACTGGTGTGTAACTGTGTGTAACTGGTGTGTAACTGTGTGTAACTGTGTGTAACTGTGTGTAACTGTGTGTAACAGTGTGTAACTGTGTAACTGGTGTGTAACTGTGTGTAACTGGTGTGTAACTGTATGTAACTGGTGTGTTACTTGTGTGTAACTGTGTGTAACTGTGTATAACAGTGTGTAACTGTGTGTAACTGGTGAGCATCTGGTGTGTAACTGGTGGGTTACTGTGTGTAACTGTGTGTTACTGTGAGTAACAGTGTGTAACGTGTGTAACTGTGTGTAACTGGTGTGTAACTGGTGTGTATCTGGTGTGTAACTGGTGTGTAACTGTTTGTAACAGTGTGTAACAGTGTGTAACAGTGTGTAACTGTTTGTAACAGTGTGTAACAGTGTGTAACTGTGTGTAACTGGTGTGTATCTGGTGTGTAACTGTGTGTAACTGGTGTGTAACTGGTGTGTATCTGGTGTGTATCTGGTGTGTAAGTGTGTGTAACTGGTGTGTATCTGGTGAGTAACTGGTGTGTAACTGGTGTGTAACTGGTGTGTTACTGTGTGTAACAGTGTGTAACTGTGTGTAACTGGTGTGCATCTGGTGTGTAACTGGTGTGTAACCGGTGTGTTACTGTGTGTAACAGTGTGTAACTGTGTAACTGGTGTGTAACTGTGTGTAACTGGTGTGTAACTGGTGTGTAACTGATGTGTATCTGGTGTGTAACTGTGTGTAACTGTGTAACTGGTGTGTAACCGTATGTAACTGGTGTGTTACTAGTGTGTAACTGTGTTTAACTGTGTGTAACAGTGTGTAACTGTGTGTAACTGGTGTGTAACTGGTGTGTAACTGGTGTGTATCTGGTGTGTATCTGGTGTGTAAGTGTGTGTAACTGGTGTGTAACTGGTGTGTAACTGGTGTGTATCTGTGAGTAACTGGTGTGTAACTGGTGTGTAACTGGTGTGTATCTGGTGTGTATCTGGTGTGTAACTGGTGTGTAACTGGTGTGTATCTGGTGTGTAACTGGTGTGTAACTGGTGTGTAACTGTTTGTTACTGTGTGCAATTGTGTGTAACTGGTGTGTAACTGTGTGTAACTGGTGTGTATCTGGTGTGTAACTGGTGTGTAACTGGTGTGTAACTGGTGTGTATCTGGTGTGTATCTGGTGTGTATCTGGTGTGTAAGTGTGTGTAACTGGTGTGTAACTGGTGTGTAACTGGTGTGTATATGGTGTGTAACTGATGTGTAACTGGTGTGTTACTGTGTGTAACTGTGTGTAACTGTGTGTAACAGTGTGTAACTGTGTAACTGGTGTGTAACTGTGTGTAACTGATGTGTATCTGGTGTGTAACTGTGTGTAACTGGTGTGTAACTGTATGTAACTGGTGTGTTACTAGTGTGTAACTGTGTGTAACTGTGTATAACAGTGTGTAACTGTGTGTAACTGGTGTGTAACTGGTCTGTAACTGTGTGTAAATGTGTGTAACAGTGTGTAACTGGTGTGTAACTGGTGTGTTACTAGTGTGTAACTGTGTGTAACAGTGTGTAACAGTGTGTAACTGTGTGTAACTGGTGTGTATCTGGTGTGTAACTGGTGTGTAACTGGTGTGTATCTGGTGTGTTACTAGTGTGTAATTGTGTGTAACTGGTGTGCATCTGGTGTGTAACTGGTGTGTAACTGTGTGTTACTGTGTGTAATTGTGTGTAACTGGTGTGTATCTGGTGTGTAACTGGTGTGTAACTGATGTGTATCTGGTGTGAAACTGGTGTGTCTGGTGTGTATCTGGTGTGTAACTGGTGTGTATCTGGTGTGTAAGTGTGTGTAACTGGTGTGTAACTGGTGTGTAACTGGTGTGTATCTGGTGTGTAACTGGTGTGTAACTGGTGTGTTACTGTGTGTAACTGTGTGGAACTATGTGTAACAGTGTGTAACTGTGTAACTGGTGTGTAACTGTGTGTAACTGATGTGTATCTGGTGTGTAACTGTGTGTAACTGGTGTGTAACTGTATGTAACTGGTGTGTTAATAGTGTGTAACTGTGTGTAACTGTGTATAACAGTGTGTAACTGTGTGTAACTGGTGAGCATCTGGTGTTTAACTGGTGTGTTACTGTGTGTAACTGTGTGTTACTGTGAGTAACAGTGTGTAACGTGTGTAACTGTGTGTAACTGGTGTGTAACTGGTGTGTATCTGGTGTGTAACAGTGTGTAACTGTGTGTAACTGGTGTGTAACTGGTGTGTAACTGGTGTGTATCTGGTGTGTATCTGGTGTGTAAGTGTGTGTAACTGGTGTGTAACTGGTGTGTAACTGGTGTGTATCTGTGAGTAACTGGTGTGTAACTGGTGTGTATCTGGTGTGTATCTGGTGTGTAACTGGTGTGTAACTGGTGTGTATCTGGTGTGTAACTGGTGTGTAACTGGTGTGTAACTGTTTGTTACTGTGTGCAATTGTGTGTAACTGGTGTGTAACTGTGTGTAACTGGTGTGTATCTGGTGTGTAATTGGTGTGTAACTGGTGTGTAACTGGTGTGTATCTGGTGTGTATCTGGTGTGTATCTGGTGTGTATCTGGTGTGTAAGTGTGTGTAACAGTGTGTAACAGTGTGTAACTGTTTGTAACAGTGTGTAACAGTGTGTAACTGTGTGTAACTGGTGTGTATCTGGTGTGTAACTGTGTGTAACTGGTGTGTATCTGGTGTGTAACTGGTGTGTAACTGGTGTGTAACTGGTGTGTAACTGGTGTGTAACTGTGTGTAAATGTGTGTAACAGTGTGTAACTGTGTGTAACTGGTGTGTATCTGGTGTGTAACTGGTGTGTAACTGGTGTGTATCTGGTGTGTTACTAGTGTGTAATTGTGTGTAACTGGTGTGCATCTGGTGTGTAACTGGTGTGTAACTGGTGTGTATCTGGTGTGTAACTGGTGTGTAAGTGATGTGTATCTGGTGTGAAACTGGTGTGTCTGGTGTGTATCTGGTGTGTAACTGGTGTGTAACTGTATGTAACTGGTGTGTTAATAGTGTGTAACTGTGTGTAACTGTGTATAACAGTGTGTAACTGTGTGTAACTGGTGTGTAACTGGTGTGTAACTGGTGTGTATCTGGTGTGTATCTGGTGTGTAAGTGTGTGTAACTGGTGTGTAACTGGTGTGTAACTGGTGTGTATCTGTGAGTAACTGGTGTGTAACTGGTGTGTAACTGGTGTGTATCTGGTGTGTATCTGGTGTGTAACTGGTGTGTAACTGGTGTGTATCTGGTGTGTAACTGGTGTGTAACTGGTGTGTAACTGTTTGTTACTGTGTGCAATTGTGTGTAACTGGTGTGTAACTGTGTGTAACTGGTGTGTATCTGGTGTGTAACTGGTGTGTAACTGGTGTGTAACTGGTGTGTATCTGGTGTGTATCTGGTGTGTATCTGGTGTGTATCTGGTGTGTAAGTGTGTGTAACTGGTGTGTAACTGGTGTGTAACTGGTGTGTATCTGGTGTGTAACTGGTGTGTAACTGGTGTGTTACTGTGTGTAACTGTGTGTAACTGTGTGTAACAGTGTGTAACTGTGTAACTGGTGTGTAACTGTGTGTAACTGATGTGTATCTGGTGTGTAACTGTGTGTAACTGGTGTGTAACTGTATGTAACTGGTGTGTTACTAGTGTGTAACTGTGTGTAACTGGTGAGCATCTGGTGTGTAACTGGTGGGTTACTGTGTGTAACTGTGTGTTACTGTGAGTAACAGTGTGTAACGTGTGTAACTGTGTGTAACTGGTGTGTAACTGGTGTGTATCTGGTGTGTAACAGTGTGTAACTGTGTGTAACTGGTGTGTAACTGGTGTGTTACTGTGTGTAACTGTGTGTTACTGTGAGTAACAGTGTCTAACGTGTGTAACAGTGTGTATCTGGTGTGTAACTGGTGTGTAACTGGTGTGTAACTGGTGTGTATCTGGTGTGTAACTGGTGTGTATCTGGTGTGTAACTGGTGTGTAACAGTGTGTAACTGTGTGTAACTGGTGTGTAACTGGTGTGTAACTGGTGTGTGTCTGGTGTGTATCTGGTGTGTAAGTGTGTGTAACTGGTGTGTAACTGGTGTGTAACTGGTGTGTATCTGTGAGTAACTGGTGTGTAACTGGTGTGTAACTGGTGTGTATCTGGTGTGTAACTGGTGTGTAACTGGTGTGTATCTGGTGTGTAACTGGTGTGTAACTGGTGTGTAACTGGTTGTAACTGGTGTGTAACTGGTGTGTAACTGTGTGTAAATGTGTGTAACAGTGTGTAACTGGTGTGTAACTGGTGTGTTACTAGTGTGTAACTGTGTGTAACAGTGTGTAACTGTGTGTAACTGGTGTGTATCTGGTGTGTAACTGGTGTGTAACTGGTGCGTATCTGGTGTGTTACTAGTGTGTAATTGTGTGTAACTGGTGTGCATCTGGTGTGTAACTGGTGTGTAACTGGTGCGTATCTGGTGTGTTACTAGTGTGTAATTGTGTGTAACTGGTGTGTATCTGGTGTGTAACTGGTGTGTAACTGGTGCGTATCTGGTGTGTTACTAGTGTGTAATTGTGTGTAACTGGTGTGCATCTGGTGTGTAACTGGTGTGTAACTGGTGCGTATCTGGTGTGTTACTAGTGTGTAATTGTGTGTAACTGGTGTGTATCTGGTGTGTAACTGGTGTGTAACTGGTGCGTATCTGGTGTGTTACTAGTGTGTAATTGTGTGTAACTGGTGTGTATCTGGTGTGTAACTGGTGTGTAACTGGTGTGTAACTGATGTGTATCTGGTGTGAAACTGGTGTGTCTGGTGTGTATCTGGTGTGTAACTGGTGTGTATCTGGTGTGTAAGTGTGTGTAACTGGTGTGTATCTGGTGTGTAACTGGTGTGTAACTGGTGTGTTACTGTGTGTAACTGTGTGTAACTATGTGTAACAGTGTGTAACTGTGTAACTGGTGTGTAACTGTGTGTAACTGATGTGTATCTGGTGTGTAACTGTGTGTAACTGGTGTGTAACTGTATGTAACTGGTGTGTTAATAGTGTGTAACTGTGTGTAACTGTGTATAACAGTGTGTAACTGTGTGTAACTGGTGAGCATCTGGTGTGTAACTGGTGTGTTACTGTGTGTAACTGTGTGTTACTGTGAGTAACAGTGTGTAACTGTGTGTAAATGGTGTGTAACTTGTGTGTTACTAGTGTGTAATTGTGTGTAACTGGTGTGCATCTGGTGTGTAACTGGTGTGTAACTGGTGCGTATCTGGTGTGTTACTAGTGTGTAATTGTGTGTAACTGGTGTGTATCTGGTGTGTAACTGGTGTGTAACTGGTGCGTATCTGGTGTGTTACTAGTGTGTAATTGTGTGTAACTGGTGTGTATCTGGTGTGTAACTGGTGTGTAACTGGTGTGTAACTGATGTGTATCTGGTGTGAAACTGGTGTGTCTGGTGTGTATCTGGTGTGTAACTGGTGTGTATCTGGTGTGTAAGTGTGTGTAACTGGTGTGTATCTGGTGTGTAACTGGTGTGTAACTGGTGTGTTACTGTGTGTAACTGTGTGTAACTATGTGTAACAGTGTGTAACTGTGTAACTGGTGTGTAACTGTGTGTAACTGATGTGTATCTGGTGTGTAACTGTGTGTAACTGGTGTGTAACTGTATGTAACTGGTGTGTTAATAGTGTGTAACTGTGTGTAACTGTGTATAACAGTGTGTAACTGTGTGTAACTGGTGAGCATCTGGTGTGTAACTGGTGTGTTACTGTGTGTAACTGTGTGTTACTGTGAGTAACAGTGTGTAACTGTGTGTAAATGGTGTGTAACTTGTGTGTATCTGGTGTGTAACAGTGTGTAACTGTGTGTAACTGGTGTGTAACTGGTGTGTAACTGGTGTGTATCTGGTGTGTATCTGGTGTGTAAGTGTGTGTAACTGGTGTGTAACTGGTGTGTATCTGTGAGTAACTGGTGTGTAACTGGTGTGTAACTGGTGTGTATCTGGTGTGTAACTGGTGTGTAACTGGTGTGTATCTGGTGTGTAACTGGTGTGTAACTGGTGTGTAACAGTTTGTTACTGTGTGCAATTGTGTGTAACTGGTTTGTAACTGTGTGTAACTGGTTTGTATCTGGTGTGTAACTGGTGTGTAACTGTTGTGTAACTGGTGTGTAACTGGTGTGTATCTGGTGTGTATCTGGTGTGTATCTGGTGTGTAAGTGTGTGTAACTGGTGTGTAACTGGTGTGTAACTGGTGTGTATCTGGTGTGTAACTGGTGTGTAACTGGTGTGTTACTGTGTGTAACTGTGTGTAACTGTGTGTAACAGTGTGTAACTGTAACTGGTGTGTAACTGTGTGTAACTGATGTGTATCTGGTGTGTAACTGTGTGTAACTGGTGTGTAACTGTATGTAACTGGTGTGTTACTAGTGTGTAACTGTGTGTAACTGTGTATAACAGTGTGTAACTGTGTGTAACTGGTGAGCATCTGGTGTGTAACTGGTGGGTTACTGTGTGTAACTGTGTGTTACTGTGAGTAACAGTGTGTAACGTGTGTAACTGTGTGTAACTGGTGTGTAACTGGTGTGTATCTGGTGTGTAACAGTGTGTAACTGTGTGTAACTGGTGTGTTACTGTGTGTAACTGTGTGTTACTGTGAGTAACAGTGTGTAACGTGTGTAACAGTGTGTAACTGGTGTGTAACTGGTGTGTAACTGGTGTGTATCTGGTGTGTAACTGGTGTGTAACTGGTGTGTATCTGGTGTGTAACTGGTGTGTAACTGGTGTGTAACTGTTTGTAACTGGTGTGTAACTGGTGTGTAACTGTTTGTAACTGGTGTGTAACTGGTGTGTATCTGGTGCGTAACTGGTGTGTATATGGTGTGTAACTGGTGTGTAACTGGTGTGTATCTGGTGTGTAACTGGTGTGTATCTGGTGCGTAACTGGTGTGTATATGGTGTGTAACTGGTGTGTATCTGGTGTGTAACTGGTGTGTAACTGGTGTGTATCTGGTGTGTTACTAGTGTGTATTTGTGTGTAACTGGTGTGCATCTGGTGTGTAACTGGTGTGTAACTGTGTGTTACTGTGTGTAATTGTGTGTAACTGGTGTGTAACTGTATGTAACTGGTGTGTTACTAGTGTGTAACTGTGTGTAACTGTGTATAACAGTGTGTAACTGTGTGTAACTGGTGAGCATCTGGTGTGTAACTGGTGGGTTACTGTGTGTAACTGTGTGTTACTGTGAGTAACAGTGTGTAACGTGTGTAACTGTGTGTAACTGGTGTGTATCTGGTGTGTAACAGTGTGTAACTGTGTGTAACTGGTGTGTAACTGGTGTGTTACTGTGTGTAACTGTGTGTTACTGTGAGTAACAGTGTCTAACGTGTGTAACAGTGTGTAACTGTGTGAAACTGGTGTGTAACTGGTGTGTAACTGGTGTGTATCTGGTGTGTAACTGGTGTGTATCTGGTGTGTAACTGGTGTGTAACAGTGTGTAACTGTGTGTAACTGGTGTGTAACTGGTGTGTATCTGGTGTGTATCTGGTGTGTAAGTGTGTGTAACTGGTGTGTAACTGGTGTGTAACTGGTGTGTAACTGGTGTGTATCTGTGAGTAACTGGTGTGTAACTGGTGTGTAACTGGTGTGTATCCGGTGTGTAACTGTGTGTAACTGGTGTGTATCTGGTGTGTAACTGGTGTGTAACTGGTGTGTAACTGGTTGTAACTGGTGTGTAACTGGTGTGTAACTGTGTGTAAATGTGTGTAACAGTGTGTAACTGGTGTGTAACTGGTGTGTAACTGGTGTGTATCTGGTGTGTAACTGTGTGTAACTGGTGTGTATCTGGTGTGTAACTGGTGTGTAACTGGTGTGTAACTGGTGTGTAACTGGTGTGTAACTGTGTGTAAATGTGTGTAACAGTGTGTAACTGTGTGTAACTGGTGTGTATCTGGTGTGTAACTGGTGTGTAACTGGTGTGTATCTGGTGTGTTACTAGTGTGTAATTGTGTGTAACTGGTGTGCATCTGGTGTGTAACTGGTGTGTAACTGTGTGTTACTGTGTGTAATTGTGTGTAACTGGTGTGTATCTGGTGTGTAACTGGTGTGTAAGTGATGTGTATCTGGTGTGAAACTGGTGTGTCTGGTGTGTATCTGGTGTGTAACTGGTGTGTATCTGGTGTGTAAGTGTGTGTAACTGGTGTGTAACTGGTGTGTATCTGGTGTGTAACTGGTGTGTAACTGGTGTGTTACTGTGTGTAACTGTGTGTAACTATGTGTAACAGTGTGTAACTGTGTAACTGGTGTGTAACTGTGTGTAACTGATGTGTATCTGGTGTGTAACTGTGTGTAACTGGTGTGTAACTGTATGTAACTGGTGTGTTAATAGTGTGTAACTGTGTGTAACTGTGTATAACAGTGTGTAACTGTGTGTAACTGGTGAGCATCTGGTGTGTAACTGGTGTGTTACTGTGTGTAACTGTGTGTTACTGTTAGTAACAGTGTGTAACGTGTGTAACTGGTGTGTATCTGGTGTGTAACAGTGTGTAACTGTGTGTAACTGGTGTGTAACTGGTGTGTAACTGGTGTGTATCTGGTGTGTATCTGGTGTGTAAGTGTGTTTAACTGGTGTGTAACTGGTGTGTAACTGGTTTGTATCTGTGAGTAACTGGTGTGTAACTGGTGTGTAACTGGTGTGTATCTGGTGTGTAACTGGTGTGTAACTGGTGTGTATCTGGTGTGTAACTGGTGTGTAACTGGTGTGTAACTGTTTGTTACTGTGTGCAATTGTGTGTAACTGGTGTGTAACTGTGTGTAACTGGTGTGTATCTGGTGTGTAACTGGTGTGTAACTGTTGTGTAACTGGTGTGTAACTGGTGTGTATCTGGTGTGTCTCTGGTGTGTATCTGGTGTGTATCTGGTGTGTAAGTGTGTGTAACTGGTGTGTAACTGGTGTGTAACTGGTGTGTATCTGGTGTGTAACGGGTGTGTAACTGGTGTGTTACTGTGTGTAACTGTGTGTAACTGTGTGTAACTGTGTGTAACTGTGTGTAACAGTGTGTAACTGTGTAACTGGTGTGTAACTGTGTGTAACTGGTGTGTAACTGTATGTAACTGGTGTGTTACTAGTGTGTAACTGTGTGTAACTGTGTATAACAGTGTGTAACTGTGTGTAACTGGTGAGCATCTGGTGTGTAACTGGTGGGTTACTGTGTGTAACTGTGTGTTACTGTGAGTAACAGTGTGTAACGTGTGTAACTGTGTGTAACTGGTGTGTAACTGGTGTGTATCTGGTGTGTAACAGTGTGTAACTGTGTGTAACTGGTGTGTAACTGGTGTGTTACTGTGTGTAACTGTGTGTTACTGTGAGTAACAGTGTGTAACGTGTGTAACAGTGTGTAACTGGTGTGTAACTGGTGTGTATCTGGTGTGTAACTGGTGTGTAACTGGTGTGTATCTGGTGTGTAACTGGTGTGTAACTGGTGTGTAACTGTTTGTAACTGGTGTGTAACTGGTGTGTAACTGTTTGTAACTGGTGTGTAACTGGTGTGTATCTGGTGCGTAACTGGTGTGTATATGGTGTGTAACTGGTGTGTAACTGGTGTGTATCTGGTGTGTAACTGGTGTGTAACTGGTGTGTAACTGTTTTTAACTGGTGTGTAACTGGTCTGTAACTGTGTGTAAATGTGTGTAACAGTGTGTAACTGGTGTGTAACTGTATGTAACTGGTGTGTTACTAGTGTGTAACTGTGTGTAACTGTGTATAACAGTGTGTAACTGTGTGTAACTGGTGAGCATCTGGTGTGTAACTGGTGGGTTACTGTGTGTAACTGTGTGTTACTGTGAGTAACAGTGTGTAACGTGTGTAACTGTGTGTAACTGGTGTGTATCTGGTGTGTAACAGTGTGTAACTGTGTGTAACTGGTGTGTAACTGGTGTGTTACTGTGTGTAACTGTGTGTTACTGTGAGTAACAGTGTCTAACGTGTGTAACAGTGTGTAACTGTGTGAAACTGGTGTGTAACTGGTGTGTAACTGGTGTGTATCTGGTGTGTAACTGGTGTGTATCTGGTGTGTAACTGGTGTGTAACAGTTTGTAACTGTGTGTAACTGGTGTGTAACTGGTGTGTAACTGGTGTGTATCTGGTGTGTATCTGGTGTGTAAGTGTGTGTAACTGGTGTGTAACTGGTGTGTAACTGGTGTGTATCTGTGAGTAACTGGTGTGTAACTGGTGTGTAACTGGTGTGTATCTGGTGTGTAACTGTGTGTAACTGGTGTGTATCTGGTGTGTAACTGGTGTGTAACTGGTGTGTAACTGGTTGTAACTGGTGTGTAACTGGTGTGTAACTGTGTGTAAATGTGTGTAACAGTGTGTAACTGGTGTGTAACTGGTGTGTTACTAGTGTGTAACTGTGTGTAACAGTGTGTAACTGTGTGTAACTGGTGTGTATCTGGTGTGTAACTGGTGTGTAACTGGTGTGTATCTGGTGTGTTACTAGTGTGTAATTGTGTGTAACTGGTGTGCATCTGGTGTGTAACTGGTGTGTAACTGTGTGTTACTGTGTGTAATTGTGTGTAACTGGTGTGTATCTGGTGTGTAACTGGTGTGTAAGTGATGTGTATCTGGTGTGAAACTGGTGTGTCTGGTGTGTATCTGGTGTGTAACTGGTGTGTATCTGGTGTGTAAGTGTGTGTAACTGGTGTGTAACTGGTGTGTATCTGGTGTGTAACTGGTGTGTAACTGGTGTGTTACTGTGTGTAACTGTGTGTAACTATGTGTAACAGTGTGTAACTGTGTAACTGGTGTGTAACTGTGTGTAACTGATGTGTATCTGGTGTGTAACTGTGTGTAACTGGTGTGTAACTGTATGTAACTGGTGTGTTAATAGTGTGTAACTGTGTGTAACTGTGTCTAACAGTGTGTAACTGTGTGTAACTGGTGAGCATCTGGTGTTTAACTGGTGTGTTACTGTGTGTAACTGTGTGTTACTGTGAGTAACAGTGTGTAACGTGTGTAACTGGTGTGTAACTGGTGTGTATCTGGTGTGTAACAGTGTGTAACTGTGTGTAACTGGTGTGTAACTGGTGTGTAACTGGTGTGTATCTGGTGTGTATCTGGTGTGTAAGTGTGTGTAACTGGTGTGTAACTGGTGTGTAACTGGTGTGTATCTGTGAGTAACTGGTGTGTAACTGGTGTGTAACTGGTGTGTATCTGGTGTGTATCTGGTGTGTAACTGGTGTGTAACTGGTGTGTATCTGGTGTGTAACTGGTGTGTAACTGTGTGTAACTGTGTATAACAGTGTGTAACTGTGTGTAACTGGTGAGCATCTGGTGTGTAACTGGTGTGTTACTGTGTGTAACTGTGTGTTACTGTTAGTAACAGTGTGTAACGTGTGTAACTGGTGTGTATCTGGTGTGTAACAGTGTGTAACTGTGTGTAACTGGTGTGTAACTGGTGTGTAACTGGTGTGTATCTGGTGTGTATCTGGTGTGTAAGTGTGTTTAACTGGTGTGTAACTGGTGTGTAACTGGTTTGTATCTGTGAGTAACTGGTGTGTAACTGGTGTGTAACTGGTGTGTATCTGGTGTGTAACTGGTGTGTAACTGGTGTGTATCTGGTGTGTAACTGGTGTGTAACTGGTGTGTAACTGTTTGTTACTGTGTGCAATTGTGTGTAACTGGTGTGTAACTGTGTGTAACTGGTGTGTATCTGGTGTGTAACTGGTGTGTAACTGTTGTGTAACTGGTGTGTAACTGGTGTGTATCTGGTGTGTCTCTGGTGTGTATCTGGTGTGTATCTGGTGTGTAAGTGTGTGTAACTGGTGTGTAACTGGTGTGTAACTGGTGTGTATCTGGTGTGTAACTGGTGTGTAACTGGTGTGTTACTTTGTGTAACTGGTGTGTAACTGTGTGTAACTGGTGTGTATCTGGTGTGTAACTGGTGTGTAACTGTGTGTAACTGGTGTGTAACTGTGTGTAACTGTGTGTAACTGTGTGTAACTGTGTGTAACAGTGTGTAACTGTGTAACTGGTGTGTAACTGTGTGTAACTGGTGTGTAACTGTATGTAACTGGTGTGTTACTTGTGTGTAACTGTGTGTAACTGTGTATAACAGTGTGTAACTGTGTGTAACTGGTGAGCATCTGGTGTGTAACTGGTGGGTTACTGTGTGTAACTGTGTGTTACTGTGAGTAACAGTGTGTAACGTGTGTAACTGTGTGTAACTGGTGTGTAACTGGTGTGTATCTGGTGTGTAACTGGTGTGTAACTGTTTGTAACAGTGTGTAACAGTGTGTAACAGTGTGTAACTGTTTGTAACAGTGTGTAACAGTGTGTAACTGTGTGTAACTGGTGTGTATCTGGTGTGTAACTGTGTGTAACTGGTGTGTAACTGGTGTGTATCTGGTGTGTATCTGGTGTGTAAGTGTGTGTAACTGGTGTGTATCTGGTGAGTAACTGGTGTGTAACTGGTGTGTAACTGGTGTGTTACTGTGTGTAACAGTGTGTAACTGTGTGTAACTGGTGTGCATCTGGTGTGTAACTGGTGTGTAACCGGTGTGTTACTGTGTGTAACAGTGTGTAACTGTGTAACTGGTGTGTAACTGTGTGTAACTGGTGTGTAACTGGTGTGTAACTGATGTGTATCTGGTGTGTAACTGTGTGTAACTGTGTAACTGGTGTGTAACCGTATGTAACTGGTGTGTTACTAGTGTGTAACTGTGTTTAACTGTGTGTAACAGTGTGTAACTGTGTGTAACTGGTGTGTAACTGGTGTGTAACTGGTGTGTATCTGGTGTGTATCTGGTGTGTAAGTGTGTGTAACTGGTGTGTAACTGGTGTGTAACTGGTGTGTATCTGTGAGTAACTGGTGTGTAACTGGTGTGTAACTGGTGTGTATCTGGTGTGTATCTGGTGTGTAACTGGTGTGTAACTGGTGTGTATCTGGTGTGTAACTGGTGTGTAACTGGTGTGTAACTGTTTGTTACTGTGTGCAATTGTGTGTAACTGGTGTGTAACTGTGTGTAACTGGTGTGTATCTGGTGTGTAACTGGTGTGTAACTGGTGTGTAACTGGTGTGTATCTGGTGTGTATCTGGTGTGTATCTGGTGTGTAAGTGTGTGTAACTGGTGTGTAACTGGTGTGTAACTGGTGTGTATATGGTGTGTAACTGATGTGTAACTGGTGTGTTACTGTGTGTAACTGTGTGTAACTGTGTGTAACAGTGTGTAACTGTGTAACTGGTGTGTAACTGTGTGTAACTGATGTGTATCTGGTGTGTAACTGTGTGTAACTGGTGTGTAACTGTATGTAACTGGTGTGTTACTAGTGTGTAACTGTGTGTAACTGTGTATAACAGTGTGTAACTGTGTGTAACTGGTGTGTAACTGGTCTGTAACTGTGTGTAAATGTGTGTAACAGTGTGTAACTGGTGTGTAACTGGTGTGTTACTAGTGTGTAACTGTGTGTAACAGTGTGTAACAGTGTGTAACTGTGTGTAACTGGTGTGTATCTGGTGTGTAACTGGTGTGTAACTGGTGTGTATCTGGTGTGTTACTAGTGTGTAATTGTGTGTAACTGGTGTGCATCTGGTGTGTAACTGGTGTGTAACTGTGTGTTACTGTGTGTAATTGTGTGTAACTGGTGTGTATCTGGTGTGTAACTGGTGTGTAACTGATGTGTATCTGGTGTGAAACTGGTGTGTCTGGTGTGTATCTGGTGTGTAACTGGTGTGTATCTGGTGTGTAAGTGTGTGTAACTGGTGTGTAACTGGTGTGTAACTGGTGTGTATCTGGTGTGTAACTGGTGTGTAACTGGTGTGTTACTGTGTGTAACTGTGTGGAACTATGTGTAACAGTGTGTAACTGTGTAACTGGTGTGTAACTGTGTGTAACTGATGTGTATCTGGTGTGTAACTGTGTGTAACTGGTGTGTAACTGTATGTAACTGGTGTGTTAATAGTGTGTAACTGTGTGTAACTGTGTATAACAGTGTGTAACTGTGTGTAACTGGTGAGCATCTGGTGTTTAACTGGTGTGTTACTGTGTGTAACTGTGTGTTACTGTGAGTAACAGTGTGTAACGTGTGTAACTGTGTGTAACTGGTGTGTAACTGGTGTGTATCTGGTGTGTAACAGTGTGTAACTGTGTGTAACTGGTGTGTAACTGGTGTGTAACTGGTGTGTATCTGGTGTGTATCTGGTGTGTAAGTGTGTGTAACTGGTGTGTAACTGGTGTGTAACTGGTGTGTATCTGTGAGTAACTGGTGTGTAACTGGTGTGTATCTGGTGTGTATCTGGTGTGTAACTGGTGTGTAACTGGTGTGTATCTGGTGTGTAACTGGTGTGTAACTGGTGTGTAACTGTTTGTTACTGTGTGCAATTGTGTGTAACTGGTGTGTAACTGTGTGTAACTGGTGTGTATCTGGTGTGTAATTGGTGTGTAACTGGTGTGTAACTGGTGTGTATCTGGTGTGTATCTGGTGTGTATCTGGTGTGTATCTGGTGTGTAAGTGTGTGTAACAGTGTGTAACAGTGTGTAACTGTTTGTAACAGTGTGTAACAGTGTGTAACTGTGTGTAACTGGTGTGTATCTGGTGTGTAACTGTGTGTAACTGGTGTGTAACTGGTGTGTATCTGGTGTGTATCTGGTGTGTAAGTGTGTGTAACTGGTGTGTATCTGGTGAGTAACTGGTGTGTAACTGGTGTGTAACTGGTGTGTTACTGTGTGTAACAGTGTGTAACTGTGTGTAACTGGTGTGCATCTGGTGTGTAACTGGTGTGTAACCGGTGTGTTACTGTGTGTAACAGTGTGTAACTGTGTAACTGGTGTGTAACTGTGTGTAACTGGTGTGTAACTGGTGTGTAACTGATGTGTATCTGGTGTGTAACTGTGTGTAACTGTGTAACTGGTGTGTAACCGTATGTAACTGGTGTGTTACTAGTGTGTAACTGTGTTTAACTGTGTGTAACAGTGTGTAACTGTGTGTAACTGGTGTGTAACTGGTGTGTAACTGGTGTGTATCTGGTGTGTATCTGGTGTGTAAGTGTGTGTAACTGGTGTGTAACTGGTGTGTAACTGGTGTGTATCTGTGAGTAACTGGTGTGTAACTGGTGTGTAACTGGTGTGTATCTGGTGTGTATCTGGTGTGTAACTGGTGTGTAACTGGTGTGTATCTGGTGTGTAACTGGTGTGTAACTGGTGTGTAACTGTTTGTTACTGTGTGCAATTGTGTGTAACTGGTGTGTAACTGTGTGTAACTGGTGTGTATCTGGTGTGTAACTGGTGTGTAACTGGTGTGTAACTGGTGTGTATCTGGTGTGTATCTGGTGTGTATCTGGTGTGTAAGTGTGTGTAACTGGTGTGTAACTGGTGTGTAACTGGTGTGTATATGGTGTGTAACTGATGTGTAACTGGTGTGTTACTGTGTGTAACTGTGTGTAACTGTGTGTAACAGTGTGTAACTGTGTAACTGGTGTGTAACTGTGTGTAACTGATGTGTATCTGGTGTGTAACTGTGTGTAACTGGTGTGTAACTGTATGTAACTGGTGTGTTACTAGTGTGTAACTGTGTGTAACTGTGTATAACTGTGTGTAACTGGTGTGTAACTGGTCTGTAACTGTGTGTAAATGTGTGTAACAGTGTGTAACTGGTGTGTAACTGGTGTGTTACTAGTGTGTAACTGTGTGTAACAGTGTGTAACAGTGTGTAACTGTGTGTAACTGGTGTGTATCTGGTGTGTAACTGGTGTGTAACTGGTGTGTATCTGGTGTGTTACTAGTGTGTAATTGTGTGTAACTGGTGTGCATCTGGTGTGTAACTGGTGTGTAACTGTGTGTTACTGTGTGTAATTGTGTGTAACTGGTGTGTATCTGGTGTGTAACTGGTGTGTAACTGATGTGTATCTGGTGTGAAACTGGTGTGTCTGGTGTGTATCTGGTGTGTAACTGGTGTGTATCTGGTGTGTAAGTGTGTGTAACTGGTGTGTAACTGGTGTGTAACTGGTGTGTATCTGGTGTGTAACTGGTGTGTAACTGGTGTGTTACTGTGTGTAACTGTGTGGAACTATGTGTAACAGTGTGTAACTGTGTAACTGGTGTGTAACTGTGTGTAACTGATGTGTATCTGGTGTGTAACTGTGTGTAACTGGTGTGTAACTGTATGTAACTGGTGTGTTAATAGTGTGTAACTGTGTGTAACTGTGTATAACAGTGTGTAACTGTGTGTAACTGGTGAGCATCTGGTGTTTAACTGGTGTGTTACTGTGTGTAACTGTGTGTTACTGTGAGTAACAGTGTGTAACGTGTGTAACTGTGTGTAACTGGTGTGTAACTGGTGTGTATCTGGTGTGTAACAGTGTGTAACTGTGTGTAACTGGTGTGTAACTGGTGTGTAACTGGTGTGTATCTGGTGTGTATCTGGTGTGTAAGTGTGTGTAACTGGTGTGTAACTGGTGTGTAACTGGTGTGTATCTGTGAGTAACTGGTGTGTAACTGGTGTGTATCTGGTGTGTATCTGGTGTGTAACTGGTGTGTAACTGGTGTGTATCTGGTGTGTAACTGGTGTGTAACTGGTGTGTAACTGTTTGTTACTGTGTGCAATTGTGTGTAACTGGTGTGTAACTGTGTGTAACTGGTGTGTATCTGGTGTGTAATTGGTGTGTAACTGGTGTGTAACTGGTGTGTATCTGGTGTGTATCTGGTGTGTATCTGGTGTGTATCTGGTGTGTAAGTGTGTGTAACTGGTGTGTAACTGGTGTGTAACTGGTGTGTATCTGGTGTGTAACTGGTGTGTAACTGGTGTGTTACTGTGTGTAACTGTGTGTAACTGTGTGTAACAGTGTGTAACTGTGTAACTGGTGTGTAACTGTGTGTAACTGATGTGTATCTGGTGTGTAACTGGTGTGTAACTGTATGTAACTGGTGTGTTACTAGTGTGTAACTGTGTGTAACTGGTGAGCATCTGGTGTGTAACTGGTGGGTTACTGTGTGTAACTGTGTGTTACTGTGAGTAACAGTGTGTAACGTGTGTAACTGTGTGTAACTGGTGTGTAACTGGTGTGTATCTGGTGTGTAACAGTGTGTAACTGTGTGTAACTGGTGTGTAACTGGTGTGTTACTGTGTGTAACTGTGTGTTACTGTGAGTAACAGTGTCTAACGTGTGTAACAGTGTGTATCTAGTGTGTAACTGGTGTGTAACTGGTGTGTAACTGGTGTGTATCTGGTGTGTAACTGGTGTGTAACTGGTGTGTATCTGGTGTGTAACTGGTGTGTAACAGTGTGTAACTGTGTGTAACTGGTGTGTAACTGGTGTGTAACTGGTGTGTGTCTGGTGTGTATCTGGTGTGTAAGTGTGTGTAACTGGTGTGTAACTGGTGTGTAACTGGTGTGTAACTGGTGTGTATCTGTGAGTAACTGGTGTGTAACTGGTGTGTAACTGGTGTGTATCTGGTGTGTAACTGTGTGTAACTGGTGTGTAACTGGTGTGTATCTGGTGTGTATCTGGTGTGTAAGTGTGTGTAACTGGTGTGTATCTGGTGAGTAACTGGTGTGTAACTGGTGTGTAACTGGTGTGTTACTGTGTGTAACAGTGTGTAACTGTGTGTAACTGGTGTGCATCTGGTGTGTAACTGGTGTGTAACCGGTGTGTTACTGTGTGTAACAGTGTGTAACTGTGTAACTGGTGTGTAACTGTGTGTAACTGGTGTGTAACTGGTGTGTAACTGATGTGTATCTGGTGTGTAACTGTGTGTAACTGTGTAACTGGTGTGTAACCGTATGTAACTGGTGTGTTACTAGTGTGTAACTGTGTTTAACTGTGTGTAACAGTGTGTAACTGTGTGTAACTGGTGTGTAACTGGTGTGTAACTGGTGTGTATCTGGTGTGTATCTGGTGTGTAAGTGTGTGTAACTGGTGTGTAACTGGTGTGTAACTGGTGTGTAACTGGTGTGTATCTGTGAGTAACTGGTGTGTAACTGGTGTGTAACTGGTGTGTATCTGGTGTGTATCTGGTGTGTAACTGGTGTGTAACTGGTGTGTATCTGGTGTGTAACTGGTGTGTAACTGGTGTGTAACTGTTTGTTACTGTGTGCAATTGTGTGTAACTGGTGTGTAACTGTGTGTAACTGGTGTGTATCTGGTGTGTAACTGGTGTGTAACTGGTGTGTAACTGGTGTGTATCTGGTGTGTATCTGGTGTGTATCTGGTGTGTAAGTGTGTGTAACTGGTGTGTAACTGGTGTGTAACTGGTGTGTATATGGTGTGTAACTGATGTGTAACTGGTGTGTTACTGTGTGTAACTGTGTGTAACTGTGTGTAACAGTGTGTAACTGTGTAACTGGTGTGTAACTGTGTGTAACTGATGTGTATCTGGTGTGTAACTGTGTGTAACTGGTGTGTAACTGTATGTAACTGGTGTGTTACTAGTGTGTAACTGTGTGTAACTGTGTATAACAGTGTGTAACTGTGTGTAACTGGTGTGTAACTGGTCTGTAACTGTGTGTAAATGTGTGTAACAGTGTGTAACTGGTGTGTAACTGGTGTGTTACTAGTGTGTAACTGTGTGTAACAGTGTGTAACAGTGTGTAACTGTGTGTAACTGGTGTGTATCTGGTGTGTAACTGGTGTGTAACTGGTGTGTATCTGGTGTGTTACTAGTGTGTAATTGTGTGTAACTGGTGTGCATCTGGTGTGTAACTGGTGTGTAACTGTGTGTTACTGTGTGTAATTGTGTGTAAATGGTGTGTATCTGGTGTGTAACTGGTGTGTAACTGATGTGTATCTGGTGTGAAACTGGTGTGTCTGGTGTGTATCTGGTGTGTAACTGGTGTGTATCTGGTGTGTAAGTGTGTGTAACTGGTGTGTAACTGGTGTGTAACTGGTGTGTATCTGGTGTGTAACTGGTGTGTAACTGGTGTGTTACTGTGTGTAACTGTGTGTAACTATGTGTAACAGTGTGTAACTGTGTAACTGGTGTGTAACTGTGTGTAACTGATGTGTATCTGGTGTGTAACTGTGTGTAACTGGTGTGTAACTGTATGTAACTGGTGTGTTAATAGTGTGTAACTGTGTGTAACTGTGTATAACAGTGTGTAACTGTGTGTAACTGGTGAGCATCTGGTGTTTAACTGGTGTGTTACTGTGTGTAACTGTGTGTTACTGTGAGTAACAGTGTGTAACGTGTGTAACTGTGTGTAACTGGTGTGTAACTGGTGTGTATCTGGTGTGTAACAGTGTGTAACTGTGTGTAACTGGTGTGTAACTGGTGTGTAACTGGTGTGTATCTGGTGTGTATCTGGTGTGTAAGTGTGTGTAACTGGTGTGTAACTGGTGTGTAACTGGTGTGTATCTGTGAGTAACTGGTGTGTAACTGGTGTGTATCTGGTGTGTATCTGGTGTGTAACTGGTGTGTAACTGGTGTGTATCTGGTGTGTAACTGGTGTGTAACTGGTGTGTAACTGTTTGTTACTGTGTGCAATTGTGTGTAACTGGTGTGTAACTGTGTGTAACTGGTGTGTATCTGGTGTGTAATTGGTGTGTAACTGGTGTGTAACTGGTGTGTATCTGGTGTGTATCTGGTGTGTATCTGGTGTGTATCTGGTGTGTAAGTGTGTGTAACTGGTGTGTAACTGGTGTGTAACTGGTGTGTATCTGGTGTGTAACTGGTGTGTAACTGGTGTGTTACTGTGTGTAACTGTGTGTAACTGTGTGTAACAGTGTGTAACTGTGTAACTGGTGTGTAACTGTGTGTAACTGATGTGTATCTGGTGTGTAACTGGTGTGTAACTGTATGTAACTGGTGTGTTACTAGTGTGTAACTGTGTGTAACTGGTGAGCATCTGGTGTGTAACTGGTGGGTTACTGTGTGTAACTGTGTGTTACTGTGAGTAACAGTGTGTAACGTGTGTAACTGTGTGTAACTGGTGTGTAACTGGTGTGTATCTGGTGTGTAACAGTGTGTAACTGTGTGTAACTGGTGTGTAACTGGTGTGTTACTGTGTGTAACTGTGTGTTACTGTGAGTAACAGTGTCTAACGTGTGTAACAGTGTGTATCTGGTGTGTAACTGGTGTGTAACTGGTGTGTAACTGGTGTGTATCTGGTGTGTAACTGGTGTGTAACTGGTGTGTATCTGGTGTGTAACTGGTGTGTAACAGTGTGTAACTGTGTGTAACTGGTGTGTAACTGGTGTGTAACTGGTGTGTGTCTGGTGTGTATCTGGTGTGTAAGTGTGTGTAACTGGTGTGTAACTGGTGTGTAACTGGTGTGTAACTGGTGTGTATCTGTGAGTAACTGGTGTGTAACTGGTGTGTAACTGGTGTGTATCTGGTGTGTAACTGGTGTGTAACTGGTGTGTATCTGGTGTGTAACTGGTGTGTAACTGGTGTGTAACTGGTTGTAACTGGTGTGTAACTGGTGTGTAACTGTGTGTAAATGTGTGTAACAGTGTGTAACTGGTGTGTAACTGGTGTGTTACTAGTGTGTAACTGTGTGTAACAGTGTGTAACTGTGTGTAACTGGTGTGTATCTGGTGTGTAACTGGTGTGTAACTGGTGCGTATCTGGTGTGTTACTAGTGTGTAATTGTGTGTAACTGGTGTGCATCTGATGTGTAACTGGTGTGTAACTGGTGCGTATCTGGTGTGTTACTAGTGTGTAATTGTGTGTAACTGGTGTGTATCTGGTGTGTAACTGGTGTGTAACTGGTGCGTATCTGGTGTGTTACTAGTGTGTAATTGTGTGTAACTGGTGTGTAACTGGTGTGTATCTGGTGTGTAAGTGTGTGTAACTGGTGTGTAACTGGTGTGTATCTGGTGTGTAACTGGTGTGTAACTGGTGTGTTACTGTGTGTAACTGTGTGTAACTATGTGTAACAGTGTGTAACTGTGTAACTGGTGTGTAACTGTGTGTAACTGATGTGTATCTGGTGTGTAACTGTGTGTAACTGTGTGTAACTGTATGTAACTGGTGTGTTAATAGTGTGTAACTGTGTGTAACTGTGTATAACAGTGTGTAACTGTGTGTAACTGGTGAGCATCTGGTGTGTAACTGGTGTGTTACTGTGTGTAACTGTGTGTTACTGTGAGTAACAGTGTGTAACTGTGTGTAACTGGTGTGTAACTGGTGTGTATCTGGTGTGTAACAGTGTGTAACTGTGTGTAACTGGTGTGTATCTGGTGTGTATCTGGTGTGTAAGTGTGTGTAACTGGTGTGTAACTGGTGTGTATCTGTGAGTAACTGGTGTGTAACTGGTGTGTAACTGGTGTGTATCTGGTGTGTAACTGGTGTGTAACTGGTGTGTATCTGGTGTGTAACTGGTGTGTAACTGGTGTGTAACTGTTTGTTACTGTGTGCAATTGTGTGTAACTGGTTTGTAACTGTGTGTAACTGGTTTGTATCTGGTGTGTAACTGGTGTGTAACTGTTGTGTAACTGGTGTGTAACTGGTGTGTATCTGGTGTGTATCTGGTGTGTATCTGGTGTGTAAGTGTGTGTAACTGGTGTGTAACTGGTGTGTAACTGGTGTGGATCTGGTGTGTAACTGGTGTGTAACTGGTGTGTTACTGTGTGTAACTGTGTGTAACTGTGTGTAACAGTGTGTAACTGTAACTGGTGTGTAACTGTGTGTAACTGATGTGTATCTGGTGTGTAACTGTGTGTAACTGGTGTGTAACTGTATGTAACTGGTGTGTTACTAGTGTGTAACTGTGTGTAACTGTGTATAACAGTGTGTAACTGTGTGTAACTGGTGAGCATCTGGTGTGTAACTGGTGGGTTACTGTGTGTAACTGTGTGTTACTGTGAGTAACAGTGTGTAACGTGTGTAACTGTGTGTAACTGGTGTGTAACTGGTGTGTATCTGGTGTGTAACAGTGTGTAACTGTGTGTAACTGGTGTGTAACTGGTGGGTTACTGTGTGTAACTGTGTGTTACTGTGAGTAACAGTGTGTAACGTGTGTAACAGTGTGTAACTGGTGTGTAACTGGTGTGTAACTGGTGTGTAACTGTTTTTAACTGGTGTGTAACTGGTCTGTAACTGTGTGTAAATGTGTGTAACAGTGTGTAACTGGTGTGTAACTGGTGTGTTACTAGTGTGTAACTGTGTGTAACAGTGTGTAACTGTGTGTAACTGTGTGTAACTGGTGTGTAACTGGTGTGTAACTGGTGTGTATCTGGTGTGTTACTAGTGTGTATTTGTGTGTAACTGGTGTGCATCTGGTGTGTAACTGGTGTGTAACTGTGTGTTACTGTGTGTAATTGTGTGTAACTGGTGTGTAACTGTATGTAACTGGTGTGTTACTAGTGTGTAACTGTGTATAACAGTGTGTAACTGTGTGTAACTGGTGAGCATCTGGTGTGTAACTGGTGGGTTACTGTGTGTAACTGTGTGTTACTGTGAGTAACAGTGTGTAACGTGTGTAACTGTGTGTAACTGGTGTGTAACTGGTGTGTATCTGGTGTGTAACAGTGTGTAACTGTGTGTAACTGGTGTGTAACTGGTGTGTTACTGTGTGTAACTGTGTGTTACTGTGAGTAACAGTGTCTAACGTGTGTAACAGTGTGTAACTGTGTGTAACTGGTGTGTAACTGGTGTGTAACTGGTGTGTATCTGGTGTGTAACTGGTGTGTAACTGGTGTGTATCTGGTGTGTAACTGGTGTGTAACAGTGTGTAACTGTGTGTAACTGGTGTGTAACTGGTGTGTAACTGGTGTGTTACTGTGTGTAACTGTGTGTAACTGTGTGTAACTGTGTGTAACAGTGTGTAACTGTGTAACTGGTGTGTAACTGTGTGTAACTGGTGTGTAACTGTATGTAACTGGTGTGTTACTAGTGTGTAACTGTGTGTAACTGTGTATAACAGTGTGTAACTGTGTGTAACTGGTGAGCATCTGGTGTGTAACTGGTGGGTTACTGTGTGTAACTGTGTGTTACTGTGAGTAACAGTGTGTAACGTGTGTAACTGTGTGTAACTGGTGTGTAACTGGTGTGTATCTGGTGTGTAACTGGTGTGTAACTGTTTGTAACAGTGTGTAACAGTGTGTAACAGTGTGTAACTGTTTGTAACAGTGTGTAACAGTGTGTAACTGTGTGTAACTGGTGTGTATCTGGTGTGTAACTGTGTGTAACTGGTGTGTAACTGGTGTGTATCTGGTGTGTATCTGGTGTGTAAGTGTGTGTAACTGGTGTGTATCTGGTGAGTAACTGGTGTGTAACTGGTGTGTAACTGGTGTGTTACTGTGTGTAACAGTGTGTAACTGTGTGTAACTGGTGTGCATCTGGTGTGTAACTGGTGTGTAACCGGTGTGTTACTGTGTGTAACAGTGTGTAACTGTGTAACTGGTGTGTAACTGTGTGTAACTGGTGTGTAACTGGTGTGTAACTGATGTGTATCTGGTGTGTAACTGTGTGTAACTGTGTAACTGGTGTGTAACCGTATGTAACTGGTGTGTTACTAGTGTGTAACTGTGTTTAACTGTGTGTAACAGTGTGTAACTGTGTGTAACTGGTGTGTAACTGGTGTGTAACTGGTGTGTATCTGGTGTGTATCTGGTGTGTAAGTTTGTGTAACTGGTGTGTAACTGGTGTGTAACTGGTGTGTATCTGTGAGTAACTGGTGTGTAACTGGTGTGTAACTGGTGTGTATCTGGTGTGTATCTGGTGTGTAACTGGTGTGTAACTGGTGTGTATCTGGTGTGTAACTGGTGTGTAACTGGTGTGTAACTGTTTGTTACTGTGTGCAATTGTGTGTAACTGGTGTGTAACTGTGTGTAACTGGTGTGTATCTGGTGTGTAACTGGTGTGTAACTGGTGTGTAACTGGTGTGTATCTGGTGTGTATCTGGTGTGTATCTGGTGTGTAAGTGTGTGTAACTGGTGTGTAACTGGTGTGTAACTGGTGTGTATATGGTGTGTAACTGATGTGTAACTGGTGTGTTACTGTGTGTAACTGTGTGTAACTGTGTGTAACAGTGTGTAACTGTGTAACTGGTGTGTAACTGTGTGTAACTGATGTGTATCTGGTGTGTAACTGTGTGTAACTGGTGTGTAACTGTATGTAACTGGTGTGTTACTAGTGTGTAACTGTGTGTAACTGTGTATAACAGTGTGTAACTGTGTGTAACTGGTGTGTAACTGGTCTGTAACTGTGTGTAAATGTGTGTAACAGTGTGTAACTGGTGTGTAACTGGTGTGTTACTAGTGTGTAACTGTGTGTAACAGTGTGTAACAGTGTGTAACTGTGTGTAACTGGTGTGTATCTGGTGTGTAACTGGTGTGTAACTGGTGTGTATCTGGTGTGTTACTAGTGTGTAATTGTGTGTAACTGGTGTGCATCTGGTGTGTAACTGGTGTGTAACTGTGTGTTACTGTGTGTAATTGTGTGTAACTGGTGTGTATCTGGTGTGTAACTGGTGTGTAACTGATGTGTATCTGGTGTGAAACTGGTGTGTCTGGTGTGTATCTGGTGTGTAACTGGTGTGTATCTGGTGTGTAAGTGTGTGTAACTGGTGTGTAACTGGTGTGTATCTGGTGTGTAACTGGTGTGTAACTGGTGTGTTACTGTGTGTAACTGTGTGTAACTATGTGTAACAGTGTGTAACTGTGTAACTGGTGTGTAACTGTGTGTAACTGATGTGTATCTGGTGTGTAACTGTGTGTAACTGGTGTGTAACTGTATGTAACTGGTGTGTTAATAGTGTGTAACTGTGTGTAACTGTGTATAACAGTGTGTAACTGTGTGTAACTGGTGAGCATCTGGTGTGTATCTGGTGTGTAAGTGTGTGTAACTGGTGTGTAACTGGTGTGTATCTGGTGTGTATCTGGTGTGTAAGTGTGTGTAACTGGTGTGTAACTGGTGTGTAACTGGTGTGTATCTGTGAGTAACTGGTGTGTAACTGGTGTGTAACTGGTGTGTATCTGGTGTGTATCTGGTGTGTAACTGGTGTGTAACTGGTGTGTATCTGGTGTGTAACTGGTGTGTAACTGTTTGTTACTGTGTGCAATTGTGTGTAACTGGTGTGTAACTGTGTGTAACTGGTGTGTATCTGGTGTGTAATTGGTGTGTAACTGGTGTGTAACTGGTGTGTATCTGGTGTGTATCTGGTGTGTATCTGGTGTGTATCTGGTGTGTAAGTGTGTGTAACTGGTGTGTAACTGGTGTGTAACTGGTGTGTATCTGTGAGTAACTGGTGTGTAACTGGTGTGTAACTGGTGTGTATCTGGTGTGTATCTGGTGTGTAACTGGTGTGTAACTGGTGTGTATCTGGTGTGTAACTGGTGTGTAACTGGTGTGTAACTGTTTGTTACTGTGTGCAATTGTGTGTAACTGGTGTGTAACTGTGTGTAACTGGTGTGTATCTGGTGTGTAACTGGTGTGTAACTGGTGTGTAACTGGTGTGTATCTGGTGTGTATCTGGTGTGTATCTGGTGTGTAAGTGTGTGTAACTGGTGTGTAACTGGTGTGTAACTGGTGTGTATATGGTGTGTAACTGATGTGTAACTGGTGTGTTACTGTGTGTAACTGTGTGTAACTGTGTGTAACAGTGTGTAACTGTGTAACTGGTGTGTAACTGTGTGTAACTGATGTGTATCTGGTGTGTAACTGTGTGTAACTGGTGTGTAACTGTATGTAACTGGTGTGTTACTAGTGTGTAACTGTGTGTAACTGTGTATAACAGTGTGTAACTGTGTGTAACTGGTGTGTAACTGGTCTGTAACTGTGTGTAAATGTGTGTAACAGTGTGTAACTGGTGTGTAACTGGTGTGTTACTAGTGTGTAACTGTGTGTAACAGTGTGTAACAGTGTGTAACTGTGTGTAACTGGTGTGTATCTGGTGTGTAACTGGTGTGTAACTGGTGTGTATCTGGTGTGTTACTAGTGTGTAATTGTGTGTAACTGGTGTGCATCTGGTGTGTAACTGGTGTGTAACTGTGTGTTACTGTGTGTAATTGTGTGTAACTGGTGTGTATCTGGTGTGTAACTGGTGTGTAACTGATGTGTATCTGGTGTGAAACTGGTGTGTCTGGTGTGTATCTGGTGTGTAACTGGTGTGTATCTGGTGTGTAAGTGTGTGTAACTGGTGTGTAACTGGTGTGTAACTGGTGTGTATCTGGTGTGTAACTGGTGTGTAACTGGTGTGTTACTGTGTGTAACTGTGTGTAACTATGTGTAACAGTGTGTAACTGTGTAACTGGTGTGTAACTGTGTGTAACTGATGTGTATCTGGTGTGTAACTGTGTGTAACTGGTGTGTAACTGTATGTAACTGGTGTGTTAATAGTGTGTAACTGTGTGTAACTGTGTATAACAGTGTGTAACTGTGTGTAACTGGTGAGCATCTGGTGTGTATCTGGTGTGTAAGTGTGTGTAACTGGTGTGTAACTGGTGTGTATCTGGTGTGTATCTGGTGTGTAAGTGTGTGTAACTGGTGTGTAACTGGTGTGTAACTGGTGTGTATCTGTGAGTAACTGGTGTGTAACTGGTGTGTAACTGGTGTGTATCTGGTGTGTATCTGGTGTGTAACTGGTGTGTAACTGGTGTGTATCTGGTGTGTAACTGGTGTGTAACTGTTTGTTACTGTGTGCAATTGTGTGTAACTGGTGTGTAACTGTGTGTAACTGGTGTGTATCTGGTGTGTAATTGGTGTGTAACTGGTGTGTAACTGGTGTGTATCTGGTGTGTATCTGGTGTGTATCTGGTGTGTATCTGGTGTGTAAGTGTGTGTAACTGGTGTGTAACTGGTGTGTAACTGGTGTGTATCTGTGAGTAACTGGTGTGTAACTGGTGTGTAACTGGTGTGTATCTGGTGTGTATCTGGTGTGTAACTGGTGTGTAACTGGTGTGTATCTGGTGTGTAACTGGTGTGTAACTGGTGTGTAACTGGTGTGTAACTGTTTGTTACTGTGTGCAATTGTGTGTAACTGGTGTGTAACTGTGTGTAACTGGTGTGTATCTGGTGTGTAACTGGTGTGTAACTGGTGTGTATCTGGTGTGTATCTGGTGTGTATCTGGTGTGTAAGTGTGTGTAACTGGTGTGTAACTGGTGTGTAATTGGTGTGTATATGGTGTGTAACTGATGTGTAACTGGTGTGTAACAGTGTGTAACTGTGTAACTGGTGTGTAACTGTGTGTAACTGATGTGTATCTGGTGTGTAACTGTGTGTAACTGGTGTGTAACTGTATGTAACTGGTGTGTTACTAGTGTGTAACTGTGTGTAACTGTGTATAACAGTGTGTAACTGTGTGTAACTGGTGTGTAACTGGTCTGTAACTGTGTGTAAATGTGTGTAACAGTGTGTAACTGGTGTGTAACTGGTGTGTTACTAGTGTGTAACTGTGTGTAACAGTGTGTAACAGTGTGTAACTGTGTGTAACTGGTGTGTATCTGGTGTGTAACTGGTGTGTAACTGGTGTGTATCTGGTGTGTTACTAGTGTGTAATTGTGTGTAACTGGTGTGCATCTGGTGTGTAACTGGTGTGTAACTGTGTGTTACTGTGTGTAATTGTGTGTAACTGGTGTGTATCTGGTGTGTAACTGGTGTGTAACTGATGTGTATCTGGTGTGAAACTGGTGTGTCTGGTGTGTATCTGGTGTGTAACTGGTGTGTATCTGGTGTGTAAGTGTGTGTAACTGGTGTGTAACTGGTGTGTAACTGGTGTGTATCTGGTGTGTAACTGGTGTGTAACTGGTGTGTTACTGTGTGTAACTGTGTGTAACTATGTGTAACAGTGTGTAACTGTGTAACTGGTGTGTAACTGTGTGTAACTGATGTGTATCTGGTGTGTAACTGTGTGTAACTGGTGTGTAACTGTATGTAACTGGTGTGTTAATAGTGTGTAACTGTGTGTAACTGTGTATAACAGTGTGTAACTGTGTGTAACTGGTGAGCATCTGGTGTGTATCTGGTGTGTAAGTGTGTGTAACTGGTGTGTAACTGGTGTGTATCTGGTGTGTATCTGGTGTGTAAGTGTGTGTAACTGGTGTGTAACTGGTGTGTATCTGTGAGTAACTGGTGTGTAACTGGTGTGTATCTGGTGTGTATCTGGTGTGTAACTGGTGTGTAACTGGTGTGTATCTGGTGTGTAACTGGTGTGTAACTGTTTGTTACTGTGTGCAATTGTGTGTAACTGGTGTGTAACTGTGTGTAACTGGTGTGTATCTGGTGTGTAATTGGTGTGTAACTGGTGTGTAACTGGTGTGTATCTGGTGTGTATCTGGTGTGTATCTGGTGTGTATCTGGTGTGTAAGTGTGTGTAACTGGTGTGTAACTGGTGTGTAACTGGTGTGTATCTGGTGTGTAACTGGTGTGTAACTGGTGTGTTACTGTGTGTAACTGTGTGTAACAGTGTGTAACTGTGTAACTGGTGTGTAACTGTGTGTAACTGATGTGTATCTGGTGTGTAACTGTGTGTAACTGGTGTGTAACTGTATGTAACTGGTGTGTTACTAGTGTGTAACTGTGTGTAACTGGTGAGCATCTGGTGTGTAACTGGTGGGTTACTGTGTGTTACTGTGAGTAACAGTGTGTAACGTGTGTAACTGTGTGTAACTGGTGTGTAACTGGTGTGTATCTGGTGTGTAACAGTGTGTAACTGTGTGTAACTGGTGTGTAACTGGTGTGTTACTGTGTGTAACTGTGTGTTACTGTGAGTAACAGTGTCTAACGTGTGTAACAGTGTGTATCTGGTGTGTAACTGGTGTGTAACTGGTGTGTAACTGGTGTGTATCTGGTGTGTAACTGGTGTGTAACTGGTGTGTATCTGGTGTGTAACTGGTGTGTAACAGTGTGTAACTGTGTGTAACTGGTGTGTAACTGGTGTGTAACTGGTGTGTGTCTGGTGTGTATCTGGTGTGTAAGTGTGTGTAACTGGTGTGTAACTGGTGTGTAACTGGTGTGTATCTGTGAGTAACTGGTGTGTAACTGGTGTGTAACTGGTGTGTATCTGGTGTGTAACTGGTGTGTAACTGGTGTGTATCTGGTGTGTAACTGGTGTGTAACTGGTGTGTAACTGGTTGTAACTGGTGTGTAACTGGTGTGTAACTGTGTGTAAATGTGTGTAACAGTGTGTAACTGGTGTGTAACTGGTGTGTTACTAGTGTGTAACTGTGTGTAACAGTGTGTAACTGTGTGTAACTGGTGTGTATCTGGTGTGTAACTGGTGTGTAACTGGTGCGTATCTGGTGTGTTACTAGTGTGTAATTGTGTGTAACTGGTGTGCATCTGGTGTGTAACTGGTGTGTAACTGGTGCGTATCTGGTGTGTTACTAGTGTGTAATTGTGTGTAACTGGTGTGTATCTGGTGTGTAACTGGTGTGTAACTGGTGCGTATCTGGTGTGTTACTAGTGTGTAATTGTGTGTAACTGGTGTGTAACTGGTGTGTATCTGGTGTGTAAGTGTGTGTAACTGGTGTGTAACTGGTGTGTATCTGGTGTGTAACTGGTGTGTAACTGGTGTGTTACTGTGTGTAACTGTGTGTAACTATGTGTAACAGTGTGTAACTGTGTAACTGGTGTGTAACTGTGTGTAACTGATGTGTATCTGGTGTGTAACTGTGTGTAACTGGTGTGTAACTGTATGTAACTGGTGTGTTAATAGTGTGTAACTGTGTGTAACTGTGTATAACAGTGTGTAACTGTGTGTAACTGGTGAGCATCTGGTGTGTAACTGGTGTGTTACTGTGTGTAACTGTGTGTTACTGTGAGTAACAGTGTGTAACTGTGTGTAACTGGTGTGTAACTGGTGTGTATCTGGTGTGTAACAGTGTGTAACTGTGTGTAACTGGTGTGTAACTGGTGTGTAACTGGTGTGTATCTGGTGTGTATCTGGTGTGTAAGTGTGTGTAACTGGTGTGTAACTGGTGTGTATCTGTGAGTAACTGGTGTGTAACTGGTGTGTAACTGGTGTGTATCTGGTGTGTAACTGGTGTGTAACTGGTGTGTATCTGGTGTGTTACTAGTGTGTAATTGTGTGTAACTGGTGTGCATCTGGTGTGTAACTGGTGTGTAACTGTGTGTTACTGTGTGTAATTGTGTGTAACTGGTGTGTATCTGGTGTGTAACTGGTGTGTAACTGATGTGTATCTGGTGTGAAACTGGTGTGTCTGGTGTGTATCTGGTGTGTAACTGGTGTGTATCTGGTGTGTAAGTGTGTGTAACTGGTGTGTAACTGGTGTGTAACTGGTGTGTATCTGGTGTGTAACTGGTGTGTAACTGGTGTGTTACTGTGTGTAACTGTGTGTAACTATGTGTAACAGTGTGTAACTGTGTAACTGGTGTGTAACTGTGTGTAACTGATGTGTATCTGGTGTGTAACTGTGTGTAACTGGTGTGTAACTGTATGTAACTGGTGTGTTAATAGTGTGTAACTGTGTGTAACTGTGTATAACAGTGTGTAACTGTGTGTAACTGGTGAGCATCTGGTGTGTATCTGGTGTGTAAGTGTGTGTAACTGGTGTGTAACTGGTGTGTATCTGGTGTGTATCTGGTGTGTAAGTGTGTGTAACTGGTGTGTAACTGGTGTGTAACTGGTGTGTATCTGTGAGTAACTGGTGTGTAACTGGTGTGTAACTGGTGTGTATCTGGTGTGTATCTGGTGTGTAACTGGTGTGTAACTGGTGTGTATCTGGTGTGTAACTGGTGTGTAACTGTTTGTTACTGTGTGCAATTGTGTGTAACTGGTGTGTAACTGTGTGTAACTGGTGTGTATCTGGTGTGTAATTGGTGTGTAACTGGTGTGTAACTGGTGTGTATCTGGTGTGTATCTGGTGTGTATCTGGTGTGTATCTGGTGTGTAAGTGTGTGTAACTGGTGTGTAACTGGTGTGTAACTGGTGTGTATCTGTGAGTAACTGGTGTGTAACTGGTGTGTAACTGGTGTGTATCTGGTGTGTATCTGGTGTGTAACTGGTGTGTAACTGGTGTGTATCTGGTGTGTAACTGGTGTGTAACTGGTGTGTAACTGGTGTGTAACTGTTTGTTACTGTGTGCAATTGTGTGTAACTGGTGTGTAACTGTGTGTAACTGGTGTGTATCTGGTGTGTAACTGGTGTGTAACTGGTGTGTATCTGGTGTGTATCTGGTGTGTATCTGGTGTGTAAGTGTGTGTAACTGGTGTGTAACTGGTGTGTAACTGGTGTGTATATGGTGTGTAACTGATGTGTAACTGGTGTGTTACTGTGTGTAACTGTGTGTAACTGTGTGTAACAGTGTGTAACTGTGTAACTGGTGTGTAACTGTGTGTAACTGATGTGTATCTGGTGTGTAACTGTGTGTAACTGGTGTGTAACTGTATGTAACTGGTGTGTTACTAGTGTGTAACTGTGTGTAACTGTGTATAACAGTGTGTAACTGTGTGTAACTGGTGTGTAACTGGTCTGTAACTGTGTGTAAATGTGTGTAACAGTGTGTAACTGGTGTGTAACTGGTGTGTTACTAGTGTGTAACTGTGTGTAACAGTGTGTAACAGTGTGTAACTGTGTGTAACTGGTGTGTATCTGGTGTGTAACTGGTGTGTAACTGGTGTGTATCTGGTGTGTTACTAGTGTGTAATTGTGTGTAACTGGTGTGCATCTGGTGTGTAACTGGTGTGTAACTGTGTGTTACTGTGTGTAATTGTGTGTAACTGGTGTGTATCTGGTGTGTAACTGGTGTGTAACTGATGTGTATCTGGTGTGAAACTGGTGTGTCTGGTGTGTATCTGGTGTGTAACTGGTGTGTATCTGGTGTGTAAGTGTGTGTAACTGGTGTGTAACTGGTGTGTAACTGGTGTGTATCTGGTGTGTAACTGGTGTGTAACTGGTGTGTTACTGTGTGCAACTGTGTGTAACTATGTGTAACAGTGTGTAACTGTGTAACTGGTGTGTAACTGTGTGTAACTGATGTGTATCTGGTGTGTAACTGTGTGTAACTGGTGTGTAACTGTATGTAACTGGTGTGTTAATAGTGTGTAACTGTGTGTAACTGTGTATAACAGTGTGTAACTGTGTGTAACTGGTGAGCATCTGGTGTGTATCTGGTGTGTAAGTGTGTGTAACTGGTGTGTAACTGGTGTGTATCTGGTGTGTATCTGGTGTGTAAGTGTGTGTAACTGGTGTGTAACTGGTGTGTAACTGGTGTGTATCTGTGAGTAACTGGTGTGTAACTGGTGTGTAACTGGTGTGTATCTGGTGTGTATCTGGTGTGTAACTGGTGTGTAACTGGTGTGTATCTGGTGTGTAACTGGTGTGTAACTGTTTGTTACTGTGTGCAATTGTGTGTAACTGGTGTGTAACTGTGTGTAACTGGTGTGTATCTGGTGTGTAATTGGTGTGTAACTGGTGTGTAACTGGTGTGTATCTGGTGTGTATCTGGTGTGTATCTGGTGTGTATCTGGTGTGTAAGTGTGTGTAACTGGTGTGTAACTGGTGTGTAACTGGTGTGTATCTGGTGTGTAACTGGTGTGTAACTGGTGTGTTACTGTGTGTAACTGTGTGTAACAGTGTGTAACTGTGTAACTGGTGTGTAACTGTGTGTAACTGATGTGTATCTGGTGTGTAACTGTGTGTAACTGGTGTGTAACTGTATGTAACTGGTGTGTTACTAGTGTGTAACTGTGTGTAACTGGTGAGCATCTGGTGTGTAACTGGTGGGTTACTGTGTGTTACTGTGAGTAACAGTGTGTAACGTGTGTAACTGTGTGTAACTGGTGTGTAACTGGTGTGTATCTGGTGTGTAACAGTGTGTAACTGTGTGTAACTGGTGTGTAACTGGTGTGTTACTGTGTGTAACTGTGTGTTACTGTGAGTAACAGTGTCTAACGTGTGTAACAGTGTGTATCTGGTGTGTAACTGGTGTGTAACTGGTGTGTAACTGGTGTGTATCTGGTGTGTAACTGGTGTGTAACTGGTGTGTATCTGGTGTGTAACTGGTGTGTAACAGTGTGTAACTGTGTGTAACTGGTGTGTAACTGGTGTGTAACTGGTGTGTGTCTGGTGTGTATCTGGTGTGTAAGTGTGTGTAACTGGTGTGTAACTGGTGTGTAACTGGTGTGTATCTGTGAGTAACTGGTGTGTAACTGGTGTGTAACTGGTGTGTATCTGGTGTGTAACTGGTGTGTAACTGGTGTGTATCTGGTGTGTAACTGGTGTGTAACTGGTGTGTAACTGGTTGTAACTGGTGTGTAACTGGTGTGTAACTGTGTGTAAATGTGTGTAACAGTGTGTAACTGGTGTGTAACTGGTGTGTTACTAGTGTGTAACTGTGTGTAACAGTGTGTAACTGTGTGTAACTGGTGTGTATCTGGTGTGTAACTGGTGTGTAACTGGTGCGTATCTGGTGTGTTACTAGTGTGTAATTGTGTGTAACTGGTGTGCATCTGGTGTGTAACTGGTGTGTAACTGGTGCGTATCTGGTGTGTTACTAGTGTGTAATTGTGTGTAACTGGTGTGTATCTGGTGTGTAACTGGTGTGTAACTGGTGCGTATCTGGTGTGTTACTAGTGTGTAATTGTGTGTAACTGGTGTGTAACTGGTGTGTATCTGGTGTGTAAGTGTGTGTAACTGGTGTGTAACTGGTGTGTATCTGGTGTGTAACTGGTGTGTAACTGGTGTGTTACTGTGTGTAACTGTGTGTAACTATGTGTAACAGTGTGTAACTGTGTAACTGGTGTGTAACTGTGTGTAACTGATGTGTATCTGGTGTGTAACTGTGTGTAACTGGTGTGTAACTGTATGTAACTGGTGTGTTAATAGTGTGTAACTGTGTGTAACTGTGTATAACAGTGTGTAACTGTGTGTAACTGGTGAGCATCTGGTGTGTAACTGGTGTGTTACTGTGTGTAACTGTGTGTTACTGTGAGTAACAGTGTGTAACTGTGTGTAACTGGTGTGTAACTGGTGTGTATCTGGTGTGTAACAGTGTGTAACTGTGTGTAACTGGTGTGTAACTGGTGTGTAACTGGTGTGTATCTGGTGTGTATCTGGTGTGTAAGTGTGTGTAACTGGTGTGTAACTGGTGTGTATCTGTGAGTAACTGGTGTGTAACTGGTGTGTAACTGGAGTGTATCTGGTGTGTAACTGGTGTGTAACTGGTGTGTATCTGGTGTGTAACTGGTGTGTAACTGGTGTGTAACTGTTTGTTACTGTGTGCAATTGTGTGTAACTGGTTTGTAACTGTGTGTAACTGGTTTGTATCTGGTGTGTAACTGGTGTGTAACTGTTGTGTAACTGGTGTGTAACTGGTGTGTATCTGGTGTGTATCTGGTGTGTATCTGGTGTGTAAGTGTGTGTAACTGGTGTGTAACTGGTGTGTAACTGGTGTGTATCTGGTGTGTAACTGGTGTGTAACTGGTGTGTTACTGTGTGTAACTGTGTGTAACTGTGTGTAACAGTGTGTAACTGTAACTGGTGTGTAACTGTGTGTAACTGATGTGTATCTGGTGTGTAACTGTGTGTAACTGGTGTGTAACTGTATGTAACTGGTGTGTTACTAGTGTGTAACTGTGTGTAACTGTGTATAACAGTGTGTAACTGTGTGTAACTGGTGAGCATCTGGTGTGTAACTGGTGGGTTACTGTGTGTAACTGTGTGTTACTGTGAGTAACAGTGTGTAACGTGTGTAACTGTGTGTAACTGGTGTGTAACTGGTGTGTATCTGGTGTGTAACAGTGTGTAACTGTGTGTAACTGGTGTGTAACTGGTGGGTTACTGTGTGTAACTGTGTGTTACTGTGAGTAACAGTGTGTAACGTGTGTAACAGTGTGTAACTGGTGTGTAACTGGTGTGTAACTGGTGTGTAACTGTTTTTAACTGGTGTGTAACTGGTCTGTAACTGTGTGTAAATGTGTGTAACAGTGTGTAACTGGTGTGTAACTGGTGTGTTACTAGTGTGTAACTGTGTGTAACAGTGTGTAACAGTGTGTAACTGTGTGTAACTGGTGTGTATCTGGTGTGTAACTGGTGTGTAACTGGTGTGTATCTGGTGTGTTACTAGTGTGTATTTGTGTGTAACTGGTGTGCATCTGGTGTGTAACTGGTGTGTAACTGTGTGTTACTGTGTGTAATTGTGTGTAACTGGTGTGTAACTGTATGTAACTGGTGTGTTACTAGTGTGTAACTGTGTGTAACTGTGTATAACAGTGTGTAACTGTGTGTAACTGGTGAGCATCTGGTGTGTAACTGGTGGGTTACTGTGTGTAACTGTGTGTTACTGTGAGTAACAGTGTGTAACGTGTGTAACTGTGTGTAACTGGTGTGTAACTGGTGTGTATCTGGTGTGTAACAGTGTGTAACTGTGTGTAACTGGTGTGTATCTGGTGTGTAACTGTGTGTAACTGGTGTGTAACTGGTGTGTATCTGGTGTGTATCTGGTGTGTAAGTGTGTGTAACTGGTGTGTATCTGGTGAGTAACTGGTGTGTAACTGGTGTGTAACTGGTGTGTTACTGTGTGTAACAGTGTGTAACTGTGTGTAACTGGTGTGCATCTGGTGTGTAACTGGTGTGTAACCGGTGTGTTACTGTGTGTAACAGTGTGTAACTGTGTAACTGGTGTGTAACTGTGTGTAACTGGTGTGTAACTGGTGTGTAACTGATGTGTATCTGGTGTGTAACTGTGTGTAACTGTGTAACTGGTGTGTAACCGTATGTAACTGGTGTGTTACTAGTGTGTAACTGTGTTTAACTGTGTGTAACAGTGTGTAACTGTGTGTAACTGGTGTGTAACTGGTGTGTAACTGGTGTGTATCTGGTGTGTATCTGGTGTGTAAGTGTGTGTAACTGGTGTGTAACTGGTGTGTAACTGGTGTGTATCTGTGAGTAACTGGTGTGTAACTGGTGTGTAACTGGTGTGTATCTGGTGTGTATCTGGTGTGTAACTGGTGTGTAACTGGTGTGTATCTGGTGTGTAACTGGTGTGTAACTGGTGTGTAACTGTTTGTTACTGTGTGCAATTGTGTGTAACTGGTGTGTAACTGTGTGTAACTGGTGTGTATCTGGTGTGTAACTGGTGTGTAACTGGTGTGTAACTGGTGTGTATCTGGTGTGTATCTGGTGTGTATCTGGTGTGTAAGTGTGTGTAACTGGTGTGTAACTGGTGTGTAACTGGTGTGTATATGGTGTGTAACTGATGTGTAACTGGTGTGTTACTGTGTGTAACTGTGTGTAACTGTGTGTAACAGTGTGTAACTGTGTAACTGGTGTGTAACTGTGTGTAACTGATGTGTATCTGGTGTGTAACTGTGTGTAACTGGTGTGTAACTGTATGTAACTGGTGTGTTACTAGTGTGTAACTGTGTGTAACTGTGTATAACAGTGTGTAACTGTGTGTAACTGGTGTGTAACTGGTCTGTAACTGTGTGTAAATGTGTGTAACAGTGTGTAACTGGTGTGTAACTGGTGTGTTACTAGTGTGTAACTGTGTGTAACAGTGTGTAACAGTGTGTAACTGTGTGTAACTGGTGTGTATCTGGTGTGTAACTGGTGTGTAACTGGTGTGTATCTGGTGTGTTACTAGTGTGTAATTGTGTGTAACTGGTGTGCATCTGGTGTGTAACTGGTGTGTAACTGTGTGTTACTGTGTGTAATTGTGTGTAACTGGTGTGTATCTGGTGTGTAACTGGTGTGTAACTGATGTGTATCTGGTGTGAAACTGGTGTGTCTGGTGTGTATCTGGTGAGTAACTGGTGTGTAACTGGTGTGTAACTGGTGTGTTACTGTGTGTAACAGTGTGTAACTGTGTGTAACTGGTGTGCATCTGGTGTGTAACTGGTGTGTAACCGGTGTGTTACTGTGTGTAACAGTGTGTAACTGTGTAACTGGTGTGTAACTGTGTGTAACTGGTGTGTAACTGGTGTGTAACTGATGTGTATCTGGTGTGTAACTGTGTGTAACTGTGTAACTGGTGTGTAACCGTATGTAACTGGTGTGTTACTAGTGTGTAACTGTGTTTAACTGTGTGTAACAGTGTGTAACTGTGTGTAACTGGTGTGTAACTGGTGTGTAACTGGTGTGTATCTGGTGTGTATCTGGTGTGTAAGTGTGTGTAACTGGTGTGTAACTGGTGTGTATCTGTGAGTAACTGGTGTGTAACTGGTGTGTAACTGGTGTGTATCTGGTGTGTATCTGGTGTGTAACTGGTGTGTAACTGGTGTGTATCTGGTGTGTAACTGGTGTGTAACTGGTGTGTAACTGTTTGTTACTGTGTGCAATTGTGTGTAACTGGTGTGTAACTGTGTGTAACTGGTGTGTATCTGGTGTGTAACTGGTGTGTAACTGGTGTGTAACTGGTGTGTATCTGGTGTGTATCTGGTGTGTATCTGGTGTGTAAGTGTGTGTAACTGGTGTGTAACTGGTGTGTAACTGGTGTGTATATGGTGTGTAACTGATGTGTAACTGGTGTGTTACTGTGTGTAACTGTGTGTAACTGTGTGTAACAGTGTGTAACTGTGTAACTGGTGTGTAACTGTGTGTAACTGATGTGTATCTGGTGTGTAACTGTGTGTAACTGGTGTGTAACTGTATGTAACTGGTGTGTTACTAGTGTGTAACTGTGTGTAACTGTGTATAACTGTGTGTAACTGGTGTGTAACTGGTCTGTAACTGTGTGTAAATGTGTGTAACAGTGTGTAACTGGTGTGTAACTGGTGTGTTACTAGTGTGTAACTGTGTGTAACAGTGTGTAACAGTGTGTAACTGTGTGTAACTGGTGTGTATCTGGTGTGTAACTGGTGTGTAACTGGTGTGTATCTGGTGTGTATCTGGTGTGTTACTAGTGTGTAATTGTGTGTAACTGGTGTGCATCTGGTGTGTAACTGGTGTGTAACTGTGTGTTACTGTGTGTAATTGTGTGTAACTGGTGTGTATCTGGTGTGTAACTGGTGTGTAACTGATGTGTATCTGGTGTGAAACTGGTGTGTCTGGTGTGTATCTGGTGTGTAACTGGTGTGTATCTGGTGTGTAAGTGTGTGTAACTGGTGTGTAACTGGTGTGTAACTGGTGTGTATCTGGTGTGTAACTGGTGTGTAACTGGTGTGTTACTGTGTGTAACTGTGTGTAACTATGTGTAACAGTGTGTAACTGTGTAACTGGTGTGTAACTGTGTGTAACTGATGTGTATCTGGTGTGTAACTGTGTGTAACTGGTGTGTAACTGTATGTAACTGGTGTGTTAATAGTGTGTAACTGTGTGTAACTGTGTATAACAGTGTGTAACTGTGTGTAACTGGTGAGCATCTGGTGTGTATCTGGTGTGTAAGTGTGTGTAACTGGTGTGTAACTGGTGTGTATCTGGTGTGTATCTGGTGTGTAAGTGTGTGTAACTGGTGTGTAACTGGTGTGTAACTGGTGTGTATCTGTGAGTAACTGGTGTGTAACTGGTGTGTAACTGGTGTGTATCTGGTGTGTATCTGGTGTGTAACTGGTGTGTAACTGGTGTGTATCTGGTGTGTAACTGGTGTGTAACTGTTTGTTACTGTGTGCAATTGTGTGTAACTGGTGTGTAACTGTGTGTAACTGGTGTGTATCTGGTGTGTAATTGGTGTGTAACTGGTGTGTAACTGGTGTGTATCTGGTGTGTATCTGGTGTGTATCTGATGTGTATCTGGTGTGTAACTGTGTGTAACTGGTGTGTAACTGTATGTAACTGGTGTGTTACTAGTGTGTAACTGTGTGTAACTGGTGAGCATCTGGTGTGTAACTGGTGGGTTACTGTGTGTTACTGTGAGTAACAGTGTGTAACGTGTGTAACTGTGTGTAACTGGTGTGTAACTGGTGTGTATCTGGTGTGTAACAGTGTGTAACTGTGTGTAACTGGTGTGTAACTGGTGTGTTACTGTGTGTAACTGTGTGTTACTGTGAGTAACAGTGTCTAACGTGTGTAACAGTGTGTATCTGGTGTGTAACTGGTGTGTAACTGGTGTGTAACTGGTGTGTATCTGGTGTGTAACTGGTGTGTAACTGGTGTGTAACTGGTGTGTATCTGGTGTGTAACTGGTGTGTAACAGTGTGTAACTGTGTGTAACTGGTGTGTAACTGGTGTGTAACTGGTGTGTGTCTGGTGTGTATCTGGTGTGTAAGTGTGTGTAACTGGTGTGTAACTGGTGTGTAACTGGTGTGTATCTGTGAGTAACTGGTGTGTAACTGGTGTGTAACTGGTGTGTATCTGGTGTGTAACTGGTGTGTAACTGGTGTGTATCTGGTGTGTAACTGGTGTGTAACTGGTGTGTAACTGGTTGTAACTGGTGTGTAACTGGTGTGTAACTGTGTGTAAATGTGTGTAACAGTGTGTAACTGGTGTGTAACTGGTGTGTTACTAGTGTGTAACTGTGTGTAACAGTGTGTAACTGTGTGTAACTGGTGTGTATCTGGTGTGTAACTGGTGTGTAACTGGTGCGTATCTGGTGTGTTACTAGTGTGTAATTGTGTGTAACTGGTGTGCATCTGGTGTGTAACTGGTGTGTAACTGGTGCGTATCTGGTGTGTTACTAGTGTGTAATTGTGTGTAACTGGTGTGTATCTGGTGTGTAACTGGTGTGTAACTGGTGCGTATCTGGTGTGTTACTAGTGTGTAATTGTGTGTAACTGGTGTGTAACTGGTGTGTATCTGGTGTGTAAGTGTGTGTAACTGGTGTGTAACTGGTGTGTATCTGGTGTGTAACTGGTGTGTAACTGGTGTGTTACTGTGTGTAACTGTGTGTAACTATGTGTAACAGTGTGTAACTGTGTAACTGGTGTGTAACTGTGTGTAACTGATGTGTATCTGGTGTGTAACTGTGTGTAACTGGTGTGTAACTGTATGTAACTGGTGTGTTAATAGTGTGTAACTGTGTGTAACTGTGTATAACAGTGTGTAACTGTGTGTAACTGGTGAGCATCTGGTGTGTAACTGGTGTGTTACTGTGTGTAACTGTGTGTTACTGTGAGTAACAGTGTGTAACTGTGTGTAACTGGTGTGTAACTGGTGTGTATCTGGTGTGTAACAGTGTGTAACTGTGTGTAACTGGTGTGTAACTGGTGTGTAACTGGTGTGTATCTGGTGTGTATCTGGTGTGTAAGTGTGTGTAACTGGTGTGTAACTGGTGTGTATCTGTGAGTAACTGGTGTGTAACTGGTGTGTAACTGGTGTGTATCTGGTGTGTAACTGGTGTGTAACTGGTGTGTATCTGGTGTGTAACTGGTGTGTAACTGGTGTGTAACTGTTTGTTACTGTGTGCAATTGTGTGTAACTGGTTTGTAACTGTGTGTAACTGGTTTGTATCTGGTGTGTAACTGGTGTGTAACTGTTGTGTAACTGGTGTGTAACTGGTGTGTATCTGGTGTGTATCTGGTGTGTATCTGGTGTGTAAGTGTGTGTAACTGGTGTGTAACTGGTGTGTAACTGGTGTGTATCTGGTGTGTAACTGGTGTGTAACTGGTGTGTTACTGTGTGTAACTGTGTGTAACTGTGTGTAACAGTGTGTAACTGTAACTGGTGTGTAACTGTGTGTAACTGATGTGTATCTGGTGTGTAACTGTGTGTAACTGGTGTGTAACTGTATGTAACTGGTGTGTTACTAGTGTGTAACTGTGTGTAACTGTGTATAACAGTGTGTAACTGTGTGTAACTGGTGAGCATCTGGTGTGTAACTGGTGGGTTACTGTGTGTAACTGTGTGTTACTGTGAGTAACAGTGTGTAACGTGTGTAACTGTGTGTAACTGGTGTGTAACTGGTGTGTATCTGGTGTGTAACAGTGTGTAACTGTGTGTAACTGGTGTGTAACTGGTGGGTTACTGTGTGTAACTGTGTGTTACTGTGAGTAACAGTGTGTAACGTGTGTAACAGTGTGTAACTGGTGTGTAACTGGTGTGTAACTGGTGTGTAACTGTTTTTAACTGGTGTGTAACTGGTCTGTAACTGTGTGTAAATGTGTGTAACAGTGTGTAACTGGTGTGTAACTGGTGTGTTACTAGTGTGTAACTGTGTGTAACAGTGTGTAACAGTGTGTAACTGTGTGTAACTGGTGTGTATCTGGTGTGTAACTGGTGTGTAACTGGTGTGTATCTGGTGTGTTACTAGTGTGTATTTGTGTGTAACTGGTGTGCATCTGGTGTGTAACTGGTGTGTAACTGTGTGTTACTGTGTGTAATTGTGTGTAACTGGTGTGTAACTGTATGTAACTGGTGTGTTACTAGTGTGTAACTGTGTGTAACTGTGTATAACAGTGTGTAACTGTGTGTAACTGGTGAGCATCTGGTGTGTAACTGGTGGGTTACTGTGTGTAACTGTGTGTTACTGTGAGTAACAGTGTGTAACGTGTGTAACTGTGTGTAACTGGTGTGTATCTGGTGTGTAACAGTGTGTAACTGTGTGTAACTGGTGTGTAACTGGTGTGTTACTGTGTGTAACTGTGTGTTACTGTGAGTAACAGTGTCTAACGTGTGTAACAGTGTGTAACTGTGTGTAACTGGTGTGTAACTGGTGTGTAACTGGTGTGTATCTGGTGTGTAACTGGTGTGTAACTGGTGTGTATCTGGTGTGTAACTGGTGTGTAACAGTGTGTAACTGTGTGTAACTGGTGTGTAACTGGTGTGTAACTGGTGTGTATCTGGTGTGTATCTGGTGTGTAAGTGTGTGTAACTGGTGTGTAACTGGTGTGTAACTGGTGTGTAACTGGTGTGTATCTGTGAGTAACTGGTGTGTAACTGGTGTGTAACTGGTGTGTATCTGGTGTGTATCTGGTGTGTAACTGGTGTGTATCTGGTGTGTAACTGGTGTGTAACTGGTTGTAACTGGTGTGTAACTGGTGTGTAACTGTGTGTAAATGTGTGTAACAGTGTGTAACTGGTGTGTAACTGGTGTGTTACTAGTGTGTAACTGTGTGTAACAGTGTGTAACTGTGTGTAACTGGTGTGTATCTGGTGTTTAACTGGTGTGTAACTGGTGTGTATCTGGTGTGTTACTAGTGTGTAATTGTGTGTAACTGGTGTGCATCTGGTGTGTAACTGGTGTGTAACTGTGTGTTACTGTGTGTAATTGTGTGTAACTGGTGTGTATCTGGTGTGTAACTGGTGTGTAACTGGTGTGTAACTGATGTGTATCTGGTGTGAAACTGGTGTGTCTGGTGTGTATCTGGTGTGTAACTGGTGTGTATCTGGTGTGTAAGTGTGTGTAACTGGTGTGTAACTGGTGTGTATCTGGTGTGTAACTGGTGTGTAACTGGTGTGTTACTGTGTGTAACTGTGTGTAACTATGTGTAACAGTGTGTAACTGTGTAACTGGTGTGTAACTGTGTGTAACTGATGTGTATCTGGTGTTTAACTGTGTGTAACTGGTGTGTAATTGTGTGTAACTGGTGTGCATCTGGTGTGTAACTGGTGTGTAACTGGTGTGTAACTGGTGTGTAACTGGTGTGTAACTGATGTGTATCTGGTGTGAAACTGGTGTGTCTGGTGTGTATCTGGTGTGTAACTGGTGTGTATCTGGTGTGTAAGTGTGTGTAACTGGTGTGTAACTGGTGTGTATCTGGTGTGTAACTGGTGTGTAACTGGTGTGTTACTGTGTGTAACTGTGTGTAACTATGTGTAACAGTGTGTAACTGTGTAACTGGTGTGTAACTGTGTGTAACTGATGTGTATCTGGTGTGTAACTGTGTGTAACTGGTGTGTAACTGGTGTGTAACTGGTGTGTTAATAGTGTGTAACTGTGTGTAACTGTGTATAACAGTGTGTAACTGTGTGTAACTGGTGAGCATCTGGTGTGTAACTGGTGTGTTACTGTGTGTAACTGTGTGTTACTGTTAGTAACAGTGTGTAACGTGTGTAACTGGTGTGTATCTGGTGTGTAACAGTGTGTAACTGTGTGTAACTGGTGTGTAACTGGTGTGTAACTGGTGTGTATCTGGTGTGTATCTGGTGTGTAAGTGTGTTTAACTGGTGTGTAACTGGTGTGTAACTGGTTTGTATCTGTGAGTAACTGGTGTGTAACTGGTGTGTAACTGGTGTGTATCTGGTGTGTAACTGGTGTGTAACTGGTGTGTATCTGGTGTGTAACTGGTGTGTAACTGGTGTGTAACTGTTTGTTACTGTGTGCAATTGTGTGTAACTGTGTGTAACTGGTGTGTATCTGGTGTGTAACTGGTGTGTAACTGTTGTGTAACTGGTGTGTAACTGGTGTGTATCTGGTGTGTCTCTGGTGTGTATCTGGTGTGTATCTGGTGTGTAAGTGTGTGTAACTGGTGTGTAACTGGTGTGTAACTGGTGTGTATCTGGTGTGTAACTGGTGTGTAACTGGTGTGTTACTGTGTGTAACTGTGTGTAACTGTGTGTAACAGTGTGTAACTGTGTAACTGGTGTGTAACTGTGTGTAACTGATGTGTATCTGGTGTGTAACTGTGTGTAACTGGTGTGTAACTGTATGTAACTGGTGTGTTACTAGTGTGTAACTGTGTGTAACTGTGTATAACAGTGTGTAACTGTGTGTAACTGGTGAGCATCTGGTGTGTAACTGGTGGGTTACTGTGTGTAACTGTGTGTTACTGTGAGTAACAGTGTGTAACGTGTGTAACTGTGTGTAACTGGTGTGTAACTGGTGTGTATCTGGTGTGTAACTGTTTGTAACAGTGTGTAACAGTGTGTAACTGTTTGTAACAGTGTGTAACAGTGTGTAACTGTGTGTAACTGGTGTGTATCTGGTGTGTAACTGTGTGTAACTGGTGTGTAACTGGTGTGTATCTGGTGTGTATCTGGTGTGTAAGTGTGTGTAACTGGTGTGTATCTGGTGAGTAACTGGTGTGTAACTGGTGTGTAACTGGTGTGTTACTGTGTGTAACAGTGTGTAACTGTGTGTAACTGGTGTGCATCTGGTGTGTAACTGGTGTGTAACCGGCGTGTTACTGTGTGTAACAGTGTGTAACTGTGTAACTGGTGTGTAACTGTGTGTAACTGGTGTGTAACTGGTGTGTAACTGATGTGTATCTGGTGTGTAACTGTGTGTAACTGTGTAACTGGTGTGTAACCGTATGTAACTGGTGTGTTACTAGTGTGTAACTGTGTTTAACTGTGTGTAACAGTGTGTAACTGTGTGTAACTGGTGTGTAACTGGTGTGTAACTGGTGTGTATCTGGTGTGTATCTGGTGTGTAAGTGTGTGTAACTGGTGTGTAACTGGTGTGTAACTGGTGTGTATCTGTGAGTAACTGGTGTGTAACTGGTGTGTAACTGGTGTGTATCTGGTGTGTAACTGGTGTGTAACTGGTGTGTATCTGGTGTGTAACTGGTGTGTAACTGGTGTGTAACTGTTTGTTACTGTGTGCAATTGTGTGTAACTGGTGTGTAACTGTGTGTAACTGGTGTGTATCTGGTGTGTAACTGGTGTGTAACTGGTGTGTAACTGGTGTGTATCTGGTGTGTATCTGGTGTGTATCTGGTGTGTAAGTGTGTGTAACTGGTGTGTAACTGGTGTGTAACTGGTGTGTATATGGTGTGTAACTGATGTGTAACTGGTGTGTTACTGTGTGTAACTGTGTGTAACTGTGTGTAACAGTGTGTAACTGTGTAACTGGTGTGTAACTGTGTGTAACTGATGTGTATCTGGTGTGTAACTGTGTGTAACTGGTGTGTAACTGTATGTAACTGGTGTGTTACTAGTGTGTAACTGTGTGTAACTGTGTATAACAGTGTGTAACTGTGTGTAACTGGTGAGCATCTGGTGTGTAACTGGTGGGTTACTGTGTGTAACTGTGTGTTACTGTGAGTAACAGTGTGTAACGTGTGTAACTGTGTGTAACTGGTGTGTAACTGGTGTGTATCTGGTGTGTAACAGTGTGTAACTGTGTGTAACTGGTGTGTAACTGGTGTGTTACTGTGTGTAACTGTGTGTTACTGTGAGTAACAGTGTCTAACGTGTGTAACAGTGTGTAACTGTGTGTAACTGGTGTGTAACTGGTGTGTAACTGGTGTGTATCTGGTGTGTAACTGGTGTGTAACTGGTGTGTATCTGGTGTGTAACTGGTGTGTAACAGTGTGTAACTGTGTGTAACTGGTGTGTAACTGGTGTGTAACTGGTGTGTGTCTGGTGTGTATCTGGTGTGTAAGTGTGTGTAACTGGTGTGTAACTGGTGTGTAACTGGTGTGTAACTGGTGTGTATCTGTGAGTAACTGGTGTGTAACTGGTGTGTAACTGGTGTGTATCTGGTGTGTAACTGGTGTGTAACTGGTGTGTATCTGGTGTGTAACTGGTGTGTAACTGGTGTGTAACTGGTTGTAACTGGTGTGTAACTGGTGTGTAACTGTGTGTAAATGTGTGTAACAGTGTGTAACTGGTGTGTAACTGGTGTGTTACTAGTGTGTAACTGTGTGTAACAGTGTGTAACTGTGTGTAACTGGTGTGTATCTGGTGTGTAACTGGTGTGTAACTGGTGTGTATCTGGTGTGTTACTAGTGTGTAATTGTGTGTAACTGGTGTGCATCTGGTGTGTAACTGGTGTGTAAATGTGTGTTACTGTGTGTAATTGTGTGTAACTGGTGTGTATCTGGTGTGTAACTGGTGTGTAACTGGTGTGTAACTGATGTGTATCTGGTGTGAAACTGGTGTGTCTGGTGTGTATCTGGTGTGTAACTGGTGTGTATCTGGTGTGTAAGTGTGTGTAACTGGTGTGTAACTGGTGTGTATCTGGTGTGTAACTGGTGTGTAACTGGTGTGTTACTGTGTGTAACTGTGTGTAACTATGTGTAACAGTGTGTAACTGTGTAACTGGTGTGTAACTGATGTGTATCTGGTGTGTAACTGTGTGTAACTGGTGTGTAACTGGTGTGTAACTGTATGTAACTGGTGTGTTAATAGTGTGTAACTGTGTGTAACTGTGTATAACAGTGTGTAACTGTGTGTAACTGGTGAGCATCTGGTGTGTAACTGGTGTGTTACTGTGTTTAACTGTGTGTTACTGTGAGTAACAGTGTGTAACTGTGTGTAACTGGTGTGTAACTGGTGTGTATCTGGTGTGTAACAGTGTGTAACTGTGTGTAACTGGTGTGTAACTGGTGTGTAACTGGTGTGTATCTGGTGTGTATCTGGTGTGTAAGTGTGTGTAACTGGTGTGTAACTGGTGTGTATCTGTGAGTAACTGGTGTGTAACTGGTGTGTATCTGGTGTGTAACTGGTGTGTAACTGGTGTGTATCTGGTGTGTAACTGGTGTGTAACTGGTGTGTAACTGTTTGTTACTGTGTGCAATTGTGTGTAACTGGTTTGTAACTGTGTGTAACTGGTGTGTATCTGGTGTGTAACTGGTGTGTAACTGTTGTGTAACTGGTGTGTAACTGGTGTGTATCTGGTGTGTATCTGGTGTGTATCTGGTGTGTATCTGGTGTGTAAGTGTGTGTAACTGGTGTGTAACTGGTGTGTAACTGGTGTGTATCTGGTGTGTAACTGGTGTGTAACTGGTGTGTTACTGTGTGTAACTGTGTGTAACAGTGTGTAACTGTAACTGGTGTGTAACTGTGTGTAACTGATGTGTATCTGGTGTGTAACTGTGTGTAACTGGTGTGTAACTGTATGTAACTGGTGTGTTACTAGTGTGTAACTGTGTGTAACTGTGTATAACAGTGTGTAACTGTGTGTAACTGGTGAGCATCTGGTGTGTAACTGGTGGGTTACTGTGTGTAACTGTGTGTTACTGTGAGTAACAGTGTGTAACGTGTGTAACTGGTGTGTAACTGGTGTGTATCTGGTGTGTAACAGTGTGTAACTGTGTGTAACTGGTGTGTAACTGGTGTGTTACTGTGTGTAACTGTGTGTTACTGTGAGTAACAGTGTGTAACGTGTGTAACAGTGTGTAACTGGTGTGTAACTGGTGTGTAACTGGTGTGTATCTGGTGTGTAACTGGTGTGTATCTGGTGTGTAACTGGTGTGTAACTGGTGTGTAACTGTTTGTAACTGGTGTGTAACTGGTGTGTAACTGTTTGTAACTGGTGTGTAACTGGTGTGTATCTGGTGCGTAACTGGTGTGTATATGGTGTGTAACTGGTGTGTAACTGGTGTGTATCTGGTGTGTAACTGGTGTGTAACTGGTGTGTAACTGTTTGTAACTGGTGTGTAACTGGTCTGTAACTGTGTGTAAATGTGTGTAACAGTGTGTAACTGGTGTATAACTGGTGTGTTACTAGTGTGTAACTGTGTGTAACAGTGTGTAACAGTGTGTAACTGGTGTGTATCTGGTGTGTAACTGGTGTGTAACTGGTGTGTATCTGGTGTGTTACTAGTGTGTAATTGTGTGTAACTGGTGTGCATCTGGTGTGTAACTGGTGTGTAACTGTGTGTTACTGTGTGTAATTGTGTGTAACTGGTGTGTAACTGTATGTAACTGGTGTGTTACTAGTGTGTAACTGTGTGTAACTGTGTATAACAGTGTGTAACTGTGTGTAACTGGTGAGCATCTGGTGTGTAACTGGTGGGTTACTGTGTGTAACTGTGAGTAACAGTGTGTAACGTGTGTAACTGTGTGTAACTGGTGTGTAACTGGTGTGTATCTGGTGTGTAACAGTGTGTAACTGTGTGTAACTGGTGTGTTACTGTGTGTAACTGTGTGTTACTGTGAGTAACAGTGTCTAACGTGTGTAACAGTGTGTAACTGTGTGTAACTGGTGTGTAACTGGTGTGTATCTGGTTTGTAACTGGTGTCTAACTGGTGTGTATCTGGTGTGTAACTGGTGTGTAACAGTGTGTAACTGTGTGTAACTGGTGTGTAACTGGTGTGTAACTGGTGTGTATCTGGTGTGTATCTGGTGTGTAAGTGTGTGTAACTGGTGTGTAACTGGTGTGTAACTGGTGTGTATCTGTGAGTAACTGGTGTGTAACTGGTGTGTATCTGGTGTGTAACTGGTGTGTAACTGGTATGTATCTGGTGTGTAACTGTGTGTAACAGTGTGTAACTGTGTGTAACTGGTGTGTATCTGGTGTGTAACTGGTGTGTATCTGGTGTGTTACTAGTGTGTAATTGTGTGTAACTGGTGTGCATCTGGTGTGTAACTGGTGTGTATCTGGTGTGTAAGTGTGTGTAAGTGTGTGTAACTGGTGTGTAACTGGTGTGTATCTGGTGTGTATCTGGTGTGTAAGTGTGTGTAACTGGTGTGTAACTGGTGTGTAACTGGTGTGTATCTGTGAGTAACTGGTGTGTAACTGGTGTGTAACTGGTGTGTATCTGGTGTGTATCTGGTGTGTAACTGGTGTGTAACTGGTGTGTATCTGGTGTGTAACTGGTGTGTAACTGGTGTGTAACTGTTTGTTACTGTGTGCAATTGTGTGTAACTGGTGTGTAACTGTGTGTAACTGGTGTGTATCTGGTGTGTAACTGGTGTGTAACTGGTGTGTAACTGGTGTGTATCTGGTGTGTATCTGGTGTGTATCTGGTGTGTAAGTGTGTGTAACTGGTGTGTAACTGGTGTGTAACTGGTGTGTATCTGGTGTGTAACTGATGTGTAACTGGTGTGTTACTGTGTGTAACTGTGTGTAACTGTGTGTAACAGTGTGTAACTGTGTAACTGGTGTGTAACTGTGTGTAACTGATGTGTATCTGGTGTGTAACTGTGTGTAACTGGTGTGTAACTGTATGTAACTGGTGTGTTACTAGTGTGTAACTGTGTGTAACTGTGTATAACAGTGTGTAACTGTGTGTAACTGGTGAGCATCTGGTGTGTAACTGGTGGGTTACTGTGTGTAACTGTGTGTTACTGTGAGTAACAGTGTGTAACGTGTGTAACTGTGTGTAACTGGTGTGTAACTGGTGTGTATCTGGTGTGTAACAGTGTGTAACTGTGTGTAACTGGTGTGTAACTGGTGTGTTACTGTGTGTAACTGTGTGTTACTGTGAGTAACAGTGTCTAACGTGTGTAACAGTGTGTAACTGTGTGTAACTGGTGTGTAACTGGTGTGTATCTGGTGTGTAACTGGTGTGTAACTGGTGTGTATCTGGTGTGTAACTGGTGTCTAACAGTGTGTAACTGTGTGTAACTGGTGTGTAACTGGTGTGTAACTGGTGTGTGTCTGGTGTGTATCTGGTGTGTAAGTGTGTGTAACTGGTGTGTAACTGGTGTGTAACTGGTGTGTAACTGGTGTGTATCTGTGAGTAACTGGTGTGTAACTGGTGTGTAACTGGTGTGTATCTGGTGTGTAACTGGTGTGTAACTGGTGTGTAACTGGTGTGTAACTGGTGTGTATCTGTGAGTAACTGGTGTGTAACTGGTGTGTATCTGGTGTGTAACTGGTGTGTAACTGGTGTGTATCTGGTGTGTAACTGTGTGTAACAGTGTGTATCTGGTGTGTAACTGGTGTGTATCTGGTGTGTTACTAGTGTGTAATTGTGTGTAACTGGTGTGCATCTGGTGTGTAACTGGTGTGTATCTGGTGTGTAAGTGTGTGTAAGTGTGTGTAACTGGTGTGTAACTGGTGTGTAACTGGTGTGTATCTGGTGTGTATCTGGTGTGTAACTGGTGTGTATCTGTGAGTAACTGGTGTGTAACTGGTGTGTAACTGGTGTGTATCTGGTGTGTAACTGGTGTGTAACTGTTTGTTACTGTGTGCAATTGTGTGTAACTGGTGTGTAACTGTGTGTAACTGGTGTGTATCTGGTGTGTAACTGGTGTGTAACTGGTGTGTAACTGGTGTGTATCTGGTGTGTATCTGGTGTGTAAGTGTGTGTAACTGGTGTGTAACTGGTGTGTAACTGGTGTGTATCTGGTGTGTAACTGATGTGTAACTGGTGTGTTACTGTGTGTAACTGTGTGTAACTGTGTGTAACAGTGTGTAACTGTGTAACTGGTGTGTAACTGTGTGTAACTGATGTGTATCTGGTGTGTAACTGTGTGTAACTGGTGTGTAACTGTATGTAACTGGTGTGTTACTAGTGTGTAACTGTGTGTAACTGTGTATAACAGTGTGTAACTGTGTGTAACTGGTGAGCATCTGGTGTGTAACTGGTGGGTTACTGTGTGTAACTGTGTGTTACTGTGAGTAACAGTGTGTAACGTGTGTAACTGTGTGTAACTGGTGTGTAACTGGTGTGTATCTGGTGTGTAACAGTGTGTAACTGTGTGTAACTGGTGTGTAACTGGTGTGTTACTGTGTGTAACTGTGTGTTACTGTGAGTAACAGTGTCTAACGTGTGTAACAGTGTGTAACTGTGTGTAACTGGTGTGTAACTGGTGTGTAACTGGTGTGTATCTGGTGTGTAACTGGTGTGTAACTGGTGTGTATCTGGTGTGTAACTGGTGTGTAACAGTGTGTAACTGTGTGTAACTGGTGTGTAACTGGTGTGTAACTGGTGTGTGTCTGGTGTGTATCTGGTGTGTAAGTGTGTGTAACTGGTGTGTAACTGGTGTGTAACTGGTGTGTAACTGGTGTGTATCTGTGAGTAACTGGTGTGTAACTGGTGTGTAACTGGTGTGTATCTGGTGTGTAACTGGTGTGTAACTGGTGTGTATCTGGTGTGTAACTGGTGTGTAACTGGTTGTAACTGGTGTGTAACTGGTGTGTAACTGTGTGTAAATGTGTGTAACAGTGTGTAACTGTGTGTAACTGGTGTGTATCTGGTGTGTAACTGGTGTGTATCTGGTGTGTTACTAGTGTGTAATTGTGTGTAACTGGTGTGCATCTGGTGTGTAACTGGTGTGTAACTGTGTGTTACTGTGTGTAATTGTGTGTAACTGGTGTGTATCTGGTGTGTAACTGGTGTGTAACTGGTGTGTAACTGATGTGTATCTGGTGTGAAACTGGTGTGTCTGGTGTGTATCTGGTGTGTAACTGGTGTGTATCTGGTGTGTAAGTGTGTGTAACTGGTGTGTAACTGGTGTGTTTCTGGTGTGTAACTGGTGTGTAACTGGTGTGTTACTGTGTGTAACTGTGTGTAACTATGTGTAACAGTGTGTAACTGTGTAACTGGTGTGTAACTGTGTGTAACTGATGTGTATCTGGTGTGTAACTGTGTGTAACTGGTGTGTAACTGGTGTGTTAATAGTGTGTAACTGTGTGTAACTGTGTATAACAGTGTGTAACTGTGTGTAACTGGTGAGCATCTGGTGTGTAACTGGTGTGTTACTGTGTGTAACTGTGTGTTACTGTGAGTAACAGTGTGTAACTGTGTGTAACTGGTGTGTAACTGGTGTGTATCTGGTGTGTAACAGTGTGTAACTGTGTGTAACTGGTGTGTAACTGGTGTGTATCTGGTGTGTATCTGGTGTGTAAGTGTGTGTAACTGGTGTGTAACTGGTGTGTAACTGGTGTGTATCTGTGAGTAACTGGTGTGTAACTGGTGTGTAACTGGTGTGTATCTGGTGTGTAACTGGTGTGTAACTGGTGTGTATCTGGTGTGTAACTGGTGTGTAACTGTTTGTTACTGTGTGCAATTGTGTGTAACTGGTTTGTAACTGTGTGTAACTGGTGTGTATCTGGTGTGTAACTGGTGTGTAACTGTTGTGTAACTGGTGTGTAACTGGTGTGTATCTGGTGTGTATCTGGTGTGTATCTGGTGTGTAAGTGTGTGTAACTGGTGTGTAACTGGTGTGTAACTGGTGTGTATCTGGTGTGTAACTGTGTGTAACTGGTGTGTATCTGGTGTGTAACTGGTGTGTATCTGGTGTGTAACTGGTGAGTAACTGGTGTGTAACTGGTGTGTATCTGGTGTGTATCTGGTGTGTATCTGGTGTGTAAGTGTGTGTAACTGGTGTGTAACTGGTGTGTAACTGGTGTGTATCTGGTGTGTAACTGATGTGTAACTGGTGTGTTACTGTGTGTAACTGTGTGTAACTGTGTGTAACAGTGTGTAACTGTGTAACTGGTGTGTAACTGTGTGTAACTGATGTGTATCTGGTGTGTAACTGTGTGTAACTGGTGTGTAACTGTATGTAACTGGTGTGTTACTAGTGTGTAACTGTGTGTAACTGTGTATAACAGTGTGTAACTGTGTGTAACTGGTGAGCATCTGGTGTGTAACTGGTGGGTTACTGTGTGTAACTGTGTGTTACTGTGAGTAACAGTGTGTAACGTGTGTAACTGTGTGTAACTGGTGTGTAACTGGTGTGTATCTGGTGTGTAACAGTGTGTAACTGTGTGTAACTGGTGTGTAACTGGTGTGTTACTGTGTGTAACTGTGTGTTACTGTGAGTAACAGTGTCTAACGTGTGTAACAGTGTGTAACTGTGTGTAACTGGTGTGTAACTGGTGTGTATCTGGTGTGTAACTGGTGTGTAACTGGTGTGTATCTGGTGTGTAACTGGTGTCTAACAGTGTGTAACTGTGTGTAACTGGTGTGTAACTGGTGTGTAACTGGTGTGTGTCTGGTGTGTATCTGGTGTGTAAGTGTGTGTAACTGGTGTGTAACTGGTGTGTAACTGGTGTGTAACTGGTGTGTATCTGTGAGTAACTGGTGTGTAACTGGTGTGTAACTGGTGTGTATCTGGTGTGTAACTGGTGTGTAACTGGTGTGTAACTGGTGTGTAACTGGTGTGTATCTGTGAGTAACTGGTGTGTAACTGGTGTGTATCTGGTGTGTAACTGGTGTGTAACTGGTGTGTATCTGGTGTGTAACTGTGTGTAACAGTGTGTAACTGGTGTGTATCTGGTGTGTAACTGGTGTGTATCTGGTGTGTTACTAGTGTGTAATTGTGTGTAACTGGTGTGCATCTGGTGTGTAACTGGTGTGTATCTGGTGTGTAAGTGTGTGTAAGTGTGTGTAACTGGTGTGTAACTGGTGTGTAACTGGTGTGTATCTGGTGTGTATCTGGTGTGTAACTGGTGTGTATCTGTGAGTAACTGGTGTGTAACTGGTGTGTAACTGGTGTGTATCTGGTGTGTAACTGGTGTGTAACTGTTTGTTACTGTGTGCAATTGTGTGTAACTGGTGTGTAACTGTGTGTAACTGGTGTGTATCTGGTGTGTAACTGGTGTGTAACTGGTGTGTAACTGGTGTGTATCTGGTGTGTATCTGGTGTGTAAGTGTGTGTAACTGGTGTGTAACTGGTGTGTAACTGGTGTGTATCTGGTGTGTAACTGATGTGTAACTGGTGTGTTACTGTGTGTAACTGTGTGTAACTGTGTGTAACAGTGTGTAACTGTGTAACTGGTGTGTAACTGTGTGTAACTGATGTGTATCTGGTGTGTAACTGTGTGTAACTGGTGTGTAACTGTATGTAACTGGTGTGTTACTAGTGTGTAACTGTGTGTAACTGTGTATAACAGTGTGTAACTGTGTGTAACTGGTGAGCATCTGGTGTGTAACTGGTGGGTTACTGTGTGTAACTGTGTGTTACTGTGAGTAACAGTGTGTAACGTGTGTAACTGTGTGTAACTGGTGTGTAACTGGTGTGTATCTGGTGTGTAACAGTGTGTAACTGTGTGTAACTGGTGTGTAACTGGTGTGTTACTGTGTGTAACTGTGTGTTACTGTGAGTAACAGTGTCTAACGTGTGTAACAGTGTGTAACTGTGTGTAACTGGTGTGTAACTGGTGTGTAACTGGTGTGTATCTGGTGTGTAACTGGTGTGTAACTGGTGTGTATCTGGTGTGTAACTGGTGTGTAACAGTGTGTAACTGTGTGTAACTGGTGTGTAACTGGTGTGTAACTGGTGTGTGTCTGGTGTGTATCTGGTGTGTAAGTGTGTGTAACTGGTGTGTAACTGGTGTGTAACTGGTGTGTAACTGGTGTGTATCTGTGAGTAACTGGTGTGTAACTGGTGTGTAACTGGTGTGTATCTGGTGTGTAACTGGTGTGTAACTGGTGTGTATCTGGTGTGTAACTGGTGTGTAACTGGTTGTAACTGGTGTGTAACTGGTGTGTAACTGTGTGTAAATGTGTGTAACAGTGTGTAACTGTGTGTAACTGGTGTGTATCTGGTGTGTAACTGGTGTGTATCTGGTGTGTTACTAGTGTGTAATTGTGTGTAACTGGTGTGCATCTGGTGTGTAACTGGTGTGTAACTGTGTGTTACTGTGTGTAATTGTGTGTAACTGGTGTGTATCTGGTGTGTAACTGGTGTGTAACTGGTGTGTAACTGATGTGTATCTGGTGTGAAACTGGTGTGTCTGGTGTGTATCTGGTGTGTAACTGGTGTGTATCTGGTGTGTAAGTGTGTGTAACTGGTGTGTAACTGGTGTGTTTCTGGTGTGTAACTGGTGTGTAACTGGTGTGTTACTGTGTGTAACTGTGTGTAACTATGTGTAACAGTGTGTAACTGTGTAACTGGTGTGTAACTGTGTGTAACTGATGTGTATCTGGTGTGTAACTGTGTGTAACTGGTGTGTAACTGGTGTGTTAATAGTGTGTAACTGTGTGTAACTGTGTATAACAGTGTGTAACTGTGTGTAACTGGTGAGCATCTGGTGTGTAACTGGTGTGTTACTGTGTGTAACTGTGTGTTACTGTGAGTAACAGTGTGTAACTGTGTGTAACTGGTGTGTAACTGGTGTGTATCTGGTGTGTAACAGTGTGTAACTGTGTGTAACTGGTGTGTAACTGGTGTGTCTCTGGTGTGTATCTGGTGTGTAAGTGTGTGTAACTGGTGTGTAACTGGTGTGTAACTGGTGTGTATCTGTGAGTAACTGGTGTGTAACTGGTGTGTAACTGGTGTGTATCTGGTGTGTAACTGGTGTGTAACTGGTGTGTATCTGGTGTGTAACTGGTGTGTAACTGTTTGTTACTGTGTGCAATTGTGTGTAACTGGTTTGTAACTGTGTGTAACTGGTGTGTATCTGGTGTGTAACTGGTGTGTAACTGTTGTGTAACTGGTGTGTAACTGGTGTGTATCTGGTGTGTATCTGGTGTGTATCTGGTGTGTAAGTGTGTGTAACTGGTGTGTAACTGGTGTGTAACTGGTGTGTATCTGGTGTGTAACTGGTGTGTAACTGGTGTGTTACTGTGTGTAACTGTGTGTAACTGTGTGTAACAGTGTGTAACTGTAACTGGTGTGTAACTGTGTGTAACTGATGTGTATCTGGTGTGTAACTGTGTGTAACTGGTGTGTAACTGTATGTAACTGGTGTGTTACTAGTGTTTAACTGTGTGTAACTGTGTATAACAGTGTGTAACTGTGTGTAACTGGTGAGCATCTGGTGTGTTACTGTGTGTAACTGTGTGTTACTGTGAGTAACAGTGTGTAACGTGTGTAACTGGTGTGTAACTGGTGTGTATCTGGTGTGTAACAGTGTGTAACTGTGTGTAACTGGTGTGTAACTGGTGTGTTACTGTGTGTAACTGTGTGTTACTGTGAGTAACAGTGTGTAACGTGTGTAACAGTGTGTAACTGATGTGTAACTGGTGTGTAACTGGTGTGTATCTGGTGTGTAACTGGTGTGTAACTGGTGTGTATCTGGTGTGTAACTGGTGTGTAACTGGTGTGTAACTGTTTGTAACTGGTGTGTAACTGGTGTGTAACTGTTTGTAACTGGTGTGTAACTGGTGTGTATCTGGTGCGTAACTGGTGTGTATATGGTGTGTAACTGGTGTGTAACTGGTGTGTATCTGGTGTGTAACTGGTGTGTAACTGGTGTGTAACTGTTTGTAACTGGTGTGTAACTGGTCTGTAACTGTGTGTAAATGTGTGTAACAGTGTGTAACTGGTGTGTAACTGGTGTGTTACTAGTGTGTAACTGTGTGTAACAGTGTGTAACAGTGTGTAACTGGTGTGTATCTGGTGTGTAACTGGTGTGTAACTGGTGTGTATCTGGTGTGTTACTAGTGTGTAATTGTGTGTAACTGGTGTGCATCTGGTGTGTAACTGGTGTGTAACTGTGTGTTACTGTGTGTAATTGTGTGTAACTGGTGTGTAACTGTATGTAACTGGTGTGTTACTAGTGTGTAACTGTGTGTAACTGTGTATAACAGTGTGTAACTGTGTGTAACTGGTGAGCATCTGGTGTGTAACTGGTGGGTTACTGTGTGTAACTGTGTGTTACTGTGAGTAACAGTGTGTAACGTGTGTAACTGTGTGTAACTGGTGTGTAACTGGTGTGTATCTGGTGTGTAACAGTGTGTAACTGTGTGTAACTGGTGTGTTACTGTGTGTAACTGTGTGTTACTGTGAGTAACAGTGTCTAACGTGTGTAACAGTGTGTAACTGTGTGTAACTGGTGTGTAACTGGTGTGTAACTGGTGTGTATCTGGTGTGTAACTGGTGTGTAACTGGTGTGTATCTGGTGTGTAACTGGTGTGTAACAGTGTGTAACTGTGTGTAACTGGTGTGTAACTGGTGTGTAACTGGTGTGTATCTGGTGTGTATCTGGTGTGTAAGTGTGTGTAACTGGTGTGTAACTGGTGTGTATCTGTGAGTAACTGGTGTGTAACTGGTGTGTATCTGGTGTGTAACTGGTGTGTAACTGGTGTGTATCTGGTGTGTAACTGGTGTGTAACTGGTGTGTAACTGGTTGTAACTGGTGTGTAACTGGTGTGTAACTGTGTGTAAATGTGTGTAACAGTGTGTAACTGGTGTGTAACTGGTGTGTTACTAGTGTGTAACTGTGTGTAACAGTGTGTAACTGTGTGTAACTGGTGTGTATCTGGTGTGTAACTGGTGTGTATCTGGTGTGTTACTAGTGTGTAATTGTGTGTAACTGGTGTGCATCTGGTGTGTAACTGGTGTGTAACTGTGTGTTACTGTGTGTAATTGTGTGTAACTGGTGTGTATCTGGTGTGTAACTGGTGTGTAACTGGTGTGTAACTGATGTGTATCTGGTGTGAAACTGGTGTGTCTGGTGTGTATCTGGTGTGTAACTGGTGTGTATCTGGTGTGTAAGTGTGTGTAACTGGTGTGTAACTGGTGTGTATCTGGTGTGTAACTGGTGTGTAACTGGTGTGTTACTGTGTGTAACTGTGTGTAACTATGTGTAACAGTGTGTAACTGTGTAACTGGTGTGTAACTGTGTGTAACTGATGTGTATCTGGTGTGTAACTGTGTGTAACTGGTGTGTAACTGTATGTAACTGGTGTGTTAATAGTGTGTAACTGTGTGTAACTGTGTATAACAGTGTGTAACTCTGTGTAACTGGTGAGCATCTGGTGTGTAACTGGTGTGTTACTGTGTGTAACTGTGTGTCACTGTTAGTAACAGTGTGTAACGTGTGTAACTGGTGTGTATCTGGTGTGTAACAGTGTGTAACTGTGTGTAACTGGTGTGTAACTGGTGTGTAACTGGTGTGTATCTGGTGTGTATCTGGTGTGTAAGTGTGTGTAACTGGTGTGTAACTGGTGTGTAACTGGTGTGTATCTGTGAGTAACTGGTGTGTAACTGGTGTGTAACTGGTGTGTATCTGGTGTGTAACTGGTGTGTAACTGGTGTGTATCTGGTGTGTAACTGGTGTGTAACTGGTGTGTAACTGTTTGTTACTGTGTGCAATTGTGTGTAACTGTGTGTAACTGGTGTGTATCTGGTGTGTAACTGGTGTGTAACTGTTGTGTAACTGGTGTGTATCTGGTGTGTCTCTGGTGTGTATCTGGTGTGTATCTGGTGTGTAAGTGTGTGTAACTGGTGTGTAACTGGTGTGTATCTGGTGTGTAACTGGTGTGTAACTGGTGTGTAACTGTGTGTAACTGTGTGTAACTGTGTGTAACAGTGTGTAACAGTGTGTAACTGTGTAACTGGTGTGTAACTGTGTGTAACTGATGTGTATCTGGTGTGTAACTGTGTGTAACTGGTGTGTAACTGTATGTAACTGGTGTGTTACTAGTGTGTAACTGTGTGTAACTGTGTATAACAGTGTGTAACTGTGTGTAACTGGTGAGCATCTGGTGTGTAACTTGTGGGTTACTGTGTGTAACTGTGTGTTACTGTGAGTAACAGTGTGTAACGTGTGTAACTGTGTGTAACTGGTGTGTAACTGGTGTGTATCTGGTGTGTAACTGGTGTGTAACAGTGTGTAACAGTGTGTAACAGTGTGTAACTGTGTGTAACTGGTGTGTATCTGGTGTGTAACTGTGTGTAACTGGTGTGTAACTGGTGTGTATCTGGTGTGTATCTGGTGTGTAAGTGTGTGTAACTGGTGTGTATCTGGTGAGTAACTGGTGTGTAACTGGTGTGTAACTGGTGTGTTACTGTGTGTAACAGTGTGTAACTGTGTGTAACTGGTGTGCATCTGGTGTGTAACTGGTGTGTAACTGGTGTGTTACTGTGTGTAACAGTGTGTAACTGTGTAACTGGTGTGTAACTGTGTGTAACTGGTTTGTAACTGATGTGTATCTGGTGTGTAACTGTGTGTAACTGGTGTGTAACCGTATGTAACTGGTGTGTTACTAGTGTGTAACTGTGTTTAACTGTGTGTAACAGTGTGTAACTGTGTGTAACTGGTGATCAGCTGGTGTGTAACTGGTGTGTTACTGTGTGTAACTGTGTGTTACTGTGTGTAACTGGTGTGTATCTGGTGTGTAACTGTGTGTAACTGGTGTGTAACTGGTGTGTATCTGGTGTGTAACAGTGTGTAACTGTGTGTAACTGGTGTGTAACTGGTGTGTATCTGGTGTGTATCTGGTGTGTAAGTGTGTGTAACTGGTGTGTAACTGGTGTGTATCTGTGAGTAACTGGTGTGTAACTGGTGTGTATCTGGTGTGTAACTGGTGTGTAACTGGTGTGTATCTGGTGTGTAACTGGTGTGTAACTGGTGTGTAACTGGTTGTAACTGGTGTGTAACTGGTGTGGAACTGTGTGTAAATGTGTGTAACTGGTGTGTAACTGGTGTGTTACTAGTGTGTAACTGTGTGTAACAGTGTGTAACTGTGTGTAACTGGTGTGTATCTGGTGTGTAACTGGTGTGTAACTGGTGTGTCTCTGGTGTGTTACTAGTGTGTAATTGTGTGTAACTGGTGTGCATCTGGTGTGTAACTGGTGTGTAACTGTGTGTTACTGTGTGTAATTGTGTGTAACTGGTGTGTATCTGGTGTGTAACTGGTGTGTAACTGGTGTGTAACTGATGTGTATCTGGTGTGAAACTGGTGTGTCTGGTGTGTATCTGGTGTGTAACTGGTGTGTATCTGGTGTGTAAGTGTGTGTAACTGGTGTGTAACTGGTGTGTATCTGGTGTGTAACTGGTGTGTAACTGGTGTGTTACTGTGTGTAACTGTGTGTAACTATGTGTAACAGTGTGTAACTGTGTAACTGGTGTGTAACTGTGTGTAACTGATGTGTATCTGGTGTGTAACTGTGTGTAACTGGTGTGTAACTGGTGTGTAACTGTATGTAACTGGTGTGTTAATAGTGTGTAACTGTGTGTAACTGTGTATAACAGTGTGTAACTGTGTGTAACTGGTGAGCATCTGGTGTGTAACTGGTGTGTTACTGTGTTTAACTGTGTGTTACTGTGAGTAACAGTGTGTAACTGTGTGTAACTGGTGTGTAACTGGTGTGTATCTGGTGTGTAACAGTGTGTAACTGTGTGTAACTGGTGTGTAACTGGTGTGTAACTGGTGTGTATCTGGTGTGTATCTGGTGTGTAAGTGTGTGTAACTGGTGTGTAACTGGTGTGTATCTGTGAGTAACTGGTGTGTAACTGGTGTGTAACTGGTGTGTATCTGGTGTGTAACTGGTGTGTAACTGGTGTGTATCTGGTGTGTAACTGTTGTGTAACTGGTGTGTAACTGTTTGTTACTGTGTGCAATTGTGTGTAACTGGTTTGTAACTGTGTGTAACTGGTGTGTATCTGGTGTGTAACTGGTGTGTAACTGTTGTGTAACTGGTGTGTAACTGGTGTGTATCTGGTGTGTATCTGGTGTGTATCTGGTGTGTATCTGGTGTGTAAGTGTGTGCAACTGGTGTGTAACTGGTGTGTAACTGGTGTGTATCTGGTGTGTAACTGGTGTGTAACTGGTGTGTTACTGTGTGTAACTGTGTGTAACAGTGTGTAACTGTAACTGGTGTGTAACTGTGTGTAACTGATGTGTATCTGGTGTGTAACTGTGTGTAACTGGTGTGTAACTGTATGTAACTGGTGTGTTACTAGTGTGTAACTGTGTGTAACTGTGTATAACAGTGTGTAACTGTGTGTAACTGGTGAGCATCTGGTGTGTAACTGGTGGGTTACTGTGTGTAACTGTGTGTTACTGTGAGTAACAGTGTGTAACGTGTGTAACTGGTGTGTAACTGGTGTGTATCTGGTGTGTAACAGTGTGTAACTGTGTGTAACTGGTGTGTAACTGGTGTGTTACTGTGTGTAACTGTGTGTTACTGTGAGTAACAGTGTGTAACGTGTGTAACAGTGTGTAACTGGTGTGTAACTGGTGTGTATCTGGTGTGTAACTGGTGTGTATCTGGTGTGTAACTGGTGTGTAACTGGTGTGTAACTGTTTGTAACTGGTGTGTAACTGGTGTGTAACTGTTTGTAACTGGTGTGTAACTGGTGTGTATCTGGTGCGTAACTGGTGTGTATATGGTGTGTAACTGGTGTGTAACTGGTGTGTATCTGGTGTGTAACTGGTGTGTAACTGGTGTGTAACTGTTTGTAACTGGTGTGTAACTGGTCTGTAACTGTGTGTAAATGTGTGTAACAGTGTGTAACTGGTGTATAACTGGTGTGTTACTAGTGTGTAACTGTGTGTAACAGTGTGTAACAGTGTGTAACTGTGTGTAACTGGTGTGTATCTGGTGTGTAACTGGTGTGTAACTGGTGTGTATCTGGTGTGTTACTAGTGTGTAATTGTGTGTAACTGGTGTGCATCTGGTGTGTAACTGGTGTGTAACTGTGTGTTACTGTGTGTAATTGTGTGTAACTGGTGTGTAACTGTATGTAACTGGTGTGTTACTAGTGTGTAACTGTGTGTAACTGTGTATAACAGTGTGTAACTGTGTGTAACTGGTGAGCATCTGGTGTGTAACTGGTGGGTTACTGTGTGTAACTGTGTGTTACTGTGAGTAACAGTGTGTAACATGTGTAACTGTGTGTAACTGGTGTGTAACTGGTGTGTATCTGGTGTGTAACAGTGTGTAACTGTGTGTAACTGGTGTGTTACTGTGTGTAACTGTGTGTTACTGTGAGTAACAGTGTCTAACGTGTGTAACAGTGTGTAACTGTGTGTAACTGGTGTGTAACTGGTGTGTATCTGGTTTGTAACTGGTGTGTAACTGGTGTGTATCTGGTGTGTAACTGGTGTGTAACAGTGTGTAACTGTGTGTAACTGGTGTGTAACTGGTGTGTAACTGGTGTGTATCTGGTGTGTATCTGGTGTGTAAGTGTGTGTAACTGGTGTGTAACTGGTGTGTAACTGGTGTGTAACTGGTGTGTATCTGTGAGTAACTGGTGTGTAACTGGTGTGTATCTGGTGTGTAACTGGTGTGTAACTGGTATGTATCTGGTGTGTAACTGTGTGTAACAGTGTGTAACTGTGTGTAACTGGTGTGTATCTGGTGTGTAACTGGTGTGTATCTGGTGTGTTACTAGTGTGTAATTGTGTGTAACTGGTGTGCATCTGGTGTGTAACTGGTGTGTATCTGGTGTGTAAGTGTGTGTAAGTGTGTGTAACTGGTGTGTAACTGGTGTGTAACTGGTGTGTATCTGGTGTGTATCTGGTGTGTAAGTGTGTGTAACTGGTGTGTAACTGGTGTGTAACTGGTGTGTATCTGTGAGTAACTGGTGTGTAACTGGTGTGTAACTGGTGTGTATCTGGTGTGTATCTGGTGTGTAACTGGTGTGTAACTGGTGTGTATCTGGTGTGTAACTGGTGTGTAACTGGTGTGTAACTGTTTGTTACTGTGTGCAATTGTGTGTAACTGGTGTGTAACTGTGTGTAACTGGTGTGTATCTGGTGTGTAACTGGTGTGTAACTGGTGTGTAACTGGTGTGTATCTGGTGTGTATCTGGTGTGTATCTGGTGTGTAAGTGTGTGTAACTGGTGTGTAACTGGTGTGTAACTGGTGTGTATCTGGTGTGTAACTGATGTGTAACTGGTGTGTTACTGTGTGTAACTGTGTGTAACTGTGTGTAACAGTGTGTAACTGTGTAACTGGTGTGTAACTGTGTGTAACTGATGTGTATCTGGTGTGTAACTGTGTGTAACTGGTGTGTAACTGTATGTAACTGGTGTGTTACTAGTGTGTAACTGTGTGTAACTGTGTATAACAGTGTGTAACTGTGTGTAACTGGTGAGCATCTGGTGTGTAACTGGTGGGTTACTGTGTGTAACTGTGTGTTACTGTGAGTAACAGTGTGTAACGTGTGTAACTGTGTGTAACTGGTGTGTAACTGGTGTGTATCTGGTGTGTAACAGTGTGTAACTGTGTGTAACTGGTGTGTAACTGGTGTGTTACTGTGTGTAACTGTGTGTTACTGTGAGTAACAGTGTCTAACGTGTGTAACAGTGTGTAACTGTGTGTAACTGGTGTGTAACTGGTGTGTATCTGGTGTGTAACTGGTGTGTAACTGGTGTGTATCTGGTGTGTAACTGGTGTGTAACAGTGTGTAACTGTGTGTAACTGGTGTGTAACTGGTGTGTAACTGGTGTGTGTCTGGTGTGTATCTGGTGTGTAAGTGTGTGTAACTGGTGTGTAACTGGTGTGTAACTGGTGTGTATCTGTGAGTAACTGGTGTGTAACTGGTGTGTAACTGGTGTGTATCTGGTGTGTAACTGGTGTGTAACTGGTGTGTAACTGGTGTGTAACTGGTGTGTATCTGTGAGTAACTGGTGTGTAACTGGTGTGTAACTGGTGTGTATCTGGTGTGTAACTGTGTGTAACAGTGTGTAACTGTGTGTAACTGGTGTGTATCTGGTGTGTAACTGGTGTGTATCTGGTGTGTTACTAGTGTGTAATTGTGTGTAACTGGTGTGCATCTGGTGTGTAACTGGTGTGTATCTGGTGTGTAAGTGTGTGTAAGTGTGTGTAACTGGTGTGTAACTGGTGTGTAACTGGTGTGTATCTGGTGTGTATCTGGTGTGTAACTGGTGTGTATCTGTGAGTAACTGGTGTGTAACTGGTGTGTAACTGGTGTGTATCTGGTGTGTATCTGGTGTGTAACTGGTGTGTAACTGGTGTGTATCTGGTGTGTAACTGGTGTGTAACTGGTGTGTAACTGTTTGTTACTGTGTGCAATTGTGTGTAACTGGTGTGTAACTGTGTGTAACTGGTGTGTATCTGGTGTGTAACTGGTGTGTAACTGGTGTGTAACTGGTGTGTATCTGGTGTGTATCTGGTGTGTATCTGGTGTGTAAGTGTGTGTAACTGGTGTGTAACTGGTGTGTAACTGGTGTGTATCTGGTGTGTAACTGATGTGTAACTGGTGTGTTACTGTGTGTAACTGTGTGTAACTGTGTGTAACAGTGTGTAACTGTGTAACTGGTGTGTAACTGTGTGTAACTGATGTGTATATGGTGTGTAACTGTGTGTAACTGGTGTGTAACTGTATGTAACTGGTGTGTTACTAGTGTGTAACTGTGTGTAACTGTGTATAACAGTGTGTAACTGTGTGTAACTGGTGAGCATCTGGTGTGTAACTGGTGGGTTACTGTGTGTAACTGTGTGTTACTGTGAGTAACAGTGTGTAACGTGTGTAACTGTGTGTAACTGGTGTGTAACTGGTGTGTATCTGGTGTGTAACAGTGTGTAACTGTGTGTAACTGGTGTGTAACTGGTGTGTTACTGTGTGTAACTGTGTGTTACTGTGAGTAACAGTGTCTAACGTGTGTAACAGTGTGTAACTGTGTGTAACTGGTGTGTAACTGGTGTGTAACTGGTGTGTATCTGGTGTGTAACTGGTGTGTAACTGGTGTGTATCTGGTGTGTAACTGGTGTGTAACAGTGTGTAACTGTGTGTAACTGGTGTGAAACTGGTGTGTAACTGGTGTGTGTCTGGTGTGTATCTGGTGTGTAAGTGTGTGTAACTGGTGTGTAACTGGTGTGTAACTGGTGTGTAACTGGTGTGTATCTGTGAGTAACTGGTGTGTATCTGGTGTGTAACTGGTGTGTAACTGGTGTGTAACTGGTTGTAACTGGTGTGTAACTGGTGTGTAACTGTGTGTAAATGTGTGTAACAGTGTGTAACTGTGTGTAACTGGTGTGTATCTGGTGTGTAACTGGTGTGTATCTGGTGTGTTACTAGTGTGTAATTGTGTGTAACTGGTGTGCATCTGGTGTGTAACTGGTGTGTAACTGTGTGTTACTGTGTGTAATTGTGTGTAACTGGTGTGTATCTGGTGTGTAACTGGTGTGTAACTGGTGTGTAACTGATGTGTATCTGGTGTGAAACTGGTGTGTCTGGTGTGTATCTGGTGTGTAACTGGTGTGTATCTGGTGTGTAAGTGTGTGTAACTGGTGTGTAACTGGTGTGTATCTGGTGTGTAACTGGTGTGTAACTGCTGTGTTACTGTGTGTAACTGTGTGTAACTATGTGTAACAGTGTGTAACTGTGTAACTGGTGTGTAACTGTGTGTAACTGATGTGTATCTGGTGTGTAACTGTGTGTAACTGGTGTGTAACTGGTGTGTTAATAGTGTGTAACTGTGTGTAACTGTGTATAACAGTGTGTAACTGTGTGTAACTGGTGAGCATCTGGTGTGTAACTGGTGTGTTACTGTGTGTAACTGTGTGTTACTGTGAGTAACAGTGTGTAACTGTGTGTAACTGGTGTGTAACTGGTGTGTATCTGGTGTGTAACAGTGTGTAACTGTGTGTAACTGGTGTGTAACTGGTGTGTATCTGGTGTGTATCTGGTGTGTAAGTGTGTGTAACTGGTGTGTAACTGGTGTGTAACTGGTGTGTATCTGTGAGTAACTGGTGTGTAACTGGTGTGTAACTGGTGTGTATCTGGTGTGTAACTGGTGTGTAACTGGTGTGTATCTGGTGTGTAACTGGTGTGTAACTGTTTGTTACTGTGTGCAATTGTGTGTAACTGGTTTGTAACTGTGTGTAACTGGTGTGTATCTGGTGTGTAACTGGTGTGTAACTGTTGTGTAACTGGTGTGTAACTGGTGTGTATCTGGTGTGTATCTGGTGTGTATCTGGTGTGTATCTGGTGTGTAAGTGTGTGTAACTGGTGTCTAACTGGTGTGTAACTGGTGTGTATCTGGTGTGTAACTGGTGTGTAACTGGTGTGTTACTGTGTGTAACTGTGTGTAACTGTGTGTAACAGTGTGTAACTGTAACTGGTGTGTAACTGTGTGTAACTGATGTGTATCTGGTGTGTAACTGTGTGTAACTGGTGTGTAACTGTATGTAACTGGTGTGTTACTAGTGTGTAACTGTGTGTAACTGTGTATAACAGTGTGTAACTGTGTGTAACTGGTGAGCATCTGGTGTGTTACTGTGTGTAACTGTGTGTTACTGTGAGTAACAGTGTGTAACGTGTGTAACTGGTGTGTAACTGGTGTGTATCTGGTGTGTAACAGTGTGTAACTGTGTGTAACTGGTGTGTAACTGGTGTGTTACTGTGTGTAACTGTGTGTTACTGTGAGTAACAGTGTGTAACGTGTGTAACAGTGTGTAACTGATGTGTAACTGGTGTGTAACTGGTGTGTATCTGGTGTGTAACTGGTGTGTAACTGGTGTGTATCTGGTGTGTAACTGGTGTGTAACTGGTGTGTAACTGTTTGTAACTGGTGTGTAACTGGTGTGTAACTGTTTGTAACTGGTGTGTAACTGGTGTGTATCTGGTGCGTAACTGGTGTGTATATGGTGTGTAACTGGTGTGTAACTGGTGTGTATCTGGTGTGTAACTGGTGTGTAACTGGTGTGTAACTGTTTGTAACTGGTGTGTAACTGGTCTGTAACTGTGTGTAAATGTGTGTAACAGTGTGTAACTGGTGTGTAACTGGTGTGTTACTAGTGTGTAACTGTGTGTAACAGTGTGTAACAGTGTGTAACTGGTGTGTATCTGGTGTGTAACTGGTGTGTAACTGGTGTGTATCTGGTGTGTTACTAGTGTGTAATTGTGTGTAACTGGTGTGCATCTGGTGTGTAACTGGTGTGTAACTGTGTGTTACTGTGTGTAATTGTGTGTAACTGGTGTGTAACTGTATGTAACTGGTGTGTTACTAGTGTGTAACTGTGTATAACAGTGTGTAACTGTGTGTAACTGGTGAGCATCTGGTGTGTAACTGGTGGGTTACTGTGTGTAACTGTGTGTTACTGTGAGTAACAGTGTGTAACGTGTGTAACTGTGTGTAACTGGTGTGTAACTGGTGTGTATCTGGTGTGTAACAGTGTGTAACTGTGTGTAACTGGTGTGTTACTGTGTGTAACTGTGTGTTACTGTGAGTAACAGTGTCTAACGTGTGTAACAGTGTGTAACTGTGTGTAACTGGTGTGTAACTGGTGTGTAACTGGTGTGTATCTGGTGTGTAACTGGTGTGTAACTGGTGTGTATCTGGTGTGTAACTGGTGTGTAACAGTGTGTAACTGTGTGTAACTGGTGTGTAACTGGTGTGTATCTGGTGTGTATCTGGTGTGTAAGTGTGTGTAACTGGTGTGTAACTGGTGTGTAACTGGTGTGTATCTGTGAGTAACTGGTGTGTAACTGGTGTGTATCTGGTGTGTAACTGGTGTGTAACTGGTGTGTATCTGGTGTGTAACTGGTGTGTAACTGGTGTGTAACTGGTTGTAACTGGTGTGTAACTGGTGTGTAACTGTGTGTAAATGTGTGTAACAGTGTGTAACTGGTGTGTAACTGGTGTGTTACTAGTGTGTAACTGTGTGTAACAGTGTGTAACTGTGTGTAACTGGTGTGTATCTGGTGTGTAACTGGTGTGTATCTGGTGTGTTACTAGTGTGTAATTGTGTGTAACTGGTGTGCATCTGGTGTGTAACTGGTGTGTAACTGTGTGTTACTGTGTGTAATTGTGTGTAACTGGTGTGTATCTGGTGTGTAACTGGTGTGTAACTGGTGTGTAACTGATGTGTATCTGGTGTGAAACTGGTGTGTCTGGTGTGTATCTGGTGTGTAACTGGTGTGTATCTGGTGTGTAAGTGTGTGTAACTGGTGTGTAACTGGTGTGTATCTGGTGTGTAACTGGTGTGTAACTGGTGTGTTACTGTGTGTAACTGTGTGTAACTATGTGTAACAGTGTGTAACTGTGTAACTGGTGTGTAACTGTGTGTAACTGATGTGTATCTGGTGTGTAACTGTGTGTAACTGGTGTGTAACTGTATGTAACTGGTGTGTTAATAGTGTGTAACTGTGTGTAACTGTGTATAACAGTGTGTAACTGTGTGTAACTGGTGAGCATCTGGTGTGTAACTGGTGTGTTACTGTGTGTAACTGTGTGTTACTGTTAGTAACAGTGTGTAACGTGTGTAACTGGTGTGTATCTGGTGTGTAACAGTGTGTAACTGTGTGTAACTGGTGTGTAACTGGTGTGTAACTGGTGTGTATCTGGTGTGTATCTGGTGTGTAAGTGTGTGTAACTGGTGTGTATCTGTGAGTAACTGGTGTGTAACTGGTGTGTAACTGGTGTGTATCTGGTGTGTAACTGGTGTGTAACTGGTGTGTATCTGGTGTGTAACTGGTGTGTAACTGGTGTGTAACTGTTTGTTACTGTGTGCAATTGTGTGTAACTGGTGTGTAACTGTGTGTAACTGGTGTGTATCTGGTGTGTAACTGGTGTGTAACTGTTGTGTAACTGGTGTGTAACTGGTGTGTATCTGGTGTGTCTCTGGTGTGTATCTGGTGTGTATCTGGTGTGTAAGTGTGTGTAACTGGTGTGTATCTGGTGTGTAACTGGTGTGTAACTGGTGTGTAACTGTGTGTAACTGTGTGTAAATGTGTGTAACTGTGTGTAACAGTGTGTAACTGTGTAACTGGTGTGTAACTGTGTGTAACTGATGTGTATCTGGTGTGTAACTGTGTGTAACTGGTGTGTAACTGTATGTAACTGGTGTGTTACTAGTGTGTAACTGTGTGTAACTGTGTATAACAGTGTGTAACTGTGTGTAACTGGTGAGCATCTGGTGTGTAACTGGTGGGTTACTGTGTGTAACTGTGTGTTACTGTGAGTAACAGTGTGTAACGTGTGTAACTGTGTGTAACTGGTGTGTATCTGGTGTGTAACTGGTGTGTAACAGTGTGTAACAGTGTGTAACAGTGTGTAACTGTTTGTAACAGTGTGTAACTGTGTGTAACTGGTGTGTATCTGGTGTGTAACTGTGTGTAACTGGTGTGTAACTGGTGTGTATCTGGTGTGTATCTGGTGTGTAAGTGTGTGTAACTGGTGTGTATCTGGTGAGTAACTGGTGTGTAACTGGTGTGTAACTGGTGTGTTACTGTGTGTAACAGTGTGTAACTGTGTGTAACTGGTGTGCATCTGGTGTGTAACTGGTGTGTAACTGGTGTGTTACTGTGTGTAACAGTGTGTAACTGTGTAACTGGTGTGTAACTGTGTGTAACTGGTGTGTAACTGATGTGTATCTGGTGTGTAACTGTGTGTAACTGGTGTGTAACCGTATGTAACTGGTGTGTTACTAGTGTGTAACTGTGTTTAACTGTGTGTAACAGTGTGTAACTGTGTGTAACTGGTGAGCAGCTGGTGTGTAACTGGTGTGTTACTGTGTGTAACTGTGTGTTACTGTGTGTAACTGGTGTGTATCTGGTGCGTAACTGTGTGTAACTGGTGTGTAACTGGTGTGTATCTGGTGTGTAACAGTGTGTAACTGTGTGTAACTGGTGTGTAACTGGTGTGTATCTGGTGTGTATCTGGTGTGTAAGTGTGTGTAACTGGTGTGTAACTGGTGTGTAACTGGTGTGTATCTGTGAGTAACTGGTGTGTAACTGGTGTGTATCTGGTGTGTAACTGGTGTGTAACTGGTGTGAATCTGGTGTGTAACTGGTGTGTAACTGGTGTGTAACTGTTTGTAACTGGTGTGTAACTGGTGTGTAACTGTGTGTAAATGTGTGTAACAGTGTGTAACTGGTGTGTTACTAGTGTGTAACTGTGTGTAACAGTGTGTAACTGTGTGTAACTGGTGTGTATCTGGTGTTTAACTGGTGTGTAACTGGTGTGTATCTGGTGTGTTACTAGTGTGTAATTGTGTGTAACTGGTGTGCATCTGGTGTGTAACTGGTGTGTAACTGTGTGTTACTGTGTGTAATTGTGTGTAACTGGTGAGTATCTGGTGTGTAACTGGTGTGTAACTGATGTGTATCTGGTGTGAAACTGGTGTGTCTGGTGTGTATCTGGTGTGTAACTGGTGTGTATCTGGTGTGTAAGTGTGTATAACTGGTGTGTAACTGGTGTGTAACTGGTGTGTATCTGGTGTGTAACTGGTGTGTAACTGGTGTGTTACTGTGTGTAACTGTGTGTAACTATGTGTAACAGTGTGTAACTGGTGTGTAACTGTATGTAACTGGTGTGTTAATAGTGTGTAACTGTGTGTAACTGTGTATAACAGTGTGTAACTGTGTGTAACTGGTGAGCATCTGGTGTGTAACTGGTGTGTTACTGTGTGTAACTGTGTGTTACTGTGAGTAACAGTGTGTAACGTGTGTAACTGTGTGTAACTGGTGTGTAACTGGTGTGTATCTGGTGTGTAACTGGTGTGTAACTGGTGTGTATCTGTGAGTAACTGGTGTGTAACTGGTGTGTAACTGGTGTGTATCTGGTGTGTACCTGGTGTGTAACTGGTGTGTAACTGGTGTGTATCTGGTGTGTAACTGGTGTGTAACTGGTGTGTATCTGGTGTGTAACAGTGTGTAACTGTGTGTAACTGGTGTGTAACTGGTGTGTAACTGGTGTGTTACTGTGTGTAACTGGTGTGTATCTGGTGTTTAACTGGTGTGTAACTGGTGTGTATCTGGTGTGTTACTAGTGTGTAATTGTGTGTAACTGGTGTGCATCTGGTGTGTAACTGGTGTGTAACTGTGTGTTACTGTGTGTAATTGTTTGTAACTGGTGTGTAACTGTATGTAACTGGTGTGTTACTAGTGTGTAACTGTGTATAACAGTGTGTAACTGTGTGTAACTGGTGAGCATCTGGTGTGTAACTGGTGGGTTACTGTGTGTAACTGTGTGTTACTGTGAGTAACAGTGTGTAACGTGTGTAACTGTGTGTAACTGGTGTGTATCTGGTGTGTAACAGTGTGTAACTGGTGTGTAACTGGTGTGTTACTGTGTGTAACTGTGTGTTACTGTGAGTAACAGTGTCTAACGTGTGTAACAGTGTGTAACTGTGTGTAACTGGTGTGTAACTGGTGTGTAACTGGTGTGTATCTGGTGTGTAACTGGTGTGTAACTGGTGTGTATCTGGTGTGTAACTGGTGTGTAACAGTGTGTAACTGTGTGTAACTGGTGTGTAACTGGTGTGTAACTGGTGTGTATCTGGTGTGTATCTGGTGTGTAAGTGTGTGTAACTGGTGTGTAACTGGTGTGTAACTGGTGTGTAACTGGTGTGTATCTGTGAGTAACTGGTGTGTAACTGGTGTGTAACTGGTTGTAACTGGTGTGTATCTGGTGTGTAAGTGTGTGTAACTGGTGTGTAACTGGTGTGTATCTGGTGTGTAACTGGTGTGTAACTGGTGTGTTACTGTGTGTAACTGTGTGTAACTATGTGTAACAGTGTGTAACTGTGTAACTGGTGTGTAACTGTGTGTAACTGATGTGTAACTGTGTGTAACTGGTGTGTAACTGTATGTAACTGGTGTGTTAATAGTGTGTAACTGTGTGTAACTGTGTATAACAGTGTGTAAGTGTGTGTAACTGGTGTGTAACTGGTGTGTAACTGGTGTGTAACTGGTGTGTATCTGTGAGTAACTGGTGTGTAACTGGTGTGTATCTGGTGTGTAACTGGTGTGTAACTGGTGTGTATCTGGTGTGTAACTGGTGTGTAACTGGTGTGTAACTGGTTGTAACTGGTGTGTATCTGGTGTGTAAGTGTGTGTAACTGGTGTGTAACTGGTGTGTATCTGGTGTGTAACTGGTGTGTAACTGGTGTGTTACTGTGTGTAACTGTGTGTAACTATGTGTAACAGTGTGTAACTGTGTAACTGGTGTGTAACTGTGTGTAACTGATGTGTAACTGTGTGTAACTGGTGTGTAACTGTATGTAACTGGTGTGTTAATAGTGTGTAACTGTGTGTAACTGTGTATAACAGTGTGTAACTGTGTGTAACTGGTGAGCATCTGGTGTGTAACTGGTGTGTTACTGTGTGTAACTGTGTGTTACTGTTAGTAACAGTGTGTAACGTGTGTAACTGGTGTGTATCTGGTGTGTAACAGTGTGTAACTGTGTGTAACTGGTGTGTAACTGGTGTGTAACTGGTGTGTATCTGGTGTGTATCTGGTGTGTAAGTGTGTGTAACTGGTGTGTAACTGGTGTGTAACTGGTGTGTATCTGTGAGTAACTGGTGTGTAACTGGTGTGTAACTGGTGTGTATCTGGTGTGTAACTGGTGTGTAACTGGTGTGTATCTGGTGTGTAACTGGTGTGTAACTGGTGTGTAACTGTTTGTTACTGTGTGCAATTGTGTGTAACTGGTGTGTAACTGTGTGTAACTGGTGTGTATCTGGTGTGTAACTGGTGTGTAACTGTTGTGTAACTGGTGTGTAACTGGTGTGTATCTGGTGTGTCTCTGGTGTGTATCTGGTGTGTATCTGGTGTGTAAGTGTGTGTAACTGGTGTGTAACTGGTGTGTAACTGGTGTGTATCTGGTGTGTAACTGGTGTGTAACTGGTGTGTAACTGTGTGTAACTGTGTGTAACTGTGTGTAACTGTGTGTAACTGTGTGTACCAGTGTGTAACTGTGTAACTGGTGTGTAACTGTGTGTAACTGATGTGTATCTGGTGTGTAACTGTGTGTAACTGGTGTGTAACTGTATGTAACTGGTGTGTTACTAGTGTGTAACTGTGTGTAACTGTGTATAACAGTGTGTAACTGTGTGTAACTGGTGAGCATCTGGTGTGTAACTGGTGGGTTACTGTGTGTAACTGTGTTTCACTGTGAGTAACAGTGTGTAACGTGTGTAACTGTGTGTAACTGGTGTGTAACTGGTGTGTATCTGGTGTGTAACTGGTGTGTAACTGTTTGTAACAGTGTGTAACAGTGTGTAACTGTTTGTAACAGTGTGTAACAGTGTGTAACTGTGTGTAACTGGTGTGTATCTGGTGTGTAACTGTGTGTAACAGTGTGTAACTGTGTGTAACTGGTGTGTATCTGGTGTGTAACTGGTGTGTATCTGGTGTGTTACTAGTGTGTAATTGTGTGTAACTGGTGTGCATCTGGTGTGTAACTGGTGTGTATCTGGTGTGTAAGTGTGTGTAAGTGTGTGTAACTGGTGTGTAACTGGTGTGTAACTGGTGTGTATCTGGTGTGTATCTGGTGTGTAACTGGTGTGTATCTGTGAGTAACTGGTGTGTAACTGGTGTGTAACTGGTGTGTATCTGGTGTGTATCTGGTGTGTAACTGGTGTGTAACTGGTGTGTATCTGGTGTGTAACTGGTGTGTAACTGGTGTGTAACTGTTTGTTACTGTGTGCAATTGTGTGTAACTGGTGTGTAACTGTGTGTAACTGGTGTGTATCTGGTGTGTAACTGGTGTGTAACTGGTGTGTAACTGGTGTGTATCTGGTGTGTATCTGGTGTGTATCTGGTGTGTAAGTGTGTGTAACTGGTGTGTAACTGGTGTGTAACTGGTGTGTATCTGGTGTGTAACTGATGTGTAACTGGTGTGTTACTGTGTGTAACTGTGTGTAACTGTGTGTAACAGTGTGTAACTGTGTAACTGGTGTGTAACTGTGTGTAACTGATGTGTATATGGTGTGTAACTGTGTGTAACTGGTGTGTAACTGTATGTAACTGGTGTGTTACTAGTGTGTAACTGTGTGTAACTGTGTATAACAGTGTGTAACTGTGTGTAACTGGTGAGCATCTGGTGTGTAACTGGTGGGTTACTGTGTGTAACTGTGTGTTACTGTGAGTAACAGTGTGTAACGTGTGTAACTGTGTGTAACTGGTGTGTAACTGGTGTGTATCTGGTGTGTAACAGTGTGTAACTGTGTGTAACTGGTGTGTAACTGGTGTGTTACTGTGTGTAACTGTGTGTTACTGTGAGTAACAGTGTCTAACGTGTGTAACAGTGTGTAACTGTGTGTAACTGGTGTGTAACTGGTGTGTAACTGGTGTGTATCTGGTGTGTAACTGGTGTGTAACTGGTGTGTATCTGGTGTGTAACTGGTGTGTAACAGTGTGTAACTGTGTGTAACTGGTGTGAAACTGGTGTGTAACTGGTGTGTGTCTGGTGTGTATCTGGTGTGTAAGTGTGTGTAACTGGTGTGTAACTGGTGTGTAACTGGTGTGTAACTGGTGTGTATCTGTGAGTAACTGGTGTGTATCTGGTGTGTAACTGGTGTGTAACTGGTGTGTAACTGGTTGTAACTGGTGTGTAACTGGTGTGTAACTGTGTGTAAATGTGTGTAACAGTGTGTAACTGTGTGTAACTGGTGTGTATCTGGTGTGTAACTGGTGTGTATCTGGTGTGTTACTAGTGTGTAATTGTGTGTAACTGGTGTGCATCTGGTGTGTAACTGTGTGTTACTGTGTGTAATTGTGTGTAACTGGTGTGTATCTGGTGTGTAACTGGTGTGTAACTGGTGTGTAACTGATGTGTATCTGGTGTGAAACTGGTGTGTCTGGTGTGTATCTGGTGTGTAACTGGTGTGTATCTGGTGTGTAAGTGTGTGTAACTGGTGTGTAACTGGTGTGTATCTGGTGTGTAACTGGTGTGTAACTGCTGTGTTACTGTGTGTAACTGTGTGTAACTATGTGTAACAGTGTGTAACTGTGTAACTGGTGTGTAACTGTGTGTAACTGATGTGTATCTGGTGTGTAACTGTGTGTAACTGGTGTGTAACTGGTGTGTTAATAGTGTGTAACTGTGTGTAACTGTGTATAACAGTGTGTAACTGTGTGTAACTGGTGAGCATCTGGTGTGTAACTGGTGTGTTACTGTGTGTAACTGTGTGTTACTGTGAGTAACAGTGTGTAACTGTGTGTAACTGGTGTGTAACTGGTGTGTATCTGGTGTGTAACAGTGTGTAACTGTGTGTAACTGGTGTGTAACTGGTGTGTATCTGGTGTGTATCTGGTGTGTAAGTGTGTGTAACTGGTGTGTAACTGGTGTGTAACTGGTGTGTATCTGTGAGTAACTGGTGTGTAACTGGTGTGTAACTGGTGTGTATCTGGTGTGTAACTGGTGTGTAACTGGTGTGTATCTGGTGTGTAACTGGTGTGTAACTGTTTGTTACTGTGTGCAATTGTGTGTAACTGGTTTGTAACTGTGTGTAACTGGTGTGTATCTGGTGTGTAACTGGTGTGTAACTGTTGTGTAACTGGTGTGTAACTGGTGTGTATCTGGTGTGTATCTGGTGTGTATCTGGTGTGTATCTGGTGTGTAAGTGTGTGTAACTGGTGTCTAACTGGTGTGTAACTGGTGTGTATCTGGTGTGTAACTGGTGTGTAACTGGTGTGTTACTGTGTGTAACTGTGTGTAACTGTGTGTAACAGTGTGTAACTGTAACTGGTGTGTAACTGTGTGTAACTGATGTGTATCTGGTGTGTAACTGTGTGTAACTGGTGTGTAACTGTATGTAACTGGTGTGTTACTAGTGTGTAACTGTGTGTAACTGTGTATAACAGTGTGTAACTGTGTGTAACTGGTGAGCATCTGGTGTGTTACTGTGTGTAACTGTGTGTTACTGTGAGTAACAGTGTGTAACGTGTGTAACTGGTGTGTAACTGGTGTGTATCTGGTGTGTAACAGTGTGTAACTGTGTGTAACTGGTGTGTAACTGGTGTGTTACTGTGTGTAACTGTGTGTTACTGTGAGTAACAGTGTGTAACGTGTGTAACAGTGTGTAACTGATGTGTAACTGGTGTGTAACTGGTGTGTATCTGGTGTGTAACTGGTGTGTATCTGGTGTGTAACTGGTGTGTAACTGGTGTGTAACTGTTTGTAACTGGTGTGTAACTGGTGTGTAACTGTTTGTAACTGGTGTGTAACTGGTGTGTATCTGGTGCGTAACTGGTGTGTATATGGTGTGTAACTGGTGTGTAACTGGTGTGTATCTGGTGTGTAACTGGTGTGTAACTGGTGTGTAACTGTTTGTAACTGGTGTGTAACTGGTCTGTAACTGTGTGTAAATGTGTGTAACAGTGTGTAACTGGTGTGTAACTGGTGTGTTACTAGTGTGTAACTGTGTGTAACAGTGTGTAACAGTGTGTAACTGGTGTGTATCTGGTGTGTAACTGGTGTGTAACTGGTGTGTATCTGGTGTGTTACTAGTGTGTAATTGTGTGTAACTGGTGTGCATCTGGTGTGTAACTGGTGTGTAACTGTGTGTTACTGTGTGTAATTGTGTGTAACTGGTGTGTAACTGTATGTAACTGGTGTGTTACTAGTGTGTAACTGTGTATAACAGTGTGTAACTGTGTGTAACTGGTGAGCATCTGGTGTGTAACTGGTGGGTTACTGTGTGTAACTGTGTGTTACTGTGAGTAACAGTGTGTAACGTGTGTAACTGTGTGTAACTGGTGTGTAACTGGTGTGTATCTGGTGTGTAACAGTGTGTAACTGTGTGTAACTGGTGTGTTACTGTGTGTAACTGTGTGTTACTGTGAGTAACAGTGTCTAACGTGTGTAACAGTGTGTAACTGTGTGTAACTGGTGTGTAACTGGTGTGTAACTGGTGTGTATCTGGTGTGTAACTGGTGTGTAACTGGTGTGTATCTGGTGTGTAACTGGTGTGTAACAGTGTGTAACTGTGTGTAACTGGTGTGTAACTGGTGTGTATCTGGTGTGTATCTGGTGTGTAAGTGTGTGTAACTGGTGTGTAACTGGTGTGTAACTGGTGTGTATCTGTGAGTAACTGGTGTGTAACTGGTGTGTATCTGGTGTGTAACTGGTGTGTAACTGGTGTGTATCTGGTGTGTAACTGGTGTGTAACTGGTGTGTAACTGGTTGTAACTGGTGTGTAACTGGTGTGTAACTGTGTGTAAATGTGTGTAACAGTGTGTAACTGGTGTGTAACTGGTGTGTTACTAGTGTGTAACTGTGTGTAACAGTGTGTAACTGTGTGTAACTGGTGTGTATCTGGTGTGTAACTGGTGTGTATCTGGTGTGTTACTAGTGTGTAATTGTGTGTAACTGGTGTGCATCTGGTGTGTAACTGGTGTGTAACTGTGTGTTACTGTGTGTAATTGTGTGTAACTGGTGTGTATCTGGTGTGTAACTGGTGTGTAACTGGTGTGTAACTGATGTGTATCTGGTGTGAAACTGGTGTGTCTGGTGTGTATCTGGTGTGTAACTGGTGTGTATCTGGTGTGTAAGTGTGTGTAACTGGTGTGTAACTGGTGTGTATCTGGTGTGTAACTGGTGTGTAACTGGTGTGTTACTGTGTGTAACTGTGTGTAACTATGTGTAACAGTGTGTAACTGTGTAACTGGTGTGTAACTGTGTGTAACTGATGTGTATCTGGTGTGTAACTGTGTGTAACTGGTGTGTAACTGTATGTAACTGGTGTGTTAATAGTGTGTAACTGTGTGTAACTGTGTATAACAGTGTGTAACTGTGTGTAACTGGTGAGCATCTGGTGTGTAACTGGTGTGTTACTGTGTGTAACTGTGTGTTACTGTTAGTAACAGTGTGTAACGTGTGTAACTGGTGTGTATCTGGTGTGTAACAGTGTGTAACTGTGTGTAACTGGTGTGTAACTGGTGTGTAACTGGTGTGTATCTGGTGTGTATCTGGTGTGTAAGTGTGTGTAACTGGTGTGTAACTGGTGTGTATCTGTGAGTAACTGGTGTGTAACTGGTGTGTAACTGGTGTGTATCTGGTGTGTAACTGGTGTGTAACTGGTGTGTATCTGGTGTGTAACTGGTGTGTAACTGGTGTGTAACTGTTTGTTACTGTGTGCAATTGTGTGTAACTGGTGTGTAACTGTGTGTAACTGGTGTGTATCTGGTGTGTAACTGGTGTGTAACTGTTGTGTAACTGGTGTGTAACTGGTGTGTATCTGGTGTGTCTCTGGTGTGTATCTGGTGTGTATCTGGTGTGTAAGTGTGTGTAACTGGTGTGTATCTGGTGTGTAACTGGTGTGTAACTGGTGTGTAACTGTGTGTAACTGTGTGTAACTGGTGTGTTACTAGTGTGTAACTGTGTGTAACTGTGTATAACAGTGTGTAACAGTGTGTAACTGTGTAACTGGTGTGTAACTGTGTGTAACTGATGTGTATCTGGTGTGTAACTGTGTGTAACTGGTGTGTAACTGTATGTAACTGGTGTGTTACTAGTGTGTAACTGTGTGTAACTGTGTATAACAGTGTGTAACTGTGTGTAACTGGTGAGCATCTGGTGTGTAACTGGTGGGTTACTGTGTGTAACTGTGTGTTACTGTGAGTAACAGTGTGTAACGTGTGTAACTGTGTGTAACTGGTGTGTAACTGGTGTGTATCTGGTGTGTAACTGGTGTGTAACAGTGTGTAACAGTGTGTAACAGTGTGTAACTGTTTGTAACAGTGTGTAACTGTGTGTAACTGGTGTGTATCTGGTGTGTAACTGTGTGTAACTGGTGTGTAACTGGTGTGTATCTGGTGTGTATCTGGTGTGTAAGTGTGTGTAACTGGTGTGTATCTGGTGAGTAACTGGTGTGTAACTGGTGTGTAACTGGTGTGTTACTGTGTGTAACAGTGTGTAACTGTGTGTAACTGGTGTGCATCTGGTGTGTAACTGGTGTGTAACTGGTGTGTTACTGTGTGTAACAGTGTGTAACTGTGTAACTGGTGTGTAACTGTGTGTAACTGGTGTGTAACTGATGTGTATCTGGTGTGTAACTGTGTGTAACTGGTGTGTAACCGTATGTAACTGGTGTGTTACTAGTGTGTAACTGTGTTTAACTGTGTGTAACAGTGTGTAACTGTGTGTAACTGGTGAGCAGCTGGTGTGTAACTGGTGTGTTACTGTGTGTAACTGTGTGTTACTGTGTGTAACTGGTGTGTATCTGGTGCGTAACTGTGTGTAACTGGTGTGTAACTGGTGTGTATCTGGTGTGTAACAGTGTGTAACTGTGTGTAACTGGTGTGTAACTGGTGTGTATCTGGTGTGTATCTGGTGTGTAAGTGTGTGTAACTGGTGTGTAACTGGTGTGTAACTGGTGTGTAACTGGTGTGTATCTGTGAGTAACTGGTGTGTAACTGGTGTGTATCTGGTGTGTAACTGGTGTGTAACTGGTGTGAATCTGGTGTGTAACTGGTGTGTAACTGGTGTGTAACTGTTTGTAACTGGTGTGTAACTGGTGTGTAACTGTGTGTAAATGTGTGTAACAGTGTGTAACTGGTGTGTTACTAGTGTGTAACTGTGTGTAACAGTGTGTAACTGTGTGTAACTGGTGTGTATCTGGTGTTTAACTGGTGTGTAACTGGTGTGTATCTGGTGTGTTACTAGTGTGTAATTGTGTGTAACTGGTGTGCATCTGGTGTGTAACTGGTGTGTAACTGTGTGTTACTGTGTGTAATTGTGTGTAACTGGTGTGTATCTGGTGTGTAACTGGTGTGTAACTGATGTGTATCTGGTGTGAAACTGGTGTGTCTGGTGTGTATCTGGTGTGTAACTGGTGTGTATCTGGTGTGTAAGTGTGTATAACTGGTGTGTAACTGGTGTGTAACTGGTGTGTATCTGGTGTGTAACTGGTGTGTAACTGGTGTGTTACTGTGTGTAACTGTGTGTAACTATGTGTAACAGTGTGTAACTGGTGTGTAACTGTATGTAACTGGTGTGTTAATAGTGTGTAACTGTGTGTAACTGTGTATAACAGTGTGTAACTGTGTGTAACTGGTGAGCATCTGGTGTGTAACTGGTGTGTTACTGTGTGTAACTGTGTGTTACTGTGAGTAACAGTGTGTAACGTGTGTAACTGTGTGTAACTGGTGTGTAACTGGTGTGTATCTGGTGTGTAACTGGTGTGTAACTGGTGTGTATCTGTGAGTAACTGGTGTGTAACTGGTGTGTAACTGGTGTGTATCTGGTGTGTACCTGGTGTGTAACTGGTGTGTAACTGGTGTGTATCTGGTGTGTAACTGGTGTGTAACTGGTGTGTATCTGGTGTGTAACAGTGTGTAACTGTGTGTAACTGGTGTGTAACTGGTGTGTAACTGGTGTGTTACTGTGTGTAACTGGTGTGTATCTGGTGTTTAACTGGTGTGTAACTGGTGTGTATCTGGTGTGTTACTAGTGTGTAATTGTGTGTAACTGGTGTGCATCTGGTGTGTAACTGGTGTGTAACTGTGTGTTACTGTGTGTAATTGTTTGTAACTGGTGTGTAACTGTATGTAACTGGTGTGTTACTAGTGTGTAACTGTGTATAACAGTGTGTAACTGTGTGTAACTGGTGAGCATCTGGTGTGTAACTGGTGGGTTACTGTGTGTAACTGTGTGTTACTGTGAGTAACAGTGTGTAACGTGTGTAACTGTGTGTAACTGGTGTGTATCTGGTGTGTAACAGTGTGTAACTGGTGTGTAACTGGTGTGTTACTGTGTGTAACTGTGTGTTACTGTGAGTAACAGTGTCTAACGTGTGTAACAGTGTGTAACTGTGTGTAACTGGTGTGTAACTGGTGTGTAACTGGTGTGTATCTGGTGTGTAACTGGTGTGTAACTGGTGTGTATCTGGTGTGTAACTGGTGTGTAACAGTGTGTAACTGTGTGTAACTGGTGTGTAACTGGTGTGTAACTGGTGTGTATCTGGTGTGTATCTGGTGTGTAAGTGTGTGTAACTGGTGTGTAACTGGTGTGTAACTGGTGTGTAACTGGTGTGTATCTGTGAGTAACTGGTGTGTAACTGGTGTGTAACTGGTGTGTATCTGGTGTGTAACTGGTGTGTAACTGGTGTGTATCTGGTGTGTAACTGGTGTGTAACTGGTGTGTAACTGGTTGTAACTGGTGTGTATCTGGTGTGTAAGTGTGTGTAACTGGTGTGTAACTGGTGTGTATCTGGTGTGTAACTGGTGTGTAACTGGTGTGTTACTGTGTGTAACTGTGTGTAACTATGTGTAACAGTGTGTAACTGTGTAACTGGTGTGTAACTGTGTGTAACTGATGTGTAACTGTGTGTAACTGGTGTGTAACTGTATGTAACTGGTGTGTTAATAGTGTGTAACTGTGTGTAACTGTGTATAACAGTGTGTAAGTGTGTGTAACTGGTGTGTAACTGGTGTGTAACTGGTGTGTAACTGGTGTGTATCTGTGAGTAACTGGTGTGTAACTGGTGTGTATCTGGTGTGTAACTGGTGTGTAACTGGTGTGTATCTGGTGTGTAACTGGTGTGTAACTGGTGTGTAACTGGTTGTAACTGGTGTGTATCTGGTGTGTAAGTGTGTGTAACTGGTGTGTAACTGGTGTGTATCTGGTGTGTAACTGGTGTGTAACTGGTGTGTTACTGTGTGTAACTGTGTGTAACTATGTGTAACAGTGTGTAACTGTGTAACTGGTGTGTAACTGTGTGTAACTGATGTGTAACTGTGTGTAACTGGTGTGTAACTGTATGTAACTGGTGTGTTAATAGTGTGTAACTGTGTGTAACTGTGTATAACAGTGTGTAACTGTGTGTAACTGGTGAGCATCTGGTGTGTAACTGGTGTGTTACTGTGTGTAACTGTGTGTTACTGTTAGTAACAGTGTGTAACGTGTGTAACTGGTGTGTATCTGGTGTGTAACAGTGTGTAACTGTGTGTAACTGGTGTGTAACTGGTGTGTAACTGGTGTGTATCTGGTGTGTATCTGGTGTGTAAGTGTGTGTAACTGGTGTGTAACTGGTGTGTAACTGGTGTGTATCTGTGAGTAACTGGTGTGTAACTGGTGTGTAACTGGTGTGTATCTGGTGTGTAACTGGTGTGTAACTGGTGTGTATCTGGTGTGTAACTGGTGTGTAACTGGTGTGTAACTGTTTGTTACTGTGTGCAATTGTGTGTAACTGGTGTGTAACTGTGTGTAACTGGTGTGTATCTGGTGTGTAACTGGTGTGTAACTGTTGTGTAACTGGTGTGTAACTGGTGTGTATCTGGTGTGTCTCTGGTGTGTATCTGGTGTGTATCTGGTGTGTAAGTGTGTGTAACTGGTGTGTAACTGGTGTGTAACTGGTGTGTATCTGGTGTGTAACTGGTGTGTAACTGGTGTGTAACTGTGTGTAACTGTGTGTAACTGTGTGTAACTGTGTGTAACTGTGTGTACCAGTGTGTAACTGTGTAACTGGTGTGTAACTGTGTGTAACTGATGTGTATCTGGTGTGTAACTGTGTGTAACTGGTGTGTAACTGTATGTAACTGGTGTGTTACTAGTGTGTAACTGTGTGTAACTGTGTATAACAGTGTGTAACTGTGTGTAACTGGTGAGCATCTGGTGTGTAACTGGTGGGTTACTGTGTGTAACTGTGTTTCACTGTGAGTAACAGTGTGTAACGTGTGTAACTGTGTGTAACTGGTGTGTAACTGGTGTGTATCTGGTGTGTAACTGGTGTGTAACTGTTTGTAACAGTGTGTAACAGTGTGTAACTGTTTGTAACAGTGTGTAACAGTGTGTAACTGTGTGTAACTGGTGTGTATCTGGTGTGTAACTGTGTGTAACTGGTGTGTAACTGGTGTGTATCTGGTGTGTATCTGGTGTGTAAGTGTGTGTAACTGGTGTGTATCTGGTGAGTAACTGGTGTGTAACTGGTGTGTAACTGGTGTGTTACTGTGTGTAACAGTGTGTAACTGTGTGTAACTGGTGTGCATCTGGTGTGTAACTGGTGTGTAACTGGTGTGTTACTGTGTGTAACAGTGTGTAACTTTGTAACTGGTGTGTAACTGTGTGTAACTGGTGTGTAACTGGTGTGTAACTGATGTGTATCTGGTGTGTAACTGTGTGTAACTGGTGTGTAACCGTATGTAACTGGTGTGTTACTAGTGTGTAACTGTGTTTAACTGTGTGTAACAGTGTGTAACTGTGTGTAACTGGTGAGCAGCTGGTGTGTAACTGGTGTGTTACTGTGTGTAACTGTGTGTTACTGTGTGTAACTGGTGTGTAACTGGTGTGTATCTGTGAGTAACTGGTGTGTAACTGGTGTGTATCTGGTGTGTAACTGGTTTGTAACTGGTGTGTATCTGGTGTGTAACTGGTGTGTAACTGGTGTGTAACTGTTTGTAACTGGTGTGTAACTGGTGTGTAACTGTGTGTAAATGTGTGTAACAGTGTGTAACTGGTGTGTAACTGGTGTGTTACTAGTGTGTAACAGTGTGTAACTGTGTGTAACTGGTGTGTATCTGGTGTTTAACTGGTGTGTAACTGGTGTGTATCTGGTGTGTTACTAGTGTGTAATTGTGTGTAACTGGTGTGCATCTGGTGTGTAACTGGTGTGTAACTGTGTGTTACTGTGTGTAATTGTGTGTAACTGGTGTGTATCTGGTGTGTAACTGGTGTGTAACTGATGTGTATCTGGTGTGAAACTGGTGTGTCTGGTGTGTATCTGGTGTGTAACTGGTGTGTATCTGGTGTGTAAGTGTGTATAACTGGTGTGTAACTGGTTTGTAACTGGTGTGTATCTGGTGTGTAACTGGTGTGTAACTGGTGTGTTACTGTGTGTAACTGTGTGTAACTATGTGTAACAGTGTGTAACTGTGTAACTGGTGTGTAACTGTGTGTAACTGATGTGTATCTGGTGTGTAACTGTGTGTAACTGGTGTGTAACTGTATGTAACTAGTGTGTTAATAGTGTGTAACTGTGTGTAACTGTGTATAACAGTGTGTAACTGTGTGTAACTGGTGAGCATCTGGTGTGTAACTGGTGTGTTACTGTGTGTAACTGTGTGTTACTGTGAGTAACAGTGTGTAACGTGTGTAACTGTGTGTAACTGGTGTGTAACTGGTGTGTAACTGGTGTGTAACTGGTGTGTATCTGTGAGTAACTGGTGTGTAACTGGTGTGTAACTGGTGTGTATCTGGTGTGTATCTGGTGTGTAACTGGTGTGTAACTGGTGTGTATCTGGTGTGTAACTGGTGTGTAACTGGTGTGTAACTGTTTGTTACTGTGTGCAATTGTGTGTAACTGGTGTGTAACTGTGTGTAACTGGTGTGTAACTGGTGTGTAACTGGTGTGTAACTGGTGTGTATCTGGTGTGTATCTGGTGTGTATCTGGTGTGTATCTGGTGTGTAAGTGTGTGTAACTGGTGTGTAACTGGTGTGTAACTGGTGTGTATCTGGTGTGTAACTGGTGTGTAACTGGTGTGTTACTGTGTGTAACTGTGTGTAACTGTGTGTAACAGTGTGTAACTGTGTAACTGGTGTGTAACTGTGTGTAACTGATGTGTATCTGGTGTGTAACTGTGTGTAACTGGTGTGTAACTGTATGTAACTGGTGTGTTACTAGTGTGTAACTGTGTGTAACTGTGTATAACAGTGTGTAACTGTGTGTAACTGGTGAGCATCTGGTGTGTAACTGGTGGGTTACTGTGTGTAACTGTGTGTTACTGTGAGTAACAGTGTGTAACGTGTGTAACTGTGTGTAACTGGTGTGTAACTGGTGTGTATCTGGTGTGTAACAGTGTGTAACTGTGTGTAACTGGTGTGTAACTGGTGTGTAACTGGTGTGTTACTGTGTGTAACAGTGTGTAACTGTGTGTAACTGGTGTGTAACTGGTGTGTATCTGGTGTTTAACTGGTGTGTAACTGGTGTGTATCTGGTGTGTTACTAGTGTGTAATTGTGTGTAACTGGTGTGCATCTGGTGTGTAACTGTGTGTTACTGTGTGTAATTGTGTGTAACTGGTGTGTATCTGGTGTGTAACTGGTGTGTAACTGATGTGTATCTGGTGTGAAACTGGTGTGTCTGGTGTGTATCTGGTGTGTAACTGGTGTGTATCTGGTGTGTAAGTGTGTATAACTGGTGTGTAACTGGTGTGTAACTGGTGTGTAACTGGTGTGTTACTGTGTGTAACTGTGTGTAACTATGTGTAACAGTGTGTAACTGTGTAACTGGTGTGTAACTGTGTGTAACTGATGTGTATCTGGTGTGTAACTGTGTGTAACTGGTGTGTAACTGTATGTAACTGGTGTGTTAATAGTGTGTAACTGTGTGTAACTGTGTATAACAGTGTGTAACTGTGTGTAACTGGTGAGCATCTGGTGTGTAACTGGTGTGTTACTGTGTGTAACTGTGTGTTACTGTGAGTAACAGTGTGTAACGTGTGTAACTGTGTGTAACTGGTGTGTAACTGGTGTGAATCTGGTGTGTAACTGGTGTGTAACTGGTGTGTAACTGTTTGTTACTGTGTGCAATTGTGTGTAACTGTGTGTAACTGGTGTGTAACTGGTGTGTAACTGGTGTGTATCTGGTGTGTATCTGGTGTGTATCTGGTGTGTAAGTGTGTGTAACTGGTGTGTAACTGGTGTGTAACTGGTGTGTAACTGGTGTGTAACTGGTGTGTTACTGTGTGTAACTGTGTGTAACTGTGTGTAACAGTGTGTAACTGTGTAACTGGTGTGTAACTGTGTGTAACTGATGTGTATCTGGTGTGTAACTGTGTGTAACTGGTGTGTAACTGTATGTAACTGGTGTGTTACTAGTGTGTAACTGTGTGTAACTGTGTATAACAGTGTGTAACTGTGTGTAACTGGTGAGCATCTGGTGTGTAACTGGTGGGTTACTGTGTGTAACTGTGTGTTACTGTGAGTAACAGTGTGTAACGTGTGTAACTGTGTGTAACTGGTGTGTAACTGGTGTGTATCTGGTGTGTAACAGTGTGTAACTGTGTGTAACTGGTGTGTAACTGGTGTGTAACTGGTGTGTTACTGTGTGTAACAGTGTGTAACAGTGTGTAACTGGTGTGCATCTGGTGTGTAACTGGTGTGTAACTGGTGTGTTACTGTGTGTAACAGTGTGTAACTGTGTAACTGGTGTGTAACTGTGTGTAACTGGTGTGTAACTGGTGTGTAACTGATGTGTATCTGGTGTGTAACTGTGTGTAACTGGTGTGTAACTGTATGTAACTGGTGTGTTACTAGTGTGTAACTGTGTTTAACTGTGTGTAACTGTGTGTAACTGGTGTGTATCTGGTGTGTAACTGGTGTGTAACTGGTGTGTATCTGGTGTGTAACTGGTGTGTTACTGTGTGTAACTGTGTGTTACTGTGTGTAACTGGTGTTTATCTGGTGTGTAACTGTGTGTAACTGGTGTGTATCTGGTGTGTAACAGTGTGTAACTGTGTGTAACTGGTGTGTAACTGGTGTGTATCTGGTGTGTATCTGGTGTGTAAGTGTGTGTAACTGGTGTGTAACTGGTGTGTAACTGGTGTGTATCTGGTGTGTAACTGGTGTGTAACTGGTGTGTATCTGGAGTGTAACTGGTGTGTAACTGGTGTGTAACTGTTTGTAACTGGTGTGTAACTGGTGTGTAACTGTTTGTAACTGGTGTGTAACTGGTGTGTATATGGTGTGTAACTGGTGTGTAACTGGTGTGTATCTGGTGTGTAACTGGTGTGTAACTGGTGTGTAACTGTTTGTAACTGGTCTGTAACTGGTCTGTAACTGTGTGTAAATGTGTGTAACAGTGTGTAACTGGTGTGTAACTGGTGTGTTACTAGTGTGTAACTGTGTGTAACAGTGTGTAAATGTGTGTAACTGTGTGTAACTGGTGTGTATCTGGTGTGTAACTGGTGAGCATCTGGTGTGTAACTGGTGTGTTACTGTGTGTAACTGTGTGTTACTGTGTGTAACTGGTGTGTATCTGGTGTGTAACTGTGTGTAACTGGTGTGTAACTGGTGTGTATCTGGTGTGTAACAGTGTGTAACTGTGTGTAACTGGTGTGTAACTGGTGTGTAACTGGTGTGTATCTGGTGTGTATCTGGTGTGTAAGTGTGTGTAACTGGTGTGTAACTGGTGTGTAACTGGTGTGTATCTGTGAGTAACTGGTGTGTAACTGGTGTGTATCTGGTGTGTAACTGGTGTGTAACTGGTGTGTATCTGGTGTGTAACTGGTGTGTAACTGGTGTGTAACTGTTTGTAACTGGTGTGTAACTGTGTGTAAATGTGTGTAACAGTGTGTAACTGGTGTGTAACTGGAGTGTTACTAGTGTGTAACTGTGTGTAACAGTGTGTAACTGTGTGTAACTGGTGTGTATCTGGTGTGTAACTGGTGTGTAACTGGTGTGTATCTGGTGTGTTACTAGTGTGTAATTGTGTGTAACTGGTGTGCATCTGGTGTGTAACTGGTGTGTAACTGTGTGTTACTGTGTGTAATTGTGTGTAACTGGTGTGTATCTGGTGTGTAACTGGTGTGTAACTGATGTGTATCTGGTGTGAAACTGGTGTGTCTGGTGTGTATCTGGTGTGTAACTGGTGTGTATCTGGTGTGTAAGTGTGTGTAACTGGTGTGTAACTGGTGTGTAACTGATGTGTATCTGGTGTGTAACTGGTGTGTATCTGGTGTGTTACTGTGTGTAACTGTGTGTAACTATGTGTAACAGTGTGTAACTGTGTAACTGGTGTGTAACTGTGTGTAACTGATGTGTATCTGGTGTGTAAATGTGTGTAACTGGTGTGTAACTGTATTTAACTGGTGTGTTAATAGTGTGTAACTGTGTGTAACTATGTATAATAGTGTGTAACTGTGTGTAACTGGTGAGCATCTGGTGTGTAACTGGTGTGTTACTGTGTGTAACTGTGTGTTACTGTGAGTAACAGTGTGTAACGTGTGTAACTGTGTGTAACTGGTGTGTAACTGGTGTGTATCTGGTGTGTATCTGGTGTGTAACAGTGTGTAACTGTGTGTAACTGGTGTGTAACTGGTGTGTAACTGGTGTGTATCTGGTGTGTATCTGGTGTGTAAGTGTGTGTAACTGGTGTGTAACTGGTGTGTAACTGGTGTGTATCTGTGAGTAACTGGTGTGTAACTGGTGTGTAACTGGTGTGTATCTGGTGTGTATCTGGTGTGTAACTGGTGTGTAACTGGTGTGTATCTGGTGTGTAACTGGTGTGTAACTGGTGTGTAACTGTTTGTTACTGTGTGCAATTGTGTGTAACTGGTGTGTAACTGTGTGTAACTGGTGTGTATCTGGTGTGTAACTGGTGTGTAACTGGTGTGTAACTGGTGTGTATCTGGTGTGTATCTGGTGTGTATCTGGTGTGTATCTGGTGTGTAAGTGTGTGTAAGTGTGTGTAACTGGTGTGTAACTGGTGTGTAACTGGTGTGTAACTGGTGTGTATCTGGTGTGTAACTGGTTTGTAACTGGTGTGTTACTGTGTGTAACTGTGTGTAACTGTGTGTAACAGTGTGTAACTGTGTAACTGGTGTGTAACTGTGTGTAACTGGTGTGTAACTGGTGTGTATCTGGTGTGTATCTGGTGTGTAAGTGTGTGTAACTGGTGTGTAACTGGTGTGTAACTGGTGTGTATCTGTGAGTAACTGGTGTGTAACTGGTGTGTATCTGGTGTGTAACTGGTGTGTAACTGGTGTGTATCTGGTGTGTAACTGGTGTGTAACTGGTGTGTAACTGTTTGTAACTGGTGTGTAACTGTGTGTAAATGTGTGTAACAGTGTGTAACTGGTGTGTAACTGGAGTGTTACTAGTGTGTAACTGTGTGTAACAGTGTGTAACTGTGTGTAACTGGTGTGTATCTGGTGTGTAACTGGTGTGTAACTGGTGTGTATCTGGTGTGTTACTAGTGTGTAATTGTGTGTAACTGGTGTGCATCTGGTGTGTAACTGGTGTGTAACTGTGTGTTACTGTGTGTAATTGTGTGTAACTGGTGTGTATCTGGTGTGTAACTGGTGTGTAACTGATGTGTATCTGGTGTGAAACTGGTGTGTCTGGTGTGTATCTGGTGTGTAACTGGTGTGTATCTGGTGTGTAAGTGTGTGTAACTGGTGTGTAACTGGTGTGTAACTGATGTGTATCTGGTGTGTAACTGGTGTGTATCTGGTGTGTTACTGTGTGTAACTGTGTGTAACTATGTGTAACAGTGTGTAACTGTGTAACTGGTGTGTAACTGTGTGTAACTGATGTGTATCTGGTGTGTAAATGTGTGTAACTGGTGTGTAACTGTATTTAACTGGTGTGTTAATAGTGTGTAACTGTGTGTAACTATGTATAACAGTGTGTAACTGTGTGTAACTGGTGAGCATCTGGTGTGTAACTGGTGTGTTACTGTGTGTAACTGTGTGTTACTGTGAGTAACAGTGTGTAACGTGTGTAACTGTGTGTAACTGGTGTGTAACTGGTGTGTATCTGGTGTGTATCTGGTGTGTAACAGTGTGTAACTGTGTGTAACTGGTGTGTAACTGGTGTGTAACTGGTGTGTATCTGGTGTGTATCTGGTGTGTAAGTGTGTGTAACTGGTGTGTAACTGGTGTGTAACTGGTGTGTATCTGTGAGTAACTGGTGTGTAACTGGTGTGTAACTGGTGTGTATCTGGTGTGTATCTGGTGTGTAACTGGTGTGTAACTGGTGTGTATCTGGTGTGTAACTGGTGTGTAACTGGTGTGTAACTGTTTGTTACTGTGTGCAATTGTGTGTAACTGGTGTGTAACTGTGTGTAACTGGTGTGTATCTGGTGTGTAACTGGTGTGTAACTGGTGTGTAACTGGTGTGTATCTGGTGTGTATCTGGTGTGTATCTGGTGTGTATCTGGTGTGTAAGTGTGTGTAACTGGTGTGTAACTGGTGTGTAACTGGTGTGTATCTGGTGTGTAACTGGTTTGTAACTGGTGTGTTACTGTGTGTAACTGTGTGTAACTGTGTGTAACAGTGTGTAACTGTGTAACTGGTGTGTAACTGTGTGTAACTGATGTGTATCTGGTGTGTAACTGTGTGTAACTGGTGTGTAACTGTATGTAACTGGTGTGTTACTACTGTGTAACTGTGTGTAACTGTGTATAACAGTGTGTAACTGTGTGTAACTGGTGAGCATCTGGTGTGTAACTGGTGGGTTACTGTGTGTAACTGTGTGTTACTGTGAGTAACAGTGTGTAACGTGTGTAACTGTGTGTAACTGGTGTGTAACTGGTGTGTATCTGGTGTGTAACAGTGTGTAACTGTGTGTAACTGGTGTGTAACTGGTGTGTTACTGTGTGTAACTGTGTGTTACTGTGAGTAACAGTGTCTAACGTGTGTAACAGTGTGTAACTGTGTGTAACTGGTGTGTAACTGGTGTGTAACTGGTGTGTATCTGGTGTGTAACTGGTGTGTAACTGGTGTGTATCTGGTGTGTAACTGGTGTGTAACAGTGTGTAACTGTGTGTAACTGGTGTGTAACTGGTGTGTAACTGGTGTGTGTCTGGTGTGTATCTGGTGTGTAAGTGTGTGTAACTGGTGTGTAACTGGTGTGTAACTGGTGTGTAACTGGTGTGTATCTGTGAGTAACTGGTGTGTAACTGGTGTGTAACTGGTGTGTATCTGGTGTGTAACAGTGTGTAACTGGTGTGTATCTGGTGTGTAACTGGTGTGTAACTGGTTGTAACTGGTGTGTAACTGGTGTGTAACTGTGTGTAAATGTGTGTAACAGTGTGTAACTGGTGTGTAACTGGTGTGTTACTAGTGTGTAACTGTGTGTAACAGTGTGTAACTGTTTTTAACTGGTGTGTATCTGGTGTGTAACTGGTGTGTAACTGGTGTGTATCTGGTGTGTTACTAGTGTGTAATTGTGTGTAACTGGTGTGCATCTGGTGTGTAACTGGTGTGTAACTGTGTGTTACTGTGTGTAATTGTGTGTAACTGGTGTGTATCTGGTGTGTAACTGGTGTGTAACTGGTGTGTAACTGATGTGTATCTGGTGTGAAACTGGTGTGTCTGGTGTGTATCTGGTGTGTAACTGTGTGTAACTGGTGTGTTACTGTGTGTAACTGTGTGTTACTGTGAGTAACAGTGTCTAACGTGTGTAACAGTGTGTAACTGTGTGTAACTGGTGTGTAACTGGTGTGTATCTGGTTTGTAACTGGTGTGTAACTGGTGTGTATCTGGTGTGTAACTGGTGTGTAACAGTGTGTAACTGTGTGTAACTGGTGTGTAACTGGTGTGTAACTGGTGTGTATCTGGTGTGTATCTGGTGTGTAAGTGTGTGTAACTGGTGTGTAACTGGTGTGTAACTGGTGTGTAACTGGTGTGTATCTGTGAGTAACTGGTGTGTAACTGGTGTGTATCTGGTGTGTAACTGGTGTGTAACTGGTATGTATCTGGTGTGTAACTGTGTGTAACAGTGTGTAACTGTGTGTAACTGGTGTGTATCTGGTGTGTAACTGGTGTGTATCTGGTGTGTTACTAGTGTGTAATTGTGTGTAACTGGTGTGCATCTGGTGTGTAACTGGTGTGTATCTGGTGTGTAAGTGTGTGTAAGTGTGTGTAACTGGTGTGTAACTGGTGTGTAACTGGTGTGTATCTGGTGTGTATCTGGTGTGTAAGTGTGTGTAACTGGTGTGTAACTGGTGTGTAACTGGTGTGTATCTGTGAGTAACTGGTGTGTAACTGGTGTGTAACTGGTGTGTATCTGGTGTGTATCTGGTGTGTAACTGGTGTGTAACTGGTGTGTATCTGGTGTGTAACTGGTGTGTAACTGGTGTGTAACTGTTTGTTACTGTGTGCAATTGTGTGTAACTGGTGTGTAACTGTGTGTAACTGGTGTGTATCTGGTGTGTAACTGGTGTGTAACTGGTGTGTAACTGGTGTGTATCTGGTGTGTATCTGGTGTGTATCTGGTGTGTAAGTGTGTGTAACTGGTGTGTAACTGGTGTGTAACTGGTGTGTATCTGGTGTGTAACTGATGTGTAACTGGTGTGTTACTGTGTGTAACTGTGTGTAACTGTGTGTAACAGTGTGTAACTGTGTAACTGGTGTGTAACTGTGTGTAACTGATGTGTATCTGGTGTGTAACTGTGTGTAACTGGTGTGTAACTGTATGTAACTGGTGTGTTACTAGTGTGTAACTGTGTGTAACTGTGTATAACAGTGTGTAACTGTGTGTAACTGGTGAGCATCTGGTGTGTAACTGGTGGGTTACTGTGTGTAACTGTGTGTTACTGTGAGTAACAGTGTGTAACGTGTGTAACTGTGTGTAACTGGTGTGTAACTGGTGTGTATCTGGTGTGTAACAGTGTGTAACTGTGTGTAACTGGTGTGTAACTGGTGTGTTACTGTGTGTAACTGTGTGTTACTGTGAGTAACAGTGTCTAACGTGTGTAACAGTGTGTAACTGTGTGTAACTGGTGTGTAACTGGTGTGTATCTGGTGTGTAACTGGTGTGTAACTGGTGTGTATCTGGTGTGTAACTGGTGTGTAACAGTGTGTAACTGTGTGTAACTGGTGTGTAACTGGTGTGTAACTGGTGTGTGTCTGGTGTGTATCTGGTGTGTAAGTGTGTGTAACTGGTGTGTAACTGGTGTGTAACTGGTGTGTAACTGGTGTGTATCTGTGAGTAACTGGTGTGTAACTGGTGTGTAACTGGTGTGTATCTGGTGTGTAACTGGTGTGTAACTGGTGTGTAACTGGTGTGTATCTGTGAGTAACTGGTGTGTAACTGGTGTGTATCTGGTGTGTAACTGGTGTGTAACTGGTGAGCATCTGGTGTGTAACTGGTGGGTTACTGTGTGTAACTGTGTGTTACTGTGAGTAACAGTGTGTAACGTGTGTAACTGTGTGTAACTGGTGTGTAACTGGTGTGTATCTGGTGTGTAACAGTGTGTAACTGTGTGTAACTGGTGTGTAACTGGTGTGTTACTGTGTGTAACTGTGTGTTACTGTGAGTAACAGTGTCTAACGTGTGTAACAGTGTGTAACTGTGTGTAACTGGTGTGTAACTGGTGTGTATCTGGTGTGTAACTGGTGTGTAACTGGTGTGTATCTGGTGTGTAACTGGTGTGTAACAGTGTGTAACTGTGTGTAACTGGTGTGTAACTGGTGTGTAACTGGTGTGTGTCTGGTGTGTATCTGGTGTGTAAGTGTGTGTAACTGGTGTGTAACTGGTGTGTAACTGGTGTGTAACTGGTGTGTATCTGTGAGTAACTGGTGTGTAACTGGTGTGTATCTGGTGTGTAACTGGTGTGTAACTGGTGTGTAACTGGTGTGTATCTGTGAGTAACTGGTGTGTAACTGGTGTGTATCTGGTGTGTAACTGGTGTGTAACTGGTGTGTATCTGGTGTGTAACTGGTGTGTATCTGGTGTGTTACTAGTGTGTAATTGTGTGTAACTGGTGTGCATCTGGTGTGTAACTGGTGTGTATCTGGTGTGTAAGTGTGTGTAAGTGTGTGTAACTGGTGTGTAACTGGTGTGTAACTGGTGTGTATCTGGTGTGTATCTGGTGTGTAACTGGTGTGTATCTGTGAGTAACTGGTGTGTAACTGGTGTGTAACTGGTGTGTATCTGGTGTGTATCTGGTGTGTAACTGGTGTGTAACTGGTGTGTATCTGGTGTGTAACTGGTGTGTAACTCTTTGTTACTGTGTGCAATTGTGTGTAACTGGTGTGTAACTGTGTGTAACTGGTGTGTATCTGGTGTGTAACTGGTGTGTAACTGGTGTGTATCTGGTGTGTATCTGGTGTGTATCTGGTGTGTAAGTGTGTGTAACTGGTGTGTAACTGGTGTGTAACTGGTGTGTATCTGGTGTGTAACTGATGTGTAACTGGTGTGTTACTGTGTGTAACTGTGTGTAACTGTGTGTAACAGTGTGTAACTGTGTAACTGGTGTGTAACTGTGTGTAACTGATGTGTATCTGGTGTGTAACTGTGTGTAACTGGTGTGTAACTGTATGTAACTGGTGTGTTACTAGTGTGTAACTGTGTGTAACTGTGTATAACAGTGTGTAACTGTGTGTAACTGGTGAGCATCTGGTGTGTAACTGGTGGGTTACTGTGTGTAACTGTGTGTTACTGTGAGTAACAGTGTGTAACGTGTGTAACTGTGTGTAACTGGTGTGTAACTGGTGTGTATCTGGTGTGTAACAGTGTGTAACTGTGTGTAACTGGTGTGTAACTGGTGTGTTACTGTGTGTAACTGTGTGTTACTGTGAGTAACAGTGTCTAACGTGTGTAACAGTGTGTAACTGGTGTGTAACTGGTGTGTAACTGGTGTGTATCTGGTGTGTAACTGGTGTGTAACTGGTGTGTATCTGGTGTGTAACTGGTGTGTAACAGTGTGTAACTGTGTGTAACTGGTGTGTAACTGGTGTGTAACTGGTGTGTGTCTGGTGTGTATCTGGTGTGTAAGTGTGTGTAACTGGTGTGTAACTGGTGTGTAACTGGTGTGTAACTGGTGTGTATCTGTGAGTAACTGGTGTGTAACTGGTGTGTAACTGGTGTGTATCTGGTGTGTAACTGGTGTGTAACTGGTGTGTATCTGGTGTGTAACTGGTGTGTAACTGGTGTGTAACTGGTTGTAACTGGTGTGTAACTGGTGTGTAACTGTGTGTAAATGTGTGTAACAGTGTGTAACTGTGTGTAACTGGTGTGTATCTGGTGTGTAACTGGTGTGTATCTGGTGTGTTACTAGTGTGTAATTGTGTGTAACTGGTGTGCATCTGGTGTGTAACTGGTGTGTAACTGTGTGTTACTGTGTGTAATTGTGTGTAACTGGTGTGTATCTGGTGTGTAACTGGTGTGTAACTGGTGTGTAACTGATGTGTATCTGGTGTGAAACTGGTGTGTCTGGTGTGTATCTGGTGTGTAACTGGTGTGTATCTGGTGTGTAAGTGTGTGTAACTGGTGTGTAACTGGTGTGTATCTGGTGTGTAACTGGTGTGTAACTGGTGTGTTACTGTGTGTAACTGTGTGTAACTATGTGTAACAGTGTGTAACTGTGTAACTGGTGTGTAACTGTGTGTAACTGATGTGTATCTGGTGTGTAACTGTGTGTAACTGGTGTGTAACTGGTGTGTTAATAGTGTGTAACTGTGTGTAACTGTGTATAACAGTGTGTAACTGTGTGTAACTGGTGAGCATCTGGTGTGTAACTGGTGTGTTACTGTGTGTAACTGTGTGTTACTGTGAGTAACAGTGTGTAACTGTGTGTAACTGGTGTGTAACTGGTGTGTATCTGGTGTGTAACAGTGTGTAACTGTGTGTAACTGGTGTGTAACTGGTGTGTATCTGGTGTGTATCTGGTGTGTAAGAGTGTGTAACTGGTGTGTAACTGGTGTGTAACTGGTGTGTATCTGTGAGTAACTGGTGTGTAACTGGTGTGTAACTGGTGTGTATCTGGTGTGTAACTGGTGTGTAACTGGTGTGTATCTGGTGTGTAACTGGTGTGTAACTGGTGTGTAACTGTTTGTTACTGTGTGCAATTGTGTGTAACTGGTTTGTAACTGTGTGTAACTGGTGTGTATCTGGTGTGTAACTGGTGTGTAACTGTTGTGTAACTGGTGTGTAACTGGTGTGTATCTGGTGTGTATCTGGTGTGTAAGTGTGTGTAACTGGTGTATAACTGGTGTGTAACTGGTGTGTATCTGGTGTGTAACTGGTGTGTAACTGGTGTGTTACTGTGTGTAACTGTGTGTAACAGTGTGTAACTGTAACTGGTGTGTAACTGTGTGTAACTGATGTGTATCTGGTGTGTAACTGTGTGTAACTGGTGTGTAACTGTATGTAACTGGTGTGTTACTAGTGTGTAACTGTGTGTAACTGTGTATAACAGTGTGTAACTGTGTGTAACTGGTGAGCATCTGGTGTGTTACTGAGTGTAACCGTGTGTTACTGTGAGTAACAGTGTGTAACGTGTGTAACTGGTGTGTAACTGGTGTGTATCTGGTGTGTAACAGTGTGTAACTGTGTGTAACTGGTGTGTAACTGGTGTGTTACTGTGTGTAACTGTGTGTTACTGTGAGTAACAGTGTGTAACGTGTGTAACAGTGTGTAACTGATGTGTAACTGGTGTGTAACTGGTGTGTATCTGGTGTGTAACTGGTGTGTAACTGGTGTGTATCTGGTGTGTAACTGGTGTGTAACTGGTGTGTAACTGTTTGTAACTGGTGTGTAACTGGTGTGTAACTGTTTGTAACTGGTGTGTAACTGGTGTGTATCTGGTGCGTAACTGGTGTGTATATGGTGTGTAACTGGTGTGTAACTGGTGTGTATCTGGTGTGTAACTGGTGTGTAACTGGTGTGTAACTGTTTGTAACTGGTGTGTAACTGGTCTGTAACTGTGTGTAAATGTGTGTAACAGTGTGTAACTGGTGTGTAACTGGTGTGTTACTAGTGTGTAACTGTGTGTAACAGTGTGTAACAGTGTGTAACTGGTGTGTATCTGGTGTGTAACTGGTGTGTAACTGGTGTGTATCTGGTGTGTTACTAGTGTGTAATTGTGTGTAACTGGTGTGCATCTGGTGTGTAACTGGTGTGTAACTGTGTGTTACTGTGTGTAATTGTGTGTAACTGGTGTGTAACTGTATGTAACTGGTGTGTTACTAGTGTGTAACTGTGTGTAACTGTGTATAACAGTGTGTAACTGTGTGTAACTGGTGAGCATCTGGTGTGTAACTGGTGGGTTACTGTGTGTAACTGTGTGTTACTGTGAGTAACAGTGTGTAACGTGTGTAACTGTGTGTAACTGGTGTGTAACTGGTGTGTATCTGGTGTGTAACAGTGTGTAACTGTGTGTAACTGGTGTGTTACTGTGTGTAACTGTGTGTTACTGTGAGTAACAGTGTCTAACGTGTGTAACAGTGTGTAACTGTGTGTAACTGGTGTGTAACTGGTGTGTAACTGGTGTGTATCTGGTGTGTAACTGGTGTGTAACTGGTGTGTATCTGGTGTGTAACTGGTGTGTAACAGTGTGTAACTGTGTGTAACTGGTGTGTAACTGGTGTGTAACTGGTGTGTATCTGGTGTGTAAGTGTGTGTAACTGGTGTGTAACTGGTGTGTAACTGGTGTGTATCTGTGAGTAACTGGTGTGTAACTGGTGTGTATCTGGTGTGTAACTGGTGTGTAACTGGTGTGTATCTGGTGTGTAACTGGTGTGTAACTGGTGTGTAACTGGTTGTAACTGGTGTGTAACTGGTGTGTAACTGTGTGTAAATGTGTGTAACAGTGTGTAACTGGTGTGTAACTGGTGTGTTACTAGTGTGTAACTGTGTGTAACAGTGTGTAACTGTGTGTAACTGGTGTGTATCTGGTGTGTAACTGGTGTGTATCTGGTGTGTTACTAGTGTGTAATTGTGTGTAACTGGTGTGCATCTGGTGTGTAACTGGTGTGTAACTGTGTGTTACTGTGTGTAATTGTGTGTAACTGGTGTGTATCTGGTGTGTAACTGGTGTGTAACTGGTGTGTAACTGATGTGTATCTGGTGTGAAACTGGTGTGTCTGGTGTGTATCTGGTGTGTAACTGGTGTGTATCTGGTGTGTAAGTGTGTGTAACTGGTGTGTAACTGGTGTGTATCTGGTGTGTAACTGGTGTGTAACTGGTGTGTTACTGTGTGTAACTGTGTGTAACTATGTGTAACAGTGTGTAACTGTGTAACTGGTGTGTAACTGTGTGTAACTGATGTGTATCTGGTGTGTAACTGTGTGTAACTGGTGTGTAACTGTATGTAAATGGTGTGTTAATAGTGTGTAACTGTGTGTAACTGTGTATAACAGTGTGTAACTGTGTGTAACTGGTGAGCATCTGGTGTGTAACTGGTGTGTTACTGTGTGTAACTGTGTGTTACTGTTAGTAACAGTGTGTAACGTGTGTAACTGGTGTGTATCTGGTGTGTAACAGTGTGTAACTGTGTGTAACTGGTGTGTAACTGGTGTGTAACTGGTGTGTATCTGGTGTGTATCTGGTGTGTAAGTGTGTGTAACTGGTGTGTAACTGGTGTGTAACTGGTGTGTATCTGTGAGTAACTGGTGTGTAACTGGTGTGTAACTGGTGTGTATCTGGTGTGTAACTGGTGTGTAACTGGTGTGTATCTGGTGTGTAACTGGTGTGTAACTGGTGTGTAACTGTTTGTTACTGTGTGCAATTGTGTGTAACTGGTGTGTAACTGTGTGTAACTGGTGTGTATCTGGTGTGTAACTGGTGTGTAACTGTTGTGTAACTGGTGTGTAACTGGTGTGTATCTGGTGTGTCTCTGGTGTGTATCTGGTGTGTATCTGGTGTGTAAGTGTGTGTAACTGGTGTGTAACTGGTGTGTATCTGGTGTGTAACTGGTGTGTAACTGGTGTGTAACTGTGTGTAACTGTGTGTAACTGTGTGTAACTGTGTGTAACAGTGTGTAACTGTGTAACTGGTGTGTAACTGTGTGTAACTGATGTGTATCTGGTGTGTAACTGTGTGTAACTGGTGTGTAACTGTATGTAACTGGTGTGTTACTAGTGTGTAACTGTGTGTAACTGTGTATAACAGTGTGTAACTGTGTGTAACTGGTGAGCATCTGGTGTGTAACTGGTGGGTTACTGTGTGTAACTGTGTGTTACTGTGAGTAACAGTGTGTAACGTGTGTAACTGTGTGTAACTGGTGTGTAACTGGTGTGTATCTGGTGTGTAACTGGTGTGTAACAGTGTGTAACAGTGTGTAACAGTGTGTAACTGTGTGTAACTGGTGTGTATCTGGTGTGTAACTGTGTGTAACTGGTGTGTAACTGGTGTGTATATGGTGTGTATCTGGTGTGTAAGTGTGTGTAACTGGTGTGTATCTGGTGAGTAACTGGTGTGTAACTGGTGTGTAACTGGTGTGTTACTGTGTGTAACAGTGTGTAACTGTGTGTAACTGGTGTGCATCTGGTGTGTAACTGGTGTGTAACTGGTGTGTTACTGTGTGTAACAGTGTGTAACTGTGTAACTGGTGTGTAACTGTGTGTAACTGGTGTGTAACTGATGTGTATCTGGTGTGTAACTGTGTGTAACTGGTGTGTAACCGTATGTAACTGGTGTGTTACTAGTGTGTAACTGTGTTTAACTGTGTGTAACAGTGTGTAACTGTGTGTAACTGGTGAGCAGCTGGTGTGTAACTGGTGTGTTACTGTGTGTAACTGTGTGTTACTGTGTGTAACTGGTGTGTATCTGGTGCGTAACTGTGTGTAACTGGTGTGTAACTGGTGTGTATCTGGTGTGTAACAGTGTGTAACTGTGTGTAACTGGTGTGTAACTGGTGTGTATCTGGTGTGTATCTGGTGTGTAAGTGTGTGTAACTGGTGTGTAACTGGTGTGTAACTGGTGTGTATCTGTGAGTAACTGGTGTGTAACTGGTGTGTATCTGGTGTGTAACTGGTGTGTAACTGGTGTGAATCTGGTGTGTAACTGGTGTGTAACTGGTGTGTAACTGTTTGTAACTGGTGTGTAACTGGTGTGTAACTGTGTGTAAATGTGTGTAACAGTGTGTAACTGGTGTGTAACTGGTGTGTTACTAGTGTGTAACTGTGTGTAACAGTGTGTAACTGTGTGTAACTGGTGTGTATCTGGTGTTTAACTGGTGTGTAACTGGTGTGTATCTGGTGTGTTACTAGTGTGTAATTGTGTGTAACTGGTGTGCATCTGGTGTGTAACTGGTGTGTAACTGTGTGTTACTGTGTGTAATTGTGTGTAACTGGTGTGTATCTGGTGTGTAACTGGTGTGTAACTGATGTGTATCTGGTGTGAAACTGGTGTGTCTGGTGTGTATCTGGTGTGTAACTGGTGTGTATCTGGTGTGTAAGTGTGTATAACTGGTGTGTAACTGGTGTGTAACTGGTGTGTATCTGGTGTGTAACTGGTGTGTAACTGGTGTGTTACTGTGTGTAACTGTGTGTAACTATGTGTAACAGTGTGTAACTGGTGTGTAACTGTATGTAACTGGTGTGTTAATAGTGTGTAACTGTGTGTAACTGTGTATAACAGTGTGTAACTGTGTGTAACTGGTGAGCATCTGGTGTGTAACTGGTGTGTTACTGTGTGTAACTGTGTGTTACTGTGAGTAACAGTGTGTAACGTGTGTAACTGTGTGTAACTGGTGTGTAACTGGTGTGTAACTGGTGTGTATCTGTGAGTAACTGGTGTGTAACTGGTGTGTAACTGGTGTGTATCTGGTGTGTACCTGGTGTGTAACTGGTGTGTAACTGGTGTGTATCTGGTGTGTAACTGGTGTGTAACTGGTGTGTATCTGGTGTGTAACAGTGTGTAACTGTGTGTAACTGGTGTGTAACTGGTGTGTAACTGGTGTGTTACTGTGTGTAACTGGTGTGTATCTGGTGTTTAACTGGTGTGTAACTGGTGTGTATCTGGTGTGTTACTAGTGTGTAATTGTGTGTAACTGGTGTGCATCTGGTGTGTAACTGGTGTGTAACTGTGTGTTACTGTGTGTAATTGTTTGTAACTGGTGTGTAACTGTATGTAACTGGTGTGTTACTAGTGTGTAACTGTGTGTAACTGTGTATAACAGTGTGTAACTGTGTGTAACTGGTGAGCATCTGGTGTGTAACTGGTGGGTTACTGTGTGTAACTGTGTGTTACTGTGAGTAACAGTGTGTAACGTGTGTAACTGTGTGTAACTGGTGTGTAACTGGTGTGTATCTGGTGTGTAACAGTGTGTAACTGGTGTGTAACTGGTGTGTTACTGTGTGTAACTGTGTGTTACTGTGAGTAACAGTGTCTAACGTGTGTAACAGTGTGTAACTGTGTGTAACTGGTGTGTAACTGGTGTGTAACTGGTGTGTATCTGGTGTGTAACTGGTGTGTAACTGGTGTGTATCTGGTGTGTAACTGGTGTGTAACAGTGTGTAACTGTGTGTAACTGGTGTGTAACTGGTGTGTAACTGGTGTGTATCTGGTGTGTATCTGGTGTGTAAGTGTGTGTAACTGGTGTGTAACTGGTGTGTAACTGGTGTGTATCTGTGAGTAACTGGTGTGTAACTGGTGTGTAACTGGTGTGTATCTGGTGTGTAACTGGTGTGTAACTGGTGTGTATCTGGTGTGTAACTGGTGTGTAACTGGTGTGTAACTGGTTGTAACTGGTGTGTATCTGGTGTGTAAGTGTGTGTAACTGGTGTGTAACTGGTGTGTATCTGGTGTGTAACTGGTGTGTAACTGGTGTGTTACTGTGTGTAACTGTGTGTAACTATGTGTAACAGTGTGTAACTGTGTAACTGGTGTGTAACTGTGTGTAACTGATGTGTAACTGTGTGTAACTGGTGTGTAACTGTATGTAACTGGTGTGTTAATAGTGTGTAACTGTGTGTAACTGTGTATAACAGTGTGTAACTGTGTGTAACTGGTGAGCATCTGGTGTGTAACTGGTGTGTTACTTTGTGTAACTGTGTGTTACTGTTAGTAACAGTGTGTAACGTGTGTAACTGGTGTGTATCTGGTGTGTAACAGTGTGTAACTGTGTGTAACTGGTGTGTAACTGGTGTGTATCTGGTGTGTAACTGTGTGTAACTATGTGTAACAGTGTGTAACTGTGTAACTGGTGTGTAACTGTGTGTAACTGATGTGTATCTGGTGTGTAACTGTGTGTAACTGGTGTGTAACTGTATGTAAATGGTGTGTTAATAGTGTGTAACTGTGTGTAACTGTGTATAACAGTGTGTAACTGTGTGTAACTGGTGAGCATCTGGTGTGTAACTGGTGTGTTACTGTGTGTAACTGTGTGTTACTGTTAGTAACAGTGTGTAACGTGTGTAACTGGTGTGTATCTGGTGTGTAACAGTGTGTAACTGTGTGTAACTGGTGTGTAACTGGTGTGTAACTGGTGTGTATCTGGTGTGTATCTGGTGTGTAAGTGTGTGTAACTGGTGTGTAACTGGTGTGTAACTGGTGTGTATCTGTGAGTAACTGGTGTGTAACTGGTGTGTAACTGGTGTGTATCTGGTGTGTAACTGGTGTGTAACTGGTGTGTATCTGGTGTGTAACTGGTGTGTAACTGGTGTGTAACTGTTTGTTACTGTGTGCAATTGTGTGTAACTGGTGTGTAACTGTGTGTAACTGGTGTGTATCTGGTGTGTAACTGGTGTGTAACTGTTGTGTAACTGGTGTGTAACTGGTGTGTATCTGGTGTGTCTCTGGTGTGTATCTGGTGTGTATCTGGTGTGTAAGTGTGTGTAACTGGTGTGTAACTGGTGTGTATCTGGTGTGTAACTGGTGTGTAACTGGTGTGTAACTGTGTGTAACTGTGTGTAACTGTGTGTAACTGTGTGTAACAGTGTGTAACTGTGTAACTGGTGTGTAACTGTGTGTAACTGATGTGTATCTGGTGTGTAACTGTGTGTAACTGGTGTGTAACTGTATGTAACTGGTGTGTTACTAGTGTGTAACTGTGTGTAACTGTGTATAACAGTGTGTAACTGTGTGTAACTGGTGAGCATCTGGTGTGTAACTGGTGGGTTACTGTGTGTAACTGTGTGTTACTGTGAGTAACAGTGTGTAACGTGTGTAACTGTGTGTAACTGGTGTGTAACTGGTGTGTATCTGGTGTGTAACTGGTGTGTAACAGTGTGTAACAGTGTGTAACAGTGTGTAACTGTGTGTAACTGGTGTGTATCTGGTGTGTAACTGTGTGTAACTGGTGTGTAACTGGTGTGTATATGGTGTGTATCTGGTGTGTAAGTGTGTGTAACTGGTGTGTATCTGGTGAGTAACTGGTGTGTAACTGGTGTGTAACTGGTGTGTTACTGTGTGTAACAGTGTGTAACTGTGTGTAACTGGTGTGCATCTGGTGTGTAACTGGTGTGTAACTGGTGTGTTACTGTGTGTAACAGTGTGTAACTGTGTAACTGGTGTGTAACTGTGTGTAACTGGTGTGTAACTGATGTGTATCTGGTGTGTAACTGTGTGTAACTGGTGTGTAACCGTATGTAACTGGTGTGTTACTAGTGTGTAACTGTGTTTAACTGTGTGTAACAGTGTGTAACTGTGTGTAACTGGTGAGCAGCTGGTGTGTAACTGGTGTGTTACTGTGTGTAACTGTGTGTTACTGTGTGTAACTGGTGTGTATCTGGTGCGTAACTGTGTGTAACTGGTGTGTAACTGGTGTGTATCTGGTGTGTAACAGTGTGTAACTGTGTGTAACTGGTGTGTAACTGGTGTGTATCTGGTGTGTATCTGGTGTGTAAGTGTGTGTAACTGGTGTGTAACTGGTGTGTAACTGGTGTGTATCTGTGAGTAACTGGTGTGTAACTGGTGTGTATCTGGTGTGTAACTGGTGTGTAACTGGTGTGAATCTGGTGTGTAACTGGTGTGTAACTGGTGTGTAACTGTTTGTAACTGGTGTGTAACTGGTGTGTAACTGTGTGTAAATGTGTGTAACAGTGTGTAACTGGTGTGTAACTGGTGTGTTACTAGTGTGTAACTGTGTGTAACAGTGTGTAACTGTGTGTAACTGGTGTGTATCTGGTGTTTAACTGGTGTGTAACTGGTGTGTATCTGGTGTGTTACTAGTGTGTAATTGTGTGTAACTGGTGTGCATCTGGTGTGTAACTGGTGTGTAACTGTGTGTTACTGTGTGTAATTGTGTGTAACTGGTGTGTATCTGGTGTGTAACTGGTGTGTAACTGATGTGTATCTGGTGTGAAACTGGTGTGTCTGGTGTGTATCTGGTGTGTAACTGGTGTGTATCTGGTGTGTAAGTGTGTATAACTGGTGTGTAACTGGTGTGTAACTGGTGTGTATCTGGTGTGTAACTGGTGTGTAACTGGTGTGTTACTGTGTGTAACTGTGTGTAACTATGTGTAACAGTGTGTAACTGGTGTGTAACTGTATGTAACTGGTGTGTTAATAGTGTGTAACTGTGTGTAACTGTGTATAACAGTGTGTAACTGTGTGTAACTGGTGAGCATCTGGTGTGTAACTGGTGTGTTACTGTGTGTAACTGTGTGTTACTGTGAGTAACAGTGTGTAACGTGTGTAACTGTGTGTAACTGGTGTGTAACTGGTGTGTAACTGGTGTGTATCTGTGAGTAACTGGTGTGTAACTGGTGTGTAACTGGTGTGTATCTGGTGTGTACCTGGTGTGTAACTGGTGTGTAACTGGTGTGTATCTGGTGTGTAACTGGTGTGTAACTGGTGTGTATCTGGTGTGTAACAGTGTGTAACTGTGTGTAACTGGTGTGTAACTGGTGTGTAACTGGTGTGTTACTGTGTGTAACTGGTGTGTATCTGGTGTTTAACTGGTGTGTAACTGGTGTGTATCTGGTGTGTTACTAGTGTGTAATTGTGTGTAACTGGTGTGCATCTGGTGTGTAACTGGTGTGTAACTGTGTGTTACTGTGTGTAATTGTTTGTAACTGGTGTGTAACTGTATGTAACTGGTGTGTTACTAGTGTGTAACTGTGTGTAACTGTGTATAACAGTGTGTAACTGTGTGTAACTGGTGAGCATCTGGTGTGTAACTGGTGGGTTACTGTGTGTAACTGTGTGTTACTGTGAGTAACAGTGTGTAACGTGTGTAACTGTGTGTAACTGGTGTGTAACTGGTGTGTATCTGGTGTGTAACAGTGTGTAACTGGTGTGTAACTGGTGTGTTACTGTGTGTAACTGTGTGTTACTGTGAGTAACAGTGTCTAACGTGTGTAACAGTGTGTAACTGTGTGTAACTGGTGTGTAACTGGTGTGTAACTGGTGTGTATCTGGTGTGTAACTGGTGTGTAACTGGTGTGTATCTGGTGTGTAACTGGTGTGTAACAGTGTGTAACTGTGTGTAACTGGTGTGTAACTGGTGTGTAACTGGTGTGTATCTGGTGTGTATCTGGTGTGTAAGTGTGTGTAACTGGTGTGTAACTGGTGTGTAACTGGTGTGTAACTGGTGTGTATCTGTGAGTAACTGGTGTGTAACTGGTGTGTAACTGGTGTGTATCTGGTGTGTAACTGGTGTGTAACTGGTGTGTATCTGGTGTGTAACTGGTGTGTAACTGGTGTGTAACTGGTTGTAACTGGTGTGTATCTGGTGTGTAAGTGTGTGTAACTGGTGTGTAACTGGTGTGTATCTGGTGTGTAACTGGTGTGTAACTGGTGTGTTACTGTGTGTAACTGTGTGTAACTATGTGTAACAGTGTGTAACTGTGTAACTGGTGTGTAACTGTGTGTAACTGATGTGTAACTGTGTGTAACTGGTGTGTAACTGTATGTAACTGGTGTGTTAATAGTGTGTAACTGTGTGTAACTGTGTATAACAGTGTGTAACTGTGTGTAACTGGTGAGCATCTGGTGTGTAACTGGTGTGTTACTTTGTGTAACTGTGTGTTACTGTTAGTAACAGTGTGTAACGTGTGTAACTGGTGTGTATCTGGTGTGTAACAGTGTGTAACTGTGTGTAACTGGTGTGTAACTGGTGTGTAACTGGTGTGTATCTGGTGTGTATCTGGTGTGTAAGTGTGTGTAACTGGTGTGTAACTGGTGTGTAACTGGTGTGTATCTGTGAGTAACTGGTGTGTAACTGGTGTGTAACTGGTGTGTATCTGGTGTGTAACTGGTGTGTAACTGGTGTGTATCTGGTGTGTAACTGGTGTGTAACTGGTGTGTAACTGTTTGTTACTGTGTGCAATTGTGTGTAACTGGTGTGTAACTGTGTGTAACTGGTGTGTATCTGGTGTGTAACTGGTGTGTATCTGGTGTGTCTCTGGTGTGTATCTGGTGTGTATCTGGTGTGTAAGTGTGTGTAACTGGTGTGTAACTGGTGTGTAACTGGTGTGTATCTGGTGTGTAACTGGTGTGTAACTGGTGTGTAACTGTGTGTAACTGTGTGTAACTGTGTGTAACAGTGTGTAACTGTGTAACTGGTGTGTAACTGTGTAACTGATGTGTATCTGGTGTGTAACTGTGTGTAACTGGTGTGTAACTGTATGTAACTGGTGTGTTACTAGTGTGTAACTGTGTGTAACTGTGTATAACAGTGTGTAACTGTGTGTAACTGGTGAGCATCTGGTGTGTAACTGGTGGGTTACTGTGTGTAACTGTGTGTCACTGTGAGTAACAGTGTGTAACGTGTGTAACTGTGTGTAACTGGTGTGTAACTGGTGTGTATCTGGTGTGTAACTGGTGTGTAACTGTTTGTAACAGTGTGTAACAGTGTGTAACTGTTTGTAACAGTGTGTAACAGTGTGTAACTGTGTGTAACTGGTGTGTATCTGGTGTGTAACTGTGTGTAACTGGTGTGTAACTGGTGTGTATCTGGTGTGTATCTGGTGTGTAAGTGTGTGTAACTGGTGTGTATCTGGTGAGTAACTGGTGTGTAACTGGTGTGTAACTGGTGTGTTACTGTGTGTAACAGTGTGTAACTGTGTGTAACTGGTGTGCATCTGGTGTGTAACTGGTGTGTAACTGGTGTGTTACTGTGTGTAACAGTGTGTAACTTTGTAACTGGTGTGTAACTGTGTGTAACTGGTGTGTAACTGGTGTGTAACTGATGTGTATCTGGTGTGTAACTGTGTGTAACTGGTGTGTAACCGTATGTAACTGGTGTGTTACTAGTGTGTAACTGTGTTTAACTGTGTGTAACAGTGTGTAACTGTGTGTAACTGGTGAGCAGCTGGTGTGTAACTGGTGTGTTACTGTGTGTAACTGTGTGTTACTGTGTGTAACTGGTGTGTAACTGGTGTGTATCTGTGAGTAACTGGTGTGTAACTGGTGTGTATCTGGTGTGTAACTGGTTTGTAACTGGTGTGTATCTGGTGTGTAACTGGTGTGTAACTGGTGTGTAACTGTTTGTAACTGGTGTGTAACTGGTGTGTAACTGTGTGTAAATGTGTGTAACAGTGTGTAACTGGTGTGTAACTGGTGTGTTACTAGTGTGTAACAGTGTGTAACTGTGTGTAACTGGTGTGTATCTGGTGTTTAACTGGTGTGTAACTGGTGTGTATCTGGTGTGTTACTAGTGTGTAATTGTGTGTAACTGGTGTGCATCTGGTGTGTAACTGGTGTGTAACTGTGTGTTACTGTGTGTAATTGTGTGTAACTGGTGTGTATCTGGTGTGTAACTGGTGTGTAACTGATGTGTATCTGGTGTGAAACTGGTGTGTCTGGTGTTAATCTGGTGTGTAACTGGTGTGTATCTGGTGTGTAAGTGTGTATAACTGGTGTGTAACTGGTTTGTAACTGGTGTGTATCTGGTGTGTAACTGGTGTGTAACTGGTGTGTTACTGTGTGTAACTGTGTGTAACTATGTGTAACAGTGTGTAACTGTGTAACTGGTGTGTAACTGTGTGTAACTGATGTGTATCTGGTGTGTAACTGTGTGTAACTGGTGTGTAACTGTATGTAACTGGTGTGTTAATAGTGTGTAACTGTGTGTAACTGTGTATAACAGTGTGTAACTGTGTGTAACTGGTGAGCATCTGGTGTGTAACTGGTGTGTTACTGTGTGTAACTGTGTGTTACTGTGAGTTACAGTGTGTAACGTGTGTAACTGTGTGTAACTGGTGTGTAACTGGTGTGTAACTGGTGTGTAACTGGTGTGTATCTGTGAGTAACTGGTGTGTAACTGGTGTGTAACTGGTGTGTATCTGGTGTGTATCTGGTGTGTAACTGGTGTGTAACTGGTGTGTATCTGGTGTGTAACTGGTGTGTAACTGGTGTGTAACTGTTTGTTACTGTGTGCAATTGTGTGTAACTGGTGTGTAACTGTGTGTAACTGGTGTGTAACTGGTGTGTTACTGGTGTGTAACTGGTGTGTATCTGGTGTGTATCTGGTGTGTATCTGGTGTGTATCTGGTGTGTAAGTGTGTGTTACTGGTGTGTTACTGTGTGTAACTGTGTGTAACTATGTGTAACAGTGTGTAACTGTGTAACTGGTGTGTAACTGTGTGTAACTGATGTGTATCTGGTGTGTAACTGTGTGTAACTGGTGTGTAACTGTATGTAACTGGTGTGTTAATAGTGTGTAACTGTGTGTAACTGTGTATAACAGTGTGTAACTGTGTGTAACTGGTGAGCATCTGGTGTGTAACTGGTGTGTTACTGTGTGTAACTGTGTGTTACTGTGAGTAACAGTGTGTAACGTGTGTAACTGTGTGTAACTGGTGTGTAACTGGTGTGTAACTGGTGTGTAACTGGTGTGTATCTGTGAGTAACTGGTGTGTAACTGGTGTGTAACTGGTGTGTATCTGGTGTGTATCTGGTGTGTAACTGGTGTGTAACTGGTGTGTATCTGGTGTGTAACTGGTGTGTAACTGGTGTGTAACTGTTTGTTACTGTGTGCAATTGTGTGTAACTGGTGTGTAACTGTGTGTAACTGGTGTGTAACTGGTGTGTAACTGGTGTGTAACTGGTGTGTATCTGGTGTGTATCTGGTGTGTATCTGGTGTGTATCTGGTGTGTAAGTGTGTGTAACTGGTGTGTAACTGGTGTGTAACTGGTGTGTATCTGGTGTGTAACTGGTGTGTTACTGTGTGTAACTGTGTGTAACTGTGTGTAACAGTGTGTAACTGTGTAACTGGTGTGTAACTGTGTGTAACTGATGTGTATCTGGTGTGTAACTGTGTGTAACTGGTGTGTAACTGTATGTAACTGGTGTGTTACTAGTGTGTAACTGTGTGTAACTGTGTATAACAGTGTGTAACTGTGTGTAACTGGTGAGCATCTGGTGTGTAACTGGTGGGTTACTGTGTGTAACTGTGTGTTACTGTGAGTAACAGTGTGTAACGTGTGTAACTGTGTGTAACTGGTGTGTAACTGGTGTGTATCTGGTGTGTAACAGTGTGTAACTGTGTGTAACTGGTGTGTAACTGGTGTGTTACTGTGTGTAACAGTGTGTAACTGTGTGTAACTGGTGTGTATCTGGTGTTTAACTGGTGTGTAACTGGTGTGTATCTGGTGTGTTACTAGTGTGTAATTGTGTGTAACTGGTGTGCATCTGGTGTGTAACTGTGTGTTACTGTGTGTAATTGTGTGTAACTGGTGTGTAACTGGTGTGTAACTGGTGTGTAACTGATGTGTATCTGGTGTGAAACTGGTGTGTCTGGTGTGTATCTGGTGTGTAACTGGTGTGTATCTGGTGTGTAAGTGTGTATAACTGGTGTGTAACTGGTGTGTATCTGGTGTGTAACTGGTGTGTAACTGGTGTGTTACTGTGTGTAACTGTGTGTAACTATGTGTAACAGTGTGTAACTGTGTAACTGGTGTGTAACTGTGTGTAACTGATGTGTATCTGGTGTGTAACTGGTGTGTAACTGTATGTAACTGGTGTGTTAATAGTGTGTAACTGTGTGTAACTGTGTATAACAGTGTGTAACTGTGTGTAACTGGTGAGCATCTGGTGTGTAACTGGTGTGTTACTGTGTGTAACTGTGTGTTACTGTGAGTAACAGTGTGTAACGTGTGTAACTGTGTGTAACTGGTGTGTAACTGGTGTGAATCTGGTGTGTAACTGGTGTGTAACTGGTGTGTAACTGTTTGTTACTGTGTGCAATTGTGTGTAACTGGTGTGTAACTGTGTGTAACTGGTGTGTAACTGGTGTGTAACTGGTGTGTATCTGGTGTGTATCTGGTGTGTATCTGGTGTGTAAGTGTGTGTAACTGGTGTGTAACTGGTGTGTAACTGGTGTGTATCTGGTGTGTAACTGGTGTGTAACTGGTGTGTTACTGTGTGTAACTGTGTGTAACTGTGTGTAACAGTGTGTAACTGTGTAACTGGTGTGTAACTGTGTGTAACTGATGTGTATCTGGTGTGTAACTGTGTGTAACTGGTGTGTAACTGTATGTAACTGGTGTGTTACTAGTGTGTAACTGTGTGTAACTGTGTATAACAGTGTGTAACTGTGTGTAACTGGTGAGCATCTGGTGTGTAACTGGTGGGTTACTGTGTGTAACTGTGTGTTACTGTGAGTAACAGTGTGTAACGTGTGTAACTGTGTGTAACTGGTGTGTAACTGGTGTGTATCTGGTGTGTAACAGTGTGTAACTGTGTGTAACTGGTGTGTAACTGGTGTGTAACTGGTGTGTAACTGGTGTGTTACTGTGTGTAACAGTGTGTAACTGTGTGTAACTGGTGTGCATCTGGTGTGTAACTGGTGTGTAACTGGTGTGTTACTGTGTGTAACAGTGTGTAACTGTGTAACTGGTGTGTAACTGTGTGTAACTGGTGTGTAACTGGTGTGTAACTGATGTGTATCTGGTGTGTAACTGTGTGTAACTGGTGTGTAACTGTATGTAACTGGTGTGTTACTAGTGTGTAACTGTGTGTAACTGTGTATAACAGTGTGTAACTGTGTGTAACTGGTGTGTATCTGGTGTGTAACTGGTGTGTAACTGGTGTGTATCTGGTGTGTAACTGGTGTGTTACTGTGTGTAACTGTGTGTTACTGTGTGTAACTGGTGTTTATCTGGTGTGTAACTGTGTGTAACTGGTGTGTATCTGGTGTGTAACAGTGTGTAACTGTGTGTAACTGGTGTGTAACTGGTGTGTATCTGGTGTGTATCTGGTGTGTAAGTGTGTGTAACTGGTGTGTAACTGGTGTGTAACTGGTGTGTATCTGGTGTGTAACTGGTGTGTAACTGGTGTGTATCTGGAGTGTAACTGGTGTGTAACTGGTGTGTAACTGTTTGTAACTGGTGTGTAACTGGTGTGTAACTGTTTGTAACTGGTGTGTAACTGGTGTGTATATGGTGTGTAACTGGTGTGTAACTGGTGTGTATCTGGTGTGTAACTGGTGTGTAACTGGTGTGTAACTGTTTGTAACTGGTCTGTAACTGGTCTGTAACTGTGTGTAAATGTGTGTAACAGTGTGTAACTGGTGTGTAACTGGTGTGTTACTAGTGTGTAACTGTGTGTAACAGTGTGTAACTGTGTGTAACTGGTGTGTATCTGGTGTGTAACTGGTGAGCATCTGGTGTGTAACTGGTGTGTTACTGTGTGTAACTGTGTGTTACTGTGTGTAACTGGTGTGTATCTGGTGTGTAACTGTGTGTAACTGGTGTGTAACTGGTGTGTATCTGGTGTGTAACAGTGTGTAACTGTGTGTAACTGGTGTGTAACTGGTGTGTAACTGGTGTGTATCTGGTGTGTATCTGGTGTGTAAGTGTGTGTAACTGGTGTGTAACTGGTGTGTAACTGGTGTGTATCTGTGAGTAACTGGTGTGTAACTGGTGTGTAACTGGTGTGTATCTGGTGTGTAACTGGTGTGTAACTGGTGTGTATCTGGTGTGTAACTGGTGTGTAACTGGTGTGTAACTGTTTGTAACTGGTGTGTAACTGTGTGTAAATGTGTGTAACAGTGTGTAACTGGTGTGTAACTGGAGTGTTACTAGTGTGTAACTGTGTGTAACAGTGTGTAACTGTGTGTAACTGGTGTGTATCTGGTGTGTAACTGGTGTGTAACTGGTGTGTATCTGGTGTGTTACTAGTGTGTAATTGTGTGTAACTGGTGTGCATCTGGTGTGTAACTGGTGTGTAACTGTGTGTTACTGTGTGTAATTGTGTGTAACTGGTGTGTATCTGGTGTGTAACTGGTGTGTAACTGATGTGTATCTGGTGTGAAACTGGTGTGTCTGGTGTGTATCTGGTGTGTAACTGGTGTGTATCTGGTGTGTAAGTGTGTGTAACTGGTGTGTATCTGGTGTGTAACTGGTGTGTAACTGGTGTGTATCTGGTGTGTAACTGGTGTGTTACTGTGTGTAACTGTGTGTTACTGTGTGTAACTGGTGTTTATCTGGTGTGTAACTGTGTGTAACTGGTGTGTATCTGGTGTGTAACAGTGTGTAACTGTGTGTAACTGGTGTGTAACTGGTGTGTATCTGGTGTGTATCTGGTGTGTAAGTGTGTGTAACTGGTGTGTAACTGGTGTGTAACTGGTGTGTATCTGGTGTGTAACTGGTGTGTAACTGGTGTGTATCTGGAGTGTAACTGGTGTGTAACTGGTGTGTAACTGTTTGTAACTGGTGTGTAACTGGTGTGTAACTGGTGTGTAACTGGTGTGTATATGGTGTGTAACTGGTGTGTAACTGGTGTGTATCTGGTGTGTAACTGGTGTGTAACTGGTGTGTAACTGTTTGTAACTGGTCTGTAACTGGTCTGTAACTGTGTGTAAATGTGTGTAACTGTGTGTAACTGGTGTGTAACTGGTGTGTATCTGGTGTGTATCTGTGTGTATCTGGTGTGTAAGTGTGTGTAACTGGTGTGTAACTGGTGTGTAACTGGTGTGTATCTGTGAGTAACTGGTGTGTAACTGGTGTGTAACTGGTGTGTATCTGGTGTGTAACTGGTGTGTAACTGGTGTGTATCTGGTGTGTAACTGGTGTGTAACTGGTGTGTAACTGTTTGTAACTGGTGTGTAACTGTGTGTAAATGTGTGTAACAGTGTGTAACTGGTGTGTAACTGGAGTGTTACTAGTGTGTAACTGTGTGTAACAGTGTGTAACTGTGTGTAACTGGTGTGTATCTGGTGTGTAACTGGTGTGTAACTGGTGTGTATCTGGTGTGTTACTAGTGTGTAATTGTGTGTAACTGGTGTGCATCTGGTGTGTAACTGGTGTGTAACTGTGTGTTACTGTGTGTAATTGTGTGTAACTGGTGTGTATCTGGTGTGTAACTGGTGTGTAACTGATGTGTATCTGGTGTGAAACTGGTGTGTCTGGTGTGTATCTGGTGTGTAACTGGTGTGTATCTGGTGTGTAAGTGTGTGTAACTGGTGTGTATCTGGTGTGTAACTGGTGTGTAACTGGTGTGTATCTGGTGTGTAACTGGTGTGTTACTGTGTGTAACTGTGTGTTACTGTGTGTAACTGGTGTTTATCTGGTGTGTAACTGTGTGTAACTGGTGTGTATCTGGTGTGTAACAGTGTGTAACTGTGTGTAACTGGTGTGTAACTGGTGTGTATCTGGTGTGTATCTGGTGTGTAAGTGTGTGTAACTGGTGTGTAACTGGTGTGTAACTGGTGTGTATCTGGTGTGTAACTGGTGTGTAACTGGTGTGTATCTGGAGTGTAACTGGTGTGTAACTGGTGTGTAACTGTTTGTAACTGGTGTGTAACTGGTGTGTAACTGGTGTGTAACTGGTGTGTATATGGTGTGTAACTGGTGTGTAACTGGTGTGTATCTGGTGTGTAACTGGTGTGTAACTGGTGTGTAACTGTTTGTAACTGGTCTGTAACTGGTCTGTAACTGTGTGTAAATGTGTGTAACAGTGTGTAACTGGTGTGTAACTGGTGTGTTACTAGTGTGTAACTGTGTGTAACAGTGTGTAACTGTGTGTAACTGGTGTGTATCTGGTGTGTAACTGGTGAGCATCTGGTGTGTAACTGGTGTGTTACTGTGTGTAACTGTGTGTTACTGTGTGTAACTGGTGTGTATCTGGTGTGTAACTGTGTGTAACTGGTGTGTAACTGGTGTGTATCTGGTGTGTAACAGTGTGTAACTGTGTGTAACTGGTGTGTAACTGGTGTGTAACTGGTGTGTATCTGGTGTGTATCTGGTGTGTAAGTGTGTGTAACTGGTGTGTAACTGGTGTGTAACTGGTGTGTAACTGGTGTGTATCTGTGAGTAACTGGTGTGTAACTGGTGTGTAACTGGTGTGTATCTGGTGTGTAACTGGTGTGTAACTGGTGTGTATCTGGTGTGTAACTGGTGTGTAACTGGTGTGTAACTGTTTGTAACTGGTGTGTAACTGTGTGTAAATGTGTGTAACAGTGTGTAACTGGTGTGTAACTGGAGTGTTACTAGTGTGTAACTGTGTGTAACAGTGTGTAACTGTGTGTAACTGGTGTGTATCTGGTGTGTAACTGGTGTGTAACTGGTGTGTATCTGGTGTGTTACTAGTGTGTAATTGTGTGTAACTGGTGTGCATCTGGTGTGTAACTGGTGTGTAACTGTGTGTTACTGTGTGTAATTGTGTGTAACTGGTGTGTATCTGGTGTGTAACTGGTGTGTAACTGATGTGTATCTGGTGTGAAACTGGTGTGTCTGGTGTGTATCTGGTGTGTAACTGGTGTGTATCTGGTGTGTAAGTGTGTGTAACTGGTGTGTAACTGGTGTGTAACTGGTGTGTATCTGGTGTGTAACTGGTGTGTATCTGGTGTGTTACTGTGTGTAACTGTGTGTAACTATGTGTAACAGTGTGTAACAGTGTAACTGGTGTGTAACTGTGTGTAACTGATGTGTATCTGGTGTGTAAATGTGTGTAACTGGTGTGTAACTGTATTTAACTGGTGTGTTAATAGTGTGTAACTGTGTGTAACTATGTATAACAGTGTGTAACTGTGTGTAACTGGTGAGCATCTGGTGTGTAACTGGTGTGTTACTGTGTGTAACTGTGTGTTACTGTGAGTAACAGTGTGTAACGTGTGTAACTGTGTGTAACTGGTGTGTAACTGGTGTGTATCTGGTGTGTATCTGGTGTGTAACAGTGTGTAACTGTGTGTAACTGGTGTGTAACTGGTGTGTAACTGGTGTGTATCTGGTGTGTAAGTGTGTGTAACTGGTGTGTAACTGGTGTGTATCTGTGAGTAACTGGTGTGTAACTGGTGTGTAACTGGTGTGTATCTGGTGTGTATCTGGTGTGTAACTGGTGTGTAACTGGTGTGTATCTGGTGTGTAACTGGTGTGTAACTGGTGTGTAACTGTTTGTTACTGTGTGCAATTGTGTGTAACTGGTGTGTAACTGTGTGTAACTGGTGTGTATCTGGTGTGTAACTGGTGTGTAACTGGTGTGTAACTGGTGTGTATCTGGTGTGTATCTGGTGTGTATCTGGTGTGTATCTGGTGTGTAAGTGTGTGTAACTGGTGTGTAACTGGTGTGTAACTGGTGTGTAACTGGTGTGTATCTGGTGTGTAACTGGTTTGTAACTGGTGTGTTACTGTGTGTAACTGTGTGTAACTGTGTGTAACAGTGTGTAACTGTGTAACTGGTGTGTAACTGTGTGTAACTGATGTGTATCTGGTGTGTAACTGTGTGTAACTGGTGTGTAACTGTATGTAACTGGTGTGTTACTACTGTGTAACTGTGTGTAACTGTGTATAACAGTGTGTAACTGGTGTGTAACTGGTGTGTAACTGGTGTGTAACTGGTGTGTAACTGGTGTGTATCTGTGAGTAACTGGTGTGTAACTGGTGTGCAACTGGTGTGTATCTGGTGTGTAACAGTGTGTAACTGGTGTGTATCTGGTGTGTAACTGGTGTGTAACTGGTGTGTAACTGGTGTGTAACTGGTGTGTAACTGTGTGTAAATGTGTGTAACAGTGTGTAACTGGTGTGTAACTGGTGTGTTACTAGTGTGTAACTGTGTGTAACAGTGTGTAACTGTGTGTAACTGGTGTGTATCTGGTGTGTAACTGGTGTGTAACTGGTGTGTATCTGGTGTGTTACTAGTGTGTAATTGTGTGTAACTGGTGTGCATCTGGTGTGTAACTGGTGTGTAACTGTGTGTTACTGTGTGTAATTGTGTGTAACTGGTGTGTATCTGGTGTGTAACTGGTGTGTAACTGGTGTGTAACTGATGTGTATCTGGTGTGAAACTGGTGTGTCTGGTGTGTATCTGGTGTGTAACTGGTGTGTATCTGGTGTGTAAGTGTGTGTAACTGGTGTGTAACTGGTGTGTATCTGGTGTGTAACTGGTGTGTAACTGGTGTGTTACTGTGTGTAACTGTGTGTAACTATGTGTAACAGTGTGTAACTGTGTAACTGGTGTGTAACTGTGTGTAACTGATGTGTATCTGGTGTGTAACTGTGTGTAACTGGTGTGTAACTGTATGTAACTGGTGTGTTAATAGTGTGTAACTGTGTATAACAGTGTGTAACTGTGTGTAACTGGTGAGCATCTGGTGTGTAACTGGTGTGTTACTGTGTGTAACTGTGTGTTACTGTGAGTAACAGTGTGTAACTGGTGTGTAACTGGTGTGTATCTGGTGTGTAACAGTGTGTAACTGTGTAACACCAGTTACACACCAGTTACACACCAGTTACACACACTTACACACCAGATACACACCAGATACACACCAGTTACACACCAGTTACACACTGTGTGTAACTGTGTGTAACTGTGTGTAACTGTGTGTAACAGTGTGTAACTGTGTAACTGGTGTGTAACTGTGTGTAACTGATGTGTATCTGGTGTGTAACTGGTGTGTAACTGTATGTAACTGGTGTGTTACTAGTGTGTAACTGTGTGTAACTGTGTATAACAGTGTGTAACTGTGTGTAACTGGTGAGCATCTGGTGTGTAACTGTGTGTAACTGGTGTGTATCTGGTGTGTATCTGGTGTGTAAGTGTGTGTAACTGGTGTGTATCTGGTGAGTAACTGGTGTGTAACTGGTGTGTAACTGGTGTGTTACTGTGTGTAACAGTGTGTAACTGTGTGTAACTGGTGTGCATCTGGTGTGTAACTGGTGTGTAACTGGTGTGTTACTGTGTGTAACAGTGTGTAACTGTGTAACTGGTGTGTAACTGTGTGTAACTGGTGTGTAACTGGTGTGTAACTGATGTGTATCTGGTGTGTAACTGTGTGTAACTGGTGTGTAACCGTATGTAACTGGTGTGTTACTAGTGTGTAACTGTGTTTAACTGTGTGTAACAGTGTGTAACTGTGTGTAACTGGTGAGCAGCTGGTGTGTAACTGGTGTGTTACTGTGTGTAACTGTGTGTTACTGTGTGTAACTGGTGTGTATCTGGTGTGTAACTGTGTGTAACTGGTGTGTAACTGGTGTGTATCTGGTGTGTAACAGTGTGTAACTGTGTGTAACTGGTGTGTATCTGGTGTGTATCTGGTGTGTAAGTGTGTGTAACTGGTGTGTAACTGGTGTGTAACTGGTGTGTATCTGTGAGTAACTGGTGTGTAACTGGTGTGTATCTGGTGTGTAACTGGTGTGTAACTGGTTTGTATCTGGTGTGTAACTGGTGTGTAACTGGTGTGTAACTGTTTGTAACTGGTGTGTAACTGGTGTGTAACTGTGTGTAAATGTGTGTAACAGTGTGTAACTGGTGTGTAACTGGTGTGTTACTAGTGTGTAACTGTGTGTAACAGTGTGTAACTGTGTGTAACTGGTGTGTATCTGGTGTGTAACTGGTGTGTAACTGGTGTGTATCTGGTGTGTTACTAGTGTGTAATTGTGTGTAACTGGTGTGCATCTGGTGTGTAACTGGTGTGTTACTGTGTGTAATTGTGTGTAACTGGTGTGTATCTGGTGTGTAACTGGTGTGTAACTGATGTGTATCTGGTGTGAAACTGGTGTGTCTGGTGTGTATCTGGTGTGTAACGGGTGTGTATCTGGTGTGTAAGTGTGTGTAACTGGTGTGTAACTGGTGTGTAACTGGTGTGTATCTGGTGTGTAACTGGTGTGTAACTGGTGTGTTACTGTGTGTAACTGTGTGTAACTATGTGTAACAGTGTGTAACTGTGTAACTGGTGTGTAACTGTGTGTAACTGATGTGTATCTGGTGTGTAACTGTGTGTAACTGGTGTGTAACTGTATGTAACTGGTGTGTTAATAGTGTGTAACTGTGTGTAACTGTGTATAACAGTGTGTAACTGTGTGTAACTGGTGAGCATCTGGTGTGTAACTGGTGTGTTACTGTGTGTAACTGTGTGTTACTGTGAGTAACAGTGTGTAACTTGTGTAACTGTGTGTAACTGGTGTGTAACTGGTGTGTAACAGTGTGTAACTGTGTATAACTGGTGTGTAACTGGTGTGTATCTGGTGTGTATCTGGTGTGTAAGTGTGTGTAACTGGTGTGTAACTGGTGTGTAACTGGTGTGTATCTGTGAGTAACTGGTGTGTAACTGGTGTGTATCTGGTGTGTATCTGGTGTGTAACTGGTGTGTAACTGGTGTGTATCTGGTGTGTAACTGGTGTGTAACTGGTGTGTAACTGTTTGTTACTGTGTGTAACTGTGTGTAACTGTGTGTAACAGTGAGTAACTGTGTAACTGGTGTGTAACTGTGTGTAACTGATGTGTATCTGGTGTGTAACTGTGTGTAACTGGTGTGTAACTGTATGTAACTGGTGTGTTACTAGTGTGTAACTGTGTGTAACTGTGTATAACAGTGTGTAACTGTGTGTAACTGGTGAGCATCTGGTGTGTAACTGGTGGGTTACTGTGTGTAACTGTGTGTTACTGTGAGTAACAGTGTGTAACGTGTGTAACTGTGTGTAACTGGTGTGTAACTGGTGTGTATCTGGTGTGTAACAGTGTGTAACTGTGTGTAACTGGTGTGTAACTGGTGTGTAACTGGTGTGTTACTGTGTGTAACAGTGTGTAACTGTGTAACTGGTGTGTAACTGTGTGTAACTGGTGTGTAACTGGTGTGTAACTGATGTGTATCTGGTGTGTAACTGTGTGTAACTGGTGTGTAACTGTATGTAACTGGTGTGTTACTAGTGTGTAACTGTGTTTAACTGTGTGTAACAGTGTGTAACTGTGTGTAACTGGTGAGCATCTGGTGTGTAACTGGTGTGTTACTGTGTGTAACTGTGTGTTACTGTGTGTAACTGGTGTGTATCTGGTGTGTAACTGTGTGTAACTGGTGTGTAACTGGTGTGTATCTGGTGTGTAACAGTGTGTAACTGTGTGTAACTGGTGTGTAACTGGTGTGTATCTGGTGTGTATCTGGTGTGTAAGTGTGTGTAACTGGTGTGTAACTGGTGTGTATCTGTGAGTAACTGGTGTGTAACTGGTGTGTAACTCGTGTGTATATGGTGTGTAACTGGTGTGTAACTGGTGTGTATCTGGTGTGTAACTGGTGTGTAACTGGTGTGTAACTGTTTGTAACTGGTGTGTAACTGGTGTGTAACTGTGTGTAAATGTGTGTAACAGTGTGTAACTGGTGTTTAACTGGTGTGTTACTAGTGTGTAATTGTGTGTAACTGGTGTGCATCTGGTGTGTAACTGGTGTGTAACGGTGTGTTACTGTGTGTAATTGTGTGTAACTGGTGTGTATCTGGTGTGTAACTGGTGTGTAACTGATGTGTATCTGGTGTGAAACTGGTGTGTCTGGTGTGTATCTGGTGTGTAACTGGTGTATATCTGGTGTGTAAGTGTGTGTAACTGGTGTGTAACTGGTGTGTAACTGGTGTGTATCTGGTGTGTAACTGGTGTGTAACTGGTGTGTTACTGTGTGTAACTGTGTGTAACTATGTGTAACAGTGTGTAACTGTGTAACTGGTGTGTAACTGTGTGTATCTGGTGTGTAACTGTGTGTAACTGGTGTGTAACTGTATGTAACTGGTGTGTTAATAGTGTGTAACTGTGTGTAACTGTGTATAACAGTGTGTAACTGTGTGTAACTGGTGAGCATCTGGTGTGTAACTGGTGTGTTACTGTGTGTAACTGTGTGTTACTGTGAGTAACAGTGTGTAACGTGTGTAACTGTGTGTAACTGGTGTGTAACTGGTGTGTATCTGGTGTGTAACAGTGTGTAACTGTGTGTAACTGGTGTGTAACTGGTGTGTAACTGGTGTGTATCTGGTGTGTATCTGGTGTGTAAGTGTGTGTAACTGGTGTGTAACTGGTGTGTAACTGGTGTGTATCTGTGAGTAACTGGTGTGTAACTGGTGTGTAACTGGTGTGTATCTGGTGTGTATCTGGTGTGTAACTGGTGTGTAACTGGTGTGTAACTGTTTGTTACTGTGTGCAATTGTGTGTAACTGGTGTGTAACTGTGTGTAACTGGTGTGTATCTGGTGTGTAACTGGTGTGTAACTGGTGTGTAACTGGTGTGTATCTGGTGTGTATCTGGTGTGTAACTGGTGTGTAACTGGTGTGTATCTGGTGTGTAACTGGTGTGTAACTGGTGTGTAACTGTTTGTTACTGTGTGCAATTGTGTGTAACTGGTGTGTAACTGTGTGTAACTGGTGTGTATCTGGTGTGTAACTGGTGTGTAACTGGTGTGTAACTGGTGTGTATCTGGTGTGTATCTGGTGTGTATCTGGTGTGTATCTGGTGTGTAAGTGTGTGTAACTGGTGTGTAACTGGTGTGTAACTGGTGTGTATCTGGTGTGTAACTGGTGTGTAACTGGTGTGTTACTGTGTGTAACTGTGTGTAACTGTGTGTAACAGTGTGTAACTGTGTAACTGGTGTGTAACTGTGTGTAACTGATGTGTATCTGGTGTGTAACTGTGTGTAACTGGTGTGTAACTGTATGTAACTGGTGTGTTACTAGTGTGTAACTGTGTGTAACTGTGTATAACAGTGTGTAACTGTGTGTAACTGGTGAGCATCTGGTGTGTATCTGGTGTGTATCTGGTGTGTAAGTGTGTGTAACTGGTGTGTAACTGGTGTGTAACTGGTGTGTAACTGGTGTGTATCTGGTGTGTATCTGGTGTGTAAGTGTGTGTAACTGGTGTGTAACTGGTGTGTAACTGGTGTGTAACTGGTGTGTATCTGTGAGTAACTGGTGTGTAACTGGTGTGTAACTGGTGTGTATCTGGTGTGTAACTGGTGTGTAACTGGTGTGTATCTGGTGTGTAACTGGTGTGTAACTGGTGTGTAACTGGTTGTAACTGGTGTGTAACTGGTGTGTAACTGTGTATAACAGTGTGTAACTGGTGTGTTACTAGTGTGTAACTGTGTGTAACTGGTGTGTATCTGGTGTGTAACTGGTGTGTAACTGGTGTGTATCTGGTGTGTTACTAGTGTGTAATTGTGTGTAACTGGTGTGCATCTGGTGTGTAACTGGTGTGTAACTGTGTGTTACTAGTGTGTAACTGTGTGTAACAGTGTGTAACTGTGTGTAACTGGTGTGTAACTGGTGTGTAACTGGTGTGTATCTGGTGTGTATCTGGTGTGTAAGTGTGTGTAACTGGTGTGTAACTGGTGTGTAACTGGTGTGTAACTGGTGTGTATCTGTGAGTAACTGGTGTGTAACTGGTGTGTAACTGGTGTGTATCTGGTGTGTAACTGGTGTGTAACTGGTGTGTATCTGGTGTGTAACTGGTGTGTAACTGGTGTGTAACTGGTTGTAACTGGTGTGTAACTGGTGTGTAACTGTGTGTAAATGTGTGTAACAGTGTGTAACTGGTGTGTAACTGGTGTGTTACTAGTGTGTAACTGTGTGTAATAGTGTGTAACTGTGTGTAACTGGTGTGTATCTGGTGTGTAACTGGTGTGTAACTGGTGTGTATCTGGTGTGTTACTAGTGTGTTATTGTGTGTAACTGGTGTGCATCTGGTGTGTAACTGGTGTGTAACGGTGTGTTACTGTGTGTAATTGTGTGTAACTGGTGTGTATCTGGTGTGTAACTGGTGTGTAACTGATGTGTATCTGGTGTGAAACTGGTGTGTCTGGTGTGTATCTGGTGTGTAACTGGTGTATATCTGGTGTGTAAGTGTGTGTAACTGGTGTGTAACTGGTGTGTAACTGGTGTGTATCTGGTGTGTAACTGGTGTGTAACTGGTGTGTTACTGTGTGTAACTGTGTGTAACTATGTGTAACAGTGTGTAACTGTGTAACTGGTGTGTAACTGTGTGTATCTGGTGTGTAACTGTGTGTAACTGGTGTGTAACTGTATGTAACTGGTGTGTTAATAGTGTGTAACTGTGTGTAACTGTGTATAACAGTGTGTAACTGTGTGTAACTGGTGAGCATCTGGTGTGTAACTGGTGTGTTACTGTGTGTAACTGTGTGTTACTGTGAGTAACAGTGTGTAACGTGTGTAACTGTGTGTAACTGGTGTGTAACTGGTGTGTATCTGGTGTGTAACAGTGTGTAACTGTGTGTAACTGGTGTGTAACTGGTGTGTAACTGGTGTGTATCTGGTGTGTATCTGGTGTGTAAGTGTGTGTAACTGGTGTGTAACTGGTGTGTAACTGGTGTGTATCTGTGAGTAACTGGTGTGTAACTGGTGTGTAACTGGTGTGTATCTGGTGTGTATCTGGTGTGTAACTGGTGTGTAACTGGTGTGTAACTGTTTGTTACTGTGTGCAATTGTGTGTAACTGGTGTGTAACTGTGTGTAACTGGTGTGTATCTGGTGTGTAACTGGTGTGTAACTGGTGTGTAACTGGTGTGTATCTGGTGTGTATCTGGTGTGTAACTGGTGTGTAACTGGTGTGTATCTGGTGTGTAACTGGTGTGTAACTGGTGTGTAACTGTTTGTTACTGTGTGCAATTGTGTGTAACTGGTGTGTAACTGTGTGTAACTGGTGTGTATCTGGTGTGTAACTGGTGTGTAACTGGTGTGTAACTGGTGTGTATCTGGTGTGTATCTGGTGTGTATCTGGTGTGTATCTGGTGTGTAAGTGTGTGTAACTGGTGTGTAACTGGTGTGTAACTGGTGTGTATCTGGTGTGTAACTGGTGTGTAACTGGTGTGTTACTGTGTGTAACTGTGTGTAACTGTGTGTAACAGTGTGTAACTGTGTAACTGGTGTGTAACTGTGTGTAACTGATGTGTATCTGGTGTGTAACTGTGTGTAACTGGTGTGTAACTGTATGTAACTGGTGTGTTACTAGTGTGTAACTGTGTGTAACTGTGTATAACAGTGTGTAACTGTGTGTAACTGGTGAGCATCTGGTGTGTATCTGGTGTGTATCTGGTGTGTAAGTGTGTGTAACTGGTGTGTAACTGGTGTGTAACTGGTGTGTAACTGGTGTGTATCTGGTGTGTATCTGGTGTGTAAGTGTGTGTAACTGGTGTGTAACTGGTGTGTAACTGGTGTGTAACTGGTGTGTATCTGTGAGTAACTGGTGTGTAACTGGTGTGTAACTGGTGTGTATCTGGTGTGTAACTGGTGTGTAACTGGTGTGTATCTGGTGTGTAACTGGTGTGTAACTGGTGTGTAACTGGTTGTAACTGGTGTGTAACTGGTGTGTAACTGTGTATAACAGTGTGTAACTGGTGTGTTACTAGTGTGTAACTGTGTGTAACTGGTGTGTATCTGGTGTGTAACTGGTGTGTAACTGGTGTGTATCTGGTGTGTTACTAGTGTGTAATTGTGTGTAACTGGTGTGCATCTGGTGTGTAACTGGTGTGTAACTGTGTGTTACTAGTGTGTAACTGTGTGTAACAGTGTGTAACTGTGTGTAACTGGTGTGTAACTGGTGTGTAACTGGTGTGTATCTGGTGTGTATCTGGTGTGTAAGTGTGTGTAACTGGTGTGTAACTGGTGTGTAACTGGTGTGTAACTGGTGTGTATCTGTGAGTAACTGGTGTGTAACTGGTGTGTAACTGGTGTGTATCTGGTGTGTAACTGGTGTGTAACTGGTGTGTATCTGGTGTGTAACTGGTGTGTAACTGGTGTGTAACTGGTTGTAACTGGTGTGTAACTGGTGTGTAACTGTGTGTAAATGTGTGTAACAGTGTGTAACTGGTGTGTAACTGGTGTGTTACTAGTGTGTAACTGTGTGTAATAGTGTGTAACTGTGTGTAACTGGTGTGTATCTGGTGTGTAACTGGTGTGTAACTGGTGTGTATCTGGTGTGTTACTAGTGTGTTATTGTGTGTAACTGGTGTGCATCTGGTGTGTAACAGGTGTGTAACTGTGTGTTACTGTGTGTAATTGTGTGTAACTGGTGTGTATCTGGTGTGTAACTGGTGTGTAACTGGTGTGTAACTGATGTGTATCTGGTGTGAAACTGGTGTGTCTGGTGTGTATCTGGTGTGTAACTGGTGTGTATCTGGTGTGTAAGTGTGTGTAACTGGTGTGTAACTGGTGTGTATCTGGTGTGTAACTGGTGTGTAACTGGTGTGTTACTGTGTGTAACTGTGTGTAACTATGTGTAACAGTGTGTAACTGTGTAACTGGTGTGTAACTGTGTGTAACTGATGTGTATCTGGTGTGTAACTGTGTGTAACTGGTGTGTAACTGTATGTAACTGGTGTGTTAATAGTGTGTAACTGTGTGTAACTGTGTATAACAGTGTGTAACTGTGTGTAACTGGTGAGCATCTGGTGTGTAACTGGTGTGTTACTGTGTGTAACTGTATGTTACTGTGAGTAACAGTGTGTAACTGTGTGTAACTGGTGTGTAACTGGTGTGTATCTGGTGTGTAACAGTGTGTAACTGTGTGTAACTGGTGTGTAACTGGTGTGTAACTGGTGTGTATCTGGTGTGTATCTGGTGTGTAAGTGTGTGTAACTGGTGTGTAATTGGTGTGTAACTGGTGTGTATCTGTGAGTAACTGGTGTGTAACTGGTGTGTAACTGGTGTGTATCTGGTGTGTAACTGGTGTGTAACTGGTGTGTATCTGGTGTGTAACTGGTGTGTAACTGGTGTGTAACTGTTTGTTACTGTGTGCAATTGTGTTTAACTGGTGTGTAACTGTGTGTAACTGGTGTGTATCTGGTGTGTAACTGGTGTGTAACTGTTGTGTAACTGGTGTGTAACTGGTGTGTATCTGGTGTGTATCTGGTGTGTATCTGGTGTGTAAGTGTGTGTAACTGGTGTGTAACTGGTGTGTAACTGGTGTGTATCTGGTGTGTAACTGGTGTGTAACTGGTGTGTTACTGTGTGTAACTGTGTGTAACTGTGTGTAACAGTGTGTAACTGTGTAACTGGTGTGTAACTGTGTGTAACTGATGTGTATCTGGTGTGTAACTGTGTGTAACTGGTGTGTAACTGTATGTAACTGGTGTGTTACTAGTGTGTAACTGTGTGTAACTGTGTATAACAGTGTGTAACTGTGTGTAACTGGTGAGCATCTGGTGTGTAACTGGTGGGTTACTGTGTGTAACTGTGTGTTACTGTGAGTAACAGTGTGTAACGTGTGTAACTGTGTGTGACTGGTGTGTAACTGGTGTGTATCTGGTGTGTAACAGTGTGTAACTGTGTGTAACTGGTGTGTTACTGTGTGTAACTGTGTGTTACTGTGAGTAACAGTGTGTAACGTGTGTAACTGTGTGTAACTGGTGTGTAACTGGTGTGTATCTGGTGTGTAACAGTGTGTAACTGTGTGTAACTGGTGTGTAACTGGTGTGTAACTGGTGTGTTACTGTGTGTAACAGTGTGTAACTGTGTAACTGGTGTGTAACTGTGTGTAACTGGTGTGTAACTGGTGTGTAACTGATGTGTATCTGGTGTGTAACTGTGTGTAACTGGTGTGTAACTGTATGTAACTGGTGTGTTACTAGTGTGTAACTGTGTTTAACTGTGTGTAACAGTGTGTAACTGTGTGTAACTGGTGAGCATCTGGTGTGTAACTGGTGTGTTACTGTGTGTAACTGTGTGTTACTGTGTGTAACTGGTGTGTATCTGGTGTGTAACTGTGTGTAACTGGTGTGTAACTGGTGTGTATCTGGTGTGTAACAGTGTGTAACTGTGTGTAACTGGTGTGTAACTGGTGTGTATCTGGTGTGTATCTGGTGTGTAAGTGTGTGTAACTGGTGTGTAACTGGTGTGTATCTGTGAGTAACTGGTGTGTAACTGGTGTGTAACTCGTGTGTATATGGTGTGTAACTGGTGTGTAACTGGTGTGTATCTGGTGTGTAACTGGTGTGTAACTGGTGTGTAACTGTTTGTAACTGGTGTGTAACTGGTGTGTAACTGTGTGTAAATGTGTGTAACAGTGTGTAACTGGTGTTTAACTGGTGTGTTACTAGTGTGTAATTGTGTGTAACTGGTGTGCATCTGGTGTGTAACTGGTGTGTAACGGTGTGTTACTGTGTGTAATTGTGTGTAACTGGTGTGTATCTGGTGTGTAACTGGTGTGTAACTGATGTGTATCTGGTGTGAAACTGGTGTGTCTGGTGTGTATCTGGTGTGTAACTGGTGTATATCTGGTGTGTAAGTGTGTGTAACTGGTGTGTAACTGGTGTGTAACTGGTGTGTATCTGGTGTGTAACTGGTGTGTTACTGTGTGTAACTGTGTGTAACTATGTGTAACAGTGTGTAACTGTGTAACTGGTGTGTAACTGTGTGTATCTGGTGTGTAACTGTGTGTAACTGGTGTGTAACTGTATGTAACTGGTGTGTTAATAGTGTGTAACTGTGTGTAACTGTGTATAACAGTGTGTAACTGTGTGTAACTGGTGAGCATCTGGTGTGTAACTGGTGTGTTACTGTGTGTAACTGTGTGTTACTGTGAGTAACAGTGTGTAACGTGTGTAACTGTGTGTAACTGGTGTGTAACTGGTGTGTATCTGGTGTGTAACAGTGTGTAACTGTGTGTAACTGGTGTGTAACTGGTGTGTAACTGGTGTGTATCTGGTGTGTATCTGGTGTGTAAGTGTGTGTAACTGGTGTGTAACTGGTGTGTAACTGGTGTGTATCTGTGAGTAACTGGTGTGTAACTGGTGTGTAACTGGTGTGTATCTGGTGTGTATCTGGTGTGTAACTGGTGTGTAACTGGTGTGTAACTGTTTGTTACTGTGTGCAATTGTGTGTAACTGGTGTGTAACTGTGTGTAACTGGTGTGTATCTGGTGTGTAACTGGTGTGTAACTGGTGTGTAACTGGTGTGTATCTGGTGTGTATCTGGTGTGTAACTGGTGTGTAACTGGTGTGTATCTGGTGTGTAACTGGTGTGTAACTGGTGTGTAACTGTTTGTTACTGTGTGCAATTGTGTGTAACTGGTGTGTAACTGTGTGTAACTGGTGTGTATCTGGTGTGTAACTGGTGTGTAACTGGTGTGTAACTGGTGTGTATCTGGTGTGTATCTGGTGTGTATCTGGTGTGTATCTGGTGTGTAAGTGTGTGTAACTGGTGTGTAACTGGTGTGTAACTGGTGTGTATCTGGTGTGTAACTGGTGTGTAACTGGTGTGTTACTGTGTGTAACTGTGTGTAACTGTGTATAACAGTGTGTAACTGGTGTGTTACTAGTGTGTAACTGTGTGTAACTGGTGTGTATCTGGTGTGTAACTGGTGTGTAACTGGTGTGTATCTGGTGTGTTACTAGTGTGTAATTGTGTGTAACTGGTGTGCATCTGGTGTGTAACTGGTGTGTAACTGTGTGTTACTAGTGTGTAACTGTGTGTAACAGTGTGTAACTGTGTGTAACTGGTGTGTAACTGGTGTGTAACTGGTGTGTATCTGGTGTGTATCTGGTGTGTAAGTGTGTGTAACTGGTGTGTAACTGGTGTGTAACTGGTGTGTAACTGGTGTGTATCTGTGAGTAACTGGTGTGTAACTGGTGTGTAACTGGTGTGTATCTGGTGTGTAACTGGTGTGTAACTGGTGTGTATCTGGTGTGTAACTGGTGTGTAACTGGTGTGTAACTGGTTGTAACTGGTGTGTAACTGGTGTGTAACTGTGTGTAAATGTGTGTAACAGTGTGTAACTGGTGTGTAACTGGTGTGTTACTAGTGTGTAACTGTGTGTAATAGTGTGTAACTGTGTGTAACTGGTGTGTATCTGGTGTGTAACTGGTGTGTAACTGGTGTGTATCTGGTGTGTTACTAGTGTGTTATTGTGTGTAACTGGTGTGCATCTGGTGTGTAACAGGTGTGTAACTGTGTGTTACTGTGTGTAATTGTGTGTAACTGGTGTGTATCTGGTGTGTAACTGGTGTGTAACTGGTGTGTAACTGATGTGTATCTGGTGTGAAACTGGTGTGTCTGGTGTGTATCTGGTGTGTAACTGGTGTGTATCTGGTGTGTAAGTGTGTGTAACTGGTGTGTAACTGGTGTGTATCTGGTGTGTAACTGGTGTGTAACTGGTGTGTTACTGTGTGTAACTGTGTGTAACTATGTGTAACAGTGTGTAACTGTGTAACTGGTGTGTAACTGTGTGTAACTGATGTGTATCTGGTGTGTAACTGTGTGTAACTGGTGTGTAACTGTATGTAACTGGTGTGTTAATAGTGTGTAACTGTGTGTAACTGTGTATAACAGTGTGTAACTGTGTGTAACTGGTGAGCATCTGGTGTGTAACTGGTGTGTTACTGTGTGTAACTGTATGTTACTGTGAGTAACAGTGTGTAACTGTGTGTAACTGGTGTGTAACTGGTGTGTATCTGGTGTGTAACAGTGTGTAACTGTGTGTAACTGGTGTGTAACTGGTGTGTAACTGGTGTGTATCTGGTGTGTATCTGGTGTGTAAGTGTGTGTAACTGGTGTGTAATTGGTGTGTAACTGGTGTGTATCTGTGAGTAACTGGTGTGTAACTGGTGTGTAACTGGTGTGTATCTGGTGTGTAACTGGTGTGTAACTGGTGTGTATCTGGTGTGTAACTGGTGTGTAACTGGTGTGTAACTGTTTGTTACTGTGTGCAATTGTGTTTAACTGGTGTGTAACTGTGTGTAACTGGTGTGTATCTGGTGTGTAACTGGTGTGTAACTGTTGTGTAACTGGTGTGTAACTGGTGTGTATCTGGTGTGTATCTGGTGTGTATCTGGTGTGTAAGTGTGTGTAACTGGTGTGTAACTGGTGTGTAACTGGTGTGTATCTGGTGTGTAACTGGTGTGTAACTGGTGTGTTACTGTGTGTAACTGTGTGTAACTGTGTGTAACAGTGTGTAACTGTGTAACTGGTGTGTAACTGTGTGTAACTGATGTGTATCTGGTGTGTAACTGTGTGTAACTGGTGTGTAACTGTATGTAACTGGTGTGTTACTAGTGTGTAACTGTGTGTAACTGTGTATAACAGTGTGTAACTGTGTGTAACTGGTGAGCATCTGGTGTGTAACTGGTGGGTTACTGTGTGTAACTGTGTGTTACTGTGAGTAACAGTGTGTAACGTGTGTAACTGTGTGTAACTGGTGTGTAACTGGTGTGTATCTGGTGTGTAACAGTGTGTAACTGTGTGTAACTGGTGTGTTACTGTGTGTAACTGTGTGTTACTGTGAGTAACAGTGTGTAACGTGTGTAACTGTGTGTAACTGGTGTGTAACTGGTGTGTATCTGGTGTGTAACAGTGTGTAACTGTGTGTAACTGGTGTGTAACTGGTGTGTAACTGGTGTGTTACTGTGTGTAACAGTGTGTAACTGTGTAACTGGTGTGTAACTGTGTGTAACTGGTGTGTAACTGGTGTGTAACTGATGTGTATCTGGTGTGTAACTGTGTGTAACTGGTGTGTAACTGTATGTAACTGGTGTGTTACTAGTGTGTAACTGTGTTTAACTGTGTGTAACAGTGTGTAACTGTGTGTAACTGGTGAGCATCTGGTGTGTAACTGGTGTGTTACTGTGTGTAACTGTGTGTTACTGTGTGTAACTGGTGTGTATCTGGTGTGTAACTGTGTGTAACTGGTGTGTAACTGGTGTGTATCTGGTGTGTAACAGTGTGTAACTGTGTGTAACTGGTGTGTAACTGGTGTGTATCTGGTGTGTATCTGGTGTGTAAGTGTGTGTAACTGGTGTGTAACTGGTGTGTATCTGTGAGTAACTGGTGTGTAACTGGTGTGTAACTCGTGTGTATATGGTGTGTAACTGGTGTGTAACTGGTGTGTATCTGGTGTGTAACTGGTGTGTAACTGGTGTGTAACTGTTTGTAACTGGTGTGTAACTGGTGTGTAACTGTGTGTAAATGTGTGTAACAGTGTGTAACTGGTGTTTAACTGGTGTGTTACTAGTGTGTAATTGTGTGTAACTGGTGTGCATCTGGTGTGTAACTGGTGTGTAACGGTGTGTTACTGTGTGTAATTGTGTGTAACTGGTGTGTATCTGGTGTGTAACTGGTGTGTAACTGATGTGTATCTGGTGTGAAACTGGTGTGTCTGGTGTGTATCTGGTGTGTAACTGGTGTATATCTGGTGTGTAAGTGTGTGTAACTGGTGTGTAACTGGTGTGTAACTGGTGTGTATCTGGTGTGTAACTGGTGTGTTACTGTGTGTAACTGTGTGTAACTATGTGTAACAGTGTGTAACTGTGTAACTGGTGTGTAACTGTGTGTATCTGGTGTGTAACTGTGTGTAACTGGTGTGTAACTGTATGTAACTGGTGTGTTAATAGTGTGTAACTGTGTGTAACTGTGTATAACAGTGTGTAACTGTGTGTAACTGGTGAGCATCTGGTGTGTAACTGGTGTGTTACTGTGTGTAACTGTGTGTTACTGTGAGTAACAGTGTGTAACGTGTGTAACTGTGTGTAACTGGTGTGTAACTGGTGTGTATCTGGTGTGTAACAGTGTGTAACTGTGTGTAACTGGTGTGTAACTGGTGTGTAACTGGTGTGTATCTGGTGTGTATCTGGTGTGTAAGTGTGTGTAACTGGTGTGTAACTGGTGTGTAACTGGTGTGTATCTGTGAGTAACTGGTGTGTAACTGGTGTGTAACTGGTGTGTATCTGGTGTGTATCTGGTGTGTAACTGGTGTGTAACTGGTGTGTAACTGTTTGTTACTGTGTGCAATTGTGTGTAACTGGTGTGTAACTGTGTGTAACTGGTGTGTATCTGGTGTGTAACTGGTGTGTAACTGGTGTGTAACTGGTGTGTATCTGGTGTGTATCTGGTGTGTAACTGGTGTGTAACTGGTGTGTATCTGGTGTGTAACTGGTGTGTAACTGGTGTGTAACTGTTTGTTACTGTGTGCAATTGTGTGTAACTGGTGTGTAACTGTGTGTAACTGGTGTGTATCTGGTGTGTAACTGGTGTGTAACTGGTGTGTAACTGGTGTGTATCTGGTGTGTATCTGGTGTGTATCTGGTGTGTATCTGGTGTGTAAGTGTGTGTAACTGGTGTGTAACTGGTGTGTAACTGGTGTGTATCTGGTGTGTAACTGGTGTGTAACTGGTGTGTTACTGTGTGTAACTGTGTGTAACTGTGTGTAACAGTGTGTAACTGTGTAACTGGTGTGTAACTGTGTGTAACTGATGTGTATCTGGTGTGTAACTGTGTGTAACTGGTGTGTAACTGTATGTAACTGGTGTGTTACTAGTGTGTAACTGTGTGTAACTGTGTATAACAGTGTGTAACTGTGTGTAACTGGTGAGCATCTGGTGTGTATCTGGTGTGTATCTGGTGTGTAAGTGTGTGTAACTGGTGTGTAACTGGTGTGTAACTGGTGTGTATCTGGTGTGTATCTGGTGTGTAAGTGTGTGTAACTGGTGTGTAACTGGTGTGTAACTGGTGTGTAACTGGTGTGTATCTGTGAGTAACTGGTGTGTAACTGGTGTGTAACTGGTGTGTATCTGGTGTGTAACTGGTGTGTAACTGGTGTGTATCTGGTGTGTAACTGGTGTGTAACTGGTGTGTAACTGGTTGTAACTGGTGTGTAACTGGTGTGTAACTGTGTATAACAGTGTGTAACTGGTGTGTTACTAGTGTGTAACTGTGTGTAACTGGTGTGTATCTGGTGTGTAACTGGTGTGTAACTGGTGTGTATCTGGTGTGTTACTAGTGTGTAATTGTGTGTAACTGGTGTGCATCTGGTGTGTAACTGGTGTGTAACTGTGTGTTACTAGTGTGTAACTGTGTGTAACAGTGTGTAACTGTGTGTAACTGGTGTGTAACTGGTGTGTAACTGGTGTGTATCTGGTGTGTATCTGGTGTGTAAGTGTGTGTAACTGGTGTGTAACTGGTGTGTAACTGGTGTGTAACTGGTGTGTATCTGTGAGTAACTGGTGTGTAACTGGTGTGTAACTGGTGTGTATCTGGTGTGTAACTGGTGTGTAACTGGTGTGTATCTGGTGTGTAACTGGTGTGTAACTGGTGTGTAACTGGTTGTAACTGGTGTGTAACTGGTGTGTAACTGTGTGTAAATGTGTGTAACAGTGTGTAACTGGTGTGTAACTGGTGTGTTACTAGTGTGTAACTGTGTGTAATAGTGTGTAACTGTGTGTAACTGGTGTGTATCTGGTGTGTAACTGGTGTGTAACTGGTGTGTATCTGGTGTGTTACTAGTGTGTTATTGTGTGTAACTGGTGTGCATCTGGTGTGTAACAGGTGTGTAACTGTGTGTTACTGTGTGTAATTGTGTGTAACTGGTGTGTATCTGGTGTGTAACTGGTGTGTAACTGGTGTGTAACTGATGTGTATCTGGTGTGAAACTGGTGTGTCTGGTGTGTATCTGGTGTGTAACTGGTGTGTATCTGGTGTGTAAGTGTGTGTAACTGGTGTGTAACTGGTGTGTATCTGGTGTGTAACTGGTGTGTAACTGGTGTGTTACTGTGTGTAACTGTGTGTAACTATGTGTAACAGTGTGTAACTGTGTAACTGGTGTGTAACTGTGTGTAACTGATGTGTATCTGGTGTGTAACTGTGTGTAACTGGTGTGTAACTGTATGTAACTGGTGTGTTAATAGTGTGTAACTGTGTGTAACTGTGTATAACAGTGTGTAACTGTGTGTAACTGGTGAGCATCTGGTGTGTAACTGGTGTGTTACTGTGTGTAACTGTATGTTACTGTGAGTAACAGTGTGTAACTGTGTGTAACTGGTGTGTAACTGGTGTGTATCTGGTGTGTAACAGTGTGTAACTGTGTGTAACTGGTGTGTAACTGGTGTGTAACTGGTGTGTATCTGGTGTGTATCTGGTGTGTAAGTGTGTGTAACTGGTGTGTAATTGGTGTGTAACTGGTGTGTATCTGTGAGTAACTGGTGTGTAACTGGTGTGTAACTGGTGTGTATCTGGTGTGTAACTGGTGTGTAACTGGTGTGTATCTGGTGTGTAACTGGTGTGTAACTGGTGTGTAACTGTTTGTTACTGTGTGCAATTGTGTTTAACTGGTGTGTAACTGTGTGTAACTGGTGTGTATCTGGTGTGTAACTGGTGTGTAACTGTTGTGTAACTGGTGTGTAACTGGTGTGTATCTGGTGTGTATCTGGTGTGTATCTGGTGTGTAAGTGTGTGTAACTGGTGTGTAACTGGTGTGTAACTGGTGTGTATCTGGTGTGTAACTGGTGTGTAACTGGTGTGTTACTGTGTGTAACTGTGTGTAACTGTGTGTAACAGTGTGTAACTGTGTAACTGGTGTGTAACTGTGTGTAACTGATGTGTATCTGGTGTGTAACTGTGTGTAACTGGTGTGTAACTGTATGTAACTGGTGTGTTACTAGTGTGTAACTGTGTGTAACTGTGTATAACAGTGTGTAACTGTGTGTAACTGGTGAGCATCTGGTGTGTAACTGGTGGGTTACTGTGTGTAACTGTGTGTTACTGTGAGTAACAGTGTGTAACGTGTGTAACTGTGTGTAACTGGTGTGTAACTGGTGTGTATCTGGTGTGTAACAGTGTGTAACTGTGTGTAACTGGTGTGTTACTGTGTGTAACTGTGTGTTACTGTGAGTAACAGTGTGTAACGTGTGTAACAGTGTGTAACTGTGTGTAACTGGTGTGTAACTGGTGTGTAACTGGTGTGTATCTGGTGTGTAACTGGTGTGTAACTGGTGTGTAACTGGTGTGTAACTGGTGTGTAACTGTTTGTAACTGGTGTGTAACTGTGTGTAACTGTTTGTAACTGGTGTGTAACTGGTGTGTATCTGGTGCGTAACTGGTGTGTATATGGTGTGTAACTGGTGTGTAACTGGTGTGTAACTGGTGTGTAACTGGTGTGTAACTGTTTGTAACTGGTGTGTAACTGGTCTGTAACTGTGTGTAAATGTGTGTAACAGTGTGTAACTGGTGTGTAACTGGTGTGTTACTAGTGTGTAACTGTGTGTAACAGTGTGTAACAGTGTGTAACTGTGTGTAACTGGAGTGTATCTGGTGTGTAACTGGTGTGTAACTGGTGTGTATCTGGTGTGTTACTAGTGTGTAATTGTGTGTAACTGGTGTGCATCTGGTGTGTAACTGGTGTGTAACTGTGTGTTACTGTGTGTAATTGTGTGTAACTGGTGTGTAACTGTATGTAACTGGTGTGTTACTAGTGTGTAACTGTGTATAACAGTGTGTAACTGTGTGTAACTGGTGAGCATCTGGTGTGTAACTGGTGGGTTACTGTGTGTAACTGTGTGTTACTGTGAGTAACAGTGTGTAACGTGTGTAACTGGTGTGTAACTGGTGTGTATCTGGTGTGTAACAGTGTGTAACTGTGTGTAACTGGTGTGTAACTGGTGTGTTACTGTGTGTAACTGTGTGTTACTGTGAGTAACAGTGTCTAACGTGTGTAACAGTGTGTAACTGTGTGTAACTGGTGTGTAACTGGTGTGTATCTGGTGTGTAACTGGTGTGTAACTGGTGTGTAACTGGTGTGTAACTGGTGTGTAATTGGTGTGTATCTGGTGTGTAAGTGTGTTTAACTGGTGTGTAACTGGTGTGTAACTGGTGTGTAACTGGTGTGTATCTGTGAGTAACTGGTGTGTAACTGGTGTGTAACTGGTGTGTATCTGGTGTGTATCTGGTGTGTAACTGGTGTGTATCTGGTGTGTAACTGGTGTGTAACTGGTGTGTAACTGGTTGTAACTGGTGTGTAACTGGTGTGTAACTGTGTGTAAATGTGTGTAACAGTGTGTAACTGGTGTGTAACTGGTGTGTTACTAGTGTTTAACTGTGTGTAACAGTGTGTAACTGTGTGTAACTGGTGTGTATCTGGTGTGTAACTGGTGTGTAACTGGTATGTATCTGGTGTGTTACTAGTGTGTAATTGTGTGTAACTGGTGTGCATCTGGTGTGTAACTGGTGTGTAACTGTGTGTTACTGTGTGTAATTGTGTGTAACTGGTGTGTATCTGGTGTGTAACTGGTGTGTATCTGGTGTGTAAGTGTGTGTAACTGGTGTGTAACTGGTGTGTATCTGGTGTGTAACTGGTGTGTAACTGGTGTGTTACTGTGTGTAACTGTGTGTAACTATGTGTAACAGTGTGTAACTGTGTAACTGGTGTGTAACTGTGTGTAACTGATGTGTATCTGGTGTGTAACTGTGTGTAACTGGTGTGTAACTGTATGTAACTGGTGTGTTAATAGTGTGTAACTGTGTGTAACTGTGTATAACTGTGTGTAACTGTGTGTAACTGGTGAGCATCTGGTGTGTAACTGGTGTGTTACTGTGTGTAACTGTGTGTTACTGTGAGTAACAGTGTGTAACGTGTGTAACTGGTGTGTAACTGGTGTGTATCTGGTGTGTAACAGTGTGTAACTGTGTGTAACTGGTGTGTAACTGGTGTGTAACTGGTGTGTATCTGGTGTGTATCTGGTGTGTAAGTGTGTGTAACTGGTGTGTAACTGGTGTGTATCTGTGAGTAACTGGTGTGTAACTGGTGTGTAACTGGTGTGTATCTGGTGTCTAACTGGTGTGTAACTGGTGTGTATCTGGTGTGTAACTGGTGTGTAACTGGTGTGTAACTGTTTGTTACTGTGTGCAATTGTGTGTAACTGGTGTGTAACTGTGTGTAACTGGTGTGTATCTGGTGTGTAACTGGTGTGTAACTGTTGTGTAACTGGTGTGTAACTGGTGTGTATCTGGTGTGTCTCTGGTGTGTATCTGGTGTGTATCTGGTGTGTAAGTGTGTGTAACTGGTGTGTAACTGGTGTGTAACTGGTGTGTATCTGGTGTGTAACTGGTGTGTAACTGGTGTGTTACTGTGTGTAACTGTGTGTAACTGTGTGTAACTGTGTGTAACTGTGTGTAACAGTGTGTAACTGTGTAACTGGTGTGTAACTGTGTGTAACTGATGTGTATCTGGTGTGTAACTGTGTGTAACTGGTGTGTAACTGTATGTAACTGGTGTGTTACTAGTGTGTAACTGTGTGTAACTGTGTATAACAGTGTGTAACTGTGTGTAACTGGTGAGCATCTGGTGTGTAACTGGTGGGTTACTGTGTGTAACTGTGTGTTACTGTGAGTAACAGTGTGTAACGTGTGTAACTGTGTGTAACTGGTGTGTAACTGGTGTGTATCTGGTGTTTAACAGTGTGTAACTGTTTGTAACTGGTGTGTAACTGGTGTGTTACTGTGTGTAACTGTGTGTTACTGTGAGTAACAGTGTGTAACGTGTGTAACAGTGTGTAACTGTGTGTAACTGGTGAGTATCTGGTGTGTAACTGGTGTGTAACTGGTGTGTATCTGGTGTGTAACTGGTGTGTAACTGGTGTGTAACTGTTTGTAACTGGTGTGTAACTGGTGTGTAACTGTTTGTAACTGGTGTGTAACTGGTGTGTATCTGGTGCGTAACTGGTGTGTATATGGTGTGTAACTGGTGTGTAACTGGTGTGTATCTGGTGTGTAACTGGTGTGTAACTGGTGTGTAACTGTTTGTAACTGGTGTGTAACTGGTCTGTAACTGTGTGTAAATGTGTGTAACAGTGTGTAACTGGTGTGTAACTGGTGTGTTACTAGTGTGTAACTGTGTGTAACAGTGTGTAACAGTGTGTAACTGTGTGTAACTGGTGTGTATCTGGTGTGTAACTGGTGTGTAACTGGTGTGTATCTGGTGTGTTACTAGTGTGTAATTGTGTGTAACTGGTGTGCATCTAGTGTGTAACTGGTGTGTAACTGTGTGTTACTGTGTGTAATTGTGTGTAACTGGTGTGTAACTGTGTGTAACTGGTGTGTATCTGGTGTGTATCTGGTGTGTAACTGGTGTGTTACTGTGTGTAACTGTGTGTAACAGTGTGTAACTGTGTAACTGGTGTGTAACTGTGTGTAACTGATGTGTATCTGGTGTGTAACTGTGTGTAACTGGTGTGTAACTGTGTGTATCTGGTGTGTAACTGGTGTGTATCTGGTGTGTTACTAGTGTGTAACTGTGTGTAACTGGTGAGCATCTGGTGTGTATCTGGTGTGTAACAGTGTGTATCTGGTGTATAACTGGTGTGTATCTGGTGTGTATCTGGTGTGTAACTAGTGTGTATCTGGTGTGTAAGTATGTGTAACTGGTGTGTAACTGGTGTGTAACTGATCAAATCAAATCAAATCAAATCAATTTATTTTTGTAAGGCCCAAAATCACAACAACAGTTGCCTCTGAGGGCCACAGGGAGAAATGAATCAACAATGTCTGTGGTGGCGATGGAGTCAGACAATGTCTGTGGTGGCGATGGAGTCAGACAATGTCTGTGGTGGCGAGGGACGATGTCCCAGGGTCCTCTGTCCTTAGACTCTCCTTCTCGGCCAGGAAAAACTACAAAAAAAACCTCTTTGGGAAAAAAGCGTAGAAACCTGGAGGAGTTCCAGTGAAGGAGAGATCCGACTCTCACAGACGGACAGACGGACACAAGGAGACTGGAGCTGGACCCACTCTTCAGGCAGATGAGGGACCGACTGAGTCGAGCTGGACCCACTCTTCAGGCAGAAGAGGGACCGTCTGAGTCGAGCTGGACCCACTCTTCAGGCAGAAGAGGGACCGTCGGAGGCGAGCTGGACCCACTCTTCAGGCAGAAGAGGGACCGTCGGAGGCGAGCTGGACCCACTCTTCAGGCAGAAGAGGGACCGTCTGAGTCGAGCTGGACCCACTCTTCAGGCAGAAGAGGGACCGTCTAAGTCGAGCTGGACCCACTCTTCAGGCAGAAGAGGGACCGTCGGAGGCGAGCTGGACCCACTCTTCAGGCAGATGAGGGACCGACTGAGGCGAACTGGAGCCACTCTTCAGGCAGATGAGGGACCGTCCACACAGGGCAGGGACCACTTCACCAGGGGAGGGGCATCTGGGTCCACAGGTCCTCAGGAGTGAGAGAAAGAAAAGAAGGCGGTGAACAGTTTGCAAGTGGAATCAAAAAATAAATATTGTTTGATAGCATAAGTAGTCAGAAGAAGAAGAGGATAGTGCTCAAGCTGTCATACTTCCCCCAGCACAGTTACTCCTAGGGCAGCGTAGCTGAAGCTGTGGGTTTATCTTTCTGTTCCTAACTACTCTGACCATAAGCGATTTCGAAGAGGAACGTTTTAAGCCTGGACTTAAATGAAGAGACTGTGTCAGCATATTTAACATGGGTCGGGAGCTGATTCCATAACACAGGAGCTTGGTAGCTAAACGCTCTACCTCCTACAGTACTTTTAGAGACTCTTGGCACCACCAGAAGGCCGGCATTCTGAGAGCGAAGAGCTCTGTTTGGATGATATGGTTCTATAGCATCTTTGAGGTAGGATGGGGCCATGTCATTTATGGCTTTGTAGGTCAAGAGTAGAATTTTGAATTTGATTCTGGACTCGACGGGGAGCCAGTGAAGAGACTCCAGCACCGGCGTAATGTGCTCTCTTCTTTTTGTTCCTGTTAGTAATCTTGCTGCTGCATTTTGAACCAGTTGAAAGCTTTTTATGGAGCTTTTAGGACACGCTGCAAGCAGGGAGTTACAGTAGTCTAATCTAGTCGTTACAAATGCATGGATAAGTTTTTCGGCATCACTTTTAGGCAGGATTCTTCTGATTTTGGCGATGTTGCGCAAATGGAAATAGGCTGTTTTACAAGCTTGATTTATATGAGCTTTAAATGAGAGCTCCTGGTCAAATAAGACTCCAAGGTTTCTTACAGTAGAACTGGAGGCTACACTGACATTGTCCAGTGTGACTATCTGCTCAGATAGAGCGTCTCGTAGATGCTTAGGGCCAAGCACAATGACCTCGGTTTTTTCAGGGTTAAGAAGCAGGTAGTTTAGTGTCATCCAGGTTTTTATCTCCTTCACACAAGTACTAAGTCTGTCTACTTGATCGCTCTGATCAGGTTTCATTGATAAATACAGCTGAGTGTCGTCTGCATAGCAGTGGAAGTTAATGTCATGCTTTCTGATAATGTTGCCTAATGGTAGCATATAAAGAGTAAACAGAATTGGACCGAGTACCGAACCCTGTGGCACACCGTAAATTACTTTAGAGCTTGGTGAGGAGCTCTGGTTTACATTAACAAATTGGAACCTATCAGATAGATAGGATTTAAACCAGCTGAGGGCTGTTCCTCCAACACCTACATCACATTCTAACCTCTGCAGTAGAATGTTGTGGTCGATGGTCAAACGCTGCGCTGAGGTCCAACAGAACCAGGACTGAGACCAGTCCATCATCAGCGGCTAATAACAAATCATTTGTGACTTTAACTAGTGCAGTTTCAGTGCTGTGGTGGGCTCTGAACCCTGACTGGAAAACTTCAAATAAGTTATTGTCCTGCAGGTGGCGACAAAGCTGTTTTACTACAACTTTTTCAAGGATTTTAGAGACGAAGGGAAGATTTGAAATAGGTCTGTAGTTTACCAATAGGTCGGGATCTAGATTAGGCTTTTTCAGAAGAGGTTTAATGACTGCATGTTTGAAGGACTGTGGAACATAGCCACTTTCGAGTGAAGTATTTATTATATTAAGAATAGGGTCTATAATTAGGGGGAGAATGTCTTTGAGGAGTCTGCTTGGAATGGGGTCTAGGACACAAGTTGAGCTTTTAGAGGACATAATGGCTGAAGTTATCTCTGCTTGATCAACAGCTGTGAACCTTTCTAGGTTTACAGGTGGATTTATATGGGACGTTAGATTTACAGCTTGGGCTAGTTCAGGGCTAATAGCGGGGGTAATTTCATCTAATTTATCTCTGATTGTTTTTATTTTATTATTAAAAAATAGGAGGAAATCATCAGAGCTAAGTGTAGCTGGGATTGAGGGCTCTACTGCACTGTGACAGTTTGTTAGCCTAGCTACAGTGCTGAAAAGGAATTTAGTGTTACTTTTGTTGACTTCTATTAGATTTGAATAATATCTGGTTTGGGCCTTACGCAGAGCCTGCTTATAGGACAGCAGGCAACTTTTCCATGCTTTTAGGGATTCTTCGGTGTGAGAGCGACGAAATAATCCCTCTAACTTTCTAACTCTTTGTTTATGTGAACGCAGTTCTTGGTTGTACCATGGGGAGGCGCGCTTTGGCCTAATGACCTTCTGTTTTAACGGCGCGACAACGTCAAGAGCAGACTTCAGAGAATTCATGGTCAAGTCGACACATTGATCACTTAAACTGGGACTAAAACTGTTCTCAGCAGGATCACATGACATGTCACTGAATATTGGCTCTATTATTTCTTTGAATTTTGAGATAGATTTTTCAGATATTGTCCTTTTCATTATAACTTTATTTTGTGGGACTGGATGATCTTTAAGAATAAACTGAAAGGTAATTAGGAAATGATCTGACAATATAGGGTTTTGAGGGAGGACAATGAGGTCACTAATCTCTGTTCCATACGTTAGGACAAGATCCAGAGTGTTCTTGTGAGTGTGAGTCGGTTTATTTACATTCTGAGTGAAACCAATGCTGTCTAACAAGGCGCTGAAGGCATTACTGAGAGCGTCATCACTCATGTTCACGTGGATATTAAAGTCTCCAACTATAACTATTTTATCCCAGGCTAACACTAAGTTTGATATAAAGTCAGAAAACTCTGTTAAAAACTCTGAATAGGGACCAGGAGGTCGGTAGATAACTATGAACAAAACTCCTTTTTGGTTTTTCATATTTGGACATGTGATCGACAGCATAAGGCTTTCAAATGAGTGAAATGCATTGTTAGTTTTAGGGCTCATGAGTCGGCTTGAGTGTGAGATCACTGCCACACCACCACCTCGGCCTGTGCTCCTGGCAGTCTGAAAGTTAACATGGGTGGGTGGGGTGGACTCATTTAGTCTGACGTAGTCGTCTTGTTGAAGCCACGTTTCAGTTAGAGCTAGAAGATCTATGTTATAGTCACTAATTAATTCATTAACTAAGAGCGATTTGGAGGAAATTGCTCTAATGTTTAGCAGTCCACATTTTACGTGTTTATTCATTTGTGTATTTGTGATTGTTATTTTCCTTAAGTTATTTGGTCTGACGCCTGAAATATTTTTTCTGAGATGTGACTTTTTGGCATTATTTGTACGAGGGACACGAGGGACACGAGGGACACACACAGTCTCTATCTGTCTTGAATCTGAACACTTCACATGTAACAGAACGGGCGAGAGTTCAGCGACAGAGGAGCGTCTTGAACTGCTGCTCTGCACCTGGGGCTCATCCCTAGATGGTCACTTAACACGACTAAGACTATCGGTCAAATTCCGAACTAATAGGGATGTACCCTCCGAAGTCGGATGGATGCCATCCCTGCGTATGAGCCCGGGCTTTCCCCAAAACGCACTCCAGTTATCAATAAAGACAACGTTGTTTTGAGGGCACCATCTGGATAACCAGTTGTTGAATGCTGAGAGACGGCTGTACAATTCAGCATTGATCCGATTGGGCAGGGGACCAGAAACTGATGTGTATCTGGTGTGTAACTGGTGGGTATCTGGTGTGTATCTGGTGTGTAACTGGTGTGTATCTGTTGGGTAACTGGTGTGTATCTGGTGTGTATCTGGTGTGTAACTGGTGTGTATCTGGTGTGTAACTGGTGAGAAACTGGTGTGTATATGGTGTGTAACTGGTGTGTAAGTGGTGTGTAACTGGTGTGCATTTGGTGTGTAACTGGTGTGTAACTGTGTGTTACTGTGTGTAATTGTGTGTAACTGTGTGTAACAGTGTGTAACTGTGTGTAATTGTGTGTAACTGGTGTGTATCTGGTGTGTAACAGTGTGTAACTGTGTGTAACTGGTGTGTAACTGGTGTGTAACTGGTGTGTATCTGGTGTGTAACTGATATGTATCTGGTGTGTATCTGGTGTGTAACTGGTGTGTTACTGGTGTGTAAGTGTGTGTAACTGGTGTTTAACTGGTGTGTAACTGGTGTGTATCTGGTGTGTAACTGGTGTGTAACTGGTGTGTATCTGGTGTGTAACTTGTGTGTATCTGGTGTGTAACTGGTGAGTAACTGGTGTGTATCTGGTGTGTAACTGGTGTGTAACTGGTGTCTATCTGGTGTGTAACTGGTGTGTAACTGATGTGTATCTGGTGTGTAACTGGTGTGTAACTGTGTGTATCTGGTGTGTAACTGGTGTGTAACTGTGTGTAACTGTGTGTAACAGTGTGTAACTGTGTGTAACTGGTGTGTAACTGGTGTGTTACTAGTGTGTAACTGTGTGTAACTGGTGTGTATCTGGTGTGTAACTGGTGTGTAACTGGTGTGTTACTGGTATTTAAGTGTGTGTAACTAGTGTGTAACTGGTGTGTAACTGGTGTGTAACTGTGTGTAACACTGTGTAACTGTGTAACTGGTGTGTTACTAGTGTGTAACCGTGTGCAACTGTGTGTAACAGTGTGTAATTGTGTGTAACTGGTGTGTAACTGGTGTGTATCTGGTGTGTAACTGGTGTGTAACTGGTTTGTATCTGGTGTGTAACTGGTGTGTAACTGGTGTGTATCTGATGTGCATCTGGTGTGTAACTGGTGTGTATCTGGTGTGTACCTGGTGTGTATCTGGTGGGTAACTGGTGTGTATCTGGTGTTTAACTGGTGTGTAACTGGTGTCTATCTGGTGTGTAACTGGTGTGTAACTGGTGTGCAACTGGTGTGTATCTGGTGTGTAACTGGTGTGTTACTAGTGTGTAACTGTGTGTAACAGTGTGTAACTGTGTGTAACTGGTGTGTAACTGGTGTGTATCTGGTGTGTAACTGGTGTCTAACTGGTGTGTATCTGGTGTGTTACTAGTGTGTAACTGTGTGTAACAGTGTGTAACTGTGTGTAACTGGTGTGTAACAGTGTGTATCTGGTGTGTAACTGGTGTGTATCTGGTGTGTATCTGGTGTGTAACTGGTGTGTATCTGGTGTGTAAGTATGTGTAATTGGTGTGTATCTGGTGTGTAACTGGTGTGTAACTGGTGTGTAACTGGTGTGTAACTGGTGTGTATCTGGTGTGTAAGTATGTGTAACTGGTGTGTATCAGGTGTGTAACTGGTGTGTAACTGGTGTGTAACAGTGTGTATCTGGTGTGTAACTGGTGTGTATCTGGTGTGTAACTGTTGGTATCTGGTGTGTATCTGGTGTGTATCTGGTTTGTATCTGGTGTGTAACTAGTGTGTATCTGGTGTGTAACTGGTGTGTTACTGGTGTGTAAGTGTGTTAAACTGGTGTGTAACTGGTGTGTAACTGGTGTGTATCTGGTATGTAACTGGTGTGTATCTGGTGTGTAACTGGTGAGTAACTGGTGTGTATCTGGTGTGTAACTGGTGTGTAACTGGTGTGTATCTGGTGTGTAACTGGTGTGTAACTGGTGTGTAACTGATGTGTATCTGGTGTGTAACTGGTGTGTAACTCTGTGTAACTGGTGTGTAACTGTGTGTAACTGGTGTTTAACTCTGTGTAACTGGTGTGTAACTGGTGTGTAACTGGTGTGTAACTGGTGTGTAACTGGTGTGTTACTGTGTGTAACTGTGTGTAACAGTTTGTAACTCAGTGTAACTGGTGTGTAACTGTGTGTAACTGGTGTGTAACTGTTTGTAACTGGTGTGTATCTGGTGTGTAACTGTGTGTAACTGTGTGTACCTGGTGTGTTACTAGTGTGTAACAGTGTGTAACTGGTTTGTAACAGTGTGTAACTGTGTGTATCTGGTTTGTAACTGGTATGTATCTGGTGTGTAACTGGTGTGTATCTGGTGTGTAAGTATGTGTAACTGGTGTGTAACTGGTGTGTATCTGGTGTGTAACTGGTATGTAACTGGTGGGTATCTGGTGTGTATCTGGTGTGTAACTGGTGTGTATCTGGTGTGTAACTGGTGTGTATCTGGTGTGTAACTGGTGTGTAACTGGTGTGTAATTGTGTGTAACTGGTGTGTAAATGTGTGTAACAGTGTGTAACAGTGTGTAACTGGTGTGTAACTGTGTGTTACTGGTGTGTAAGTGTGTTAAACTGGTGTGTAACTGGTGTGTATCTGGTGTGTAACTGGTGTGTAACTGGTGTGTATCTGGTGTGTAACTGGTGTGTATCTGGTATGTAACTGGTGTGTATCTGGTGTGTAACTGGTGAGTAACTGGTGTGTATCTGGTGTGTAACTGGTGTGTAACTGGTGTGTATCTGGTGTGTATCTGGTGTGTATCTGGTGTGTAACTGGTGTGTAACTGGTGTGTATCTGGTGTGTAACTGGTGTGTAACTGATGTGTATCTGGTGTGTAACTGGTGTGTAACTCTGTGTAACTGGTGTGTAACTGTGTGTAACTGGTGTTTAACTCTGTGTAACTGGTGTGTAACTGGTGTGTATCTGGTGTGTAACTGGTGTGTAACTGGTGTGTTACTGTGTGTAACTGTGTGTAACAGTTTGTAACTCAGTGTAACTGGTGTGTAACTGTGTGTAACTGGTGTGTAACTGTGTGTAACTGGTGTGTACCTGGTGTGTAACTGGTTTGTAACAGTGTGTAACTGTGTGTATCTGGTGTGTAACTGGTATGTATCTGGTGTGTAACTGGTGTGTATCTGGTGTGTAAGTATGTGTAACTGGTGTGTAACTGGTGTGTAACTGGTGTGTATCTGGTTTGTAACTGGTGTGTATCTGGTGTGTAACTGGTGTGTAACTGTTGTGTAATTGTGTGTAACTGGTGTGTAAATGTGTGTAACAGTGTGTAACAGTGTGTAACTGGTGTGTAACTGGTGTGTAATTGTGTGTAACTGGTGTGTAAATGTGTGTAACAGTGTGTAACAGTGTGTAACTGGTGTGTAACTGTGTGTTACTGGTGTGTAAGTGTGTTAAACTGGTGTGTAACTGGTGTGTATCTGGTGTGTAACTGGTGTGTAACTGGTGTGTATCTGGTGTGTAACTGGTGTGTATCTGGTATGTAACTGGTGTGTATCTGGTGTGTAACTGGTGAGTAACTGGTGTGTATCTGGTGTGTAACTGGTGTGTAACTGGTGTGTATCTGGTGTGTATCTGGTGTGTATCTGGTGTGTAACTGGTGTGTAACTGGTGTGTATCTGGTGTGTAACTGGTGTGTATCTGGTGTGTAACTGGTGTGTAACTGGTGTGTATCTGGTGTGTAACAGTGTGTAACTGTGTGTAACTGGTGTGTAACTGGTGTGTAACTGGTGTGTATCTGGTGTGTATCTGGTGTGTAAGTGTGTGTAACTGGTGTGTAATTGGTGTGTAACTGGTGTGTATCTGTGAGTAACTGGTGTGTAACTGGTGTGTAACTGGTGTGTATCTGGTGTGTAACTGGTGTGTAACTGGTGTGTATCTGGTGTGTAACTGGTGTGTAACTGGTGTGTAACTGTTTGTTACTGTGTGCAATTGTGTTTAACTGGTGTGTAACTGTGTGTAACTGGTGTGTATCTGGTGTGTAACTGGTGTGTAACTGTTGTGTAACTGGTGTGTAACTGGTGTGTATCTGGTGTGTATCTGGTGTGTATCTGGTGTGTAAGTGTGTGTAACTGGTGTGTAACTGGTGTGTAACTGGTGTGTATCTGGTGTGTAACTGGTGTGTAACTGGTGTGTTACTGTGTGTAACTGTGTGTAACTGTGTGTAACAGTGTGTAACTGTGTAACTGGTGTGTAACTGTGTGTAACTGATGTGTATCTGGTGTGTAACTGTGTGTAACTGGTGTGTAACTGTATGTAACTGGTGTGTTACTAGTGTGTAACTGTGTGTAACTGTGTATAACAGTGTGTAACTGTGTGTAACTGGTGAGCATCTGGTGTGTAACTGGTGGGTTACTGTGTGTAACTGTGTGTTACTGTGAGTAACAGTGTGTAACGTGTGTAACTGTGTGTAACTGGTGTGTAACTGGTGTGTATCTGGTGTGTAACAGTGTGTAACTGTTTGTAACTGGTGTGTTACTGTGTGTAACTGTGTGTTACTGTGAGTAACAGTGTGTAACGTGTGTAACAGTGTGTAACTGTGTGTAACTGGTGTGTAACTGGTGTGTAACTGGTGTGTATCTGGTGTGTAACTGGTGTGTAACTGGTGTGTAACTGGTGTGTAACTGGTGTGTAACTGTTTGTAACTGGTGTGTAACTGTGTGTAACTGTTTGTAACTGGTGTGTAACTGGTGTGTATCTGGTGCGTAACTGGTGTGTATATGGTGTGTAACTGGTGTGTAACTGGTGTGTATCTGGTGTGTAACTGGTGTGTAACTGGTGTGTAACTGTTTGTAACTGGTGTGTAACTGGTCTGTAACTGTGTGTAAATGTGTGTAACAGTGTGTAACTGGTGTGTAACTGGTGTGTTACTAGTGTGTAACTGTGTGTAACAGTGTGTAACAGTGTGTAACTGTGTGTAACTGGAGTGTATCTGGTGTGTAACTGGTGTGTAACTGGTGTGTATCTGGTGTGTTACTAGTGTGTAATTGTGTGTAACTGGTGTGCATCTGGTGTGTAACTGGTGTGTAACTGTGTGTTACTGTGTGTAATTGTGTGTAACTGGTGTGTAACTGGTGTGTAACTGTATGTAACTGGTGTGTTACTAGTGTGTAACTGTGTATAACAGTGTGTAACTGTGTGTAACTGGTGAGCATCTGGTGTGTAACTGGTGGGTTACTGTGTGTAACTGTGTGTTACTGTGAGTAACAGTGTGTAACGTGTGTAACTGTGTGTAACTGGTGTGTAACTGGTGTGTATCTGGTGTGTAACAGTGTGTAACTGTGTGTAACTGGTGTGTAACTGGTGTGTTACTGTGTGTAACTGTGTGTTACTGTGAGTAACAGTGTCTAACGTGTGTAACAGTGTGTAACTGTGTGTAACTGGTGTGTAACTGGTGTGTATCTGGTGTGTAACTGGTGTGTAACTGGTGTGTAACTGGTGTGTAACTGGTGTGTAATTGGTGTGTATCTGGTGTGTAAGTGTGTTTAACTGGTGTGTAACTGGTGTGTAACTGGTGTGTAACTGGTGTGTATCTGTGAGTAACTGGTGTGTAACTGGTGTGTAACTGGTGTGTATCTGGTGTGTATCTGGTGTGTAACTGGTGTGTATCTGGTGTGTAACTGGTGTGTAACTGGTGTGTAACTGGTTGTAACTGGTGTGTAACTGGTGTGTAACTGTGTGTAAATGTGTGTAACAGTGTGTAACTGGTGTGTAACTGGTGTGTTACTAGTGTTTAACTGTGTGTAACAGTGTGTAACTGTGTGTAACTGGTGTGTATCTGGTGTATAACTGGTGTGTAACTGGTGTGTATCTGGTGTGTATCTGGTGTGTAAGTGTGTGTAACTGGTGTGTAACTGGTGTGTAACTGGTGTGTATCTGTGAGTAACTGGTGTGTAACTGGTGTGTATCTGGTGTGTATCTGGTGTGTAACTGGTGTGTAACTGGTGTGTATCTGGTGTGTAACTGGTGTGTAACTGGTGTGTAACTGTTTGTTACTGTGTGTAACTGTGTGTAACTGTGTGTAACAGTGAGTAACTGTGTAACTGGTGTGTAACTGTGTGTAACTGATGTGTATCTGGTGTGTAACTGTGTGTAACTGGTGTGTAACTGTATGTAACTGGTGTGTTACTAGTGTGTAACTGTGTGTAACTGTGTATAACAGTGTGTAACTGTGTGTAACTGGTGAGCATCTGGTGTGTAACTGGTGGGTTACTGTGTGTAACTGTGTGTTACTGTGAGTAACAGTGTGTAACGTGTGTAACTGTGTGTAACTGGTGTGTAACTGGTGTGTATCTGGTGTGTAACAGTGTGTAACTGTGTGTAACTGTGTAACTGGTGTGTAACTGTGTGTAACTGGTGTGTAACTGGTGTGTAACTGATGTGTATCTGGTGTGTAACTGTGTGTAACTGGTGTGTAACTGTATGTAACTGGTGTGTTACTAGTGTGTAACTGTGTTTAACTGTGTGTAACAGTGTGTAACTGTGTGTAACTGGTGAGCATCTGGTGTGTAACTGGTGTGTTACTGTGTGTAACTGTGTGTTACTGTGTGTAACTGGTGTGTATCTGGTGTGTAACTGTGTGTAACTGGTGTGTAACTGGTGTGTAACTGGTGTGTATCTGGTGTGTAACAGTGTGTAACTGTGTGTAACTGGTGTGTAACTGGTGTGTATCTGGTGTGTATCTGGTGTGTAAGTGTGTGTAACTGGTGTGTAACTGGTGTGTAACTGGTGTGTATCTGTGAGTAACTGGTGTGTAACTGGTGTGTAACTGGTGTGTATATGGTGTGTAACTGGTGTGTAACTGGTGTGTATCTGGTGTGTAACTGGTGTGTAACTGGTGTGTAACTGTTTGTAACTGGTGTGTAACTGGTGTGTAACTGTGTGTAAATGTGTGTAACAGTGTGTAACTGGTGTTTAACTGGTGTGTTACTAGTGTGTAACTGTGTGTAACAGTGTGTAACTGTGTGTAACTGGTGTGTATCTGGTGTGTAACTGGTGTGTAACTGGTGTGTATCTGGTGTGTTACTAGTGTGTAATTGTGTGTAACTGGTGTGCATCTGGTGTGTAACTGGTGTGTAACGGTGTGTTACTGTGTGTAATTGTGTGTAACTGGTGTGTATCTGGTGTGTAACTGGTGTGTAACTGATGTGTATCTGGTGTGAAACTGGTGTGTCTGGTGTGTATCTGGTGTGTAACTGGTGTATATCTGGTGTGTAAGTGTGTGTAACTGGTGTGTAACTGGTGTGTAACTGGTGTGTATCTGGTGTGTAACTGGTGTGTAACTGGTGTGTTACTGTGTGTAACTGTGTGTAACTATGTGTAACAGTGTGTAACTGTGTAACTGGTGTGTAACTGTGTGTATCTGGTGTGTAACTGTGTGTAACTGGTGTGTAACTGTATGTAACTGGTGTGTTAATAGTGTGTAACTGTGTGTAACTGTGTATAACAGTGTGTAACTGTGTGTAACTGGTGAGCATCTGGTGTGTAACTGGTGTGTTACTGTGTGTAACTGTGTGTTACTGTGAGTAACAGTGTGTAACGTGTGTAACTGTGTGTAACTGGTGTGTAACTGGTGTGTATCTGGTGTGTAACAGTGTGTAACTGTGTGTAACTGGTGTGTAACTGGTGTGTAACTGGTGTGTATCTGGTGTGTATCTGGTGTGTAAGTGTGTGTAACTGGTGTGTAACTGGTGTGTAACTGGTGTGTATCTGTGAGTAACTGGTGTGTAACTGGTGTGTAACTGGTGTGTATCTGGTGTGTATCTGGTGTGTAACTGGTGCGTAACTGGTGTGTAACTGTTTGTTACTGTGTGCAATTGTGTGTAACTGGTGTGTAACTGTGTGTAACTGGTGTGTATCTGGTGTGTAACTGGTGTGTAACTGGTGTGTAACTGGTGTGTATCTGGTGTGTATCTGGTGTGTAACTGGTGTGTAACTGGTGTGTATCTGGTGTGTAACTGGTGTGTAACTGGTGTGTAACTGTTTGTTACTGTGTGCAATTGTGTGTAACTGGTGTGTAACTGTGTGTAACTGGTGTGTATCTGGTGTGTAACTGGTGTGTAACTGGTGTGTAACTGGTGTGTATCTGGTGTGTATCTGGTGTGTATCTGGTGTGTATCTGGTGTGTAAGTGTGTGTAACTGGTGTGTAACTGGTGTGTAACTGGTGTGTATCTGGTGTGTAACTGGTGTGTAACTGGTGTGTTACTGTGTGTAACTGTGTGTAACTGTGTGTAACAGTGTGTAACTGTGTAACTGGTGTGTAACTGTGTGTAACTGATGTGTATCTGGTGTGTAACTGTGTGTAACTGGTGTGTAACTGTATGTAACTGGTGTGTTACTAGTGTGTAACTGTGTGTAACTGTGTATAACAGTGTGTAACTGTGTGTAACTGGTGAGCATCTGGTGTGTATCTGGTGTGTATCTGGTGTGTAAGTGTGTGTAACTGGTGTGTAACTGGTGTGTAACTGGTGTGTAACTGGTGTGTATCTGGTGTGTATCTGGTGTGTAAGTGTGTGTAACTGGTGTGTAACTGGTGTGTAACTGGTGTGTAACTGGTGTGTATCTGTGAGTAACTGGTGTGTAACTGGTGTGTAACTGGTGTGTATCTGGTGTGTAACTGGTGTGTAACTGGTGTGTATCTGGTGTGTAACTGGTGTGTAACTGGTGTGTAACTGGTTGTAACTGGTGTGTAACTGGTGTGTAACTGTGTGTAACAGTGTGTAACTGGTGTGTTACTAGTGTGTAACTGTGTGTAACTGGTGTGTATCTGGTGTGTAACTGGTGTGTAACTGGTGTGTATCTGGTGTGTTACTAGTGTGTAATTGTGTGTAACTGGTGTGCATCTGGTGTGTAACTGGTGTGTAACTGTGTGTTACTAGTGTGTAACTGTGTGTAACAGTGTGTAACTGTGTGTAACTGGTGTGTAACTGGTGTGTAACTGGTGTGTATCTGGTGTGTATCTGGTGTGTAAGTGTGTGTAACTGGTGTGTAACTGGTGTGTAACTGGTGTGTAACTGGTGTGTATCTGTGAGTAACTGGTGTGTAACTGGTGTGTAACTGGTGTGTATCTGGTGTGTAACTGGTGTGTAACTGGTGTGTATCTGGTGTGTAACTGGTGTGTAACTGGTGTGTAACTGGTTGTAACTGGTGTGTAACTGGTGTGTAACTGTGTGTAAATGTGTGTAACAGTGTGTAACTGGTGTGTAACTGGTGTGTTACTAGTGTGTAACTGTGTGTAATAGTGTGTAACTGTGTGTAACTGGTGTGTATCTGGTGTGTAACTGGTGTGTAACTGGTGTGTATCTGGTGTGTTACTAGTGTGTTATTGTGTGTAACTGGTGTGCATCTGGTGTGTAACAGGTGTGTAACTGTGTGTTACTGTGTGTAATTGTGTGTAACTGGTGTGTATCTGGTGTGTAACTGGTGTGTAACTGGTGTGTAACTGATGTGTATCTGGTGTGAAACTGGTGTGTCTGGTGTGTATCTGGTGTGTAACTGGTGTGTATCTGGTGTGTAAGTGTGTGTAACTGGTGTGTAACTGGTGTGTATCTGGTGTGTAACTGGTGTGTAACTGGTGTGTTACTGTGTGTAACTGTGTGTAACTATGTGTAACAGTGTGTAACTGTGTAACTGGTGTGTAACTGTGTGTAACTGATGTGTATCTGGTGTGTAACTGTGTGTAACTGGTGTGTAACTGTATGTAACTGGTGTGTTAATAGTGTGTAACTGTGTGTAACTGTGTATAACAGTGTGTAACTGTGTGTAACTGGTGAGCATCTGGTGTGTAACTGGTGTGTTACTGTGTGTAACTGTATGTTACTGTGAGTAACAGTGTGTAACTGTGTGTAACTGGTGTGTAACTGGTGTGTATCTGGTGTGTAACAGTGTGTAACTGTGTGTAACTGGTGTGTAACTGGTGTGTAACTGGTGTGTATCTGGTGTGTATCTGGTGTGTAAGTGTGTGTAACTGGTGTGTAATTGGTGTGTAACTGGTGTGTATCTGTGAGTAACTGGTGTGTAACTGGTGTGTAACTGGTGTGTATCTGGTGTGTAACTGGTGTGTAACTGGTGTGTATCTGGTGTGTAACTGGTGTGTAACTGGTGTGTAACTGTTTGTTACTGTGTGCAATTGTGTTTAACTGGTGTGTAACTGTGTGTAACTGGTGTGTATCTGGTGTGTAACTGGTGTGTAACTGTTGTGTAACTGGTGTGTAACTGGTGTGTATCTGGTGTGTATCTGGTGTGTATCTGGTGTGTAAGTGTGTGTAACTGGTGTGTAACTGGTGTGTAACTGGTGTGTATCTGGTGTGTAACTGGTGTGTAACTGGTGTGTTACTGTGTGTAACTGTGTGTAACTGTGTGTAACAGTGTGTAACTGTGTAACTGGTGTGTAACTGTGTGTAACTGATGTGTATCTGGTGTGTAACTGTGTGTAACTGGTGTGTAACTGTATGTAACTGGTGTGTTACTAGTGTGTAACTGTGTGTAACTGTGTATAACAGTGTGTAACTGTGTGTAACTGGTGAGCATCTGGTGTGTAACTGGTGGGTTACTGTGTGTAACTGTGTGTTACTGTGAGTAACAGTGTGTAACGTGTGTAACTGTGTGTAACTGGTGTGTAACTGGTGTGTATCTGGTGTGTAACAGTGTGTAACTGTGTGTAACTGGTGTGTTACTGTGTGTAACTGTGTGTTACTGTGAGTAACAGTGTGTAACGTGTGTAACAGTGTGTAACTGTGTGTAACTGGTGTGTAACTGGTGTGTAACTGGTGTGTATCTGGTGTGTAACTGGTGTGTAACTGGTGTGTAACTGGTGTGTAACTGGTGTGTAACTGTTTGTAACTGGTGTGTAACTGTGTGTAACTGTTTGTAACTGGTGTGTAACTGGTGTGTATCTGGTGCGTAACTGGTGTGTATATGGTGTGTAACTGGTGTGTAACTGGTGTGTATCTGGTGTGTAACTGGTGTGTAACTGGTGTGTAACTGTTTGTAACTGGTGTGTAACTGGTCTGTAACTGTGTGTAAATGTGTGTAACAGTGTGTAACTGGTGTGTAACTGGTGTGTTACTAGTGTGTAACTGTGTGTAACAGTGTGTAACAGTGTGTAACTGTGTGTAACTGGAGTGTATCTGGTGTGTAACTGGTGTGTAACTGGTGTGTATCTGGTGTGTTACTAGTGTGTAATTGTGTGTAACTGGTGTGCATCTGGTGTGTAACTGGTGTGTAACTGTGTGTTACTGTGTGTAATTGTGTGTAACTGGTGTGTAACTGTATGTAACTGGTGTGTTACTAGTGTGTAACTGTGTATAACAGTGTGTAACTGTGTGTAACTGGTGAGCATCTGGTGTGTAACTGGTGGGTTACTGTGTGTAACTGTGTGTTACTGTGAGTAACAGTGTGTAACGTGTGTAACTGTGTGTAACTGGTGTGTAACTGGTGTGTATCTGGTGTGTAACAGTGTGTAACTGTGTGTAACTGTTGTGTAACTGGTGTGTTACTGTGTGTAACTGTGTGTTACTGTGAGTAACAATGTCTAACGTGTGTAACAGTGTGTAACTGTGTGTAACTGGTGTGTAACTGGTGTGTATCTGGTGTGTAACTGGTGTGTAACTGGTGTGTAACTGGTGTGTAACTGGTGTGTAATTGGTGTGTATCTGGTGTGTAAGTGTGTTTAACTGGTGTGTAACTGGTGTGTAACTGGTGTGTAACTGGTGTGTATCTGTGAGTAACTGGTGTGTAACTGGTGTGTAACTGGTGTGTATCTGGTGTGTATCTGGTGTGTAACTGGTGTGTATCTGGTGTGTAACTGGTGTGTAACTGGTGTGTAACTGGTTGTAACTGGTGTGTAACTGGTGTGTAACTGTGTGTAAATGTGTGTAACAGTGTGTAACTGGTGTGTAACTGGTGTGTTACTAGTGTTTAACTGTGTGTAACAGTGTGTAACTGTGTGTAACTGGTGTGTATCTGGTGTGTAACTGGTGTGTAACTGGTATGTATCTGGTGTGTTACTAGTGTGTAATTGTGTGTAACTGGTGTGCATCTGGTGTGTAACTGGTGTGTAACTGTGTGTTACTGTGTGTAATTGTGTGTAACTGGTGTGTATCTGGTGTGTAACTGGTGTGTATCTGGTGTGTAAGTGTGTGTAACTGGTGTGTAACTGGTGTGTATCTGGTGTGTAACTGGTGTGTAACTGGTGTGTTACTGTGTGTAACTGTGTGTAACTATGTGTAACAGTGTGTAACTGTGTAACTGGTGTGTAACTGTGTGTAACTGATGTGTATCTGGTGTGTAACTGTGTGTAACTGGTGTGTAACTGTATGTAACTGGTGTGTTAATAGTGTGTAACTGTGTGTAACTGTGTATAACTGTGTGTAACTGTGTGTAACTGGTGAGCATCTGGTGTGTAACTGGTGTGTTACTGTGTGTAACTGTGTGTTACTGTGAGTAACAGTGTGTAACGTGTGTAACTGGTGTGTAACTGGTGTGTATCTGGTGTGTAACAGTGTGTAACTGTGTGTAACTGGTGTGTAACTGGTGTGTAACTGGTGTGTATCTGGTGTGTATCTGGTGTGTAAGTGTGTGTAACTGGTGTGTAACTGGTGTGTATCTGTGAGTAACTGGTGTGTAACTGGTGTGTATCTGGTGTCTAACTGGTGTGTAACTGGTGTGTATCTGGTGTGTAACTGGTGTGTAACTGGTGTGTAACTGTTTGTTACTGTGTGCAATTGTGTGTAACTGGTGTGTAACTGTGTGTAACTGGTGTGTATCTGGTGTGTAACTGGTGTGTAACTGTTGTGTAACTGGTGTGTAACTGGTGTGTATCTGGTGTGTCTCTGGTGTGTATCTGGTGTGTATCTGGTGTGTAAGTGTGTGTAACTGGTGTGTAACTGGTGTGTAACTGGTGTGTATCTGGTGTGTAACTGGTGTGTAACTGGTGTGTTACTGTGTGTAACTGTGTGTAACTGTGTGTAACTGTGTGTAACAGTGTGTAACTGTGTAACTGGTGTGTAACTGTGTGTAACTGATGTGTATCTGGTGTGTAACTGTGTGTAACTGGTGTGTAACTGTATGTAACTGGTGTGTTACTAGTGTGTAACTGTGTGTAACTGTGTATAACAGTGTGTAACTGTGTGTAACTGGTGAGCATCTGGTGTGTAACTGGTGGGTTACTGTGTGTAACTGTGTGTTACTGTGAGTAACAGTGTGTAACGTGTGTAACTGTGTGTAACTGGTGTGTAACTGGTGTGTATCTGGTGTTTAACAGTGTGTAACTGTTTGTAACTGGTGTGTAACTGGTGTGTTACTGTGTGTAACTGTGTGTTACTGTGAGTAACAGTGTGTAACGTGTGTAACAGTGTGTAACTGTGTGTAACTGGTGAGTATCTGGTGTGTAACTGGTGTGTAACTGGTGTGTATCTGGTGTGTAACTGGTGTGTAACTGGTGTGTAACTGTTTGTAACTGGTGTGTAACTGGTGTGTAACTGTTTGTAACTGGTGTGTAACTGGTGTGTATCTGGTGCGTAACTGGTGTGTATATGGTGTGTAACTGGTGTGTAACTGGTGTGTATCTGGTGTGTAACTGGTGTGAAACTGGTGTGTAACTGTTTGTAACTGGTGTGTAACTGGTCTGTAACTGTGTGTAAATGTGTGTAACAGTGTGTAACTGGTGTGTAACTGGTGTGTTACTAGTGTGTAACTGTGTGTAACAGTGTGTAACAGTGTGTAACTGTGTGTAACTGGTGTGTATCTGGTGTGTAACTGGTGTGTAACTGGTGTGTATCTGGTGTGTTACTAGTGTGTAATTGTGTGTAACTGGTGTGCATCTGGTGTGTAACTGGTGTGTAACTGTGTGTTACTGTGTGTAATTGTGTGTAACTGGTGTGTAACTGTGTGTAACTGGTGTGTATCTGGTGTGTATCTGGTGTGTAACTGGTGTGTTACTGTGTGTAACTGTGTGTAACAGTGTGTAACTGTGTAACTGGTGTGTAACTGTGTGTAACTGATGTGTATCTGGTGTGTAACTGTGTGTAACTGGTGTGTAACTGTGTGTATCTGGTGTGTAACTGGTGTGTATCTGGTGTGTTACTAGTGTGTAACTGTGTGTAACTGGTGAGCATCTGGTGTGTATCTGGTGTGTAACAGTGTGTATCTGGTGTATAACTGGTGTGTATCTGGTGTGTATCTGGTGTGTAACTAGTGTGTATCTGGTGTGTAAGTATGTGTAACTGGTGTGTAACTGGTGTGTAACTGATGTGTATCTGGTGTGTAACTGGTGGGTATCTGGTGTGTATCTGGTGTGTAACTGGTGTGTATCTGTTGGGTAACTGGTGTGTATCTGGTGTGTATCTGGTGTGTAACTGGTGTGTATCTGGTGTGTAACTGGTGAGAAACTGGTGTGTATATGGTGTGTAACTGGTGTGTAAGTGGTGTGTAACTGGTGTGCATTTGGTGTGTAACTGGTGTGTAACTGTGTGTTACTGTGTGTAATTGTGTGTAACTGTGTGTAACAGTGTGTAACTGTGTGTAATTGTGTGTAACTGGTGTGTATCTGGTGTGTAACAGTGTGTAACTGTGTGTAACTGGTGTGTAACTGGTGTGTAACTGGTGTGTATCTGGTGTGTAACTGATATGTATCTGGTGTGTATCTGGTGTGTAACTGGTGTGTTACTGGTGTGTAAGTGTGTGTAACTGGTGTTTAACTGGTGTGTAACTGGTGTGTATCTGGTGTGTAACTGGTGTGTAACTGGTGTGTATCTGGTGTGTAACTTGTGTGTATCTGGTGTGTAACTGGTGAGTAACTGGTGTGTATCTGGTGTGTAACTGGTGTGTAACTGGTGTCTATCTGGTGTGTAACTGGTGTGTAACTGATGTGTATCTGGTGTGTAACTGGTGTGTAACTGTGTGTATCTGGTGTGTAACTGGTGTGTAACTGTGTGTAACTGTGTGTAACAGTGTGTAACTGGTGTGTAACTGGTGTGTTACTAGTGTGTAACTGTGTGTAACTGGTGTGTATCTGGTGTGTAACTGGTGTGTAACTGGTGTGTTACTGGTATTTAAGTGTGTGTAACTAGTGTGTAACTGGTGTGTAACTGGTGTGTAACTGTGTGTAACAGTGTGTAACTGTGTGTAACTGGTGTGTTACTAGTGTGTAACCGTGTGCAACTGTTTGTAACAGTGTGTAATTGTGTGTAACTGGTGTGTAACTGGTGTGTATCTGGTGTGTAACTGGTGTGTAACTGGTTTGTATCTGGTGTGTAACTGGTGTGTAACTGGTGTGTATCTGATGTGCATCTGGTGTGTAACTGGTGTGTATCTGGTGTGTACCTGGTGTGTATCTGGTGGGTAACTGGTGTGTATCTGGTGTTTAACTGGTGTGTAACTGGTGTCTATCTGGTGTGTAACTGGTGTGTAACTGGTGTGCAACTGGTGTGTATCTGGTGTGTAACTGGTGTGTTACTAGTGTGTAACTGTGTGTAACAGTGTGTAACTGTGTGTAACTGGTGTGTAACTGGTGTGTATCTGGTGTGTAACTGGTGTCTAACTGGTGTGTATCTGGTGTGTTACTAGTGTGTAACTGTGTGTAACAGTGTGTAACTGTGTGTAACTGGTGTGTAACAGTGTGTATCTGGTGTGTAACTGGTGTGTATCTGGTGTGTATCTGGTGTGTAACTGGTGTGTATCTGGTGTGTAAGTATGTGTAATTGGTGTGTATCTGGTGTGTAACTGGTGTGTAACTGGTGTGTAACTGGTGTGTAACTGGTGTGTATCTGGTGTGTAAGTATGTGTAACTGGTGTGTATCAGGTGTGTAACTGGTGTGTAACTGGTGTGTAACTGGTGTGTAACAGTGTGTATCTGGTGTGTAACTGGTGTGTATCTGGTGTGTAACTGTTGGTATCTGGTGTGTATCTGGTGTGTATCTGGTTTGTATCTGGTGTGTAACTAGTGTGTATCTGGTGTGTAACTGGTGTGTTACTGGTGTGTAAGTGTGTTAAACTGGTGTGTAACTGGTGTGTAACTGGTGTGTATCTGGTATGTAACTGGTGTGTATCTGGTGTGTAACTGGTGAGTAACTGGTGTGTATCTGGTGTGTAACTGGTGTGTAACTGGTGTGTATCTGGTGTGTAACTGGTGTGTAACTGGTGTGTAACTGATGTGTATCTGGTGTGTAACTGGTGTGTAACTCTGTGTAACTGGTGTGTAACTGTGTGTAACTGGTGTTTAACTCTGTGTAACTGGTGTGTAACTGGTGTGTAACTGGTGTGTAACTGGTGTGTAACTGGTGTGTTACTGTGTGTAACTGTGTGTAACAGTTTGTAACTCAGTGTAACTGGTGTGTAACTGTGTGTAACTGGTGTGTAACTGTTTGTAACTGGTGTGTATCTGGTGTGTAACTGTGTGTAACTGTGTGTACCTGGTGTGTTACTAGTGTGTAACAGTGTGTAACTGGTTTGTAACAGTGTGTAACTGTGTGTATCTGGTTTGTAACTGGTATGTATCTGGTGTGTAACTGGTGTGTATCTGGTGTGTAAGTATGTGTAACTGGTGTGTAACTGGTGTGTATCTGGTGTGTAACTGGTATGTAACTGGTGGGTATATGGTGTGTATCTGGTGTGTAACTGGTGTGTATCTGGTGTGTAACTGGTGTGTATCTGGTGTGTAACTGGTGTGTAATTGTGTGTAACTGGTGTGTAAATGTGTGTAACAGTGTGTAACAGTGTGTAACTGGTGTGTAACTGTGTGTTACTGGTGTGTAAGTGTGTTAAACTGGTGTGTAACTGGTGTGTATCTGGTGTGTAACTGGTGTGTAACTGGTGTGTATCTGGTGTGTAACTGGTGTGTATCTGGTATGTAACTGGTGTGTATCTGGTGTGTAACTGGTGAGTAACTGGTGTGTATCTGGTGTGTAACTGGTGTGTAACTGGTGTGTATCTGGTGTGTATCTGGTGTGTATCTGGTGTGTAACTGGTGTGTAACTGGTGTGTATCTGGTGTGTAACTGGTGTGTAACTGATGTGTATCTGGTGTGTAACTGGTGTGTAACTCTGTGTAACTGGTGTGTAACTGTGTGTAACTGGTGTTTAACTCTGTGTAACTGGTGTGTAACTGGTGTGTATCTGGTGTGTAACTGGTGTGTAACTGGTGTGTTACTGTGTGTAACTGTGTGTAACAGTTTGTAACTCAGTATAACTGGTGTGTAACTGTGTGTAACTGGTGTGTAACTGTGTGTAACTGGTGTGTACCTGGTGTGTAACTGGTTTGTAACAGTGTGTAACTGTGTGTATCTGGTGTGTAACTGGTATGTATCTGGTGTGTAACTGGTGTGTATCTGGTGTGTAAGTATGTGTAACTGGTGTGTAACTGGTGTGTAACTGGTGTGTATCTGGTTTGTAACTGGTGTGTATCTGGTGTGTAACTGGTGTGTAACTGTTGTGTAATTGTGTGTAACTGGTGTGTAAATGTGTGTAACAGTGTGTAACAGTGTGTAACTGGTGTGTAACTGGTGTGTAATTGTGTGTAACTGGTGTGTAAATGTGTGTAACAGTGTGTAACAGTGTGTAACTGGTGTGTAACTGTGTGTTACTGGTGTGTAAGTGTGTTAAACTGGTGTGTAACTGGTGTGTATCTGGTGTGTAACTGGTGTGTAACTGGTGTGTATCTGGTGTGTAACTGGTGTGTATCTGGTATGTAACTGGTGTGTATCTGGTGTGTAACTGGTGAGTAACTGGTGTGTATCTGGTGTGTAACTGGTGTGTAACTGGTGTGTATCTGGTGTGTATCTGGTGTGTATCTGGTGTGTAACTGGTGTGTAACTGGTGTGTATCTGGTGTGTAACTGGTGTGTATCTGGTGTGTAACTGGTGTGTAACTGGTGTGTATCTGGTGTGTAACAGTGTGTAACTGTGTGTAACTGGTGTGTAACTGGTGTGTAACTGGTGTGTATCTGGTGTGTATCTGGTGTGTAA